>NC_143578.1:64760215-65372402 GCF_048544385.1 Mastigoproctus giganteus
TATCTACTAAACATTCTCAGTTGTCACTATATTATAAGTTGACATTGATATGCCATTTAAAGAATCTGAGAAAGAAATATACAGAATAACTTTGTTGACCACTTTACATCCGTAGTAAATAGTTATAATATTATTGGAAAGTTCATCTTTTGGATTTGATATCCATTCCAAATACTATTAATGGTGTTACAATATGCTATGTCTCTAATTCTCAACATTTTGAAGATAGTGTTTCTTGGCCAGATTCAGTGAGAGATGGCATAAAAAGTGCTTCAGTGAATAGGGCAGCACTGTTGATAGTGTTCCTATTAATTCTACATCATTGAAAAAGTGTAGTAATAAAAAGAAATCTGTTATGAATCCAAGACCTGAGGTATAAGGTTCATAATGTTCCTCCTTGTGCGTTATTTTCTTGTCAATAAGTTAAATTTTTTCTGAGAAATACAGAATACAGGTTTATTGATGCTGTAAGAGTCAGGAGACCGGCTCTTACAGTATCTCAACTCTCTTTCACCCTTCATTCAGTTCACCGTTGAGCTGGAGTTGGACAATGTTCTTCCATTTTCGGATATCCTTGTTTGGCATGAGGCAATTCTCCAATGCATCACAGCCTAAAAAAAAATGTGCAACTTGTGAAATGTTTGCCGAACTCTCTGGAACAGAACATGATCTAGCCAAGGAGGATGTCTGTGTGTGCCAGGTGCAGAGTGTCTAGAAATTAGGCATCAACTCAGCGTTCTACTGGGCATCTATGAGAGCTTGAGGTGTAGGGTAGATGCCCTCGAATAAATTAATATGAGGGGCCCGTCAAGTTCTCAGCTGCCCAACTGAACGCCAGAGCTCACTCCTGGGCGTCAGGCAACACAGCGGCAATCTCCAAGGCAGAATGCGCTGGTCCCAAAGGAACTAGTTATTGTTGGTGACTATTGTCAGGGAGACGGGGAATATATTGTGTAAAAAGGATAGATGGAGCAGGACCAGGGTATGTCTGCCAGGGGCATAAGTTGATGACGAAAGTATATATCATCTTTTAACGGAGCAAAAGGTGATATTGTTGTACACGTTGGCACCAATGACATTAAGAGTAGGAGATCTGCAGATTTACTTAACAAGTACAGGTCAATGTTGCAAAAAAGTCGTGAATTAGGGTTAAATTTGAAAGTGTTTGCAATTCTGCCCATAAACGATAGGAGGGAGTACATGATGAGAGCCTTGTCAATTAATTCGGCCCTGGAGGGAATGTGCAAGGCTCAAGGGGTAGAATTTTTTTTCAGCGTGGTCTGCTTGTTAACAGGAGAGACTGCTTCTACAGGGATAGGATACACTTAAATAGAAAGGATGCAAGAATATTTGCTGATGCTATCGAGGCAGTTGTTAGGTGGGTCAGAAAACTGCTAGCTTGGGAGGATTCACAGACTAAAAGGTTAAAAGTAGCTGCAGGCAGAGGTGAATGTGATTCTAGCACAACTTCTATTAGAATAAGTAGCAAACTGGAGCGAGGGGTGCTGGGGATTTCAGGGACTGATGGCAGTCATCGTGAAATAGGTGGGTATATGGGGTGTGTCAGGGTGAATAGGAATAGGTGCATGTATGCTTACATATACCAATGCTAGTAGTATAGTAAATAAATTTGATGAATTTGAAGTGTTGGTCAAGACATCAAAGGCAGATATTGTTGGGATATCAGAGACATGGTGTCACACAGATATAAGGAATGCAAAATTGGAATTTGGGGAGTACAATGTGTACAGAAAGGATAGGAAGGGAGAAGGAGTTATGCTGTTAATTAAGAAAAACATAAAATCTAAGGAAGTGCATCCAGTTGACATAGATGGACAGTGCACTGTTGAGTCAGTTTGGTGTGACATAAGCACTGTGGAAGCAAAAATAAGAGTAGGAGTGTGTTATAGGCCCAATGACTCGTACAGTGAACAATTGTACAGAGAAATAGTGAGCTAGTAAATCAGAATGTCTTATAATGGGGGATTTTAACTTCCCAGATATTGACTGGAACTTGTGGATTGGCCACTCGCACACTAGTAAGACTTTTGTGGATTTATTGGATGATTGTTTTCTGCAGCAGCATGTTCGAGAGGCAACCAGAGAGGATAATACTCTTGATCTGGTTATCAGCAGTGATCATTCGTGTATTAAGAATTTGCAGATAAAGGAACCACTAGGTGGCAGTGATCACAGTGTACTGATGTGGGATTTACTGAAAGATATAATTACCATCACGGGTAAAGGGAAGGGTTTTTTGCTTCCGTAAGGTGACTACAGTGGTCTCAGACAGTTTTTTTTTAAATTCTGTACAGTGGGATCAACTGACGATGTTACCAACAGTAAATTCTAAGTGGGAAGCATTCAAGGAATTAATCATGGAAGCTACTAAATGTTTCATATCTATTAAGAAATATTGTTCAAGGTTTAGGCCTAAATGGTTATCTAATGAGATTCGTGACAGAGAAGAAAAATGCATGGGATGCATATAAATTATCAAGCGACTCAGAAGCCTATGGCAGACATAAGCTAGTCTGTAATCAGGTGGTGCCTCCGTAGCCAGGTGGGAAGGAGGAGCAGCAGTGCGTAGCACACGCTTCTTTATTAGACCGGGGTTCCAGCACGTCACCACCAAATACGGAGAATGCGGAAAGGTCAGGGAATGACCACCGCATATCCCAGAGCAATATGGCCTTAGTTGCTAATGGTCCTAAAAACCAAACAACAGTAACTGTAATCAGGTCACAAAGGAGGTTAGGCAGGCAAAGGCAGATCATGAGAAATCTTTGGCAAAGGATGCTAAGAAAAACAGCAAGGATTTCTTTACTTATATAAACTCTAAAAGGAAGGGGATGAATCTGATTGGTCCACTTGATATCGATGGTTCGACTGTTGATGATCCTGCTCAGATAGCAAACAAACTGAATGAGTATTTTGCATCTACATTTACACATGAGGAGTTAAGGTTTGAAAATGCCAGAAGGTTATCAAATCGTAGCGGGGTGCTTAATGATTTTGTAATAACTGAGAGCAAAGTGGAGGAGAAATTTTTGAAGTTAAATGTAAGAAAGGCACCTGGGGTGGATGGGATCTATCCAGTTATATTGAAGGAGGCGGCAAAGTAACTAAGCAAACCCTTAGCCATAATTATGAGAGCATCCTTGGATTCGGGGAAGGTCCCCACGGACTGGAGATGTGCAAATGTATCCCCAATTCACAAAGGGGGGATCGAAGGGTGATACGAATAATTACAGACCAGTTAGTTTAACTTCTGTTCCGGGTAAAATAATGAAGTCACTGGTTATAGATGCATTGCAGGATCATCTAGACAAGACTGCAGCAATAATTCAGACACTGCATGGGTTTGCTAAGGGAAAGTCTTGTCTGACAAATTTGATAGGATATTATGATGTGGTTACAAAGGAACTGGATGCAAAAAATTATTTTGATATCATATATTTGGATTTCAGGAAAGCTTTTGACACTGCTGTGCATGGAAGACTATTGTACAAATTGGAGCAGAATGGTATTAAGGGTAAGTTGCTACAATGGATAAAAGGATGGTTGCGTGGGAGAAGACAGAGGGTGGTAATCAATGGGTGCTGCTCTTCATGGACTAATGTTATTAGTTGAGTCCCACAGGGTTCGGTGTTGGGTTCACTGTTGTTTTGTATATATATGTATCAATGATATTGATGAAGGTATATCAGTCTTAGTGTTGAAGTTTGCAGATGATACAAAGGTTGGCAGGGTTGTTAATGACAGTAATAGCAGTGTGTTACTGCAACACGATCTAGAAAATTTGGGCAGATGGGCTGAGAAGTGGCAACTGAAGTTTAACATTGAAAATGCAAAGTACTGCATATGGGTAGAAGTAACCCCAGAGAAACGTACCAACTGTGTGGCACTACACTTAAGGAGGTAGAAAACGAAAAAGACCGGGAGTAATTGTGCAGTCAGATATGAAGTTTTCTGAGCAATGCAGACAGGCTGCCAGGGCAGGTCATGGGGTTTTGTCAGTGATATATAGGAATTTTGCTAGCAGGGAGAAGGAGGTGATTGTCCCTCTGTATAAGGCAATGGTCAGGCCACGCTTTGAGTACTGCGTACAGGTCTGGAAGCCTCATTTTAGGAAGGATGTAGATTTGCTTGAGTGTGTACAGAGAAGGGCAACAAGATTGGTAAGGGGAATGAAGGGATCCTCTTACCAAGAGAGGCTTAAGTTCTGCAAATTGCAGTGGCTGGAGACTAGGCACCTGTGCAGTGATCTGATTGAGGTGTTATAAGGCCTTGAATGGATTGAGCACGCTGAATTCTGATGGGATCCTTCCACCTGTTTAGATTACGAACCTAAGGGGGCATAAATTCAAATTAAGAAAAGATAGATGTGTGGAAATTTACATTTAGCCAGTGGTTGATTAATTGCTGGAACAAACTTCCATATGTTGTTGTGGGAGTTGATAGTTTAAATATATTTAAGGAGGAACTGGACAGGCATTGGGAGGGAATGGTGTGTTTTTTTTTTTTTTTTTTTTTTTTTTGGCTGATGCTGCATAAGCTCATACACTTCCTCTGGCTCTCTGTTGTTCCACTCTAAAAATGAATGATTTGCCTTGCACAAATTCCTGAACTTCTATAAATGTTCTTATAAAACAGAAATCTTTTGATCTCTTATCTTGAGAGACTGAAGCAAATATGGTTTATTTGTGAAAATAAACAAATTTTTTAATTTTCATTACTTTATTAAGTCACCTGTTAAATTATCTGCTTTTGTTTATTAATCATGTTCTACGTTAAATATAGTATTATAGTTTTATCAATAAATGTGACTCATGTGCATCCTCCACAGGCACTAATTTTTTTTTAAAGAGAAAAAAAATCGTATTTAGAATGATAATTTTTATAGTGGAATATAGAGTATTTATGATTTTGTTTGAAGTTTGATTTAATGCTTATCACTCCAGTATTTAATGGAAGTTTTTGGTATTGTTAAAGTTCTGGTCAGATCGATGATGTTAAATTGCAGTTACATGTTTAAATTATTCAACATGCCCTGCTGTATATGTTAGTGATGGATGTTAGTACAATTTGCTTCGATCATTGAATTTGAAATAAATGTTTTAATTTCTTACAACCGATGTTATGAAGAATTCTCTATCTCAAAGGATTGAGATAGGAGAAAACCCAGTTTATTTCATTTTTATTTATTTATTTTATTTTACTAACGTGTAGTTTTGGCATCATTTTAACGTAGCTATCTACTAAAGTAATTAAATTAATTAATTAAATTGGCATCGTTTTGGTTATATATCATATTGTGAATGCCTTCACAATGAGTTGCCATGGTATTGTACTACCTCGAATAAATAACACTTAGCATAAGAACAAAATAGCATGAATACCTTAAATAATTTATTTTATTATTTTTTTTGCAATTAAAATTGGAAGCAGCCTTTTATGAAACCAGAGAAACTTTACAGATTTGAAATATTTTTATTGGGAACTTCATTCTAAAGAATGTTGAAATGTTGTCATTCAGTTAAAGGAGTACATACAGTAGCACATGCTCCTTGAGTAGGGGTTCAAGCCCCTGACTGCTAAATACGGTCGATCTCCCAACCTGCACCGGAACA
The DNA here is from genome assembly GCF_048544385.1 of Mastigoproctus giganteus. Classification (NCBI taxonomy): domain Eukaryota; kingdom Metazoa; phylum Arthropoda; class Arachnida; order Uropygi; family Thelyphonidae; genus Mastigoproctus; species Mastigoproctus giganteus. The sequence continues at coordinate 64,765,849 of NC_143578.1, forward strand.
GCGTGGCAGATTATAGTCCATTTCCCTCAACATGAATTGTTGAGGAGGCTTCCATCCTGCAGTGGGTTGATAATGGCTGCAGTTTATTTATTTTATTTTATTTTTTATGTAACTGCTTTAGTTTTAATTTAAAAATAAATATTAGGTCACTTATAAGAGGTAATTTAGAAAAATGAATATGTTCTCAGTCAATTAAATTCTTGTAAATATGAGGAAAGATATAATAATTCAATTTCTTACAAATATAAGTGTTTTATTGTTAAAATATCTTACACCAAAGTTGTAGTTTCCTTTGAGGACACTATGGTACCTAAGATCTGTGGGAATGCAAGGAACCTCATACTTGGTTGGTTGAGACAATTTCTATAAAAAGATCCTTTATTTCTAACAAAAGTGGCACAGTGGCGAAAGGAAATTTGTTTTGTTAAGATATAACTACAATTAAAAAACACTTACTCTGCGATATTTATCTGTGTGAAGAGTATTACCTCCAGAACTCTGTCGATCCCTTACATACAAGGAATAGGAGAGAAAACCATGAGAATATTCAGATAATATGGAATGAATGTGGTTTTCAAACGAGTAAACAAAATAGGTAACCTTCTGATGGATGCAATTTCTGTGGTGAGATGAAGATGCATTATTTACAACAGCGTGTGCAGATGTGGCAAAGTTTACATTGGGAAGACAAGAAGGTTATTTGACACAAGGTTGTGGGAACGTTGTAAACATGCAGCAATGGGAAATACTAGGAAATTAAAGCTCTTAGAGTGGACCTGTGGTTGTTCCTATACTTTTAATAAAAACAACTTTGAAATTTAGCGAGGGAGTGTTTTACTAAAAGAAAAATTAAAAAAAGCTATGTACATAAGAAAATTCAGAGACAAGATAATAAATAGAAATATGGGGAGGGATGTAGATGCATTCCAGATGCAACTTTTCAGTGATAGAATGTAAATTTAAGCTCATGCGCATTAGTATAAGGGAACTGATCTTTAAAGGATAGGATAGGTTTTTCTTGGTCTCTTTCATTGATCAATTTGGGTTAAGTACTTTCTTATGATGTCTTCTCCCTTTTCTTACTTCCTGGACATCCTGACCACCAAAAGAAGTTTACATTTGATCAGGGGATCTGTATGGGTCTTGGAATGTGATAATGTTCATAGGTAAGTGTCACAATGTAACGGCAACAACAACAGATTATCTTTCACCTTAGTTACTCTACTCTGATGTCTTTGCTATGGCTGCCTTTTCTTATGTAGTGCTTATTGACCTGTAGGCAGTATACTGATTAATACACTTAATTAGTATATAAATAATAATAATAATGGCTTACAAATTGCTAAAAATCTTCAATTGAAAAGATGAACATAATTAACCTGATAGCCAAGCTCAGAGACCATACTGTTGCCACAGATGACATCAAAAAGTCAAGTCTTCAGAAATGTCACCAAATCAGATAGACTACCTTTCAATTAGTCTCAATACATCCTTCAGAAAGTGAGACATTTCAGGGCTCTTCTCTCCATTAGACATGGGGCCAAAGTGGATGGAACCCTGTGACCCTATCTTTGATGTTTATTATGTAACTTTTTCATTTTATCTATTCTGTTGCCTTGTTTGTATCTTGTTAGTGCCGAAGAAAGACCCAGATTTAAAGCATTGTTTTCAAAATGTAAACATTTTAGAAATAGTTTTCAGTTAAAAATGTTAGTTTTATTATATAGAGGAAGTGTTATGTACTGAGATGCTGTTCAGTATTTTATAAAACATTAAATTTCTTAAGATAATGCTTAGAAATCTAAAAATAAAGTTCTGTTTTTATTTGCAGTGTATTCTGTATGTGTATCTTTTCAGGTAGCAACAAGATTAGCATATGGTACTGCTCTTGTCAAGCTAGGAAACAATAACAGTCGCGTGATTGCTTTAGATGGTGATACTAAGAATTCAACCTTTTCAGACAAGTTCAAAAAAGCCCACCCTGAACGTTTCATAGAGTGTTTTATTGCTGAACAGAATATGGTGGGAATTGCCATAGGATGTTCAACACGAAATCGAACAGTGGCTTTTGCTAGTGCATTTGCAACTTTCTTCACACGAGCTTTTGATCAGCTACGTATGGGAGCTATATCTCAAGCCAATATCAACTGTTGTGGATCTCATGCTGGTATTTCTATTGGTGAGCATAAATTATTATTAGAACTGTGATTTAAATTTTTTGATATTTAAAGTGCCATGAGGCATGTTTATTGGAATTGCATCCGAGTGCATGCAGATATGTAGTGGTTCTTGTATTAAGAAATTGTAGATTTCTTTTTATTATTATGTTATTATTTTTTAACTTTGAAATCTAGCTTACAGTGATTCTGACATAGGTACTCTATACAGGGTGTTTCTGAAAGGTCTCATCAAACTTTCGGAGCATGTTCTACTAAGCATAGAATTTGAAAAAATAATTAATGTAGTAGTAGTGTGATGCAAGAAAGCAAATGTATGAGCTTATGCAGCATCAGCCAAAAAAAAAAAAAAAAAAAAAATCACACCATTCCCTCCAAATGCCTGTCCAGTTCCTCCTTAAATTTATTCAACCTATCAACTTCCACGACGACAGATGGAAGTTTGTTCCAACAATTAACCACCTGCTGGCTAAAGGCAAATTTCCGCACATCTATTCTACATCTGTCCTTTTGTAATTTGAATTTATGCCCCCTTAGGTTCGTAATCTGAACAAGTGGAAGGATTCCATCAGAATTCAGCGTGCTGGACCTATTCAAGGCCTTATACACCTCAATCAGATCACCGCGCAGGTGATCTGATTGTGGATGTAGGTCTGGAAATGCTTCCTTTCTGAGTGCAGCGAAAGTAAGTATGCCTGTCAATAAGTAAGTTGATAGATAAATTTGAACCATTTGCATATCTGAAGTCGCTGTTCATGCATGCATGAAAATTTTGGATAACTCCATCTATTCCTTCTGAGTGAGGCAACTGTTTTTAAAATGAGTCATTGTTTGTTATGTTTATCAGTAACCTAAACACCTGCTTCAGAGAAACAGGTGGAGAAAATGTGCAAGAAGTATCCTGAAACTGCATGAGAAATGTAGCAGTAATGTTAATTCTTCATGATCAGCAACTACCCATGTCATGCGCAGGCCCTCTCACAAGATGATTGTCATCCACAAGTCATATTTTGTCATTTTTTTTTTTTGTAGCAGTGTATTGAACTTTCTTTTCTCCATTATCTACTTTTTTTACTGATGAATTGCAGTTCACAAGAGATGCCATTATGAATTTTCACAACAATTGTTGCCAGTGGGCAGAGGAAAATCCCCATGTTATTACTTAGTCTTGGATGATTTTGGCTGGTATCATTGTGACTGCCTGATTGGTCTATTTTACCTGCCACCTATGCTGAATGACCATATCTTGTAGGAGGAGGAGAACAGTATGCATTGCTGGAAGAAGTTCCATTAGAAACATTTTCAAATGTGGTTCATGCATGATAGGGGTTCCAGCATATTTTAGTTTACTACTCAGGAATTTCTCAATAATAAGTATCCTTGCTATATAATTAGTAGAGGTGGATGAACTGCATGGCACCTGCATACTCTCTTGATTTAAATGCACTGTATTTCTTCTTATGGGGGACATCTCAAGGCTCTCATTTATGCTACCTTGGTTCTTAATACACAAATTCTCCAAGATGGTCATCAAACAATTCAGAACACTGGGATTTTCAGATATGTTTGACAGTGTATGAGAGGACTCTCTGAAGCAGATATTGCTGTTTAAATACTTGCCCTCTTGTTTAAGATGTAAAGAAAAGTTCTTGTTGGTCACTTCATCATCATCATCATCAGCCATTTTCAATCCACTGCAGGATGAAGGCCTCTCCAGCAACTTTCCAGTTCCTTCTGTTTTGAGCACTGGCCATCCATTTACTACTCAAAAACTCATGAATTTCATCTATCCATCTCCGCCTTTGTCTTCCAGGTTTTCTTCTAGCTCCTCTTGGGTACCATTCTGTTATTTTCTTAGTCCATCTGTCATCATGTCTTCGAGCTATGTGTCCTGCCCAAGACCATTTTAGTTCTTTAGTTTTGATAAGAATGTCCTTTACTTGAGTTTGCTGCCTAATCCATGTGTTTTTCTTCTTATGTAACAGTCTGATTCCCAATATAATTCGTTCCATTCTTCGCTGTGTAGTTCTTAGCTTCTCTTCCATTCTTTTGGTGAGTGCCCAAGTTTCACTTCCATAAGTCATGGTGGGGAGTATACATTGATTCATTATTTTACGTTTCAGACAAACTGGGATATTGCTCTTCAGTATGTGACTATATTTCCTGAATGCTGTCCATCCAAAATTTATTCTTCTCTTGACTTCCAGCCATTTATCATTATTACAGCTAATAACTTGTCCCAGATAAGTATACGACTCCACCTTTTCAATTACTGCTCCTTCAATCATTATTTCCCTTTCCGTGGCATACTTGTTCATCATTACTTTTGTTTTAGCCATATTCATCTTTAGTCCAAAATCCTTACTAACTGTGCATAACTGATTAAGATTTTCCTCTAATTCTTTGGGATCGTGGCTTATGACCACAATGTCATCTGCAAATCGTAAATGGTTTAGGTACTCTCCGTTCACATTGACTCCTTTCTGCGACCAGTCTAATCTTCTGAAAGCTTCCTCAAGGGCAGCAGTAAACAGCTTCGGAGATATTGTGTCTCCTTGTCGAACTCCTTTCTCGATTTTAAATTTGCTACTGTCTTTGTCTAGTCTAATAAAGGATGTAGCACTCTCATATATTTTCTTCAAAATCATAATATATGGAGTATCTATGCCTTGTCTTTCCAGTGCCCGAAACATTGCCTTATGCTGTATGGAGTCAAATGCCTTTTCATAATCCACAAATGCTAGGCATAATGGTGTTTTATATTCATTTGCTTTCTCCATTAGCTGTGATATTACGTGAAGGTGATCCATAGTTGAGAATCCTGTCCTAAAGCCAGCTTGCTCTTTCGGTTGATTCTCATCAAGTATTCTTTCTAATCTGTTAGTAATGACCCTTGTGAACAACTTGTAGATATGGGATAACAAGCTAATTGGTCTATAATTTCCAATTTCTGATTTATCTCCTTTCTTATGAAGCAAAACTATGATTGCATTATTCCACTGCTTAGGCATCACACCTTTTCTAATGCACTTTGTGAAGAGCCTTGCCAGTTTTTGTGTTATGTCTCTTCCTCCCAATTTTAACAACTCTACAGTAACTTCATCTTCCCCCGGGGCTTTCCGATTCTTCATTTTCTTCAATGCATGTTCTACCTCATCAGGAAGAATATCGGGTATGTCGTGTGTGTTGCTACTTTGCAATCCATCTTCCTCACTGCTGGTATCATTCCCTCACTCCTTGTATAATTCTCTATAGTAGTCTTCTGCTATTTGAATTATGCCTTCTCTGCTGTTTATAAATACACCATCGCTATTCTTCAGTTTCAGTATCATTTGTCTTTCTGTATTACTGCTCATGGCTGCTGATTTAAATCCTTTGTTTTCCCTTAATGCTTGTTCTACTTTTCTTGTGTTAAATCTTCTTATGTCCTCTCTGAGTCTCTTTCTAATGGCTTTGCATAACTCAGTATACTCAATTTTCTCCCTGGCAGTGTTTTTCTTGCTCTTCATTTGTCATCTTTGGTTCATCAGGACAAGTGTTTCTTGACTAATTTTTTCTTCTTTGGATTTCTGTTTCCCTATAGGTTTCTTGGGCTTTATCACTTCCAGAAAGTTGTAATATTCCTCGTCGATATCTTGGTCCTGAGCAGTCTGCAGAAGCTCAAACTTGTTCTTAAGTTCCAGTACATACTGCTTTTTCTCCTCCTCTGTTATTTCAAAGACCTTTGTATTATTTACTCGAGTCAGTTTTTTCCTTTCCTTTCCTACATCTATATCAAGTGTACATCTTACCATTCTGTGATCACTGCCAACATTTACCTTATTCAGGACGGTAACATCATTCACAATATATCTTCTGTTAGTGAGGATGAAGTCGATTTCATTAGTTGTTAATCATTTGGACTCTTCCATGTCCACTTTCTGTTCACCCTTTTCTTGAAAAAAGTGTTCATTACTGACATTCCTTGAGATTCTGCAAATTCCACAAGTCTTTCACCTCTTTTATTTCTTTGACCAATTCCAAAATTTCCTATAGTTCCTCTTTCTGCGCTGTTTTGCCTTTTTCCAACCTTAGCATTGAAGTCGCCCATAATAATAGTGTAGTGGGTTTTCTGCTCATCTAGAAGGCTCTCAATTTCAGTGTACATTTCTTCAACCTCTTCATCATCATGGCTCGATGTTGGTGCATAAATCATTATAATCTTTAGCTTGTACCTCTTAGAAATCTTGAGTATTAGTCTTGACACCCTTGGTGATGTACTTTTGAATTCCAAAATGTTGTTTTTAAAATCTTTATGGACCAGAAACCCAACTCCACCTTCACTCCTTTCACTGTTTCCATTGGTGTACAGCAGATTTCCACTTGATAAACTTATAAGTGATTCATTTCTTCTTCTTGTTTCAGCCAAACCGATGATATTCCAATTCACATTTTCTAATTCCTTTTCCAGCTCTAATATCCTGTCTTCACCGATGAGTGATCGTACGTTATAACAGGCCAAGTTCAATTTCCGTGCATGGCAGCCTGGTCGTACCCAGAGATTCTTAGCACCCTCTGCTTCCACTCTGATCCTCTCGCTGCCGTAAGAGGGAGAGTGAAAGCTGCTGGGGACTGAGGGCCATTTGTATTGTTGTGCTCTCATTGCTGGAGGGTTTGGTCTTTTCCTCTTCACGCTGACCAGGCGTCTTGAAGAGAACCACTCTACACGTTCGTTGCCACCTAAGTGACGTAACAGGGCTTACCATCGAGAAGGTGTGCATGAGTGGATTTTAGGGAGGCAGGCCAACCGGACTTCTCCTAAATCTTCTGTAATAGAGAGATATTGGATCCAGCAGTGTTTTAGGCTGAGTGTCTGATAACACACAGGATACCTGTTCCCCTCTAAGCCCCCTCACTTGGTCACTTAGTTGGTCACTTAGTGTGCATTAATTACTCTAATTAAAAAACATGACAGCTGTTCTTACCTTCACTCTATGAAAAAAAAAGAAATAGGCTATAACTCTGAAGGTAAGCATTTCCAGAATGGCATCCACACAAACTTTTTCATTCATGTGCTTAGTAGAACATACTCCCAATGCTTGATGAGACCTTTCAGAAACAACATATAGTTCTTAGAACTCATTTGAAATGCATAAAGTGCCTAGTGTTTGTTTACATGTAATGATTCAACTCGTAGTGGATAGTTTCATGAAATTTTATGTTTGAATCTTCAAATATTTATTGAGCTATCCCGAATTTCATTAGCATTTAACCACTAGATATTTGAGTATCCCCCCCCCCCCCGAGGTTTTGATGAATACCTCCTGATTACAGTACAGAAAATTTAAGCATATAATTTGATAATCAAACCCACCTGATTATAATGCGATTGTATACATTACTTAAGCATATAATTTGATAATCAAACCCACCTGATTATAATGTGATTGTATAAATTGCTTAATTTATTTAGTTTTTATATTTTTAGTTTTTATATTGCAATTGGCAATGTGTGGTAATGATATCAGATGAGTAAAGATAGAAATAGATGGAAGCATCATTGAACAAAGTAACTGAATTTAAATATTTAGGAAATAGAATTTCAGAATAATGGAATATGAATTACAAACCTACAATAGAATGAATGGAATAATAAAAAGAAGTTTTGGCAAACAAATGACAATACAAACAAAATTATGACTACACAACGTAACATTAAAGGCAGCACTTAAATTGGTAGTGAAGTATGGACACTTGGGAAGCGAGATAAACAACGTCTGGAAGCAGCTGGGATTAACAAGACTAGATCACCAAAGAAACACAGACATAAGAGAAAGACTAAACACTTCCAACATAATAGAAGAAATACAAAATTATCAGTTAAAATGGAAAGAGCATGTAGGAAGAGACCACCAAAATTGGCGGCAGTGAACTACAAACCTACTGGAAAAAGAAACAGAGGACGTCCCAGAAAAATATGGATCAAACAGTTCTTTGAAGAGATTTAATGGTACAGGTTCATAAGCCTAAAATCCACTAAGTACAAGAAGAAATTTTTATATTGTTATTTTTATATTCGGGAATATCCACATTTTTTGGTGTTTGTTTGTTTGTTTATACTTGTAAATGTTAGTGCCTTGTAAACAATAGACTTGTGTACAGATATCCGTTGATATTTATTTCCTTAATTGGTTCTATCAATGCTGGACTTTAAGCAGAAATACCTCTATCAAGGGTCATTTTCCCACGAACAATGTTATTGATAGATAAATCCTAAAGATCAAAAATCAGACCACATTTTGATATTACCATATTTTAAGTAGTTATTGGTACCATAAATACCCTTCTCCTAAATATTCAATAGGCATGTACTATCTATACCCTCCTCATGCCATTTAAAATGCAGTATTTAGATCACCAGAAGACTTAAAAATATTTAATGAAACAATTAAAATGAAAGACCTGTAAGTTATTTTAAAAAAAATTAATGAAAATATAAAAATGTTAAATGTGTTCATATCAACAGGTGAAGATGGACCTTCTCAAATGGGACTGGAGGATATTGCACTTTTTCGCACTCTTCCTGGAAGCACTGTTTTCTATCCAAGTGATGCCGTCTCTACTGAAAGAGCTTGCGAATTAGCAGCGAACACAAAGGGTATTTGTTTCATTCGTACTTCTCGCCCAAACACTGCTGTATTATATCCCAATGATGAAGAATTTAAAATTGGTCAAGCAAAGGTATTGTTATTTTTGTTTTTTGCATTTATATTTTTTTATAGGTGCCCAAATTAAAATGCAGTAACAGACATATGCAAATGCATCTTTGGAAAAAAAAACCATGCACGAATATTAATAGTGGGGAGAATTTTAGAGTAAAAAAGTAAACAAAAATTAAAAAAGAGTGACTGAATTATAGATGCAGACAGGTTTGAGGAAGTCATAATGACCTTTAAAGCAGTTTTGTCACACTTTGTATACAGTCTCCTGTTTGGAAAGTCTGGGTTCAAACTTTCATTCACTGAAATTTGTTATCAACTTTTTCATTTTGGTTGTAGTTATTTGACCTTAGATGGTGCAGTCACACCATCTAAGGTTAAATAACTACAGCTAGGCCTCGCATAACGCAAGTTCGATTAACGCGATATTCAGTTAACGCTATTTGAAAAATGATACCACTTTTTGCTTTACACGATGCAAATTTCCAGTTAACGCCATCTTTTTTTTTTTTTTTTATGCGATAGTTGAAAAAGATTTGAATTGCGCGTTAAGCTTACCACGATTCGTACTGTCAATAAACAAACGTTTGCCTGCTGCCCGCCTCGGTGTGTTCCATCAACCATCGGAAGAAGACGTGTTTGTCTCCTGCTAATAAAGTCAATGCAGACTTGCATTTAAAAATTCAAATTTTTAAATGAGCCAGATGAAAATGTTACCGCGAAGGAGATAACGGTAAAAGAATTAGATGAAATCTTTCGTATCACATAGAACCTTAAACAAAACGTTTGATGTTCTCTGCGATATTTATTTTGCCAGAGCCCAGAGAAGATTGTTGTCGGCTATCGGAAATTGATTGATGAAAAGAGAAAGTCAACGCTGTTCAAATATTTCCGCAACAGTAATTTTTTCATTCTGTATTTTATGTCAGAAGTTCCCAAAGTTTCTCTGTTCACGGCGCCTTTAATGTCTCGGTAATTTTTTCAAGGCGCACCCAGACCAAAAGAAATACCTAACAGTTTCGTTTAGTAGTTAGGTCCAAACAACTTAATAAGAAATGCTGAAACTGTGAACTACCTCGAACTAGTAGTTCGCGCGGTGTCCAACAGATGTCGAGTATCGCTGTGTTTCCCTCGAAAATTTAAAATATTCCGCGGCGCACAGTTTAAGAACCGCTGTTTTATGCAATAAACATTTATTTCCATAATTATTTTCATTATCTTTTACATTATATACAGTTAAAAAGTTATTTAAAAGGTATTTTTAAAATTCTTTATGGACATTCCAGAAGGTCAAGGACCAATTATAATTTTTCCTATTGGTTATAATATTCGATTAACGCGTTTCCGTTTTGCGCGATGCACTCGCGGGACGAATTAATCGCGTTAATTGAGGCCCGCCTGTACAACCAAAATGAAAAATCTGATAACAAATTGGACTGTAAATATGTAAACAAGCTCTGTCACTTCCAAAATTACTCAAGTAATACTCTAGGAAGGTAGAGAGATCAAAAGCCATTAATCTCACAGAGACAATTACCTGCTGAGCTAGTAAATCACTGTAACATTGCCAGATGCTAAACACCAAAGGTTAAAAAGTGTGCATTGTTATTGTCTAAGGATTTTCCTTTTGAAAATTAAATTTCATTATAATGATTTATGTTTTTCATAGTAGTATGAATTATTATTGTTGTGCTAAACTGATTATTGTCATTACAATGATATTTATTAAAATGAAATATTTTTACATAAAGATATGTAGTAAATTGGCACAGGAGGGGAAACAATTTCATTGTACTGAATATTTTTGAATATCTACTCTGACATTGTTTATATTTACATTTTACTGTATTTATTTACTTACATATTTATTTAACTACTTATTTTATTATTTAGAAAAAAAAGAAACACCTATTTGTCTATCCTCTCTAATAATTTCATAATTTGTCTAATCTTTTCTTAAATGTATTCAAACTACCCATTTATACAACATCAAATGGAAGTATTCCAACAACCAATCAGGTCTTGAGGTCTCCTTGGAAGCACATAATTTCCAGATGCTGCAAGATTACTTTGCATTGAGCCAGCAGAGTAAAAATATCTTCTAAGAGTTGAATGACTGATTGAATGTTTGGTGAACGTTAAACCACATAACTGAGGTATTTAAGAAAAGAGACAGGACATAAATTGAATAGTTCTTTATGACGATATGCCTGGAGAAATGAAGTCTTTCTTAGTAAGAGTACTCTTTTGTGCCCCTGACTAATCTTGCTGGTTTTCTCTACATCCATTTGAACAGATCCCCATCCTTCCTATAATGAGGTTTCTAGACATGTATGCAGTACTCAAGAGGTGGCCTAACCATTGATTATACAGCATGATAATAACCTTTACCCTATTGGCAAAACTTCTGTATGTCTACAGAATCCCCCTTAACTATCCTGGAAGCATCTTCACTGCCCAGAGAACTTTGTGTAAGGCATTACAATTACTCCTATTTCTTTTTGTAGCCGACCGGGTTAGCCGGGTGGATAAAGTGCTTGCCTGGCAACCCAAAGGTCGCGGGTTCGATTCCCGCCTCGGACTTGGATCAAAGTACTGCAAAAACCTTGGGAGGTGCATTATGGCCACAGAAGCCAATGCACCAACAACTACAAAAAAAAAAAAAAAAATTCTTTTTGTTCTCCTCTACTTTGAGTGTGGTACCACCCTATTGGTGTTTTGTTCTGGAATTACTTCTACCCAAATGCAGCACTTTGCATTTATTAATGTTAAACCTCAGTTGCCACTTTTTGTCCCATCTGCCTTTTTATACAGGTTTTTTTTGAAGTAGCATACCCCGATTCTTGTCATTAACCACTCAGCAAACCTTTTTTGAGTGGTTAATGACAATGTTATGACTTGGACACTTAACTTGATGTGCTTTCAACAATATTATTAATAATTATAGAAAACAGTAAGGTGCCCAGCACCTTACTGTTTTCTGTAATTATTAATAATATTGTTGTCTTTCATGTGGAAAGACAACAGTATTGTAGTCTTTCTTGTGGAAAGTGTCAAAAGTTTTACTAAAATTTAAGTATATGATACTAAAATTATTTTTTGCATTTTGTGACTGTGTCACAGCAACTACTCAGTTTAGTCAGACAAGATTTCCCCTTAAAAAATCCATGCTGTGGTTTCCAGATAATTGCATTCTTGCCAAGAAGATTCTGCAGTACTTCTTTAATCACTGACTATTATTTTCCCTAGAACAGAAGTCAATGATGGCTAAAGGTTTGCTTAGCTCTTTTGCTGCTATTTTTAATATAAGTGGTTAGATTCCATCAGTGTCCTTCAACAATTTCTCCTTCACTCTCCTCTGAGTGAAGAAGAAATAATTTAGCTTCCAGTTAGAATTTGGCATGCTTCTGGTATCCCCATACTTAAAAACCTTCATTTGTGAATGTAGATGCAAAATATTTATTCAGTTTATTAAAAATCTTAACAGGATCATCACTAGTTATGACATTCATATGTGGACCAGTGTGGTTTATCTCTTTCCTTCTACTGTTAACATAAGCAAAGAATTCTCTGCTGCTTTTCTTTTTATTCTTAGCTAAGGACCACTAATAATCTGTGTTAGTTTGTTTTGATTGGAGAGTGATTCTTACTGTAATCTGAACAGAGAAACTGTTCCCTCTGATTTTAAATTATGCCATGCATTTTCTTTCTATGCCACTAGTCTCATCAGTTGATCTAACACCTGGTTAGGTTTTGAAATATATCTCTTAGTATAAAAAGCTTAGTAGTTTCTACAATTACTTCCCTGAACACTTGCCACTTAGAATTTGTATTTGTTTACGTAATCAGATGGTTCCACTAAAAATAATTTAAAACTGTCTAAGATGTCTTTAAGTAAACCCACATCAGTACACCATGAAAGGGTTTATGTACACTATATACAATCATATATGTCATAGTGTATTTAAATGTGATATAATACACAATACACAGTAATACTTCTTATATCAAAGGGTTTACATCAAATTTGTAAACCAGTAGTTGTTCGTAGTATATCAGAGCAGCTAGGCTGAACTAAGAAATCACCTTAACAGGATGAGATACAAAATAGGAATCAAAAAATAACTTTGATGACCTTGAAAACAAGGCAAAGCACATAGTTCCAATAAAAATTCTGAAAAAATGAGTCCTGATATTTTCCAGAAGAGCAGTTACTCTCACTAGGGTCAGACAAGAGTTGAAAACCATTCAGTATCATAAAGCCTCCATCATGTGAGAATTATAATGTTTGTGCTTATACTTCTGATGCTTGGAGTATATAAGAAAAAGGCATTTTCACATTGAGCTAGCAGAGTAAAAGAACTTGTAAGAGTTGATGATTGAATGTTTTGGTGAACATTAAACCATATAACTGAGGCATATAAGAAAAGAGACAGGACATAAATTGAATATGCCTGTCTACAACAGGTGTCGTCAAAAAAACATTAGTATTATTGTCCCCTAAATTTCAATACTGATATTCCCTCCATATTCAATTGTAATGGTACTCCTGGTACATTTATTCAGTTTTTTTTTTTTTTTTCCCAGTGATATCTTCTTATTGGATAATACTAAACATTTGTTTCATAGATATTTTTGTAGTGCTGTGGACAAGAAAACACAATATGGGGAGCTGATTAATGGCACTTCACTGGGAGCTGACTAATGTCGCTCCGCAAAATATAAACATAGTTGGCTGTTCTTGCTACCAGCTGCATTACTACAGGATGAAGTAGGGAAATAGGTGATTTTCAAAACCAGTTTTCTAGGTACCAGTGTGATGGGGAGAATGGCATCACTTGATATACTCTTGTCCACATGCTGTTTAGTAACCACTGAACAGTTGAGTAGTGTGCTTTTTGCAGTCAAGGCATTTTGCAAAAAACACTGACAGTTGATGCCACTTAGCTTTTATTTGCATTCACTTTAAGCTTAAACTTTAAAATCCTGTTTTTTCTGCTCATGTTATTAAAGTGAACCAGTTGCCTCAAAGTTGAGGCAACTGGTTTTGCTCTCAAAAAAGGAGCCTCCAGTTGGAATAAGAAGCACCTGTATACCAGAAAACATTGCAGCAGCCAGGACCGTTCTCCTACAGAATTGTAAGTGTTCTGTGTGTTGGCAATGCTATTTTTGAAATTATCCAATAGGAGTGTGTGGCAAATATTGCACTAGGGCTAAAATTTTAAATCTCACAAGGTAGAGAGGTATTGCAAGAATTTAAACCTCATGAACTCCCTACCCATAAAATTTTTTTTTGTCAAGAAATGCTAACTGAAATGGATCCTGATGAAGGCTTTCTTCGCACTTTGAATGTTTGCTGAAGCTCACTTTCACTAAACAGTTCTGCGAATAAACAGATCTTTCATTATTGGTCAGAAGAAAACCCTTATGAATTTCACCAGCAAACATTGCACAGAAACTGAGTAACAATATGGTGTGCAATTTCATCTCGCAGTATTATATATATATTTTTTGAAGATGATAATTGAAGGATAACAGTTGTGATGTCAGGCTGCTGTACTAACATGATTGTGTAACTTTTTTGAATGATGAACTAGCTACTAGGTTTCCTCAAATTAATGAAGCCAGCTGATTTCAACAAGTTGGCGTGGCATGTTATACTGCTAGGGTTTCAGTGAATTCTGTTGGCTGATTTTTCATAACTACATCTCAAGAATGCTGATATTCTTGCCCTCAAAGGTTTTCAGATCTGTTGGCATGTGACTTGTTTTTATGGGTGCACTTAAAAAGCAAGGTGTATTCTCATTACCCACATACAATATTGAGCCAAAAGAAATAATTCAAAGAAATTGCCAGAATTCCTTTGGAGATGCTACACCATGTTATGGAAAGCACATGGAAGCACCTTGAGGATGGCATATTTGTAATTTCAAAAATGCAGATTATTTAATTACTGAGTTTTTAATATTACCCACTTCCCTTCCTCACCCTGTATAAGCAAAGTCATATAAAAGCAAAATATCACTATTTGTACATAAGTTAATGCAAATAATTCTGAACATCAGTAAACATTTTCTTGTCATAAACAAGTGACAATATAATAGCTGAAACTATAAATATAACTTGCTGTATGGCAATTCAAAAATTTGTTGTCAGTCTTACAAGAGAAAGAATACTTGGCATTGCAGTCTGATATTGGTACCTAAAAAGCATGTCCAGCTCTCTCTTTAACATAAGTTAAATTTACTTTGTTGCTAAAATATATTACTTGATGTTTTAAAACTGATGTGTATTCATGTCAGTTTTAAAACATCAGATAGCTTGTTTATGAGTATGTAGTTACATACACCTTGTGTTTGAATCCACATGGTGTATAGAAATACAAAAAAAAAAAAAACCCAGACAAATTTTACATTCTATTTTACATTCTGCAAAACAGACAAACTGACCGTAGAATATCTAAAATTTAGGCACAATATACTGATGCTTCATTGCCTTAGTCATCCAGCACGAAATCAAAAATGACTAACAACCATCAGATTGGATCTGCCCATATCACTTCCTGTTCAACTTCAAGTTTATATTGCTCATTTAGATTTTTGCTGATGGATTTCTGCACTGCCAGCTTAACTGCATTAGTACTACTTAAGTAGTTACCCTTTAAGTATTCCACAGCCAATTGATATGATATTTATCTGGTGACAAGTAGTACTTAAGTACTAGTTGCACATTGCCAACAATGAGTAAATTTTATTTCTTAATTAAAATTGCAGAGGAGATTAAAAAAAAATATTTTGAAATGTACATTTTGAAATGCAACATCCTGGTGATATTATCTAAAAGTTAGTTCTAATTATGTTAAATTTACTTATCTTGTGTACTGAAAACTGTTGTATACATGCAAATTCCTGTGTTTTCCTTTTCAGAAAAAACCACATCTAACTTTAAATGCTCAGTTCTGAAATACTTAAGTGAGACTAAATATTTGACTGAAAACTGTTGCATTAGTATAGTCATGCAGTGCAAGGAAGTCAGAGGCTTTTCAAAACCACCTCTATAGGTATCTATAGAGATGGTTTTGAAATCCTGCCAAGATGTCAGCCTTAGCTGCTCATTCAGGCAACTTATCCCAATGATTAGCAATTCTCTGGCTAAAGGAAAATTTTCTAAAATCCAGGAGAGAGAGAGAGAGAGAGAGAGAGAGAGAGAGAGAGAGAGAGAGAGAGAGAGAGAGAGAGAGCGCACATAGGAACACTTTGACTAGCTGAGATTAGATCTTTAATGATGGTGCAAAGGTTTTTAGAACATAGCCATTATAAGTTCAACCCAATATATTAGGTTTTTTCAGGAAGTAGATAGTTTTGAAGCTGGTTTGTTGACAATGATATTCATTGTTTTTTATTTCTGTATTTCCAAACCTTCCCAACATCCCCATAATACCTTATTCAGTTTTTTAGTTTCATACTATTCCTACAAATATTGTCACATAATACATTTGAATTTCTATGTCATCAATCATTGTGCTTGTAAGTCCAAATGTGCTTGATCATATTTTGTGGATTTAAGATTTAATCATCCTTTACACTTAGTGATGGTTATCATTCATTCAAATAATTAATGTTCTCACTGTGATGAGAAACTTCTCCATAGCTACAATATACAGGGTATCCCAAAAGATGTGCATCTTTACAGAAAATAATATTGTAAAAACCTTATTAATTAAAGTTCAAGGAATCAAAATGTCATTTTCCATTTAAGTGAATTCAAAGTATCCAAACAAGGAAGTCATTTTATAAAATCATTTAAAGTGCATGAAAATTCAGTATTATGAATATGCACGTATTCCACTTAGAATTCTTCTTGGAGTATACCAAAATAAATAATTAATAATATAGACAAGAAACATTTTTATATAATAATGAAAACATAAAGCAAATAGCATACAGCTTTCTTTATCAGTAGTGACAACTGTATGGTGAGAAGTGTACTTGTTTACACAAAGTGGGAAACAAAAATACTAACACCAACAATTGGAAAATGTCTACAGATAAATAATTTAGTAAAACCTTGTTAATTCAAAGTTCAAGGGACTGAAATGTATAATTTGAGTTGTTGGATTCAAAGTATCTGAAAAGGCATGATAAGAATATGTCATTTTCATTTTATGAAATCATTAAGTTGTGAATTCAGCATTCACATTTTTCTGCTTAGAATTCTGCTTGGAGCATACCAAGATAAATAATAATTGAGATAAGAAATAATATTGTATAATATTGCAAACGTAAAATGAACAATTTTATGTTTGCAATACTACAGAAAGTTACATAAATGTGATTTTCTGTAGTGTATATTGTGTGAACTGAACAACTCCTGATCCCATTTATCCTTAAATGGGTTTCATGGGCCCTTCAATTTTGTTATAATAATGTTTGGCTGTTAGTTGTTTTAATTGTCTTTTTTGAAGTAGACAAGCTATTTACAAGTTTTGGGTAATAATTCCGACTGAATTTCATTGTACATATATTTCGAATTATTCATACTAAAAGTAACATTAAACCCTATGGTTTTTTTTTTTTTTTTTTTTTTGTCAAGAATAACATACTTCAGAATGTGTTGCATATTGAATAATCAGATATCGAATTATTCATATACCTTAAAGCATTTCTTAATGTACTTTTTCCTTGTTGCAGGTTTAATTTTAACAGAATAGCAAAAAAAAAGAAGGGGGGGGGAGAAAACACTGGGAGGAAGATTTGCCATAAATATTTATGTTCAGAGAGGTTGTGGAATCTCATATCTATTGCAGAGAAATTCAATTGGCTAAACCTGGAGCAACACATCAGCCGCAACCATCATGAGATTAGTTGGTTGTCTTTGGGAGAATGAACTGTCACTGACTGTCCTCATAATGATAGATTAAGAAGTGCTATGAATAAAGAAAACAGCTGTATTTGGACAAATTTTAATAAGGCCAAAGAGGTCCATAAGGAAGCTGTCACAAAATGTGGAACTAGTTGCAGTAGTGCCTGTTGTGTTATAGTGAGGAACAAATTCCATTTGTATTAAATTCACTTTGTACAAGGGTTTTTCCTGGTAATGATGTGGATGTAGGATGCAGTTCTGTGAATGGCTTCTGCAAGGTGAGCATCATTATTAGTATTGTTTAGTGATCAGGCCTTACTTTTTACCTAAATGACCACATCAACAGCTATCACTTGAAATATTGAACTGATGAACAACCAATGTGGTTTAAAGCAATACACATTCAGTCTGATGTATGAGTAACACTGTAGGCAAGGATATGAAACAGACTGCTAGTGGGACCCTGTTTTTCAAAAATACCATGATAGGCCAAACAATATCTAGTTATATTGTTTCAGCAGTACATGCATTACACTGAGATCGTAGTATTCAGTGGATTCTTGATGAAGAGTTTCTGTTAAATGGATTAGAAGATGAGGGATGACATAATCACTTGAGCCCTTCTTCTAGGGCCACATGAAATCTATTGTGTATCATGATCGTCCAAAAACAATCACAGAACTACTTCAGAAAAATCATATCTGAATGTGCAGAGATCATTAAAGATGTTATTGAAAGTTCAGGCATTGTGTCCTTAGAATCAGAATACATTAGAAGTAAGTGATGTAATATTTGAAAATCAGCTGTAATTTAGCATAACTTGAATTGAACTGAATCTTTAGTTAGCGGGTGGTTGATTGCTGGAACAAAAACTTCCATCTGTCGTAGAAGTTGATAGCTTAAACAGATTCAAGGCAGAACTAGACAAACATTTGGAGCGAGTGGATGGGTGAAATGAGAAGGGGGTGTGTTTTTTTTTTTTTTTTTTTGGCTGATGCTATATGAGCTTGCTTTCTTGCATCATGTGCCCTTGCTAATGCTAATTAGTGTTACAATTATCAACTGAACCGATACATACAGTTTCCCAAGTTACCTTATTTTACCCATGATGCACAACTTCTATTAAAAAAAAATTGGAAAAATGTTATTGAAATTATACTCTATCTCAGCAATCACTAAAAGTTGTACATATAATATGAATATTAAAAAAGTATTGTACATTAGTTTCATCTTAATTTATTGTTTAATCTTTGAGAGATGGGGAGCAAGGCCTTCCCCTCCACCATTAATAATATGTCATCTTGACATTGACATGGTAATTGTGTGTGTGTGTGTGTGCACGCACACACACACAATGTTTTTCATTTTAAAAATAACCATTGCACTGTCTAATCTGAGCAGCTGAAAAACTTGTAGGTCATTTGACTATACAGGTTTATAAACCTGTATGGGGATGAAGTGCATTATCACTGTCTTATTATTTTCTTCATGAATGAATCTTAAATTCATAATATTTAAAGTAGTAGAAGTAGTAGTAAAAATAAGCAATTCCTGTATGTAACTTGTTGACTTGGATATTTATCCCATGCATTCTTTCATAGATTGTTAGAAAAGGACAGAATGATCAAGCCCTTGTCATTGGTGCTGGAGTGACTTTACATGAAGCTCTGAAAGCTGCAGAACTTCTGCAAAGTGAGGGAATACAGATTAGAGTAATGGACCCATTTACAATTAAGCCTATTGATTGTGCCAGTATTGTGGAAAATGCAAAGGATTGTGGTGGGAGGGTGATTACTGTCGAAGATCATTATCCAGAGGGTAAGTAATCCATTTCCTTTTGCATTATTTGATTTCATTACTACAATTTTAGATATGTTCGGAAATAGGAATATAATCTGTTAATATAATTGTCATAACTAAAAATTTAAGATTGATTTTTAACGACAGTTTATATAATCTATTAGTTAATTTGTTGTACAAATCATTTTAGGTGTTATAGAGTATGCAAAACTTGAGGATCTTTCTTTATTTTTAAATACATAGAAACTGGTTGTGATGGAAATTGTATAGAGTTCCAAATAGGCATAAACACAGTTTTCATCATGGCTCACTAGTTGTATATTTCACTCTAAGCAGTTGGAAAAGGAAAAAAAGTAAATCAACAATGATTGAATAGAAGGCTCTTTGTATTTATAATGAGGAAAATATATACCAATCAGTAAAAAACTCTTGAAGAGTAGTAGACACCTTTGGTTTAGGAGGTAAGCTATAATAAATGATGAAAAGAAATTATTTAGAGATAACATTGAGGTGATTGTAAAAGTGCAACAATTAAACTGAGGACATGAACAGATGAATCATTTACCAGTGTCATACCACAAGACTTCAGTGTTGAGCACTCCCTGATTAGGTGTCAATAGAGAAATGCAAAGCTGAGACGTTGGGTAGAGTCAGTAGTGGAATGACGATGGGGGGGGGAAGTATGATGATTGGGTACATGCCCTGGAGCACCCGGAACAGTGCTCAAGGACATGTACTTCACAGGGGTCCCTATAAAGCAGATCCAAAAGTGTGGGAGTGAGGAATAGAAAGAGCCATTGTGCTGAAATTATTATTTATCACAGAGAGGTTAACAATTATAGTAATCATAACATTTGTGGAAGTGTATTTCACACTTCTCAAATGGTTAAATCATCATACACCCAAATCAGCTTTTCACTCAGTATTATCCCTCTTCTCACCTCAGTTTCCTTCGGGTATTTACTCCTGAATTCTTAGGAAATTTATTCAGCTACTAGTGTATACATCCAGTAATATGCCATAAAAAAATAGTAGAAACACTTTATTCCTAAATTTCTCAAATTCAAACATTTTTGAGAAATTTTATTCTAGCTTGGATATCACATTCCATTACATTTGACATAATGCAAATTGTGAATGGATTCTGTTTCAGAAGCTTTCTCGTTATGTTGATTATTTTGAACACATTTTTCAGTAAAAAATGTTCAAAACAATCAACATGTTATAGTTGGTAGGTCAGTAGAGTAACCCTCAAAAACTGTGTAATCCATAATGTATGAAAATCAAAGCTCATTTAAGCATTCCCAGTGCTCAGGGCTGAGCACAATTTGGAGGAACCCCTAGGTTGCCTGAATATATAAGAAAATTGTAACTTTCATCTTGAATGATAAGTAAACTTTGGGGTTTCTAGGGAATACAATCCCCCCCCCAACTTGCCCCTAGTCCTCTCCCAAATGGGTCCTGGCCAAAATACTGTATATGTACATCAAAAAAAATAGTAGAAATTAATAGTATTGCAATTAAAAAAAAAAAATGCCATAACAGTAGAAAAGAAATGTTCTGTATAACTGAGTGTGTATATCATTATGTACACACACACACACATTTTTATTTTATTTTCTGTGAATGCAGTACCTGGGCAAAGATTTCATCTCATAGCCATAAAGTTCTTACTGTGCTGCTCCAAACACTGTGAAATCTCAATTATTTTATAACATGAGTGAGTTTATTAGGTCATGTGATTGTCTGTTCTCATTCTAGAACAAGATTAGTAGCCCATTTATAAACTGACTTTTGTGCATCATACAAGAACAATTAAACCTACTGTAAAATTTTCATGATACAGCTGCAGTGGGCTTATTAGCACACTGCCACGTTTACCACCATGTGGGTGGTGGTGGAGAAGAGGTGGGGCCTGATGGGGTGCATTATGGTTGTTAAAAATCACACGAGGTTTGTTCAGAAATCTAGGGGGCAGAGTTCATAGTTTGTTTTTTTTTCTCTTTGCATAGCAGATAACCTTTCTTGCCTTGGGGGGGGGGGGGCTGTCTATTCTTGTTCTACCTCTGGGTGGAGTGATTATCCAAGTAAGATGTTTTGTGAAAGTAAATAGCCAAATTTATGCATATTTTTCAATATGCATTTTTGAAATTTTGTTATGCCTGAAACAGCATATTGAAATGTCAAAAATTTCATTTAAAATTTTTCAGTTATAGGGCATCAGGGTTGAAAATTAATTCACAGTATTCTAAAATATAATAATAAAATAATATTTAGATATAGCTGTTATGAATGAGACATTACATGCTGCATGGGGTGGCAAAGCTCTTCTAGAGTCATGGAATAAAGGGAACACATCTGTGGTTACTTTTGATAGATCCCTCAAGTTGCATGAGTATGTGATTGCATTTTTACATATGCTGATTGTAGTCTTAGAAACATTTTTTAAAGTACATGTAATGCATTTTGAGTTAATGCAAATTGGTGTAGAACCAAGATTCTTTTTAAGAAACAATTAGAGCTGCACAAACTATGCTGTCTATTGAAAAAAAAAAGCAGCAGCTGCTAATCAGAAGAAGGCTACTTGTGAGAATCACATAAGCAGCTGACCTACTGCAGAGTAATCCTATATTCAGGCACCAGCCAAGTTTTGTCACCTTGAAGCACACATGCACACTACAGTCTTATTCTACACTGATTAGCCAAAACATTATGACCAACAAGTTGTTATGCAAATTAAAGCAACTGCAGGTGAACTATGGTGCAGGCTGGGACACTGTATAAAAAACACCTGATACTGAGCTTCACTAATCAGTGTTACTCTTGTTCTTCAGATGGGAAAGGCAGTGAACTTAAGTGAGTTTGACAAAGGCCAAATTGTAATGGCAGAAGACTGGCTTAGAGCATATCCGAAACGGCACGACTGGTGGGGTTCTCACAGTCAGCTGTGGCTAGTACCCACCGAAAGTGGTCTGAGGAGGGAAAACCCACAAACTGCCGGCAAGGTGTTGGACGACCACGGCTCATCAATGCTCGAGGGGAGCGAAGGCTCTCCCGGATGGTACGTGGCAACAGAAGGGTGACTGTGGCGCAGCTCGCCAGTGATTGGAATGCTGGTGACAGGAGTAATGTGTCGTAACATACAGTACATTGAACCATGCTGAAAATGGAGCTGCGTAGCCGCAGGCCACTCTGAGTGCCCATACTAACCACAGTTCACTGGCGACAGACTACAATGGGTGTGCAAGCATCGAAACTGGACCTTGAGTGATTGGTAGAAGGTCGTCTGGTCTGATAAATCATGTTTCCTGTTGCACCATGTTGACGGCTGGGTACGTGTTCGTCGTTTACCTGGGGAAGTGATGGCGCCTGGATGCATTGTGGGACGAAAACAAGCCTGCGGCTGAGGCAATGTCATACTTTGGGCGACGTTCTGCTATGTCCAGTCATCCATGTGCCGGGCACTCTGACGTCTACCACCTACCTAAAACCCCTCGACGTGGGCACCTGTACGTGGTGAAGGGATCTCCCAGTGATGCTGCTGGTTTTCCAGATTAGCATCACTGGGATCTAACGCCCATACCTTGGTTCCAGGGTTACATTGTTGGAATCCGGCATGTGCAGCCGTGTGCTGCGATCCATGGAATTCGGAAAGGGGGATCTTGGTGGTTGAGGGGCCCAGCCTTAATACACCACTTTGGCCCCTGCTTCGACAAGACATGTGGTCCCGAACCGGCCCGACTGGGATCAATCGGTGGGTGGTTCTTACTGCTAGGGTCAACTGTGTTCCAATAAGTCTCCCTCCCTTTGGTCCTGGGACGGGATCAAGGCTTATTGGAAATGTGGGTTATGGTGCTCCTAAGCTAACTTGGCGTCCCATTCGTGTGCGCAGTACCTTCTAATTCATGAGTGGGCGTCCCCTTGTAGGGCTTGTAGGGGTGGGTGAGGTACTTAGGGCATCTGAAACTTTTATCTTACTCATATGAGTAAGTATCTTACTCTTATCTTACTCATGTGAGTTAAATTCTACTTCTTCTGGGGCCCTAACAAGGCCCCTACCTAAACAAGATGTAACACAGACAACACCTCTGTCAAAAGAGCCAGAACTGAGGATAAAACACCATCTGTAACACCGCTTTTCCTCATTCTCCATTCGACCGGAGAGCAATCAATTGGAAAGATGTCACCCTTCTTTATCCAGAAAGGATTAGAAGGGTTGGCAGGATCACCTAAATCTGTAAAACGACTGCGTTCTGGCGACCTTTTGGTCAAAGCTACAACTATGAAACAGGCGGAAAAAATCCTGAAAGCCACATCAATAGGGGGAATACCTATCAGCGTAACCCCTCCCGAAACTTTGAACTCTTCACGAGGTGTCATTTCAGAGTGGGACCTTCATGTCTCTGAAGAAGAGATCTGCTCTGAATTGAAAGAACAAGGAGTGACGGCTGTCAAAAGAATATCAATGAGAAAGGATGGGAATCTTGTCCCTACCCAAGTTCTCATCCTAACATTTAACACCCCACAGCCTCCAAGTTTCATCAAGGCAGGGTAGTAGTAGTAGTAGTAGTAGTAGTGGCACATGATGCAAGAAAGCAAGTGTAGGAGCTTATGCAGCATCAGCCAAAAAAAAAAAAAAAAAAAAAATCACACCATTCCCTCCAAATGCCTGTCCAGTTCCTCCTTAAATTTATTTAACCTATCAACTTCTACAACGACAGATGGAAGTTTGTTCCAGCAATTAACCACCCGCTGGCTAAAGGCAAATTTCCGCACATCTATTCTACATCTGTCCTTTCTTAATTTGAACTTATGTCCCCGTAGGTTGGTAATCTGAACAAGTGGAAGGATCCCATCAGAATTCAGCGTGCTCAACCCATTCAAGGCCTTATAGACCTCAATCAGATCACCGCGCAGGTGCCTAGTCTCCAGCCACTGCAATTTGCAGAACTTAAGCCTCTCTTGGTAAGAGAATCCCTTCATTCCCCTCACCAATCGTGTTGCTCTTCTCTGTACACGCTCAAGCAAATCTACATCCTTCCTAAAATGAGGCCTCCAGACCTGTACGCAGTACTCAAGGCGTGGCCTGACCATTGCCTTATACAGAGGGACAATCACCTCCTTTTCCCTGCTAGCAAAATTCCTATATATCATTGACAAAACCCCATGACCCGCCCTAGCAGCCTGTCTGCACTGCTCAGAAAACTTCATATCTGACTGCACAATTACTCCCAGGTCTTTTTCATTTTCTACCACCTTAAGTGTAGTACCACACAGTTGGTACGTTTCTCTGGGGTTATTTCTACCCATATGCAGTACTTTGCATTTGTCAAGGTTGAACTTCAGTTGCCACTTCTTAGCCCATCTGCCCAAATTATCTAGATCCTGTTGCAGTAGCACACTGCCATTACTGTCATTAACAACTCTGCCAACCTTTGTGTCATCTGCAAACTTCGACATTAAGCCTGATATACCTTCATCAATATCATTGATAAATACACAAAACAACAGTGGACCCAACACCGAACCCTGTGGGACTCCACTAATAACATTAGTCCACGAAGAGCAGCACCCATTGATTACCACCCTCTGTCTTCTCCCACTTAACCATCCTTTTATCCATTGTAGCAACTTACCCTTAATACCATTCTGCTCCAATTTGTACAGTAGTCTTCCATGCGCAACAGTGTCAAAAGCTTTCCTGAAATCCAAGTATATGATATCAAAATTATTTTTTGCATCCAGTTCCTTTGTGACCACATCATAATAACCAATCAAATTTGTCAGACAAGACTTTCCCTTAACAAACCCATGCTGTGTTTGAGTTATCGCTGCAGTCTTGTCTAGATGATCCTGCAATGCATCTTTAACCAGCGACTCCATTATTTTACCCGGAACAGAAGTTAAACTAACTGGTCTGTAATTACTCGTGTCACCCTTCGATCCACCTTTGTGAATTGGGGACACATTTGCACATCTCCAGTCCGTGGGAACCTCCCCTGAGTCCAAGGATGCTCTCATAATTATGGCTAAGGGTTTGCTTAGTTGCTTTGCCGCCTCCTTTAAAATAACTGGATAGATCCCATCCACCCCAGGTGCCTTTCTTATGTTTAACTTCAACAATTTCTCCTCCACTTTGCTCTCAGTTATTACAAAATCATTAAGCACACTGCTACAATTTGATAACCTTCTTCCATTTTCAAATTGTAATAATTCCTCACGTGTGAATGTAGATGCAAAATACTCATTCAGTTTGTTTGCTATCTGAGCAGGATCATCAACAGTCGAACCATCGATGTCAAGTGGTCCAATCATATTCATCCCCTTCCTTTTAGAGTTTATATAAGTAAAGAAATCCTTGCTGTTTTTCTTAGCATCTTTTGCCAAAGATTTCTCGTAATCCGCCTTTGCCTGCCGAACCTCCTTTGTGACCTGATTACAGACTAGCTTATATCTGCTACAGGCTTCTGCGTCGCCTGATAATTTATATGCATCCCATGCATTTTTCTTCTCTGTCACGAGTCTCATTAGTTCATTTGATAACCATTTAGGCCTAAACCTTGAACGATATTTCTTAATCGGTATATAAAGTCTAGTAGCTTCCACGATTAATTCTTTGAATGCTTCCCACTTAGAATTTACTGTTTGTAACATCGTCAGTTGATCCCACTGTACAGAATTTAAAAACTGTCTGAGACCACTGTACTCCCCTTTACGGAAGCAAAAACCCTTTCCTTTACCCCTGACGGTAGTTACCTCTTTGAGTAAATCCCACTTCAGCACACTGTGATCACTGCCACCTAGTGGTTCCTTTATCTGCAAATTCTTAATACACGAATGATCACTGCTGATAACCAGATCAAGAGTGTTACTTTCTCTGGTTGCCTCTCGAACATGCTGCTGCAGAAAACAATCATCCAATAACTCCACAAAAGTCTGACTAGTGTGTGAGTGCCCAACCCACAAGTTCCAGTCAATATCTGGGAAGTTAAAATCCCCCATTATAAGACATTCTGATTTACTGGCCCACTCTATTTCTCTGTACAATTGTTCATTGTACTGATTCAAGTCATTAGGCCTATAACACACTCCTACTCTTATTTTTCCTTTCGCAGTGCTTATCTCACACCAAACTGACTCAACAGAGCACTGTTCATCTATATTAACTGGGTGCACTTCCTTTGATTTTATGTTTTTCTTAATTAACAGCATAACACCCCCTCCCTTTCTGTCCTGTCTATCCTTTCTGTACACATTGTACTCCCCAAATTCCAGTTCTGCATTCCTTATATCTTTGTGACACCACGTCTCTGCTATCCCAACAATATCCGCCTTTGATGTCTTGACCAACACTTCAAATTCATCAAATTTATTTACTATACTTCTAGCATTGGTATACATGCAAGCATACATGCTCCTATGCCTATTCCCTGTTACCCTAACACATCCCATATACCCAACTATTCCATGATGACTGCCATCCGTCCCTGAAACCCCCAACACCCCTCGCTCCAGGTCGCTTCTTATTCTAATAGAAGTTGTGCAAGAATCACCTTCACCTCTGCCTGCGGTTACTGTTAAACTATTAGTCTTTGTATCCCCCCAAACTAGCAGTTTTCCGACCCACCTAACACTGCCTCGATAGCATCAGCAAATATTCTTGCACCCTTTCTATTTAAGTGTATCCCATCCCTGTAGAAGCAATCTCTCCTGTTAACAAGTACAGTCCAGGCTGAAAAAAATTCTACCCCTTGAGCCTTGCACAATCTTTCCAGGGCCGAATTGATCGACAAGGCTCTCATCATGTACTCCCTCCTATCGTGTCTGGGCAGAATTGCAGACACTTTCAAATTCAACCCTATTTCACGGCTTTTTTTCAACAGTGACCTGTACTTGTTGAGTAATTCCGCCGGTCTCCTACTCTTAATATCATTAGTACCAACGTGTACAACTATATCACCTTTTGTGCCCTTGAAAGATGATATCCGCTCTACAACGTCATCAACCTTTGCCCCTGGCAGACATACCCTGGTCCTGTTCCACCTATCCTTTTTACAAAATATATTCCCCGTCTCCCTGACAATAGAGTCACCAACAATAACTAGTTCCTTTGGGACCAGCGCATTCTGCTTTGGAGATTGCCGCCGTGTTGCCCGATGCCCAGGAGTGAGCTCTGGCGTTGAGGTGGGCAGCTGAGAGCCTGATGGGCCCCTCAATTTAGATCTTTCGAGGGCATCCACCCTGTCCCTCAAACTCTCATATAAGCCCATAACAACGCTGAGTTGTCGCCTGATTTCCTTACACTCCTTACATCGCGCACACACAAAGACATCCCCCATGGCAATATCATGTTCCGTTCCAGAGAGTTCGCTATTTAAACTGCCCAGTGAGGAATTATATTCCAAACCCACTGAGGTGTTTTAAATGCCAAAAATACGGCCACTCACACCAAACAGCTTGTCGTGATAACCTTGCCTGTGCTCGATGTGGTGCGAAAGACCACAAGAGCAAGGAATGTTCAGCTTCCAAACCGATCTGTATAAGTTGCCAACAAGAACATCCTGCCTACTCCAGAGCATACCAGCGGTGGAAGGATGAAAAAGAGATTCAAAAACTGAAAACAGAGCTGAATATCTCCTATCCAGAGGCTAGAAAACACATACAACCAATAAATAGCGGGAAGGTTTCTGCGAAGTGCACTATCGGTATGCAAACTGAGATGACTGTACCACCAAGAGAGTCATTCACTCAGATTGCACGCTATTTATTGAGTTCACAAAAGCCCACCAAAAAAACAGTCAGCTGCCACTCCTATATCCGTACCTCCTAGTGCTCCACCACTACTAAAACCAAGTGATAAAGAGCCACCTGTAATAACAGAAACAATGGATGTAGATGAAAAGGAGGTACCGGATGAATCAGTCTTTGAACTCTTTGCGGAGGAAGAAAAGGAACGGGACAGCATCCATTCTTCCCCAAAAAAGATAAATCCAAGGCTGACAAAAGTAAGTCCTCAGCACCTCGGAAGCCGCCTGATGGACCCACAAAGCCAAAATAATGGCTAAATTCCTACAGTGGAATTGTCGTGGATTCCGGCGAAATACTGATGACATCAAGGCCCTCCTGCAAAAGCATGAGCCAGTTTGCTTTTGCTTGCAGGAGACTTATCTAAAGGAAAATGATGATCCCACCATGCATAACATAACAATTTTTCGTAAGGATAGAATTGCGGATGGTCCTGCTCATGGAGGAGTGACTATCCTTGTGGGCAACCAGAACCCCAATACGCTTGCTAGTTACAACCAGCATAGAGGCTGTTGCAATTTGCCTTACAGTGGGATTGTTATTAACTGTGTGCTCGGTTTATTTGCCACCTGGGACTGACATCTCCCAGGAAGACCTTGATGATCTTGAAACGCAGTTGCCTCCCCCTTTCTTACTTCTCAAGAGTTTTAATGGACATAACATCCTGTGGGGTAGTGCTAACATCAATGGAAGGGGACGAGTCATAGAGCGTATGCTAAATGACAATGACCTTTCCCTTCTAAATACTGGAACAAACACCTTCTACGTGTGGCAGGATGTTCTTGTTGGCAATTTATACAGATCGGTTTGGAAGCTGAACATTCCTTGCTCTCATGGTCTTTCACACCACATCGAGCACAGGCAAGGTTACCACGACAAGCTGTTTGTGAGTGGCCATATTTTTGGCATTTAAAACACCTCAGTGGGTTTGGAATATAAATCCTCACTGGGCAGTTTAAATACCCTGCCTTGATGAAACTCTTGTGTGGATTTATTGGATGATTGTTTTCTACATCAGCATGTTCGGGAGGCAACTAGAAGGAGTAATACTCTTGATTTGATTATCAGTAGTGATTCTTCATGCATTAAGAATCTGCAGATATGTGAAGCACTAGGTGGCAGTGATCACAGTGTGCTGAAGTGGGATTTACTCAGAGGTAAATACCATTAGGGGTAAAGGGAAGGGTTATTGCTTTCGTAAAGACAACTACAATGGACTGAGACAGTATTTAAATTCTATGCAGTGGAACCAACTGATGTTACCAACAGCAAATTCAAAATGAGAAGTATTCAAAGAACTTATCTTGGAAGCTACTAGGCTTTACATACCAACTAAGAAATATTGTTCAAGGTTTAGGCCTAAATGGATGTCAGATGAACTAATGAGACATATGGCAGAGAAGAAAAATGCATGGCATACATACAAATTAACACGTGACACAGAAGCCTATGATAGATACAAGTTGATCTGTAACCAAGTTACAAAGGAGGTTAGGCAAGAATTAGCATAGGCAGGCGAAGGCAGATTACGAGATATCTTTGGCAAGGGATGCAAAGAAAAACAGCAAAGAGTTCTTTACTTATGTAAACTCTAGAAGGAAGGGGATGAATCAGATTGGTCCACTTGATATTGATGGGTCAACTGTTGATGATCCTGCTCAGGTAGCTAACAAACTAAATGAATATTTTGCATCGACATACGCATGAGGAGTTATTCAGCGAGGGGAATGCCAGAGGTGTATTCAACTCTGGCACTAAGCTAGAGAATCTTGTAATCTCTGAGAGTAAAGTGGAGGTGAAATTGTTGAAGATAAACACAAGAAAGGCACCTAGGGTGGATGGGATCTATCCAGTTATATTAAAGGAGGCAGCAAAGGAAGTAAGCAAACCCTTAGCCATAATTATGAGAGCTTCCTTGGACTCAGGGGAGGTACCCATGGACTGGAGATGTGCAAATGTGACCCCAATTCACAAAGGAGGATCAAAGGCTGACACAAGTAAGTTTAACTTCTTTTCCCAGAAAATTAATGGAGGCACTGGTGAAAGAAGCACTCCAGGATCATCTAGACAAGACTTCAGTTATAGCTTGGACATAGCATGGTTTTGTTAAGGGGAATTCTTGCCTGACCAATTTGATTGGATACTATGATGCAGTCACAAAAGAACTGGATGCAGGGAATAACTTTGATATTATATGCTTGGATCTTAGAAAAGCTTTTGATACTGTTGCACATGGAAGACTGCTGCACAAATTGGAGCAGTGTGGCATTGGAGGCAAATTGCTGCTATGGATAAAAGGGGTGGTGAGGGGGAGAAGGCAGAGAGTGGTAATCAATGGACACTGCTCATCATGGACTAATGTTATTAGTGGAGTCCCTCAGGGTTCAGTATTGGGTCCATTATTGTTTTCTGTATTTATAAATGATTAATGATGGTATATCAAGCTTAATGTCCAAGTTTGCAGATGATACGAAGGTTGGCAGGGTTGTCAAGGACACTACTGACGCTGCTGCAACAGGATCTGGAAAGTTTGAGCAGACGGGCTGAGAAGTGGCAAATGAAGTTTAACATTGACAAATGTAAAGTACTACATATGGGAAACAGCAACCCCAGAGCAACGTATCAACACTGTGGTACTACACTGACAGTGGTAGAGAATGAAAAGGACCTGGGGGTGGTTGTGCAGGCAGATATAAAGTTCTCTGAGCAGTGCAGACAGGCTGCAAGAGTAGCTCATGGAGTATTGTCAATGATATATAGGAATTTTTCTAGCAGGGATAAGGAGGTGATTATTCCCTTGTATAAGGCAATGGTCAGACCACACCTAGAGTACTGTATACAGGCCTGGAGGCCTCATTTCAAGAAGGATGTAGATAGAGCTGCTGGAACGAGTACAGAGAAGGGCAACAAGAGTAGTGAATGAAACAAAGGGGTGCTGTTACGAAGAAAGGCTTAAGTTTTTCAAATTACAGTGTCTGGAGACTAGGCACCAGCGAGGTGATCTGATTAGCATTAGCAGAGGCATTTGATGCAAGAAAGCAAGCTTATGCAGCATCAGTCAAAAAAAAAAAAAAAAAAACAGTACTCTAGGTGTGGCCTGACCATTGCCTTATACAATGGAATAATCACCTCCTTATCCCTGCTGGAAAAATTCCTGTATATCGTTGACAATACTCCATGAGCTACTCTTGCAGCCCGTCTGCACTGCTCAGAGAACTTCATATCTGCCTGCACAACCACCCCCAAGTCCCTTTCATTCTCTACCACTGTCAGTGCAGTACCACAGAGTTGATACGTTGCTCTTGGGTTGCTGTTTCCCATGTGTAGTACTTTACATTTGTCAAGGTTAAACTTCATTTGCCACCTCTCAGCCCATCTGCTCAACCTTTCCAGATCCTGTTGCAGCAGCATAGTGTCAGTAGTGCCCTTGACAACCCTGCCAACCTTTGTATCATCTGCAAACTTGGACATTAGGCTTGATATACCATCATCAATATCATTTATAAATACAGAAAACAATAATGGACCCAACACTGAGCCCTGAGGGACTCCACTAATAACATTAGTCCACGATGAGCAGTGTCCATTGATTACCACTCTCTGTCTTCTCCTCCTCAACCACCCCTTTATCCATAGCAGCAATTTGCCTCCAATGTCACACTGCTCCATTTTGTGTAGCAGTCTTCCATGTGCAACAGTATCAAAAGCCTTTCTAAGATCCAAGTATATAATATCAAAGTTATTCCCTGCATACAGTTCTTTTGTGACTGCATCATAGTATCCAATCAAGTTGGTCAGGCAAGACTTCCCCTTAACAAAACCATGCTGTGTCTGAGCTATAACTGAAGTCTTGTCTAAATGATACTTCAGTGCTTCTTTAACCAGTGCCTCCATTAATTTTCTTGGAACAGAAGTTAAGCTCACAGGTCTATAATTACTTGTGTCAGCCTTTGATCCTCCTTTGTGAATTGGGGTCACATTTGCACATTTCCAGTCTATGGGGACCTCCCCTGAGTCCAAGGAAGCTCTCATAATTATGGCTAAGGGTTTGCTTACTTCCTTTGCTGCCTCCTTTAATATAACTGGATAGATCCCATCCACCCTGGGTGCCTTTCTTGTGTTTATCTTCAACAGTTTCTCCTCCACTTTACTCCCAGTTATTTCAAGATTCTGTAGCTTACTGCTAGAGTTGAATACACCTCTGGCATTCCCCTTGCTGAATAACTCTTCATTTGTGAATGTCGATGCAAAATATTCATTTAGTTTGTTAGCTACCTGAGCAGGATCATCAACAGTTGACCCATCAATATCAAGTGGACCAATCTGATTCATCCCCTTCCTTCTAGAGTTTACATAAGTAAAGAACTCTTTGCTGTTTTTCTTTGCATCCCTTGCCAAGGATTTCTCATAATCTGCCTTCGCCTGCCTAACCTCCTTTGTAACTTGGTTGCATATCAACTTGTATCTATCATAGGCTTCTGTGTCATGTGTTAATTTGTAAGTATCCCATGCATTTTTCTTCTCTGCCATATGCCTCATTAGTTCATCTGACATCCATTTTGGCCTAAACCTTGAACAATATTTCTTAGTTGGTATGTAAAGCCTAGTAGCTTCCAAGATAAGTTCTTTGAATGCTTCCCATTTTGAATTTGCTGTTGGTAACATCATCAGTTGGTCCCACTGTACAGAACCTAAATACTGTCTCAGTCCATCGTAGTCGCCTTTACGGAAGCAATAACCCTTCTCTTTACCCCTAATGGTAGTTACCTCTTTGAGTAAATCCCACTTCAGCACACTGTGATCACTGCCACCTAGTGGTTCATTTATCTGCAGATTCTTAATGCATGAAGAATCACTGCTGATAATCAAATCAAGAGTATTACTCCCTCTAGTTGCCTGCCGAACATGCTGATGTAGAAAACAATCATCCAATAAATCCACAAAAGCCCTGCTAGTGTGTGAGTAACCAGCCCCCAAATTCCAGTCAATATCTGGGAAATTAAAATCTCCCATTATAAGACTCTCTGATTTACTGGCCCACTCTATTTCCCTGTACAGTTCCTTATTATACTCATCAGAGTCATTAGGCCTATAGCACACTCCTACTCTCAATTTTGATCTCCCAGTGCTTATGTCACACCAAACTGACTCGACACTGCACTGTCCGGCGATGTCGACTGGCTTCACTTCCTTGGTTTTTATGTGTTTGTTAACTAATAGCATAACCCCTCCCCCCCTTCCTATCCTGTCTATCCTTTCTGTAGACGTTGTACTCCCCAAATTGCAGTTCTGCATCCCTTATATCTGTGTGACACCACGTCTCTGATATCCCAACAATATCTGCCTTTGATGTTTTGAGCAATACCTCAAATTCATCAAATGTATTTACTAAACTCCTAGCATTGGTGTACACGCAAGTATACCTGCACCTGTTTCTATTCTTAGCCACCCTAACACAACCCATGTGTTTACTTGTACCGCAATGGTTCCCAGCAGTCTCTGAAATACCATGCATCTTGTTTTTCAGGCTTCTGCTCATTCTAATAGAAGCAATGCAAGAATCTCTTTCACCTCTGCCAGTGGCTACTGTCAATCTATTGGTCTTTGTCTCCCCCCAAGCTAGCAGTTTTCCGACCCACCTAACACTGCCTCGATAGCATCAGCAAATATTCTTGTACCCTTTCTATTTAAGTGTATCCCATCCCTGTAGAAGCAATCTCTCCTGTTAACAACTACAGTCCAGGCTGAAAAAAATTCTACCCCTTGAGCCTTGCACAATCTTTCCAGGGCCGAATTGATCGACAAGGCTCTCATCATATACTCCCTCCTATCGTGTCTGGGCAGAATTGCAGACACTTTCAAATTCAACCCTAATTCTCGGCTTTTGTTCAACAGTGACCTGTACTTGTTAAGTAATTCTGCCGGTCTCCTACTCTTAATATCTTAATATGATAGAGGTGTATAAAGCCTTGAATGGTTTGAGCATGCTCAGTGCTGATGGGATTCTTCCTCTTGCTCAGAATAATTACCTGAGAGGGCATAAATTCAAATTGAGGAAGGACAGATGGTAGGATAGACGTCGAAATTTGCCTTTAGCCAGCGGGTGGTTGGTTGGTGGAACAGACTTCCATCCCTTGTTGTGGAAGTTGATAGCCTAAATAAGTTTAAGGCTCAGCTGGACAGGTATTTCTAATGAACAGAGGGGTGAAGTGGAAGTGGTTATTTTTTTATTTATTTATTTATTTTATTTTATTTTTATTTTTGGCTGATGCTGCATAAGCTTGCTTTCTTGCATCAAACGCCTCTACTAATGCTAATGCCTACCCGTACTTTTTCTGCCATTGATCTGTCTATCTGCTCCCCTTCTCTACTCCCTTCACTCACTTGGGAAGTGCCGACCGGGCTAGCCGAGTGGGTAAAGTACCTGCCCGGCAACCCAAAGGTCGCGGGTTCGATTCCCGCCTCGGGCTTGGATCAAAGTATTGCAAAAACCTTGGGAGGTGCAATATGGCCACAGAAGCCGATGCGCCAACAACTACCAAATCAAAAAAATCTCACTTGGGAAGTGATCACTTCCCTGTGATAACCTCGTTACACAGTGGGAGACCATGTCTTCCTTCCAGGTTACCACGGTGGAAGACTGATCAGGCTGACTAGACTGCCTTTGAACATCAGGCAAATTTTGACCTCAGTACAATCAATGATGCAGTAACGTACATCAGTTATTGTCCAAGCAGCTGCGAATGCTGTTCCAAAAACATCTGCCCGGTTTCCACCATTTCCCAAACCTTGGTGGAATTCACAATGCACAGCAGCAAAAAAGGTTCAAAACAAAGCGTGGGGGATAATCCGCCGATATCCTACCATGACCAACCTTATAGCCTTTAAACGTGCACGAGCCAAAGCACGCTACATCCACCGTCAGGGTCAAAAGGAATCGTGGATCCGTTTTATTTCATCAATTACTCAGTCCACTAGTACTAAGTTGGTCTGGGATAAAATCCGGAAAATGAAGGGAAAATATACATCCCACCCTTCTTCAATCCTAGATTATAATGGATGCACTATTGCAGATCCAACTTCAATAGCCAATTCTCTTGGGGAAACATTCTCTAACATCTCTGCAACATCTTCATATTCCCCAGAGTTCCTGGTCCTGAAACATAAAATCGAAAAACAGGCACTTAATTCTAAGTCTAAGAGCGTCTATCTCTATAACGGGTCATTCACTATACAGGAACTGAAAAGAGCTCTTATTCTTTCCAAAGCAAGTGCTGGTCCAACAGCACTTTCCAAAGCAAGTGCTGTTGGACCAGATGGCATCCATTATGAAATGATTAAGCATCTTTCACCAAAATCTATGGTTATCTGCTCCTTCTATATAACAGAATCTTTATTGAAGGGCAGTTTCCGGATTCCTGGTGCAAGGCAATCGTTCTTGCCTTTGCTAAGCCAGGAAAGGATCCAAAAGTCACTACTAATTATCGTCCTATTGCTCTGCCTAGCTGTCTGTGCAAAATCCTGGAGAGAATGGTTAATTTTTATTTAATATGGTATTTAGAACCAAATGACTTCCAACATCCAATGCGGCTTCTGAAGGAACCGGTCCACCCTGGACCATCTCATTAGACTGGAAACATCCATCCAGGATGCTATCCTAAAACGTGAACATTTGGTGTCTGTATTTTTTGACATGGAGAAAGCGTATGACACAACTTGGAGATTTGGCATCTTAAAAGATTTGCATAGCCTCGGTCTTAGAGGCCATCTCCCCATTTTTATTAAAAACTTTTTAGCCAATCGATCTTTCCAAGTTCGTGTGGGATCCTCACTCTCTCGTTCCTTCAGCCAAAAGGAGGGAGTACCACAAGGATCAGTATTAAGTGTCATGCTTTTCGCCATCAAAGTAAATTCCATCACAGAACAACTTCCTCCAACTATAAACAGTGCCCTCTATGTTGATGACTTTAGCATATTTTGTCAGTCATGCAACATGAGGGTTATTGAAAGACAACTGCAAAAAGCCATTGATCACCTTAATTCCTGGGCACTTGCTAATGGCTTCAGGTTCTTGCCGGAGAAGACCGTTTGTGTACACTTTTGTCGTAAGTGTAATCTTCATCCTGAACCTGAATTAAGGCTCAGACAAAATGCTATTCCAGTAGCAGCGGACACAAAATTCTCGCAACTCGTATTTGATAAAAAGCTGACTTTTCTGGATCATATCCGTCAACTCCGCACAAAGTGCACAAGAGGTCTGAATATTCTGCGCTCTCTCTCCCCCACATCTTGGGGTGTGGATCGATGTATACTAGAGACAGTGTACTTCGTTGGCTGGATCCTGTCCATCATCAGGCTCTCCGTATCGCTATTGGAGCATATTGAACATCTCCTGTCCAGAGCTTATACATCGAAGGAAACGAACCACCGTTATCGCTTCGACATAAACAGTTGTCTCTAATGTACGCTTTAAAACTGAAATCCCTGCCAGACCATCCTATGTGGCCATTCGTTTTTGAGCCACGATGGGAAAATTTGTACAACACCCGTAAGACTGCCAATCGTCCTTTTGGTATTCGTCTCCAAGAGCTGCTCAAAGAACTTAATATCAAGGTAGACAAAGTTGCCAAAACACCAAAGCAACCCCTTCCACCCTGGCATGCTCATGTTCCAGCATGTGACTTGTCCCTTAGAAATTGGGGAAAGTTGGACACTCCATCTGTCTACCTGCAGCTTTATTCAGCACACCGAGCTGAACATTCTGACTTCGCGCCAGTTTACACAGATGGTCCAAAGTTGGAATCATATGTGGGATCTGCTGCTGTCTTTAGACACCACTACATCAGAGCAGATTCCCTCTGAATGCAGCATATTTACTGCAGAGCTGCACGCTATAGAGTTAGCCTTGGATCACATTAGTAAATGCCAATACCAACGGTTCATTTTATATTCCGACTCTCTCAGCGTGTTACAGGCTTTAATAACTGTGAGGTATAATTCTCATCCAGTTCTGTCTTGCATTCAGCAGAAGATTCACTTTCTCCATGAACGTGAATATGATATCCGCTTCTGCTGGATTCCCAGCCACATTGGGATTAGGGGAAATGATTTGGCTGATACCGCAGTGAAATCAGCAATTCCCAATAATAATTGCTGCCTGTCAGTCCCCTATACAGACTACATACAGGCAAATAATACACCAAAAGATATACTCCCAATGGCAAGATTTGTGGAATAGACAGACAAATAAATTATATCGTATAAAGCCTGTAATTGAACCGTGGCAGTCTAGTCTGCACAGGAATCGTAAGGAGGAAGTTATTCTTGCCCGGGACCCACATAGGACATAGTCATTTGACTCATTCGTTTTTGCTGAGGGCTGATGATCCTCCTATGTGTGAGTCCTGTGGCACAATTTTATCAATGAGATACATTTTAATTGACTGTCCAGAATTTAACAATATCAGTTTTACCGCTTTTAATCATCTGACTGAGCCGTATACACTCAGTCAGATTTTATCCGACAATGACAATGTGTCTGCTGTTTTTAGCTATTTTAAATCAATAAAGGTTTTTACTTGTATTTAAAATTTACATGTTATTGTTATTTCTTTATTGATTTATCTTTTCTACATTTTATACCTTTGTTATTTTATATCTTGACATGGTGACCTAAGTAATTAGGTCAGTGAAATTTATATATCACCTGGTTTTGGCGCATTATAGCCTTAGTTGCTAATGTGCCAATAAAACTCAACAACCAACCAACCTACCTAAACATCATTGCTGATCAGGTACACCCTTTCATGGCAATGGTCTTCCCCTCTGGCAGTGCCGTCTTTCAGCAGGATAATGCACCATGCCACACCGCCTGGATTGTTCGAGACTGGTTTGCAGAACATTAGGAAGACTTCCAGGTATTGCCCTGGCCTCCAAATCCCCCAGACATTAATCCCATCGAGCATCTGTGGTTTGTGTTGGAACAGCAACTCTGATCTGCGGCAACTCAACCACGGACCTTACAGGAGTCAAAGGATCTGCTGGTTACATGTTGGTACCAGATACCACAAGACACATTTAAAAATCTTGTAGCGTCCATGCCTTGGATACAAGCTGTTTTGGCTGCACGTGAAGGACTAATATCATATTAGGTAGGTGGTCATAATGTTTTGGCTCATTGGTGTATTTAATATTAGTATCAGCTACACACTGGCTTTTGCTGCATT
The DNA here is from genome assembly GCF_048544385.1 of Mastigoproctus giganteus. Classification (NCBI taxonomy): domain Eukaryota; kingdom Metazoa; phylum Arthropoda; class Arachnida; order Uropygi; family Thelyphonidae; genus Mastigoproctus; species Mastigoproctus giganteus. The sequence continues at coordinate 64,804,417 of NC_143578.1, forward strand.
TTCCAAAATTAAAAAATAATAATAAAGGGAGGAACCTATGTTTCCATCTGACCTTCAAATTTCCACAAATTGTTCCCTCTTGGGGTAGTCAAGGCCTAACAGATTGGGAAAAATAAGAAATTAACAATGCACTGTGGTTAAGGGAGAACTTCCTACAATCAGAGCTAAATCTCTTTCCCTGTTTAATTTATAGCCTCTTGTTCTGGAATGAATTCTAACAGTGAAAATTTTGTCTTCATTTTACTATCACTTCTCAGATCCTTATAGATCTCAAATAGACCTGGTTGCCAAGCTTTGTGACCTACATATTTGAAATTTTTCCTTATATGGGTGTCCTTTTGCAAGTATCACCAAGTAAATTGGCCCTCTTTGGACCATTTTGAGAAACTCCATTTTTTTTTTAAAGGTGTGGTCACAAGAGGCAAGAAAACAAGTAAAATTAAGTATACCAAAATGAACTTATGCTTCTGCTACTTACAGTCACCAATCAGTAGCATGTCAGACAGAAGTGTACATCCATCCAGACACATCAATCTCAGACTGGACTCGATCAGTCCTCTCAGTCCAGCATCCATCTCCACCAAAGGTAGTAGACCAAGGCAGCAATACACCACTGACAGTTCCATCCCAGAGACTTCTCCATTGTCAAACAGTGGCGAATTTGCAAAAATCAGATCCAGTTGAGGTGAAGCTATCAAACATGGACACATATGATACCACCAACTCAGATCTACTTGAAATACATGCAGATGATGATATGGAAGAAGGCAATGACTCAAGATGCCCAAATTTTTCAAGAAAAGGAAAGAAAAATCAAAACCCAACAGATATAAACAAGCCACTCACAAAAAGCAGACATGCTCCTCTTCCGCTCACAAAACCAAATAATGGAACAAATCATAATGGAATTGCAGAGGTTTTTGCAGCAATATTGATGCTATTTTTTTTTTTTTTTTATGAAACCCCCAAACACGAAAGGTATCAAAACCTATAGTACTTAGTACCGTGCATGGGTTGAAGGAGAAGTATGGGGGGAGGGAGATGCCGGAAACTTTGCTCTAGAGACTAAACATGGGTTTCACCACTTCAAGCCTCCAATAAGCAAAGTGATGGTATTTCACCGGTTGATGAAAGTCATCTACATCTATGAACTAATTCACCATTACAATCCTTCTGCCATATGCTTACAAGAAACGAATTTAACAACAAAAATATCCCTTTCTGTCAAAAATTATACTATCTTCAGATAAAATAGATCTGATACTAACAGCCCCCATGGAGGAGTAGCTGTACTCGTGGACTCATGATTCCCCTCCAGACGCATTCCATTGCAAACACAATTTGGAAGCGGTTGCCACACATGTAGTAATTAGTATCACTCTGACACTGGTCTCAATTTATCTTCCGCCGAACCAATCACGTACAATTCAGCAACTGGTAAATCTTATTTCTCAATTACCATCTCCTGTTTGTTTATTAGGAGATTTTAATGGTCATCATCCATTATGGGGTTCTCTGGTCTCAGATGGACGTGGTGAGGTTATTGAAATGTTACTTTACAGAGAGAGAATTCGACACTATTGAATACTGGCTTACTCACTTGCATCCATTTTCCTACTGGGTCAATCAGTGCAATGGATCTCTCAATCTGCTCTCCGATCCTCTTCCCAACTATAGAGTGGGCAGTACATGACAATCCTCTAAACAGTGACCACTATCTGCTGATCTGTAGTATTCAAACCACCCATTCCAAACAAACTCAAACAGAAACAAAATGGAAATTTTCCATAGCAAACTGGAAAAAATGTACCAGTCATGTATCATTTGATGATGACATCATAGTCTTCTGCTATTAACACTGTCACCAATCATATCACAATGCAGATACTAACAGCTGCAACAGCCGCCATCCCACTGTCTCAAATAAAAAACCATTGGCATACCAATCATTGGTGGAATGGTGATTGTAACAAAGCGAAAAGAGAAAAAAACACAGCATGGAACATCTTCCGCAAATATCCCACCACTGCCAACCTTATTAACTTCAGAGACTGAGAGTCAAAGCCCATTATATCTGACAGAAGGCGAAAAAAGACTCTTGAATAAAATTTGCCTCCTCAGTCAACAAAGATACTGATATCCGAATAATCTGGGAAAAAATAAAGCTAAACAATAAATATCATGTTACCTTCTATTATTAATTGGAATGGGACAGAGATCTCATCTGCTGAGGAAATTGCCAATGCCTTAGGAACAGTATTCTGTGAATTGTCTACCTCAACTGCATATTAGCCATCTTTTCAAAAAATTAAAGCTTAAGCTGAGAAAAGGAAACCGAACTTCAAAGCTACATGTCCTTTACCCTATAACCAACCACTCACAATATCTGAACTGGAAGAATCTATATATACCGCAAGAAATAGCTCTCCAGGCCCTGATGGAATCTACAATATAATGCTTCAACACCTTAATCAGAAATCACTATCTTCATTGCTAAACTTTTACAATAGGATATTTTCAGAACATATATTCCCCACTTCCTGGCAACATTCTTATGTAATAGCCATACCTAAACCTGGAAAAGATCATTCGATTCCTAACTATAGACCAGTTTCTCTAACCAGCTGCCCGAGTAAGACTTTGGAAAAAATGGTTCACTATTGACTCACCTGGTACCTTGAATCCTAAAACGTAATCAGTGATAATCAGTCCCCCCCCCCCCCCCCCCGAAGAATAGATCTTTCCTAGACCTCATGACAAAAGCCGAATCAAGCATAAGAAATGCATTCATCAGAAATCAACATCTCATCATGATATGCATCGATATAGAGAAGGCCTTTGATACCACATGGCGCTACGGCATTCTAAGAGATCTCCATCCTATTCACATGAGAGGCCATTTACTATATTTTATTCAAAGCTTCTTTCGGCACAGATCTTTCCAAGTTAGGTACCAGCAGGCTTTATCGCAAACATACATACAAGGAGTCACACAAGGCTCTGTTCTTAGTGCCATTCTGTTTGCAATATGAATAAACAACACCTTAAACAGCATTCCAAACACCGTTGACTCGTATCTCTATGCAGACGATCTTACCATATCCTGCTATTCCCAGAATATTGAGAGGCATCTACAAATATCCATTAACAAAAAAATTGAATTATGGATGGCACAAAATGGATATAAACTGTCAAGACACAAATCTACAGCCATACATTTTTGCACCAAGCACAGAATGCATCCTTAACCTGAGTTGCACTTGGCCAATCATCCTCTACCAATTGTGAACAGTAATTCGCCTCCTAGGGCTAATATTTGATAAGAAGCTAAACTTCCAGGAGCACATCAAATATCTAAGAACCACTTGCGCAAAGAATATTAATATTCTCTTGGTTATCTCCAGTACATCTTGGGGTGCAGATCGTTATACTCTGCTCCACTTATATAAGTCCCTAATTAGATCTCGGCTAGATTATGGAGCACCTGTCCATGACTCAGCTAGGGAAAGCACCCTGGCCCATCTTGCGCCCATCCAACATTCTTCTCTTAGGATAGCTCGAGGTGCATACAGAACATCACCAGTTCAGAGTCTATGTTCAGGCTCACGAACCTCCACTTAGCATCAGAAGAAAGATGTTGTTGATGAACTACTCAGCTAAAATTAAAAGCCTGCCTACTCATCCTATTAGGCCACAACTGCATGATCCTCAGTGGAAAACTCACTATGCAAATAAACTCTGTACAATTTGGCCTACTGGTATCAGACTGCAGAATCTAACAGAAAGCTGGAACATTAAACTTGATAATATCCTCAGGAGAATCAAAAGATCTGGATCCCCTGTGGGACTACCTTCACACTTTATTATTATGAATACTTTGAGCAATGGGGTAAATGTTCTGTAGCAAATATTAACATCCAACAACTACATTTTGCTCACACAAAAGTATCCCCACATTACTAAGATCCACACGGATGGTTCAAAGCCTGACAGTCAAGTAGGTGCATGCTGTGGGTGTCTTCCCGAATACAACTGTTCAGTGTCACTTCTGGCCGAATGCAGCAGTTATACTGCGGAGCTCCATGCCATCAAGCTTGCCCCGAAAAAGATCTCACTCCTGTCAATAAATAAAAGCATAATGTATACTGATTCACAGAGTGCTCTTTTAGCTTTGAAAAGCAGTTCCACACCTTGCAATCCTTTATTAAACCTCATAAAACATGAACTGATACTTCTTCGTGTGCATCAGCAAACTGTTGTCTTCTCTTGGATCCCAGATCACAGTGGTACTCCAGGAAATTAATGTGCAGATGATGCTGCAAAGCGCCCCTCCAGCATAGCCTCAATAAACTATCTAGTCCCATATTCTAATTACAGGCACAATGTACGGAGAAGATGTATAGAAGAATGGGTACTTCTGTGGAAAATGCAAACAAATAACAAGCTATTTGAACTAAAACCTGAACCACAAGTATGGACATCTAGCCATCATAAAAATAGAAAAGAAGTAATCTTAGCCAGAACCTGAATAGGCCATACTCACCTATAATACATCTCTACCTGCTTACAGGAAATGATCCTCCACAGTATGCTGTTTGTTTGTTTGTTATTTGGTTTTTAGGAGCATTAGCAACTAAGGCCATATTGCTCCGGGATATGCGGTGGTCATTCTTTGACCTTTCCGCATCCTCCGTATTTGGTGGTGACGGGCTCGAACCCCGGTCTAATCAAGAAGCGTGTGCTACACACTGCTGCTCCTTCCCACCTGGCTACGGAGACGCCTCCACAGTATGCACACTGCTCACGACCACTTACAGTAAAACATATACTCCTTGAATGTAGCTTGTTCAACAATACCTGACCGAACGTCTTTTGGTTTCATTTCAGATCTACAATGACCTCTGTCTCTCACTAGCATCATAGGTAAAGAAACAAATTTCTTTCTGTACAGTCAGTCCTCGTATAACACGTGTTTACACTGCACAAATTCGATCATACACGATTTATAAATAGGGGAACGATATCTTATATAACACGAACCGAATTCGCTTATGCATGATTCGCCTCTGTGTTTACAAGAAATGGCAGTCAAATGCAGAATCATCCTAACCAAATGCAACACGATAGTAATGAAGAGAAGATTCTGAAAATGTGTTTATGTGTTTTATATCAGTGAAGGGGAAACACATTTCACCATAATGTAAAAACCAACACAATTCCAGCTATCGGTATAATCGCAAATGCAATTAGATTGAGTTTAATACCAGTTTATAACAGATTCCACTAGCGGAAACGCAACTGGAAATTGTTTTATGGTAGTAACCCCCTAGAAATGTGAGGTGTTAATAGTGTATCTCTGCCTTTACGGTGTTGTTTATTCAGTTGCTACACGTGTGCAGCTTTGTTTATGTGTGTATCAAGCGTGCCTCCTCATTTTGTAATTGTGCTTTATTCCCTAAAAATGAGTAAAATACTTAAAAAGTGTGAAAAGGAAGCGTCCTGGTTAAGACACTGCAGATTCAGAGAGAAAAAGAAAAGCAATATCGATAAACAGAGGCAGACTGGGTCAAAAATTCTTACACGGGGAAATTTATATAGGCCTCATACTATGGTTTATGGCCAGTCCGCCTCTGTCAATAGAGAAAAAATATGAAATTGTGAAACGCTTTGAGCAAAATGAAAGACCATGTGATATTGCACGTGCTACAGACCTAAATGAGGCAACCCCGAGAATTACAAAGAATGCAGAGAAAATAAAAACAACTTTCATAGCAGGAACAACTCAAAGTGTAATTAAAATCTATTAGATTAAGACACAAAGAATTGGAAGAGATGAAACGGCTGTCATCTGTTTGGATAGAAAATCAAACAAAAAACAAGTTTGCTTACGATAGAAGCAAAAGCATTAGCAACATTTATTACGTAATAGTTGTAATAAAATACGTAAGTATTTTATTCGTAAAAAATATTTACGAATTTTTTATTATATATTATATTATAATAAAATATAATATAATAATAATAAAAATATAAAAAATTATATTATTATTTTTTATTACATATTTTATTACGATTATTTATTGTTTGGTAATGTTTTGGTTACCAATGTGTGTTCAATCTTGGGTGGGCGGCACCTAACCCTATTTTTCCCATAATGCCTGTTGTTTATATTGCACGATTTTGCATTGCACGAGGGTTTCTAGGAACATAAATATCGTGCTATACGAGGACTGACTGTATTTAAAACAAATTCAAACGTATGACCATTTCTAACTGCTCTCTGTGCAGTCATAAGTGACTCAATTAATTTGGGAGGTGCAATATGGTCTAAGTAGCCCTTGCGCCAGAAAATACCACAACAACAACAACACTAATTAAAGAAGCACTACAGGATCATTTCGACAAGACTGCAGTTATAGTTCAGACACAGCATGGGTTTGTTAAGGTGAAGTCCTGTCTGGCTAATTTTATTGGATACTGTGATGTGGTCATAAAGGAATTGGATGCAAAAAAGTAATTTTGATGGCATATACTTGAAAAGTTTTTAAACTGTTGCAGAAGACTGCTGTACAAATTGGAGCAGTATGGCATTAAGAGCAAGTTAATGGATAAAGGATGGACAATAAGGACAGTACGCTACTGCAGCAGGATCTAGAAAAGTTAAGCAGATGGGTGAGAAGTGGCAACTGAAATTTAACATTGACAAATGCAAAGTACTGCATATGGGAAGCAGTAACCCCAGAGTAATGTACCAGTGTGGTGCTACACTCAGAGTAGTGGAGAATGAAAAAGACCTGGGGGGGAGGGGGTAATTGTGCAGTCAGATATGAAGTTTTCTGAGCAGTGCATACAGGCTGCAAGAGTTGCTCATGGGTTCCTGTCAATGATATATAGGAATTTTGCTAGCAGGGATAAGGAGGTGATTATCCCCTTGTATAAGGCAGTGGTCTCAAACTCAAATTGCATGCGGGCCAAATGCATGATCTGAAAGCAGCTGACGGGCCGCAATTTTTTTTTAACAAAATGAGAGTGAATATACATTTGTGTGTGTGTGTGTGTATATATATATATATATTGCACCGTACTTACCCCTAATGTATGGATACCATCCCTTTATAACCCGGTGTTACGCGTGACTCGCGCGCATGTGTGTGGTGTGTTGCGTGTAAGTTTATAATAAGTTTGGAAATTTTACTTTTAAAATTTTATTTGCCTCGAACATTTATTTCAATAATGTTCAATTGTGTTTTCTACAATATTTTTCTCTATACTTACTTTTTATTTTTCAAACTTATATTTCTCTCCTTCTCTCCCTGGCTAAAATTATGAGACTCTTTCTTTCGGTTAAATTTTCTTTTCTATTTTCTTTAGATGCCCAATCACTTACTAAATATTTATCAAAACATACATACATAATAATAATAATAACGAAAGGAAAAAATTCAAATTTATATTTATTTTCTATCTGAAATCTAAAGGTTGGTACCTGCAAGAAATTTCTTGCAGGTACCAACCTTTGTAATTCAAACGTATTGACAGCTAAATATTAAATTTTCAGACTGACATTTATTTCAAATAATTCTAATATGTTGAATTAACCACTATATAACTTTTAACTTAAACTAAAAATGAACAAATTATGAAAACTTTCCAAGTGGGACAAAACTTAAGAATAAATAATGACAACCTATTCTCTTTCTTTTATTTATTAAATTTTTCTTCGACACATACAGAAAAAATACACGTTTGTATGTAAATAATTATAAACTTCTTTATTTCTTACTACAAATTGACACTTAATGGCGTTTCGATCCTGATAAAGTTTGTAGCCTTGGAGAAAAATTACTAGAAACTATCTTCATCACAAATTGTAGATGCTCATCGGTGAATAGGGTTCTTCTCTTAGACATTAATTTTCAACTGCGAAAAAAAACTGTTCACAAACATACAGTGACAAAGACAAAGTCCCAACCTATTCATTCTATCTCTTTTTCCTTCAATAGTAGTCGCGCACATAAGCTCAGTCCATATTTCTATGTCTCTAAAACTATAAGCACCGTATTTACAAAAAATACATAATTGAAATGTATTTGTGGGCAGTGTAAAATTGCTTCAGGGGGCTGGATGCGGCCCGTGGGCCACCAGTTTGAGACCACTGGTATAAGGCAATGGTCAGGCCACACTTTGAGTACTCCGTACGAGTCTGGATGCCTCATTTTAGGAAAGATGTAGAGCTGCTAGATCAAGTACAGAGAAGGTCAACAAGATTAGTCAGTGAAATAAAGGGTTACTGTTACCAAGAAAGACTTAAGTTCTGCAAATTGCAGCATCTGGAGACTAGGCACCTGTGAGGGGATCTGATAAGGCTTTGAATGGATTGATCAGGCTTAATATTGATGGGATTCTTTCTCTTGATTAGATTATAAACCTGAGAGGGCATAGTTTCAAACTGAGGAAAGACAGTTGAATAGATCTGCAGAAATTTGCCTTTAGCCAGCAGGTGGTTGATTGCTGGAACAAACTTTCATCTGCCGTTGTGGAAGTTGACAGCTTAAATAAATTCAGGGCTGAACTAGACAAACTTTTGTAGTGAATGGATGATTGAAATGGGAAGGGTTTTTATTTATTTTTTTTTTTTTGCTGATGCTGTATAAGCTTGCTTTCTTGCATTGTGTCTCTGCTAATGCTAGTGCTTGTAACAAGCAAGTTGTATGCAAATTTTGAGAACTATTCTAGAAATGACGTTTTTGTCAGTAATGTTTAGGAGTAACCAGTGGGAAACATGCATTGTAAAAATGCATGTTTCTCACTGGTTACTCCTAAATTATCATTATCAGGGAGCCATCCCAGATAATTAATTATCAGGGAGCCATCCAATAATACATAGCATTATATTTTGAAGCGCACACATGCTTCAAGAGAGAAATTGTGTTGATAAAATACAGTTGAAGTCATTCATAATGAGTATGATTATAACAAGAGTTTGGCTATTGTGAGCAAACAGAGAAGAGTTGATTGGAAATGATACATTTTATGAGCAACATGTCATGGTTAAAGTGATCATGATAGTTTAGAGTTCACGGGTATAACAAACAAATCTTTAATCCATTACAACATGCAGTGGCTGAACTGCTGTATGAAAGACTAAGATCTATTATTCCTTTGCCATTTTATGACATTCCTCCTTATTGCTTTCCACATCCATACTGATAGCAATTTATGTATAACCTGTTTAACATTTCGCAGAATCTTTTTAGTGCAGTACGCTACCACAAAGAGCATAGGCCTCATTCCAGTGGCATAGCGGAAATCCCTGAACACCCCGTGCGATGGGGATGCTGAAGGGCCTATGGATGGGGATTCTAAGGGTTACCCATAGTGGGGGGGGCAGGATAATTCAATTACACACACCTTGTTTGAATAGAACATGTCCATGCTGTGGGTGCACATTTAGCTTTTTGTTTTCTTTCCCCAATCTCTTAATCCTCTTTTACTGTATCTCTTTCCTAATGTTATGGATTCTCACAAGACCTAGGGAAAGAAATTGACTGGCAAATTTACCAATGAGATTTTCTTTATCTGTATGAACCATTCAATTTTCATATTCAGTCGAAATGAAGAATTCAGTGCAATTTCAAATCTTTGTGTGTGAACATTTCCTTTTAAAACTTGGAATTTTTAAAAATAATTTTGTTTCTGTAGTTTAGGTTTTATTGTGCTGTGTTAAATTTAGTTATATTTTCCAAGAAATACTTGGAATTTTAAAAAACAATTTTGCTTTTGTACGTTTTTTCGGTTTTATTTGGTTTTATTTACTGCTTCTCTGGTTTTATTGTGCTGTGTTAAATTTAGTTCTGTTTTCCTCTGCCTTGAAACGGCAGAGGAAAAAATAAAAATTTTGACAGTGAGAAATTCTCCAAAGAGCTAATGACTGTTCTGATTTATTTAAATATAAGTGCAACTGATAAAAGAAAACTCTTAGTAACAGTCGAATCCAAGATGTTTTAAAAACATTAAAAATCTTCCAGTAATATACCGAGCTAACAAAAAAGCCTGGATGACATCCATTTTTGAAGAAGTGCATAACTGGGACAGAGTGCTTAGGAAAAAAAAAAGATAGGAAAATTTTGCTGATTTTGGACAATTGCTCATCATTCCCTTCTTCTCAATCTAGCCAGTATCAAAACTTGTATTTTTACCCCTGAACTCAGCTTCTGTTCTCCAACCCATGGATCAAGGTGCTATTGGAAGCTTTAAATGTCATTTTAGAAAACTTTTAATATTAGAAACTGTAGAATCCATTGTAAGAAAGAAAAATTAATTCTTGATGCCACCTGATTCATGAGCAAGGCATGGGATAAGGTCACTTCAGACCATCAAAAAATTTTAATAAGGCAGGACTAAAGCCCATGGGAGTTGATGAAAACACTGAAAAAAATTATTACAACATTCCATTAACAATGTCGTTGAAGAAACATAACTTGGATACTGGGTTAGCATGTGTGGACAATTATGAGACCATGGACAACAACATCATGACTGGTAAGACAGCATACAGATGAGGACATTCTCAAAGCTGCTAGAGTAAAAGAGGCTTTCAAAGATGGTAGCAAGGAAGAAGATGGTGGTGAGTTAATGTAGTGTCAAGTGCAGAGGCACAAACTGCTTTAAGACTTTGTTTTATGAAACCAATGACATTGATCCAGAATTTTGATTTTATCTCATTAAAAGGAAAGACATTGGTCATGCATTTCACCTTAAAAGAGATTTGAAACCAATGAAATTGGAATACTTCTTTCAAAAATAAACTGTCATATCAGGACTTTATAATAATGAAATTATTTTTCTTATGAATTATTTATATAGTTCATAAATATATTGAATAAATTGTTAATCATGCAATTGTGAGCTATGGTTATTCATTGTTTTTATCCCTTTTTCATAAGTAATACCGTATATATCTCTGTGCATGATAAATGTAGTGAATAACAGCAGAAGTAATAGAGAGCAACAATAATGGATATAATGAGTAATGATAATAATGAGCACTTCTTCGGTCCTTTGGATCTCGTTATAACCGACTTTGATTGTACATATGCTGACAGCGTATTACATGGATTGTAATGGAGATATATATATATATAGATAGATAGAAAGTTAAGAAGTATATATTGCAAATGTCCATTTTATTCTATGTAAATTTGCTTTTAAAATAAAGTTATGAGTTTGTATGGCTCTTGTAAGGTATAAATATTGTTCCCCCCCCCCCAATGCTTAGGTGGCCTTGGTGATGCTGTGAGTGAGGCTTTATCTACGAATCGCAACTTCATTCAGAAGCGGTTGGCTGTTAGGGAACTTCCACGCAGTGGTCCTCCAACTGTTCTCCTTGACAAATTTGGTATTAGTGCTAGGAATGTTGTAAAAGCTGTACATGAAGTTGTAAAGTTGTGATGTGGGACAGAGAAAGTTTTTAAAGTTCCATTCCAGGTAAGGTCATATTTTTATCATGGGACTTAATCTTTAAAAGCAGAATATTCAGTATGGCTACAAATTAAAAAAGTAAATTATTTCTTGTTTAAAATTATGCGTAATTTAAATATGTATAATTTTTGTAATACGGTTTTTCTTGTCCTCCTCTCCTCTTTTTTGCTTTCTTTATATGATGGATGGATGAATAAATGAGTGTTGGCAGTATAAAATGTTTGTTATAGATTACCAAGACTATGTATTGGTATCATTTTCATATGGCTGTCTGATGTTCTTTTGCACGTAGTTTATAGTGTTTCTTGTCAAGCAGCACCAGGGATTCCCCCAACTCCACATACTCTTTTGCACAATTAGAGTTGCAGCAAAGTATAAGACTTTTGGTATTACTTAATGAGTTTAACTTATATTATCCTTTCCATAGTGTATACAGGACTGCTTCAAAATATGTGCTAGCCTATACCATTTCAGATATACCACAAGATTGACCATGTCTCCAGTTATAGATGTGAAATAATTTATGGCTAAACACTGTCTGAACAGAAATTGCCAAAAGTAAACATCTATATCTATTAGAGGAAATCTCTGTGATAAGGGAGGTGAACAGTTTGTGTTAATTTTAAATATGCAAATTGCAGAAGGCAGATGCAATGAAAGTATCGCTGAGTTATGTTACTTTATATTACATAAGATCAAATTTTCTTATGTTCTGTTAATATTTTAGAAATAAACAAGGCGTTACCTTTTTATTCAGTCAGTAGGATTTCTCCTTGACCAATTCTCCTTATGCGAATAAATTACGAAATGATACATTAAAACCAGATTACATAATTTAAAACTCATGTGTTCCTCACTATTGACACATGGGCAATCCAATACTCCAGGATCACAGTGGTGAACCCCAACCTGACCCCAAAAATATCAAAACTCCGATGCAACCTTTAGTGAAGGAAGACATTTTGTCATAAATATGAATTTGAAATACGAAAGAAATACTATTAAAATGAGATAAAAGTGCAAAAAAAAACAGATTTATGTAACAGCCAAACTGTTAATAAAGTTTTGGAAACCACTGAGCTGCCACTGTATTCTCTTGTGTATTCAGAGTCAATTTTTATAAACAACAGAACCTATCTAAGGTTAATTATTTTAAGTGATTAGAGGAGAACCAGCTGTCATATTTTCCAGTGACGGTATATTCAGTTAGAGTAAATTTTTGTAAATGACAGCATGTCATCTTTTTTTAATTACAAAATAACATTTAAAATAGCAAGGATTATTGCTAATGGTACAAATAAACAGCATGCAAGCTGTTTATCAGATCGTGAACACTGATAAACAGCTCACACGTGGTTAGTTTGCTGGCTGCAAGATTAGTGTTCTCCATAATTATGTTGTAATGTGAAGTTTGTTTCTATCATCCAAGTTTCTTGCGACGACTGACTAACTAGTTAAAATAAATTTATTAAAATAAAAATGATATATACATAAGATAAAGCAGAAATAAAATAAGATAAAGGCATTAAAATAGAATAAGATAAGTGTTAAAATATAATATAATAAAAGCATTAAAATACATAGCTTTCGAAGCGAAGGGCCTCTTCATCAGCTAGTCTGTGAATGCTGTACTTCAGTATATATTGATGGTTACAATAGCACAAGTCAGCTGGGCATGATCATGTATCACGTGTCTAGTGTCGGTAGAACAGAATTATGTAATGTGATGATCGCCAGTGCTCATCACACTGCAATACAATACATTCTATAATAGGGTGTAAGTGTACTCCTCTCGTGCGATTCATAGTACTATTATTGGTGGCTATGTGCGTGCTTCAAGCCATGAGCGCTGGCGGTAATCGCATGAATAGTCGACGATTTCAATATCCCGTTGGTGATCAAGATTGTGCTGCTCAGCCCAATAATACTCGGCAACTGCGGAGCATTCAAAATTAAAAATCTGCGAACTGCTAATTTTGAATGTTCTGCAGTTGCCGAGTATTATTGGGTTGAACAGCACAATCTTAATCCCCAATGGGATATTGAAATCATCACCTATTCACGTGATTACCGCCAGTGCTCATGGCTTGAAGCACTGCACATAGCCACCAATAATAGTACTATGAATTACACGAGGGGAGTAGCACTTACACCCTATTATAGAATGTATTGTATTGCAGTGTGATGAGCACTGGCGATCATCACATGTACATAATTCTGTTCTACCGACACCAGACACGTGATACATGATCATGCCCAGCTGACATGTGCTATTGTAACCATCAGTATATACTGAAGTGTACACCATTCACAGACTAGCTGATGAAGAGGCACTTTGCTTCAAAAGCTACTATGTATTTTAATGCTTAACTTATTTCATTTTTGTTTTATCTTATGTAATATCATTTTTATTTTAATAAATTTATTTTAACCAGTTAGTCGGTCGTCGCAAGAAACTTGGATGATATAATGCAACCCAACACACAAGGCGTGTTTTGTAGTGAAGTTTGCTTGTTCTGTTATTATACAAAGAGGTATGTCCATGAGGGAGCAGACTTCCAAGATCTGGGTTTTCACCTTGTGCAAAAGTTTTCAGGAATGATTAACCCTTTTGAAAGAAAGTTTATGGACAATATGCATACAACTGGAGTGAATTTTTTTTGTGGAATTTGAAAGTTTTGTAAAAATTCAAAAACTACGTAAATAAATGCTTAAATAATATTTGTTCTTTCTTACTTTATAAATAAACATTATAGCAAAGTTATTATCCAAAACAAAATTTTCTCTAAATGGATATTTGGATATCATTGGGTCTTCTATGGAGCCATGTATTCAGAAATGGAAAGATGCCTTTTTTTTGTTTCCATTTTGAAGTTAATGGCTTGAAAGTGGAGTTGAGGTTAAAGAAGCTGTGGAGTTTGTCAAGATTGCTATTCCAGATGAAAATTTCTTTAAAAAAAATCATTTGTTTTTTAAATTTAAAAAGTAAAAAATATCAAATATTGTAAAAAAATAAAAATTTATTGTTACTTAATTTTTTTTTTTTTTTTACTTTGCAGTTATACTCCACATCATGTATTATTTAATTCATTTTCACCAACTTCCAGATCAGAATTAGAGAATTTCTTTAATTTTGGCTTGTATAAGATAATAGTCTCAAATTTTGTTGAAAGGTTATGCTCTCCTATGCTAATTTTCAAAACTGGTGTAAATATAAAAATAACTACTATTACTTTTGAACACTGTTAATAAGTGGCAGCAATGTCTGTAGGGTTTAAAGAGAATCTGTATATGAACAAATATAATTTGTTCATATACAGGGTGAACAAATATAATTTGTTCATGCTCAGCTCTTCAAAACATTATATATGCATACTTTTGATAGTTAATCATGCAACTTTAGGAATACCTATTCTTTTTTTTTTTTTTTTTACAAAAAACCCCAAACATGTAAGGTATTAGAACCTATAGTACTTAGTACCATGCATGGGTTGAAGGTTGAGAAGATGAAAGAAGATATTTGATGTTAGACTTAATTTCTGTAGATTGTAATTTTCAGGAAATACGCATGAAGATAGTTTGTTACAGAAAACGGAAGTTGAATGAATAAATGAGGAAGAAGAAAAGTTGGTACTGTGAGTTTGAAGTTGGACAGTAAAAGGATGTTACTGGTTGTGACACATGTTTGGACTGGTTTGGGAGGGTGGGAATTATAGAAGCCAATTCAAAAGAACAGTGTCCATGGAAGTATCTATAGGAATGGCATGCAGCAGAAACAGAACATCTGAGACAGAGTGGAGAGACTCTGTTAGAGATGAGTCATTAATTAACATAACTGCCCCCCTTTGAATAGATCTAGAAACCTAAGAGGAATTTTGGGGGCACCATCCTAGATGTGGGAACAATATTCTATGGTAGGGCAGATTTGTACAGAATGAACAGCTGTTTGGTAGAAAGGTAATTTCCAGAGTGAAAGAGAAATTAGATGCCGGGAAAGCAATATTTGTAATGTGCTTATGCCAAAAGAGATTAGAAGTCAGGTTAATCCCCTATAGAGATATATGATCTTGCCTAGAAATCAGTGTCATTGAAGATAAGCATGGGAGCAAAAGAGTTCTTAGGGCGCCTCCGTAGCCAGGTGGGAAGGAGCAGCAGTGCGTAGCACATGCTTCTTGATTAGACCGGGGTTCGAGCCTACCACCACCAAATACGGAGGATGCGGAAAGGTCAGGGAATGACCACAGCATATCCCGGAGAAATATGGCCTTAGTTGCTAATGCTCCTAAAAACCAAATAACAAACAAACAACAACAAAAGAGTCCTTTTTGTGAGATATAAGACAGAATTGAGTTTTAGAAGGGATGAAATCAACTAAGTTATCTTTGCCCCCACTAGAGAATTACCTGGACATCGGTATTTAAGGGATTGGTAGTGGATATTTGAGAAGTTGAAGCTGTTTGTGTACGGCAAGGTTTCTCAAACTGGAAGGTGGAAAGCTGGTGAAGAAGACAGACTGCCATCTACTATCACCTGCAGTGGGTGGTCAGAGAAAAAACTGCATCACCAATTTAACTGGATCCCCAATTACAAAAAACAGTTGGCAAACCACAAGGTGGAAGCTTATTAGAAGACCTTTATGTCCGACATGATCAAAATGCCTTTGAAATGTCAAGAGCAACTTCTTGAGTTTCACCGAACTTTTCCATTGAATTTGTCCATAGATGAATAACATAAGACAATTTCACCAGTAGATCAACACTGACTCTGACGAATCCTTTCAGGCTTCCCGACATAGAGAGCACTGTCCATGCAGATGCTGATGCACGAATTCCATGACAAATCGTGAGAACTGAAAGTGATTTGCAAAATAAAAATTGTTCAATGATGTCTCCATTACAAATGAACCTGCCGAATGCTAAGTGTTGAGCTTTTCCGGTGATGTCAGTTGACTCATCCAACTGGATGACAAAAAAATCTGCTTCTTTAATGTTAGCTATTGCTTGTGGCTCAATGTCTTGAGACATGTCTTGTATATCCCAACTAATAGTGATATCAGACAGGGATTTTCAAAATCTCTTTTTCATATTCCTCACCAAACGTAATATTTACAATTGTACAGCATGCTGGTAAAATTACTGGCTTAGCAATTGTATGTGATTTCATCTTTTTTGCCACGATTTTGGAACAACATAGCTTGCTTCTTGAGCTTTGTCAGAAATAGTTGTGATTTTGGTCCTTTGTTTAGCCTGCCATGTTTCATCAGCTATAAGCCTTTTAAAATATTCAATTGCTTTCTTGCATAATTGTGAGTGCTTTGTGTGAAGGTGTCTTTTCAGATTACTTGGAACCATAGCTTGATTTGCCAGTTTCTCACCACAAACTGGACAGTGCAGTATTGAGTCAGTTTGGTGTGACATAAGCATTGGGAGATCAAAATTGAGAGTAGGAGTGTGCTATAGACCTAATGACTCTGATGAGTATAATAAGAAACTGTACAGGGAAATAGTGGGCCAGTAAATCAGAGAGTCTTATAATGGGAGATTTTAATTTCCTAGATATTGACTGGAATTTGGTGGCTGGTCACTCACACACTAGCAGGGCTTTTGTGGATTTATTGGATGATTGTTTTCTACATCAGCATGTTCGGGAGGCAACCAGAGGGAGTAATACTCTTGATTTGATTATCAGCAGTGATTCTTCATGCATTAAGAATCTGCAGATAAATGAACCACTAGGTGGCAGTGATCACAGTGTGCTGAAGTGGGATTTACTCAAAGAGGTAACTACCATTAGGGGTAAAGGGAAGGGTTATTGCTTCCGTAAAGGCGACTACAATGGACTGAGACAGTATTTAAATTCTATACAGTGGAACCAACTGATGTTACCAACAGCAAATTCAAAATGGGAAGCATTCAAAGAACTTATCTTGGAAGCTACTAGGCTTTACATACCAACTAAGAAATATTGTTCAAGGTTTAGGCCAAAATGGATGTCAGATGAACTAATGAGGCATATGGCAGAGAAGAAAAATGCATGGGATACTTACAAATTAACACATGACATAGAAGCCTATGATAGATACAAGTTGATATGCAACCAAGTTACAAAGGAGGTTAGGCAGGCAAAGGCAGATTACGAGAAATCCTTGGCAACGGATGCAAAGAAAAACAGCAAAGAGTTCTTTACTTATGTAAACTCTAGAAGGAAGGGGATGAATCAGATTGGTCCACTTGATATTGATGGGTCAACTGTTGATGATCCTGCTCAGGTAGCTAACAAACTAAATGAATATTTTGCATCGACATTCACACATGAGGAGTTATTCAGCGAGGTGAATGCCAGAGGCGTATTCAACTCTAGCAGTAAGCTACAGAATCTTGAAATAACTGGGAGTAAAGTGGAGGAGAAACTGTTGAAGATAAACACAAGAAAGGCACCTGGGGTGAATGGGATCTATCCAGTTATATTAAAGGAGGCAGCAAAAGAAGTAAGCAAACCCTTAGCCATAATTATGAGAGCTTCCTTGGACTCAGGGGAGGTACCCATAGACTGGAAATGTGCAAATGTGACCCCAATTCACAAAGGAGGATCAAAGGCTGACACAAGTAATTATAGACCTGTGAGCTTAACTTCTGTTCCAGGAAAATTAATGGAGGCACTGGTTAAAGAAGCACTGCAGGATCATTTAGACAAGACTTCAGTTATAGCTCGGACACAGCATGGTTTTCTTAAGGGGAAGTCTTGCCTGACCAATTTGATTGTATACTATGATGCAGTCACAAAAGAACTGGATGCAGGGAATAGCTTTGATATTATATACTTGGATCTTAGAAAGGCTTTTGATACTGTTGCACATGGAAGACTGCTACACAAATTGGAGCAGTGTGACATTGGAGGCAAATTGCTGCTATGGATAAAGGGGTGGTTGAGGGGGAGAAGACAGAGAGTGGTAATCAATGGACACTGCTCATCGTGGACTAATGTTATTAGTGGAGTCCCTCAGGGCTCAGTGTTGGGTCCATTATTGTTTTCTGTATTTATAAATTATATTGATGGTATATCAAGCTTAATGTCCAAGTTTGCAGACGATACAAAGGTTGGCAGGGTTGTCAAGGACACTACTGACACTATGCTGCTGCAACAGGATCTGGAAAGGTGGAGCAGATGGGCTGAGAGGTGGCAAATGAAGTTTAACATTGACAAATGTAAAGTACTACACATGGGAAACAGCAACCCCAGAGCAACGTATCAACTCTGTGGTACTACACGGACAGTGGTAGAGAATGAAAGGGACTTGGGGGTGGTTGTGCAGGCAGATATGAAGTTCTCTGAGCAGTGCAGATGGGCTGCAAGAGTAGCTCATGGAGTATTGTCAATGATATACAGGAATTTTTCCAGCAGGGATAAGGAGGTGATTATTGCCTTGTATAAGGCAATGGTCAGGCCACACCTGGAGTACTGTATACAGGTCTGGAGGCCTCATTTCAAGAAGGATGTAGAGCTGCTGGAACGAGTACAGAGAAGGGTAACAAGATTAGTGAATGGAACAAAGGGGTGCTCTTACGAAGAAAGGCTTAAGTTTTGCAAATTACAGTCTCTGAAGACTAGGCGCCAGCTAGGTGATCTGATAGAGGCGTACAAAGCCTTGAATGGTTTAAGCATGCTCAATGCTGATGGGATTCTTCCTCTAGCTCAGAAAAATCACCTGAGAGGGCATAAATTCAAATTGAGGAAAGACAGATGTAGGATAGACGTGTGGAAATTTGCCTTTAGCCAGCGGGTGGTTGGTTGGTGGAACAGAGTTCCATCCCTTGTCGTGGAGGTTGATAGCCTAAATAAGTTTAAGGCTCAGCTGGACAGGTATTTTGAACGAACAGAGGGGTGAAGTGGAAACGGGTTTTTTTTTTTTTTTTTTTGGCTGATGCTGCATAAACTTGCTTTCTTGCATCAAATGCCTCTACTAATGCTAATGCAAACAACACACTTAGGACATGGCTGCTCTTCAGATGAAAAGAATCCGAAGGACAAATACTGCATGACAATTTTATAACTAACACTAGCTATACTATATGTTATACTACCAGAACTAGTGCCAGCTACACTTGATTCATTATCATCTAACTTTAATAAGCCCTAAAAAAAAATAAACTAAATTCAGAAATAACAAAATAACTAAAATGAAATAAATAAAAAAACAAAGATGCATTCATGCAGACTCACAAGGAATAGCACATCCGATCCGAACAAAAGCTGACTGAAGACTGACACTGGTGGCTTGACAAGGGCGAAGTACATCGCAGAGTTATTTTGGGATCTGGTATAATAGGGATGGAAGTTCTTGAAATTTTAACTATAATATTTTTTTTAATTAAACTGTTATTGTTTTCATTTTTATTGGCCTTTTATGAAAAATATACAGTACTTCTAAAATTTACCTCGATTATTTTTTTATTCCTCAATTTTTTTTTTTTTTCCTTGCTTCTTTTCGACCTTTCCCCAAACTCCAGCGGCACATCCGCGGACCCTTCGCAACACACCAGCATGCCATGGTACACCGGTTGAAAATTGCTGCTGTAGTGGAATAGTCAATCCAGTGATTATGCAATGTAATGTAAATGTTTAGGTGAACATTTCAAAAGATATCTGGAACAGTTTTTTTTTAACTTAGTACAGTAGAACGTTGGTCATTTGGAATAATTTTAAAGGCTGATCTTTCTTCTTTTTTTATTAATGGTAGTACAGTAAGCTCCGGTTATAGCAGTCACATTTTCAAATTGAATTTTGATTATAATAAGTGAAAGATCGAGTTTATTACCTGTTTATAACAGATTGTACAAACAAAAAGCCCAATAAACCGAAAACTGCAAATTGTTTTATTGTTATGACCTCTAGAATTCTGTGACCTTCAGAAATGTGCTTTAGAAAAATATCACAGAGACTACTCGGTTTTCTCAGAAACCATGAGTGAATTTCAGATTAGTTTAGCTCCAGGTTCAGTAAGAATAATATTGGCTGTAAACTGTGATTTATATTTCTGAATTTTTTACAGTAAAATGTGAACGAAAAGAAAACGTGTAGTTTTAACATTGCAACAAAAAACAGAAATTATTAATAGAATTAGAAAAGGTGAAAATTTAGGAAATCTCTCCAAAGAGTTTAATGTGGGGACTTCCAACAGTTTATGACATTAAGAAAAATTCCAATGCTATAACAGAATTTGTGTTGATTATGGATAGTGAAGGAGGATCTAGCAGGAAAAATACTATATCAAAACCTGAAAATATCACTTTAGAGAGTGCACTCACTTTATTTTTTGTTTTTTTCAGAGTGAAGTTTAGGTGAAATGTGTCTGCCCCAATGTTGTGTGAAAAAGCATTGGATTTTAATCGAAAATTAATAGGTAATGAAGATTTTAAGGCAAGCACAGGTTGGCTGAAAAACTTTAAAACCGAGACACGGTATACCTGAACTAGATATTCAAGGGGAGAACATTTCTGCAGACGAATCAGCAGCAGTGTCTTTTAAAAGTAAGTTTGCTTCAGTTATAGCAAATTAAGAGAAAGAAACATAACGTTGATGAGACGGGCTTATTATGGAAAGCATTATCAAGAAAATCCCTAGCCACTAAAAGAGAAATGCCTGCACCAAGTTTTAAGATGAGAAAAGAGCGAGTTACAATTGCTATGGGTGCAAATGCCACTGGGATGCACAGATTGTCCATGCTCATTATCAATAATCCGAAAAAACCAAGAGCATTTAAAATATTGCTAATTTTCATGTTTTGTATAAAAATCATAATTCCCTGGATGGACGTTTCTGTTTTCTGAGATTGGATTTTTTAATTTAATTAATCTTATTAAATTTATTTAATCTTACTGGAAAAATTATCCGGAAAATTTTCCAATTCGATTATCCAGAAAAATTTCCTATCCAGAAGAGGTCTGACATCAATTATTCTGGATAACTGACACTCTACTGTATTTATCTGTGTGTAACTCTGTCAGTCCCGTTTAGTACAGCTGTATGGAATGAGTCATTGTTAAGATCCAGTATGTTAAATTTCTAAGATAAATTGTAAGAGACACTATATTTTCACACTGCATATTTCCATGCAGTCAAGCCCTTAAAACATTAGTTATGCTTTTTGTTTTGGTCAGTAAACACATCTGATTTTATTGTAAGTGAATTTCCTAGTGATTTTTCCCACTACTTTGTGAACTTGGATTTTCTAGTTTAGTGTCAATTAAATGTAAAGTTGGAAACAAATTGATAGATGTTGATAGCGAATAACATTGTGTTCTAAGTAATTTGTGTCGCAGAATTGGCAAGTTGTTTTTAAAATATAAATAATTTTTTAACCTGTTTACAATTTTAAAAATATATATGTTATTCCAATGTAATAAATAACAAGTAGATATGTCTTAGTAATGATAAACATCTCAGAATGTGTATATTTGCATTAAAAATGTTAATGAAATAATTTCAGTGGTGAAATTTTTGAAGAAATCCTGTTTTTTTTTTTTTTTTTTTACATTACAAAATATCATGGGGGGGGGATCACGGCAACCAAACATTCACCCATAGGGGTCACTGATAGATCTATCTGAGAACCACTGGTATAGGGAATTCTTTTTTTTTATGTTACCAAAGTATTAGAATCTATATTCACTGGCAAAAAATTAGAAATCTTTATTCACTGTATAGTAGGGCCAACTTTTGCCCAAATTACAGCCACATACTTTGTGGCACGAATTCCACTAGGTGCTAAGGATGTCTAGCTCTAGATTTCACAATTTCTTGATCAGGATAATTGTCAGTTGTATTGTGGTCAGTAAAAAAAAAAAAAAAAAAAGGTAAAAACTGCAGCCATTATCAACCCACTGCAGGATGGAATCCTCCCCAACAATTCATGTTGAAGGAAATGGACCATAATCTGCCATGCTGGTCCAATGCAGGTTGGTAAATCGACCGTATTTAGCAGTCAGGGGCTTGAACCCTGGTCTACTCAAGGAGCGTGTGCTACTGCACTCCCACTCCTGACCACTTGGCTACGGAGGCTGTATTGTGGTCAGAAGATAACTGCAAAGCCAAATTGCCCTTTCTGACATGTACCAAACATTCTTAATAGGATTTAGATCTGGAGAATTAGGTAGCCAGGGTAAACATTAGAAATCATCTTGAGAATATTTCTTGAACTATTCAAATACGATTTTTGGCATGGTGGATGTAGTTGTGTAGTAGTCATGAAAGAATCCATCACAGTCCAGGTAAAAATGAAGGTTTGCCTCATGAGGTTCATGCAACACTTTCACCTTAATACTTTTACAAAAAAAAGTGTAAATCAAGATTCCTCAAACCACGTGATCTTTTCCCACATTCCAGTCTTGGTATTGGTGGAATTTCTCCAATTGAATATTTTGTATTTTACATGAGGAAGCGGCTATTCAGTTGGAGATGGGTCTTTCTTTGCCCGAATTTAATTTGTTGTGGAAGTTTGCCTTCAGCCAGCGGGTGGTTGATTGTTGGTACAGGTTTCTATCTGTTGTTGTGGAAGTGAAATGGTTGAATAAATTCAAGGAAGAACTAGACAAATTCTTGGAGGGTACGGATGGTGAACTGGGTAGGTTAGCATTAGTAAAGGCATATGATGATGCAAGAAAGCAAGCTTATGCAGCATTAGCCAAAAAAAAAAAAAAAAAAAAAACCTTCCATTTCACCCCTCCGTTCTTTCGAAATACCTGTCCAGCTGAGCCTTAAATTTATTCAGGCTATCAACTTCCACAACAAGGGATGGAAGTCTGTTCCACCAACCAACTACCCGCTGGCTAAAAGCAAATTTCTGCACATCTATCCTACATCTGTCTTTCCTCAATCTGAATTTATGCCATCTCAGGTGATTATTCTGAGCAAGAGGAAGAATCCCATCGGGATTGAGCATGCTCAAACCATTCAAGGCTTTATACACCTCTAGACACTATAATTTGCAAAACTTAAGCCTTTCTTTTTAAGAGCAACCCTTTGTTCCATTCACTAATCTTGTTGCCGTTCTCTGTACTCGTTCCAGCAGCTCTACATCCTTCTTGAAATGAGGCCTCCAGACCTGTATACAGTACTCAAGGTGTGGCCTGACCATTGCCTTATACAAGGGAATAATCACCTCCTTATCCCTGCTAGAAAAATTCCTGTATATCGTTGACAAGACACCATGAGCTACTCTTGCAGCTCATCTGCACTGCTCAGAGAACTTCATATCTGCCTGCACAAATACCCCCAGGTCCTTTTCATTCTCTACCGCTGTCAGTTTAGTACCACAAAGTTGATACGTTGCTCTGGGGTTGCTGTTTCCCATATGTAGTACTTTACTGTGCTATGCTGCTGCAACAGGATCTGGAAAGGTTGAGCAGATGGGCTGAGAGGTGGCAAATGAAGTTTAACATTGACAAATGAAGTGTCCTTAACAACCCTGCCAACCTTTGTATCGTCTGCAAACTTGGACATTAAGCTTGATACACGATCATCAATATCATTTATAAATACAGAAAACAATAATGGACCCAACACTGAACCCTGAGGGACTCCACTAATAACATTAGTCCATGATGAGCAGTGTCCATTGATTACCACTCTGTCTTCTCTCCCTCAACCATCCTCCAGTGCCATACTGCTCCAATTTGTACAGCAGGCTTCCATGTGCAACAGTATCAAAAGCCTTTCTAAGATCAAAATATATAATATAAAAGTTATTCCCTGCATCCAGTTTTTTTGTGACTGCATCATAGTATCCAATCAAATTGGTCAGGCAAGACTTTCCCTTAACAAAACCATGCTGTGTCCGAGCTGTAACTGAAGTCTTGTCTAGATGATCCTGCAGTGCTTCTTTAATCAGTGCCTCCATTAATTTTTCTGGAACAGAAGTTAAACTCACAGGTCTATAATTACTTGTGTCAGCCTTTGATCCTCCTTTGTGAATTCGGGTCACATTTGTACATCTCCAGTCTATGGGTACCTCCCCTAAGCCAAAGAAGCTCTCATAATTATGGCTAAGGGTTTGCTTACCTTTGCTGCCTCCTTTAATATGACTGGATAGATCCCATCCACCCCAGGTGCCTTTTTTATGTTTATCCTCAACAATTTCTCCTCCACTTTCCTCTCAGTTATTACAAAATCATCTAGCTTACTTCACCTCTGGCATTCCCCTTCCTGAATAACTCCTCATGTGTGAATGTAGATGCAAAATACTTGTGTAGTTTGTTAGCCACCTGAGCAGGATCCTCAACTGTTGAACCATCAATATCCAGTGGACCAATCTGATTCATCCCTTTCCTTCTAGAGTTTACATAGGTAAAGAACTCTTTTCTGTTTTTCTTTGTATCCTTTGCCAAGGATTTCTTATAATCTGCCTTTGCCTGCCTAATCTCCTTTGTGACTTGGTTACAGCTTATACCTATCATAGGCTTCCATGTCACCCATTAATTTATATGTATCCCATGCATTTTTCTTCTCTGCAATATGTCTCATTAGTTCGTCTGACATCCATTTAGGCCTAAACCTTGAACAATATTTCTTAGTTGGCATGTAAAGCCTAGTAGCTTCCAAGATAAGTTCTTTGAATGCTTCCCATTTTGAATTTGCTGTTGGTAATATCATCAGTTGGTCCTACTGTATAGAATTTAAATACTGTCTCAGACCATCGTAGTCGCCTTTACGAAAGCAAAAACCCTTCCCTTTATCCCTGATGGTAGTTACCTCTTTGAGTAAATCCCACTTCAGCACACTGTGATCACTGCCACCTAGTGGTTCCTCTATCTGCAGATTCTTAATGCATGAAGAATCACTACTGATAATCAGATCAAGAATATTACTCCCTCTGGTTGCCTCCTGAACACTGATGTAGAAAACAATCATCCAATAAATCCACAAAAGCCTTGCTAGTGTGTGAGTGACCAATCCACAAATTCCAATCAATATCTGGGAAATTAAAATCCCCCATTATAAGACTCTGATTTACTTGCCCACTCTATTTCCCTGTACAGTTTCTTATTATACTCACCAGAGTCATTAGGCCTATAGCACACTCTTACTCTCAATTTTGATCTCCCAGTGCTTATGTCACACCAAACTGACTCGATACTGCACTGTTCAGCGATGTCGACTGGCTTCACTTCCTTGGATTTTGTGTTTCTTAACTAATAGCATAACCCCTCCTCCCTTCCTATCCTTTCTGTACACATTGCTACTCCCCAAATTCCAGTTCTGCATTCCTTATATCTGTGTGACACCACGTCTCTGATATCCCAACAATATCTGCCTTTGATGTTTTGAGCAATACCTCAAATTCATCAAATTTATTTACCAAACTCCTAGCATTGGTGTACATGCACCTGTTCTTTTTCTAGCTACCCCAACACAACCCATGTGTTTACTTGTGCCCCAATGACTCCCAGCAGTCTCTGAAATATCCTGCATCTTGTTTTCAAGGCTGCTGCTCATTCCAATAGAAGCAGTGCAAGAATCACTTTCACCTCTGCCAGTGGCTACTGTTAATCTATTAGTCCTTGTATCCCCCCCCAAGCTAGCAGTTTTCCGACCCAACTAACACTGCCTCGATAGCATCAGCAAATATTCTTGCACCCTTTCTATTTAAGTGTATCCCATCCCATCCCTGTAGAAGCAGTCTCTCCTGTTAACAAGTACAGACCAGGCTGAAAAAAATTCTACCCCTTGAGCCTTGCACAATCTTTCCAGGGCCGAATTAACTATATCACCTTTTGTGCCCTTAAAAGATGATATCTGCTCTACAATGCCATCAACCTTTGCCCCTGGCAGACATACCCTGGTCCTGTTCCACCTATCCTTTTTGCAAAGCATGTTCCCCGTTTCCCTGACAATAGAGTCACCAACAACTACTAGTTCCTGTGGGACCAGTGCATTCTGCCTTGGGGGTTTCCGCTGTGTTGCGTGATGACCAAGTGCAAGCTCTGGTGTTGATGTGGGCAGCTGAGAGCTTGATGGACCCCTCAATTTAGATGCTTCGAGGGCATCCACCCTGTCCTTCAAACTCTCATACAGGCCCATAACGCTGAGTTGTCGCCTGATTTCCTTACATCGTGTACACACAAAGACATCCCCCATGGCAATATCATGTCCCGTACCTGATTGCTCCACAAACATCAATCAATCAAGCAGTGCATTTTAAAAGGCCGTGATTCAGTTGGCAACTGCCCCCCCCCCCCCTCAGTTCTGCCCTGAGCCACAGCACTCCCATTAGCTTGAGCCTTTTGCTTTGCTGCTCTGGTCTGAGTCATAATTTCGATTTAATTTCAGTACAAAATTATAACCCTAAACTTGTATCCCAACACTGTTATAACACTATATATCTATATATATTTTTCAGTATCGAGTATTATCTACGAGTTCCATTTATATAACTTCCGTATCAAGTTATGTATTAAATAATTATGTTACATTTGTAATCTAAGTTGTTATATGTACAGTGGTGCCTCGCAATTCGACTATAATCTGTTGCCGAATTAGAATTGAATTGCGGGTCAATATTTTCCATATAAGTTTATGGAAAATTGATTAATTCATTGTCAGAGAGACATACACAGTATTATTGACTTTACTATATTCTACCATATAACAAATGAAATTACAAAATACATAATGAGTACATACATTTCATTGAGCCTTAGATGTTTTATTTATCTTGTTCTACCCTTTCTCTTCTCCTCTTGGCTTGAATGGGGATGAGGAATTGATCAAGGGTGGACTGTTTCTCCCTCTTTTTCAAGATAGCCTTGAAGTGATGCATAGTAGTGTTGTTAAACAAGTCTGTCATTCTAGTTACAACAGCAGTGTTGGGGTGCCATTTTAAACAAGCAGACTGCACCTTCTCCCAATGGAATAAAATTTCTTTAATGTCAGCTGTTGGCATCGGCCCTTTTTCCCTGTCTTCTTCTTCTTCAAGTGAAATTTCCTTTTCTCTTTTGCTTCCTGTTTGCTGAGTGTTTTGAGTTCTTCCACGGTTGGTTCATCATCATGATCCTCCTCAAGCTCTTCCACATCAGCCTCATCAACTTCTCCAATGTCGAGGTTCTCCACCATCAAAATGATTTCTCACATGACCCGAGTTGCTTCTGATTCTTCAGCGGCTTGGACTGCATTGTTGTCATCCCGAAAAAAGGAAGGAACGAGTTTCTTCCATGATGCACGAAGGGTCCTCTGTGTCACTCCCTCTCAGGCAGTTTTAAAAAAGGAAATGGTGTGTAGAATATTGAACTCAGTCTTCCAGAACTCCTTCAGTGTCTTATCAGAAGAATGAGTCATGTCAAAAAGCTGTGAAAACAAAGCCTTGGTGTAAAGTTTTTTAAAACAGGCAATTACTTCTTGATCCATGGGTTGGATCAGTGATGTGGTGTTTGGAGGCAAAAACTGGACTTCAGGAATGTTTCAACCGAATTTCAAGAATGTTTACCAAGTCTTGGGGGTGGGCACTAGCATTGTCAAGAATCAGCAGTGCTTTTAAAGGTAAATTGTTGTCAATGAGGAATTTTTTTATGTTCGGGGCAAACTCCTCAAAAATCCAATCTTTGAAGACTTTCTGGTCTACCCAGGCTTTTGCATTGGATCTCCACATCACTGGCAGTTTGGACTTGATGATTTTCTTCCCAAAGCAGGGAGGATTTTTAGAGTGGTAAACGAGAAGTGGCTTTACTTTAAAGTCTCTGCTTGCATTTGCTGCCAATAACAAGGTAAGGCTATCTTTCATAGGCTTATGTCCTGGGAGCATCACTTCTTCTTGTGTGATGTATGTTCGATTTGGTAAGCACTTCCAAAATAACCCAGTTTCATCCCCGTTAAAAATTTGCTGCAGCAGGTAGCCTTCCTTCATGATTAAATCTTCAAATTTTTTCACAAACTCTTCTGCAGCCTTTTTATCTGCACTAGCTGCTTCCCCATGTCTGAGAACACTATGGATACCTGTTCTACCTTTGAATCTGTGAAACCACCCACAACTTGCCTTGAATTCATCAGTTTGATCTGAGATACATCCTGGAATTTTCTTCTGCAATTCTTCAAAAATTAACCTAGCCTTCTCACAGATCATTACCTGAGTTACTGGACCTCCTTTCATCTGTCTTTCTCTAATCCAGGTAAGAAGCAGCTTTTCCATTTCTTCATTGATTAAAGATCTGTTTCTGTCAGAAATTTTCATTGCTCCAGCACCCTAGCACCTATAATCTTGTCTCTTTGTTGCCAAAAAGTTGCCACGGTTGACCCAGGGACGCCATACTCTTGAGCTACATCTGTAATTGTTCTACCTTTCTGCACTTTTCTATAATTTCTTTCTTCTTTTCTATACTCAACCAAGTGTGTTTCTTTCCTGAATTATTCTGCTGTTCACTTCTCTTTGGACCCATTATCAAATTTCACTCAAATAATAAATAACTGCCAAAGCACAATTTTTTACTTTATGAGAAATGCAGAATTATAAATTAGCACAAACAACTAGAGCAAACATGAACTCAGACTACGATTATTAACGAGATAATGTTGTCTCATAACTGAGGAAGAACTGATGGCATACCTGTAGCTATCTTTGAGGGTGGCTAATGTAGCTGAACGATTGAGGGATCTATTCCCGCTTTATCTATCATTGGTTAAATGTTACTCTCGCTCTTTAACACCATTGGTTAAAATGTATGAAGCAGCCGTCACTATTTAGTAATGTTAAACGCAGTTACGTAGTCCAGCAAAGAATTCTATCGTGCAATATCATGTAGTGTTTTCGCTGGCCCGTGAAATCCGACTGTCGAATAGCGGTACGTCGAATTGCGAGACTGTCGAATTGCGGTACATCGAATTGCGAGGTACCACCTGTATTTAGTTAAAGTACAATTTAATTGACAATGAAATTTAACAAGATTATTAGATTTTACTGATTAATTGACAAAATTATATTATATACTATATTATACTAAGCTTACGCTATCTAGTTCAGGATATAATGTATCATATAACAATGGCGGCAAGTTACGAACGGTAAATCTACGGACACTTAAGTATTAATTAACTTCCAAATCTCACTGTCTTAATTCAGAATAAACTAAGGACCTGACTAGATCTATAAGCTACTTATAGAAAATAATTTGATTTTGGTACAGACTTCTATCTGTTGTTGAGGAAGTGAAATGGTTGAATAAATTCAATGAAGAACTAGACAGATTCTTGGAGGGTACGGATAGTGAACTGGGTAGGTTTTTTAAGTTTGCTTTCTTGCATCGCTTGCCATTACTATTACTACTAATGTGCCTTCTATTCCTTTGCACAATTTACTTTAAATTCTTGTGGTCTCTTTCTTGGAGTGCAGACTTTCTGCTGAATTTTCTCCTTTTAGAGCTGCAGTCTCCTTTTGTTTTCCACTCATATACTTTTGAGATGGTTGCTATCGCTATACCAGTGAATTCCTTTGTTTTCTGAATTGTGGCTCCTGCCAAATATGCTTCAGCAATAACATCTTGCTGAAAATCTGAAGGAGCACTTGTCTTCCAATAACTGGATTGATTAAGATGCCCCAGGAAAGTGTATAGTATTTATTTGATACCAAGGAACTCATGATCATACCATGTAACAACTTGCATTTGTATGCCATACATTTAATTATCTTTTGACAGAATTGAAAAAAAAAAGTTTCTAATTTTTTGGCTTTGAGTGTAGCTAATAGTGAGCTATTGCTATCCATTATTGCTGCACTTGCATTACTACCTCAGCTTCCTTATATCAAATGTGATTTCTCTGTACAAGTGAAGTCCACTATTTCTGTGTTTTCTATAGCCACACTTCTAGACATGAACATAACTGCAAACTGATGAAAAATAAACTTAGTTTGTTTCCTTTTTTGTGTCAAAAATAGTCATAAATCTTAGATATGTACAATGTTTTTCTGAGATAAAATGTTTTCCAGAATTACTACTGAAAAAAGTACTGAAAAAATTTACTATGTAAAAACACTTTAATTCCTAATTTTGTTACTTTAGCAATCAATTTATAATTTCTTGAGCACTACAGTTTTATTTATTTCTCTAACAGATGATGACCAGGTTATATTGGGACTCAAATGTACTTAACCATTCTTTGCTAGAATATATAAGCTGTTGCAAAAGCTCTGTATTGATGAAAGCTTAGCCTGCCACATCTAGAAACTTCAGTTTGCAAAATGTTTGAGGACTATCAGCACATTTTTTTTTATGTACTCATCTTCAGGAAATGTTAAAGTGTAAATATGAAGATATGAATAGTTGATAGAATGCCAAAAGAATGGTTTAAACCTTCTTAAAGGTGGTATTTTGAATAAAGATCATAAAATATTTTGTAGATATGTAATGGTGACTACAGAGAAAAGTAAATTTTATACTATTGCAATGAAGAAATTATGGAATGTATGTGTGTGTATATATATTTTTTTAAAGTTGATATTTGTATTATTATTATTATTATTATTTTTTTGGAATAATTCCTTTGACCACATTGTAGTGAGTTAGAGTATTTCCCTGGTCCCATTTTATATCATATTTCTTCTGAGAGTTTCAGATTATTAGCAAACTGACTTTTTTTGAACAATAGGGATGATTATCCAAGCATGTATAAGGCCATGAATTAAATATTTAAATTTCATTTTGATAAACTCAGAGTAACTGTTCAAAGTAATTGTTTGTTACAAGGTGAGTACATTTAAGAAAGGGACAAAAATAAACTACTAATATGCTTACCACACAGTACTCTCACTTGTTTTATGTTTGCTAAATTATTCAAGTGATGCTAAGCAGAATGTTGAGTAGTTTTATTAACAGCTTTATGAAATTAAATGGTATTATTTAGAGATTTTTTTTTTTTTTTTTTTTTTTTCCTGATTGTTATGTGACAAAAAAGAAGTTAATAAACTTGGATATATATGTGGTAATGCTATGGCTTCTTGCTCTTCTAAATACACCTTGCTGATTAGGTCAAACATATTTCACTGTAGCTGTATCCCAATCAGTAAAGCAGGAAAATAATATAAGATCTTGAGTTGCACAATTACAGTTAAATAAAATCACCTCAATACAGTAAAACTTTAAAATAAGTGAATCTAAAGGTACCAAATATTGCTTCCTCTGCATCTAAAAAAAACTGGGTTTTCTCTTTCGCTCTGAACATTTCTTCTGAACGGCTGTACAAATCACAAATCTGCCCTACCATAGAATATTGTTCCGACATCTAGGGCAGTACCCCTAAATCCCTCTCAGGTTTCTAAAAATCCCATTCAAAAGAGGGCAATTAGGTTAATTAATGACTCATCTCTAACAGAATCTCTCCACTGTCTCACAGATATTTTGTTTCTGCTGCATGTATTTTTTATAGATACTTTCATGGGCACTGTTTTTCTGAATTGACTTCTATAATTCCCTCTGGAAAAACCTTTCTTCATACATATTTCCTGAAAATTACAATCTACAGAAGTTCAAGTGTAATGTCGACCAATATCTTCTTTCATTTTCTCAACCTTCAATCCATGCATGGTAGTAAGTACTATCGGTTCTAATACCTTGTGTTTGGGATTTTCATAATAAAAAATAAAAAAAAAAAAATTGCGTATAACACTTGTTGGCACCAATTTCCTCCCTGAAATGGTTGGTTTAATAATCTTTTCCATCCATTTATTTTTTTTCTAGCACATTGAGGAGATTGCTAGAGCAATCAGGGAGCTTTCTACAACGTTCAAGAATGTTCTAGAATACTGTTACATGTGGAAGAAAGGGCGGAATGTTGCTGGAAGGTTCTAGAACTTTCGACGGAGTTCTCTAGAAACATTGTGAGCCTTCTAGAAACGTCTCTACCTGTATATATAAGAGCGGGTTCCACACCAAGCAAGCATTTTAAAAAAAGTGTCACTCACAGAGCAAGTGATGAACAAGTGTTCATCACTTGCTCTGTGAGTGATGAACAAATGTTTTATTGAATTAGTGTTTGTAAATAAGTGTTTTGTGCATTAGTGTAAATGGTGGTTTGGTTTATTGTAACAGTCTCCAGGAATTAACAAAAGAATTGCATCTGTCACACGTCCCCAAGCAGTGGAGGCTGTTTGATTCATCCAAGGTCAGTCTGAAAGCAGTTTTACTCCATAATGGAAATAAGTATCCATTTATACCATTGGCCCATGCATTTCACATGAAGGAAACATACAAGGACCTACAGGGGCTCTGTTGCAAAAAATATGCTATCAAGAATTCAAATGAAATATGTGTGGTAGTTTTTTTTAATTGGGTTGCAAGGTGGATACACAATACTGCTTTTTATGTGGGTGGGACAGCTGAGTGAAGGATTACCACTACAGGGTTAAAAAATGGCCAGACTGCTCAGAAACTACACCAGGCCAGAAAAATGCATCACATTCTCCTATGGTGGATAAGTCAAAGATCTGTTTACCTTCATTGCACATCAAGCTAGGTTTGATAAAAATATTTGTGAAAGCGATGGACAAAAAAAAGGATGATTTTCCTATTTGAGGCAAAAGTTTCCTTGAATCAGTGAAGCCAAGATAAAAGAGGGATCACAAAATTACAGTGAAATTGTGGATGAGCTAATTTTAGTATACAGAGTTGGGATGCAGTATATCATTAAAGCTTCATTTCCTACATTTATATTTAGACTTTTTTCCTGAAAACTTGGGTGCAGTCTCTGATGAACACTGAAAGGTTTCACCGTGATATTTCTCAAATGGAAAAAGGGTATCAGGGAAAATGGAGCCAAATAAATTGAAATCTTGTATAGGGAGACACTGATGGATGATTATAAAAGGAAAACATGACAAAATAAGTGTTTTGTTATCAGATAAACATTTTTTTTTTAATAGAATAAGATTAATAGACCCATTGTTCAATATTTAATACTGTAAGTAACATTTAAAATATATGAAATGTTTTTTTACTAGAAACTTAGTTTTTGACTTTAATCCCTTCTCCCTTAAAATTTGTGGATGTTCCAGCTATATGGTTGCCATATTTGAATTCAACAATGTCAAATCTACAAGAATCGCCCCAAATTTTATCAGGGATTGAAAAATTTTTTTTGCCGACAAGTGATATTATGGTATAATTAGTTATACAGTAATACCCCGAAGTTACGCGATAGGTGGGTCCGACGAAAATCGCGTAAGTCGAATTTGCGTAAGTCGGGGTACAACTTTGCATATAAATACATATAAATTTTGCTTAATTGGGACCAAGGACTAACAAAAACACTAGTTTAGAAGAAAAATATTAATAAAATTGCAGTTCTTTGTACATATTAATACAAAATATGTATTAAAAAAACAAATGACTTACGTAAAAAAGTTATTTGGATGCCGATGGCTTCATAAAATCTAACAAATTCGTCTGACGACACAGTGCCTTCTTTTTTTCACGCAGAATTTCTTCGTAGCAAGCTAATAATTTTTTTATTCCTTGCTTTGTAGCTATAACGCATTCTTCGTTGGAGTCTGTTTTCTAAAATTTTTAAGCCCTTTACAATTGAGCCCTTTTCAATTTTCAACCTGTCAAGTTTGCAATTGTCATGTGCTTTTCGCCGTTGCTTCATTTAGGCCTGTAGCACATGCAATATCACACAGTCTTTCATTTCGCTCAAAGCGTTTCACAATTTCATATTTTTTCTCTATCAACAGAGGCGGACTGGCCATAAGCCTTACCGGGGAAACCCCGGTGGGCCAGTGTGATTTTGGCCATAAACCATAGTATGAGGCCACTATAAATTTTCCCGGGTAAGAATTTTTGATCCAGTCCGCCTCTGTTTATCGATAATTGCTTTTCTTTTTCTCCCTGAATCTGCAGTGGCTTCACCAGGACGCTTCCTTTTCACACCTTTTAATTAAGTATTTTACTCATTTTTAGGGAATAAAGCACAATTACAAAACGAGGAGGCACGCTTGATACGCATAAACAAAGCTGCGCGCATGTAGCAACTGAATAAACAACACCATAAAGGCAGAGATACACTATTAACACCTCACATTTCTAGGGGTTACTACCATAAAACAATAAAAATCCAGTTGCGTTTCTGCTAGTGAAATCTGTTATAAACTGTTAGTAAACTCGATCTAATTGCATTTGCGATTATACCGATAGCTGGAATTGTTGCTTTTTACGTTATTATGGTGAAATGTGTTTCCCCTTCACTGATATAAAAAACATAAAAGCAGCAAAGTTGAATTTTGTTCATCTTTCGCTCTCATTCTCCGCCGTCGCACCGTATATCGATAACATATGAAAAACGACCTTGAAGATAGTGGGCGGCAGCGTTGCCAAACGAAAAAATCAAGAACCGCGTAACTCCAAGTTCGCGTAAGTCGGGGTATTACTGTACCATACTTTAAATGTTGTAGATATAAATGATTCATAATAATTCTAAAGTTCTGTGTTGTTGTTTTTTTTTAATTCTCTAAGAATGTCATTTAAATGCATATTTTTTTTTTAACAGTAATTACCATGTGAGAAGAAATAAAAATGTTGCTCACAGCTCATTCATCCCCCCCCCCCATTTTTTATTAGGTCCATTAGCATAATATGTGTAAGTGCCTATTGTTTTCACCATATTGGTCTGCCTGCATGTAATAGAGGGACTTGCAGTGGAGACAGATTTTCTCCAAATTTTATATTTGGTTCATACAGAAAGAGTTGTTGAGCCATCCCAAATTTCATTAAAATTAAACAAATCCAGCAATTATTTCCATTTCTTTTTTCTGACACATGAGTAAAACAACACTACTTCAGTATGTGCTTCACATTCTGCAGCCTCTGAATTGGCCTTCCATGCTATTAGTGAGGACCATACATTTTTATTAATGATGCAAAAATTATTAATGTCCAACATAACTATACAAAATTAAATAGCTGAAACATTGGCAATTAAATTAACACTCAATTCAATTAACATAAGACATCCCTACCCTATTTCTGATTCCCGATAAACACTGCTCCACAACAGCAAATAATCTCATAAATTCAACAATTCATCTATCCTGTGATCACAACTAGGTCGAAAAGTCCCACCACTTAAGGAAAGTAAATAAAATTTTTAGGATTTCGGAAGTTATTTGTATTTGTTTTAATTTATAGACAGTCTTCTCCCACTCATTGTTCATTGGAGTTCTGATGTAATTTGGTGAGAGTTTAGAGCTCATGGATACCGAGTGCATTGGACTGCCAATGGTTGGCCTCCGAGGGTAGAATTCATTTTGTTATTTTAATATTCGTTTGAATTCAAGGAGAGTGTTAGTGAAGAAACATTGTACAATGCATATATCGAGGTAGTTCCTCATTATTTTGGAAATTTCTTTTTTCCATACAATTTGATAGAAAAAATTAAATTCACAGAGTAAATGTAGTTTTGTTACAGTATTGTTAGCTATAGATAGTTTGTGCATGCTTTGCATATATTGTTATGTAAGACGTGGACAGGGTGTCATTTGTGGATAGATACTTAAAAGTATACGGGACAGGGCAATAAATATTATTCAATTAAATACAATTGAATGGCAAACTTTTGGGAATGTGAAACTAGTTTTATTGAATATTCTATAAAATTATAATCTTAGTAATTAATTGATAAGACAACTATTACTTTTCAATTCAGTTAATCACAGAAAAGAAAAAAAATACAATTAAAAATAAATAATAATGCACCTGAAATGTAATGCACTGCATACATTACCTAATTTCTAATAGAAGTATGTTAGTGGATGTTTAGACATTACTTAACAAGAAAAAGTTTAATCATGATCACATTTTCAACATATTTCATTGGTCCC
Organism: Mastigoproctus giganteus; assembly: GCF_048544385.1. Lineage (NCBI taxonomy): Eukaryota > Metazoa > Arthropoda > Arachnida > Uropygi > Thelyphonidae > Mastigoproctus > Mastigoproctus giganteus. Next base: position 64,840,745 of record NC_143578.1, read on the forward strand.
TGGGAAGCTTTTAAGATTGATCATATCCCCCACAAATCTATTCATATAAAGGAAAGTACATTTTGCATACTAGAACAAAAAGTTGGAGTGAAGCCAAATTTTCAACCTATGATTCCTTGGGAAAATTTCAGATCTAGTTAAGATATCACAGCCCTTGTCTTCCCCATCCAAAAAAAATCCTCCACACAACACATTTCAAAAATCAGCATAAATGAAAGTATGTTTTTGCATTAATTAATCAACAGAAAAATGTGGAACGCTACCAAATTTTTAACATATATTCCGTTGGGCCCTGGAATGGTTCTAAGTTCAATTTCGATTTCATAGCATTCCCATCCCAATTTCCCCCCACAGAAATATTAGTGTAAATTTGGAACAGGAGCCCTGATCCATTTCAAAATTTCAATGCTTACTTTGAATAATTTAGGAATCTTTGTAATAAATCTTAACGTTGATGGGTTGACTTATTTTGTTATAAATCATGAATTACTATTTGCTAACACATGAAATATAATGCACTGGTACATAACTAACTTGTTTAACTTGCCCACAACACATTCTAAATAAGCAGGTAGAAAAAACTGATTTTTTGTATATAGTATATTTCCAAAGTATCAATGAACTTTTGTAATTTGGAGATTAGAGGCTAAAATTTCACAAGAGATAAAGCAGTGGAAGATTTAGCACTTTAGGGCCATAAAGTCAGAATAGCTTTTGGAGTTCACTGCATATAGAAGTAAACAACTGTATTCACTATGCACAAGAAAAACTTAACTGGTATCTATGTTCAAAATTATTCATTATTCAGGCTCACTAGTACGAGGTGTATTTAATGACTACTTTAACAGAAGACATAATGGAAGAGTTAAATGAATAAATAATGAATTTTTATAAAATTAAAATACACTGTGGGTAAATATCTCAGTCATGAGCTGTGTGTGTGTATATATATATATATATATATATATATTAATTTTAATCCTTAAATTCTTATGCCTTCCTTGTGCTTAAACTTTGCCTCTATCACTGACAAACTCAGTAAGTCAAAGCTCTTAAGAATTACATATTAAGAATTGATTCAAGAGTGATGTTCTCTCAAGAATAGTCTTTTAGAGTTGACACTTGAATCAGTTCTTTTTGGTATGTAGAGAAGACTTCTTTGGTTCCAGTACTGAAGAGACAGAATTTTCACTCACAATATTCCATTTCTAATTCATATACTGCTCATCAGATATTTTACTGTGATTATCAGATGCCTGTGAACTTCCATATTACTTCCAGTATATTTTGGGTTAGGGATTAGATGAGATCCTTAGCTAATTTTTTTTTCTAAGAAAAAAATTTTTCCTATTATTCAGAAACAATATTTAAAAATTGCTTTTACTTATTTGAGTAAATTTTGTGATATATCTTAAAGCAACACAGTTTAGAAATCTTACACATTTTTTCCTGATAACTGGAAGAAGAAAATCAACTTGAAAGTTGCCTCATTCTCACTGCCACCTACTCCTACCCTTTAAATATTATGTCTACAATCTTACTCTGTTTTACAGTTCCTTTGGAGAGCTGATCACATGAATTAACTATCTTACTTATTGTCATATTTAAATTACTTTCACAGACTCACTATTTTTTTTTTTTTTTTCTAATAATAAAGCAAGGTTAATAGGATACCATAATAAATTTTGAAACTTGGGATGTAAACTTCTGGAAAACAATTGAAAAGATAGTTTCAGTTTTTAAATGTCTAACATTGAATAATTTTTTCAGGTTCCAAATATTAAAAATGAATATTGTTTTGTGTGATGTTAGTTTAAAATAACTGTTACAAAAAATATAAAATAAACAAAGGAAAAACAGACTTTTAATGATGATATCTACATGCTAAATGAATTAAACATTTCCATATTTTAAAAAAAATTACAATCGTTATACATATTTTCATTATGCACATATAATGGAAATTTCATATTTGTTTAAAAGTTCAATGATAAAATTTGGTTTGAAGTAGTGTTTTTTTTTTTTCAGTCAGCTACATGAAAACTAAATATCATCACATTTAATTTAACAGCCAAGCATAATAGAATTACTGTAATAACCATGTGACATGCTTTAAATGATATGGTGGCAGGCTGCCTATTACAGAAATGAAATATTCTGAAAGTAGGTAATCTTATATTGGGTTTACAGTAGATTTAACAGCTTGTAGAATCAAATGGGAAATCTTGTTGCAAATTAAATCTTTCTGCTTTTTCTACACAAAATCTTTGTATACAGTTTTTTTTTTTTTTTTTTTTTTAATTTTTGAAAGCCAAGATATAATTACATATAAATATTACAGAACAGCCATACTGTTTGCAGATCTTTTGGAGCATCTTATAAATGGGCTTAAAATCATGTTTATTTTAGGTTGTCTACAAAAACCTAGTTAAAGAAAATTCTCTGCAGTTTACTAAAATAATGTACTTTGTGAAATGATAAAATAGAAGCCTGACAATATATAAAACAAAAACATAACATTTGTGCAATCACACAAGTATGCTTTATTTACATTCCAGGAAAGCAAGCATTCAGAACTTACATGAATACAGATTATTGCTATTAATCATTAGCTGTTCATGAATGAATCAATGTGTTTTTGGCATGTTTCCTATAACCACCTTATTTAGAAAGAACACTCTGAAGCTTGGATCAAGCTAAATAAAAATGTGCTAACTAATTACATAATAAAAACTGCTTTACAATGTACAGTGGTGGACAAAAAAAAACTGCCTCACCTTAAAAAAAAAGTAGCATTTGTAGTGACATGTATAAGATATTGTTTGATTATAGTCATTTTGTTTGTCACAAAGCAAAGGTACTGCCTCAGATAATGGTGCTATTGCATCTGATTGTAATTGCAAGGTATCGGCCATTTCTCTAAATAAAGCGTTGGAAGGGTATACAGGCTCATGGTTCATATGTTCAGTTGACACCAAGAAAAAAAAGTGTAGCTGTTGCTCTGTCCCAGGAAGGGCTTTCTACCCATGCCTGATAAAATTGGCTGTCAACAGTATCCAAGGTGCTGAAATTAAAGTGTGAAACCAGTGATGTGAAGAGACCTGGATCAGCCCATAAGAGAGTGACTACACCTTCCCAAGATCAATATTTGAAACAGCTATGCCTTCGTAATCGTCATGCTAGTGCTCCTGATCTAAACTGGACTTTGAGATGGCCTCTGGTGTTAAAACAAGTGCACGAGCTATCCAAAGACGGCTTTCGGAATGTGGTATGCATGCCTATTGGCCCAAGAAGAAGCCTTTGTTCACCCAACAAAGGAGGAACAAGCGACTTGCTTGGGCTAAAATGCATGTTTCATGGACAAAAGAGCAATGGGACACCGTCATCTTTTCTGACGAAATGAAATTCAACCAGCATGGCTCAGATGGGAAGCAATATGTCAGAAGCCAAAAATTGGAGGCATACCATCCTGACTGTAAAGTTCTCCGCCGGGCTGGGGATGCATAACAAGCAAAGGGGTGGGGTGAATTAAGTTTATTAAAGGAATGGTGAATGCAGAAACCTAAACTGCTATCTTGGAGGAGTGCCTGAAATCCGTTATTAGGAATCACCGCACAGATGTCCAAAACTGCATTTTTAAACAGGACTCTGCACCTTGCCGCACAGCAAAATTGGTAAGTTTTATGCTATTTAGATTTAATGATGAATTTGTCTTCTTGTCTCACAAGGCTAAAACATACTTGCACCAATGTTTTCCCTCGTTTTTCTCCCTTAAGGTGCAGTCATATCTAAAAAATTTGCTAGCATTGCAGTGTTGGACTGGCCCGGCAACAATCTACCTTTGAACCCTCTTGAAAATTGCTGGTACATAATGGCGTCTAAAATTGCTCAGAAGAAGCCAACAAATAAGATTCAGTTGCAGGAGAACATTGTATGGGTGTGGTACCATGAAATTGTGCAACTGTATATCCAGAAGTTGATTAACTCTATGCCAGATCATTGCAAGGCTGTAATTGCAACGCGCGGAGGAACAACAAAATATTGAGGACTTATTTTGCTGATTTACAGTACATAATACTATTACGTTAACTTGTCATTTCAGTTTGTACATGTAAATGCAATAAAATGTATGTTTGGTTGTCATGATTGCCATTTGCATGAATTCTCATATCTCTATTAATTATACATTTTACCCTTTGGGAAGATATTTATGGCAATTAGATGCAGTTTTTTTTTGTCTGCCACTGTAGATAATACTTAACAGGTTTTTTTAGCATCTAGTCAAAGACGTGCTGAAAAAGATGCTCTTGTAAACATTAGTAAATATAAGATGGTTCAATATATATATCATCTTTCAATACAGTTCACTCAGCAGACAATTGTTTTGTAACATCATGCACCATCAGTATACTGAATGTTACTACTTGCTAGTATTATGTATTTTGGCTGACCTGTCCTGGAGATAAAAAGCAGCCCTACATAATGATACTAGAGTGGTACTCTCTGAACTAATTAGTGAGTGTAAAATCATTATATTCATCTTTTTTGTCACTCAGAACCTTCAGTATTATCTGCTTTAGATCATCAAGAATCAATCCAAAAATAGATTGATTCTGAAATTAGTGATCTCAAATTATAATTTCTGATTACTAACTTGGAATGAATTTCTGTATTGCATTTGCAAAACTACCTGTATCAAGTTTTATATCACTAGTTGCTAACATAACAATGAGGAATTTTTATATTCCTATGATAGTCAGCATTTTACTTTCACACAAATAAATTCAATAATAACTGAAATACAAGATTTTGAAAACAATGTGATTATAAAATACAGATTTAGTTAGGTAATCACAATATGTAGTAAAGCATTAAGACAAAAATATGAGTATTTAAATATATATTAAGGACTTGTATACTTTGCCAACTGGAAAAAAAAAAAAAAAAAAAAACAATAGATTTTTTAATAATACTTATATCACTTATAAACACAATATGGAGCTCAGTAAGATCTCACTCGGATAATTGTGTGAGTGCGATATTATTGAGCCCCACATAGGCCCGATGAGAGGATCTGAAAAAAAAATCCTGAAATATTGTATAATTTAGTATTGATATTGTGCTTGTAAATGATATAAACATCAATAAAGAACCCATTTTGTTTTTTCCAATCTATGGTATAAAAGGGTCTTAATATTTCAGATTTATTTCACATAATATATATTAATAAATTTTAGAAATAATATATTTTAGAAAATTGTTATACAAATAAAATATATTTTATATACACAGTGGATGATGCTTATTGTGATCATTATGGGACTCAGCTCAATCGATAACAATAACTGAAGAATCAAGAATGCAACTGTTCAGCATTGTTTACTGATGCAGAGCAGAAATGGGTACATAAAAAGGTGGAGGTGAACAGAAAGAAAACACGAACATCAAGTAGTATATAATACTTTGATTTCACTGTCCACTATTTCTTCAAGGAAGTCACCAATAAAATGAAACTATCATATTTTTGGAAATCCCTACAAACCATTAAAAACAAAAAATATATTAAAATCAAGAATTAGGAATGGGTTAATATACCTGTAAAATGGTCAGATTAGTAGAAATACAGTACTTTCTTTCAGAGAATAATAACAAAGACAACTATATGAACTGTACAAAGCAACCATACCTGAACATGGAGTTCAAGAACAAATTGGGATGTTACATAATCACTTCCACTGCACGTGAGTAAACCAGGATAAGCTAAAAAAGTAATAACATTAACCGAACTGCAGGTTACAATAAACTTAATTTCTTTTTTTTATATATATACAGGGTGATTCACTACCAGTGCGACAAACTTGCAGGAGGTGTAGGGGGCACAGACAAATCGGAATCACATAGCATTGCAGGGTCCGAAATGCCTTCGTCATGTGGTAGAGGACGTTGAACGGGAGGTCGCATGAACGGTGATCCTGCTGGAACAGTGATTGCTGTTCCAGCAGGATAATAGACATTTGATTGGGATTTCATAACATGATAACATTATCCATGATCACAATAAGTAGCATGTACCGTAATTTATATATTTTAATCTTAATGACAGATTACTTCACAAAAATTTTAATAACAAAGTTTAATTAAAGATATGATCAAAACTTGTGTATTTCAGTCATTTATCATAACATCACTTTCAACTTAATACTGACTTCTCAAATGCATGAGAAAATTGTTCTTTTCAATACAACAATATGTTAATTTACACTTGAAAGTAACCTGATAATAAAATTTCATAAGCTTAAAAGGCTCTTTGTTACATTATTTGTCTTTCATAAACAAGCCTTAGAAAACATATTCCAAATAGATAATACATTATCTTGAGCTTTAATGGGATTGAGCTAAATTAATTAGAAAGTGCAACTGAAAAAAAGAAATAATAGTAAACTTATATACAGATCAATAAATTTTTGTTTCTAAATAACTTGGCTATATAATGGAACATACCTGAAAAGGAATAATTCTGTCACACAGATATAATTTTACAAAGTAGATATATTAAAGTCAAGGTCTGTGCTCTGCACGTATTTAAAGTATGCACTTTTAAAAACATAAAAAGTTTTAAAATCTGTTTTCAAATATATTAAAATGCTACTGCACACTGTAGTTGATTGTAATAGTACCATAAAGTGGCTGATTGGTTAAGTTCAAATAACTTCTAAAATGTTTATCATAGAGAAATTGGCTGACTGAAGCCTTATGAAAAGAGCTGTTTTACTTTAAAATACAAAAATGAATCATTGTTTCTATAAAATGTCATAAAATACATAATAAGTATGGGGAAAAATTACAGGAAATATCAAGAAAATCATTTCAGAGTATGATTTTTGTTAAAAAATCAATTCAGAAATACTAACCACAGTAGGAAGAATAAATTTATACGTATAGTTCCTTATGGTTATAAATGGCATTGTAAAATTTTAATTTTCATAAAAGGCTTTAATGCTTTCATTGCCAGCAATTCTGAAAACATTTCTTCACATCACACACACAAATACTTGTATATCTACAAAATAACCAGTACCAAAACTCTCACTGAACAAAATATGAATATGCTATCACAGTTTACCTACATTAATTAAAACTAGCACTATCACACTTTAAACCTATATTACACGCACATGGCAACTATTAAAAATAGTTTGCTTTTAAAAAATTATGGATTACATTTTATTAATATATTAATAAGCTGCTTGTACATATTGGAAGGGCAGTTATATGTGTAGACTATCAACTTTATTTCATTAATTCATTTTGAGAACCTGTTTTCTATTTTTGATAATTATAAAGAAATTTTGTTTCAGAGAATCTCTCTTTATTTTAATAGATCACTTATCCAAACAAGAAAAGAAATTTAACAAATAGCATTACTTCTTTCCTAAACATAAATGATTGCTCCTCATTATTTATTACTGAGGAAATCAGTTGCCAATTTGTTCTAAATTAAAACAATTAGCTTACCTGATTTTAGTTGAATTTTGTAAATGAAAAAAATTATATATTTTTTTTATCGCAATTTTTAGACATATACAATATAATGTGAATAAAAAAGGTTTGATAAATGAATTAGAGATAATCATGTATATGCTTATGTTCACAATGAAAATGCAAGCTACAAGATTCATTAGAAGTTTTGGTATACAAGAGAATTGTTATAAAATTGTTATACATGAATTCTTATAAAAGACCTTATGCATGTACTGTATTAGATATGTCTGCATTTTTTTTTTACCATTCCCTACTAAAAACATTTGTTATTGCTGACATATGGCTTGAGACATCCCATATCAAAACAGTACTAATTATCAGAAATGGTTGGAGCTTCATCGATTTCAGATAAACGATATACTGTATTATATAAATATTTCTAAATCTTCATATGCCAGGGCTATATTAGTACCCAACAGAAGTCAATAAAATTACTTAGTATTACTTACTAACTAACTGTTACATCATTTGATTTCTATTTCAGTTAAATGAAAATATAATTTTTTGATTATGTCTGTGGTAACATTTTTTCATATAATTTTTTTTATGCATAATATATTCATTCATTGCTTTCATATGATTTTGATATAAAATTTATATTAAAATTTGACTAATGGAGGTATATTTCTTAACAATATATGATTATCTTACATATAAATCCTGGCAGTGTATAAATTTGTGTAGCTTTGCCTGATAGTCAAATATACTTTTGCAAATGAAAAGGATATATGTTGTGGTTTAGAAGAACAATGAATTCAAATTAATATGGAAATCAAGAGTACAGTAATAATGAATTTCAGCATGTTTTTACAACAATGGCACTTAAACCTTTTAAGAGGAATTTTCTATTATCAAGATAATTAATATTAAGAAAATGAAAATTTAAATGAAATATCTGAAAATTAAAGTGAAAATATATGCTAATAAACCTATATAGCAAAAGGTGTAGAGAATTATTTATATATAGATATAAATTTGGTTTACCATGGGTGATTAGTTCAAGGTTTTTTTTTTTTTTTTTTTATCTGCAATAATAAGTGTGCATGACTTAAAACAAGTTTTTTTTTTTTTTTAATTAAAAAAAACAAAAAAAAAATTTTTTTTTTTTTTTTTCTTTGGACTATTCAAAATTAGATGTTAAAACACTGCCCACTTTCTCTTTCTCTCCAGAAAATACAGCCTGGATAGATCTAAGTTTACCATCTGATCCTTTATTTTTTATTCTTTATTTTGGAGGCTGGTTTGTGAATAAAAAAAAAAAAAAACACACACAAATTTTTTAACATATGCAGTACTCAGGGGCTCACATCTGGTGAGTATGGGCTTGGCACACATCTGGTGGATGTGTGGATGTGGACCTGAGCTGGATATCATCATTCTTCTCTTTCTTGGTGATTCCTTCCTACTTCTGACTCTTTCTCTCTCGGGTTAATGCAGAATTTTTTTTTTTTTTTTTTCGGCTTGTGCAGCATAAGCCTCAGGCTTCCTTGCACTGTAAGGCTAATAATAATAATAATAATAATACTCCATACATTTCATCATCTGTATACTATAGATCAACTATGCCACATATCACTGGTAATGCAGTTTATGTTCCCAGGGTTTTCCCCCCTTTGGTAACAGCCTTTTTACATGAAATCTGATATTTTTAACCCCCCCCCCCAAGAAAAATGGCACTGCTCCTTTGTTTAGTTGAAATTATTTTATAGATCAAATGAAACTTTAAAGTTATTAAGTAATTCCATTAATGGCTGTAATTCTTCAGTATTATATTTTCAGAATAATTACACTGAAAATATAATACCATCGAAGTAAGCAAAGAATTTATTCACATCAGTTGATTATTTTTTAATCAAAAGCATTTTACAAAATTTTTCTATATGTGTATTATCTCTTTTAAGTACAATTTGAGTTCAATTTGGATCAACAATCAATAACAAACTGCAGTAACTATTCTCTAAAGGATATAGTTAAATTCACTATGCTAATTAACACAGATATTATGTTGCAGAACACAAAAAAGAAATAATTGTCCTGTATTCAGTTTAATATTTTATCAGCTTTCTACACCATTTATGTTATTTCTCCCAAATCCTTTAAAATACAATAATAAAAATCTTAAAAGTCAAAACTATATAAGTCCATGATATATCATTATTCATTTTATATTTTGGATACGGTGGATGATATTTTTTCAATATGATAAACTAGTATGAAATACAGGGATCTGCTTGACCTACACTTAAGCCACAATCACGCTCATTGTACAACTCCCAAAGTGTATTTGTCTCTATGCATGTGTATTCTACAGTCACTCTGAGAGGCTAATAGAGACCCTCAAGTTATGTAGGTAAGCATTTGTGGAAATCATCACATAAAAGTGATTTTGAAAAATCATTTTCATGGAAAAAATAATGTAATAAGGGTGGATTACATTCTGGATCAAACTGCAGATACAGATGTACTTTTTTCTATTAACATAAAGGTGTGGGCTATCCAATATATGTGTGACTGAACATGCACGAATCACATGAAACTGCCTTGTGACTAGCAAGTTTATTTTATTATATAGTTTATTTGTTCATTTTAAACACTGAATGTACACAGTAGTCCCAGCTTGTGGCTCTCAGTTACCTTTTCTCTACACCTTACCTTGATGTTGTCGTCTGTGGTAGATAAACAGAAATTACTGGTAATTGTGAAAAAAATATTACAACACTGCCCACCTATGAAACTAATAGTTCTGCAGTCAGGTACGGGATTCTCTTAGCAGAGCAGAAAGGCCACCAGGATAGCACATGGTTTTGTCAATGATATACAGGAATTTTGATAGCAGGGATAAGGAGGTGATTATTCCATTGTATAAGCAGACCACATCTTGAGTACTGCATACAGGTCTGGAGGCCTCACTTTAGGAAGATGTAGAGCTGATGGAACAGGTACACAGAAGGGCAACGAGATTGGTGAGGAAAACAAAGGGATGCTCTTACCAAGAAAGGCTTAAGTTTTGCAAATTGCAGTGGCTGGAGACTAGGCACCTGCAAGGCAACTGATTGATGTGTTTAAGGCTTTGAATGGATTGAGCATGCTCAGTGCTGATGGGATTCTTCCTCTTGCTCAGACTATGCACATGAGGGGGCATAAATTCAAATTGAGGAAGGATGATTGTAGAATAGATGTGTGGAAGTTTGCCTTTAGCCAACAGGTGGTTGATTGCTAGAACAAACTTACATCTTATGTGGAAGTGGATAGCTTGAATAAATTCAAGGAAGAACTAGACAAACTGTTTGGAGGGGATGGATAGGTGAAATGGGATTTTTTTTTTTTTCCCTTTTGGGCAAATGCTGTATAAGTATGCTTTCTAGCATCACTTGCCACCATTAATACTAATACTAACAATTTCTTTAAAAAATAATTTATGCAGTTTTCATAATTCTAAAAATTCCTTAAAGAGCACAAAAGGAGTGGGGGTCAATTATAGTTTCATGTTAACTCAAAATGCATCATTTAATTCAAAAAATTTTCTTATGAACACAATTGCATATAAGCAAAAATGCATATTTCAAACATGCATAACTTAGGATATCTGCATTACAGACCTGGAAAAATTATCTGTGGTAGAGAATAAATATATACAGTAAATTCTGAGAATATCCTTTGTATTCTGCAAATGTACTAGCTGCAGTCTCCTCTTTCAAAATCAACACAGCTAGTGTAAAATGTGTACATTTATAATTCCTGTTTCCATCGCCCACTGTCTTTGCCTCCATATTTTATAAGCAAATTCTTGCTTATTTGGCTCACATAGAACTTCAGAGTTGCCAGATAATAAAAATTCTTTGAGTTATATATGGATCAGGTTGTTCTAAACAATGGACTGACCAAACAAAAGGTCAAATGCTGAGGAGGAAAAAGTTTGTAAAAAGGAAATAATAAATAAATACTTTTATATAAAAAATTGGGATAAATGTAAAAGTTATGCCAGATCAGATTAATGGCATCAATAGTTGATTGAACATTAAATTTCAATTATAACCAAATTAACCTTTATGTTCAATGATCGGACTTAGTTAAACAGGCAGATAGCAATCAGAAACAGATAGCTCTGTTAATATTGGTGGGATATATTGAAAGGGGTTAGCCCTCGAAAAAGTTCCTTTCAACGTATCTATATATCAATAATTAGCTACATAATCATTACTGTATTATATATTTATATATTATTACTAATTATATGTTTATTTCCAGGGTATGGCATTGTAGACCTACACAGGCTATCTTAGTCTTTATAAGTTATTTTGGCCTTATGGCCTGCTGTATACTGTTATGTTTATATACATAATCAGCATCTATATAGTACATATTATACTTTTACTATAATAACTATATATAAATAATTCTGAATAAATTTAAAAAAAAGGAAAAAAATTAAAGTTTTAAAAAAATTAAGAATGGACCTATTAAAAAGTTATTATGTGCACTGATAGGCACATAATTCTTAAAACAAGTCCTATTTGGGTAAATCCTAACTTTGCTCTTCTTTGAGCTTTCTTATTAGAAAGCATGTGATAGTAATACATTCTAAATCAGGAATTCAGAACCTTTATTTTTAACCATGGCTGAGTTATTTAGTCTCAAGTGATGGTTGTACAGGTTTTTTCATCCTGCAAAACAGACAAACCAATACAGATTACATTGCTTACTGTAATGCCTGTTTTGTATAATAGTATAGTAGTTTTACTGCTATAACCCATCAATTAATTCAGAAATTTCTTCAAGAGCTTAATGTCCACAGTAGGTGGACATTAGTATTCATCATTTCTCTTGGCATGTACTCCATCTTTGTTCTTGGTATGTAGTTTATATTGCTTTTAAGCATGAATCATTATTTTGGCAAGAACAATGTAGGAAAACAAAACACATTGCCAAAGCAAAAGGTTTGGTTAACACACCTGCTCATAGTTTTCTTTGGATCATTCTACCACAGACCTATGTTTTTTTAGACTCTGTCTAACAACAAGCTATTTTGAGTAAACTCAAAATGATAAAATAATAACACTTTGTCCAATGCAACAGTTGCCAAGTGGCCAATTTAAAGTAGAGTTAGTTACTCATGCTACAAAATATGATGATATCCATATAGTCTCTAACCTGGAAATTCCTTGTGGGGAGCAGTAAAACTGCTTTGTGGAGAGCTAATTAGAGAAATTCATGTGTTCTATGTAGGTCCAGATTAAATGGAGTACCCATTCTGCCATGGCACGAGCCCTGGTTATGAATGAATATTTTTAACTGAAATTTTTTTTGATTAAATAATGAATGGATGCAAGTTAATCCGAATTTTAGAAAATGAATATCTAAAAGCAGCAGTTTTTTTTTTTTTTTTTTTGTTACCACTGTTTCCCAATACTCGTCTACACTTTATATAATTTTAACACTGTGTGTAAAAACCATGTAATCAAAATGAAAAAAATTACAACCAAAACTCAAAACATAGGATCTTAAAAACTAAGTGAAAAATTCCAAAAAATATATTGATTTCTGCTTTTTCAATTAACATTGATCTAGAAATCAAAGTTTCCTTGAGAAAATTTTATTTTAAACCATTCATATAACAATATCATTCAGAAGTGTCAAAAGTTTCTTAAATGAGGTCTGATAATCATATACATGCCTTTACTGGGAGCTATCACAACCACAGAAACATTAGCTGTACAGCAGTAAAGATTACTTAGCTCATACTCATTCACATAAAAAAGTGAATGTAAAAAATAAATAATAAAAATTCCAAAATATCCATTAGAGTGGTATCAGGGCAAATTTTATTATCTTTCAGTATTTTCTGACCTTTGATCTGCATCATTCAGTTGTATTAGAACTGAAGTATGGTTAGAAAAATCAGATAACAAGAATGCTTTTGTTAGTGTAATCTAACCTAATATACCCTAGTTGTGTATGCAAAAGTTACAGATGGAAAAAAAAAGTACAGCAGTACAATTTTTATTTTATAATGTTAAAATAAAGAATGACATGACAAAGTTAATATTTCATATTTTAATTATTGAAGTAGAAAATATCAGTTGTCATCCATCCTAGATTTAATACTATGTGCTAAACAGATTCATGTTTTTTTTTTTTTTTGGCATGAAATCATTTTTGTATTCTAGTGATCTATTTATTATTATTATTATTACAGTAGGCCTTCGATTTAATGAACTTTGGATTTAACGGACAAAAAATTTCTGTCATAATGGAAAAATTTAGAACCTATTTGTATCTGATAGCGTCGCACATCAGACAGCACATCTGTCTGATTTTCGATGCTATCTGACAGATGTGCTGAAAATTCCTTCTAATGAAATAAAGGCCAATTTACTGCTAGATAATGCACCTGCCCACCCTAATGCTGAGAGGTCAGTTAGCAGGGATGAGAGAATTAAATGTTTTTCTGCCTCCTAACACTACTTCACTGATACAGTCAACGGATCAGGGTGTAATCGTTGCTTCAAAGAGGTTGTATAAGAAGTTTTTGGAAGAGGTGATGGTTGTGGAAGAAACAGAAGATACAAGAGGCACCAGGAGACTGCAAAATTTACATGCATACAACATCAGATTTGCTATCTTCAACTTAGCAGCTGCGTGGAAAGATATGAAGATTACTACCTTGGCCAATGCTCAGAAGAAGTTATACAACGTAGAACCTGAAATGGACTGTGAGGGAGTTGAGGCATCTAATTTTCAGGACACTCTTCTGAGGGTCAACAACAAAAATGCAACTGAGAATGATGTAGTAGTAGTGGCATGTGATGCAAGAAAGCAAGTGTATGAGCTTATGCAGTATCAGCCAAAAAAAAAAAAAAAAATCACACCATTCCCTCCAAATGCCTGTCCAGTTCCTCCTTAAATTTATTCAACCTATCAACTTCCACAACGACAGATGGAAGTTTGTTCCAGCAATTAACCACCCGCTGGCTAAAGGCAAATTTCCGCACATCTATTCTACATCTGTCTTTTCTTAATTTGAATTTATGCCCCCTTAGGTTCGTAATCTGAACAAGTGGAAGGATCCCATCAGAATTCAGCGTGCTCACCCCATTCACCCCATGTGGAACAGTGGCTTGAAAATTATGGTGATCCGGGCTATCAAATTTTTTCTGAGGGAAAGATTGCGGAAAATGTTCTTCATGGAGAACAAGAGGATGATGATGGTAACAAAGAATCAGTTGCACCTCATCCTAAATTCTCTGTTATAAGACAACATATGAACGGCATCATACGTTATATTGAATCATCATCAGACCCTGATGTGCTTCCTTATTATGAACATTTTAGAGAATTTCAATCTACAGTAATAAGGAAGCAGCACCAAGGTGTAAGGCAACTGAAGCTTGATGATTTCTTCAAGACCACTTCATCAACTGGACCTGTTTCACCAAAACCCTTTACCAGTAAGGAATTAACATCTCTCCCTCCATATGACAATCGTTTCTGACTCTGAAAATTGTGATTCTTTCAATTAAGTTAATATTAATATTGAATATTATGTATCTTTTTTTAACCTTTTTTGTATGTTTTTTATCCAATGGAGTTTAGAATTTTAAAGTATTTTTTCCCTCTAAAATGGATATAAATGAAAAAGCTAATATTCACATTGAAAACAACTTTGTGTGAGCTTTAAGGGGAAAAAAAATAAAATGGTGGAAACACTCCATTAGTTACACTGTATAGTTTTTGACGTGTTTAATTAAAATAAAGTTTGGTTCCTGTCATAAATTTATTTTTATATTTTTAACAGATGCTTAGTATAAATTACTCAATGTACATTATAATAATATTTTATTCATACTTATACATTATAATAACATTTTAATGCATCCTGTACATTGTTTGTTATTAACATATGTTTTTAAAATACATTCAATTTAACGGACTTTCAGCAATAGCGGACACCCCTTCCCCCAATTAGTCCATTAAATCGAGGGCCTACTGTATTATTATCCCAATGTGGAAAGTAATGAAAGGAAATACCATTTTATTTGTATCATTTTCATGTGAATTTAACACACAATAAAGTAAGCTAAACATGGATTTTCATGAATCATATGCATATAATATGCATATATTGCATTCACAGTAAGATTCTGGAAAATAACTGCAAATGAACAGCTACTGATCAGGGTTTTTTTTTTATATTATATATATATATATATATATATATATATATATATATGACTATATTCTTTAAATTTTTGCCATTGAACACTTGAAATCACCATAATTTAATCATCAGGTGTACAAAAGAAGCAAAGACCATATTGCAGTGATAGCTTATAATGAATATCAGTAATCAGATTGTATTCTTCACTGAAAAAATTAAAAAAGCTAAGAATTTAAATACTAACAATCTTTCTGTATTTCAGTGTATTTCGATAGACTCACACCGTTTAAATAATTGCTCAGGAGAGATTTCCTTATGTCCACTGTTTTTTTTTAAAAGAGAGTGCATTATTTGATGATGTGCCCAGTTCTTCCATACTGGGCACATAAGACAGAAAACAGAAACACTTAACACATCTTTTGAATATAGTATCATTTCAATCATCCAACTGATGGAGCAGAATATATCTCTTAAGACTGAAGAGATAATCCTCAAACATGGGAGTTTCTTTGGTAATACCCAGAAATTTACAAATTTTCTTCCTCATCCATCCATGACAGAAAAGACATTCAACCTTTGAAACTTCATTACTACAATATATATAAAAAAAAAAAAAAAAAAAAAAAAGCAATTTTTTGCTCGATGAGTTCCATAAAAAGTTATTACACTGTAGGGGTAAAAAGTATTTAGAATGGGTTGTTTAAACAAACGGCTGAAGAAAATAATAATGAGAAAATAAATTATCAACTGAAAATTTCCAAGAGGTTATGTACAGTTTCTGCAAAGACGATTTTAAAAGAGTAGCTTAAATCAGATAAAAGTGCTTGGCAGGTAATGGCCATAAAACTGCAATATTCTCCAAACAAGTATGCAAAGAAAAACCTTCCTTTTATCAACAATGAGTGGTACTCTTTTTTTTTTTTTCAGGTTATTTTCTGTTGTCAGAAGAAAATATTCATCCATAATCAGTATTTTGTGAAACATATTTAAGAAACTGTTTACTGTGGTTTTTAAAGAATTTATTTTCATTGTTATTAATTATTCTTACAACAACAAAAAGAACAAAAAAAACCTAAGTAGATCTGTAATAAATCTATAATTTTTTAATTATCTGAAATCTCACCGATCTGTTATTCTGAATAAGTGAGGTTCTCTTATATTATACCAATTCCAGATTGTGAAATGTAAACAATTATTTTTAAAAAACTAATTCTTACTATTATTGGCCGATACTATTACTGCTGTCATAATGGCAATCCACTAATAGCAGGTGCGGTCCTATGGTTCCGGGCGCCCCTAGGCAGAAATGTATTTGGTGCTCTCAAGATACTTTTATTAAATATAATAAAAATTTAGAATTTTTCTGCCCCCAGACATTGGTGCCCCTTTACGAGGCTTACCATGTTCCGCCAGCCCTGACTAATAGTATTCTAGAGTTTTTATTTCTGAATTAAATAAAACACCTGTAAAATTAACAAGGTTAAATTTTTGTGTGCTTATAAATTAAATTTGCATTGACCTACTTACAAGAATAATAAAATATATTGTTCATAATTAATGAGGGTACAAATATTGTAGTATGAGTAATTATGAGTATGATTATGTAATTATTTTGAGAATAACTTATTGAAGCAATGCTAGAAATTAAGAAATATTTTTGGTTGCTTTTTTATTTAAATCATATTTGATAATTTGACATGCTCACTGCTACCTAAATTTGAGTGAATCTACTTATATTGAATCTGCTTATTTGAGAGAATATGTTCAATGTGCTGTAACTTTTGGAATGTTGAGGAATAAGTCCTTTAATATCCACCTAAAAATAAATAATGGTTGAAAAGTAAAAGACTGAAATTCACATTTAAAAGTGATAGGTTTTGGGCTGAGCTGTAAATCAGAACATCAAAATATTATCAAAAGTTTATTCTATGTGCATAAATTAAGCTCAACACAAGCAAAGAACAAATAAAACTGTGTACCAAGCCCTTACAGCATGGTTGACAATAAACAAATAAACCAAGCATTGCTGAAAATAGCACATAGTTCAGTCAGTGTGCCAATACTGAGCAGCTGTTAATTTCATGTACCTTTACTTTTACAGTACTCATTTACTGACCTCTTAAGAATAATTGTGTATGTGCACCATACACAATCATTCTTAAAAAGTCAGTAAATGAGACCATTCTTAATACACATCAAGGGTAGCGAGCATGTTAAATTATAAACTTTTCACTGTGTGACTTAAGATGAAAGCAGAAAGCAACAAATGCCTAGAAAATTGATGAAAAAAGATGAAATAAATGGTCCTATATGTCAAAACTGTTAATATGCCATACAGCCTTCAATGAGGATGTAATCAAAGCATTCAAGAGCTATTATATTCGGCACGCTTTCTACCATAGTGCAGACCTCATTGAAAATAACCCTGAGTTCCTATTGAATCCTATTAAAAGATAGGATTTATTAAAGCCATTGTGCCACCATACTAAAGAAGCTGTAAGGCTTTTATAAGACTTTTAGAAATATCCACATGCAGTTTTTAGGATATGTAACTTTTCTGTGAAGTATCAATTAAATTAATATTAGCTGCAAATATTTTAATTTCTAAATCTAAAATTTCAGATATGGAATGATTTTAAATAATTTAATTTAAAATACATGCTAAATTATAAATGTTATATTTAAATTCTTAATTTAAGATGCTCCAGTTTGTTTTAAATACACAGGGTGTAGAAATTTTTTTTTAATTTAATGGTGTTTATTTCACATTTACTGCAAGCACTTTCATCTCAAAACACAAAATAACTGAGTGCCTAAGTTTACTGCACTGGTTAGGTTTCAATAATTAAAGTGCAACTATTTTTAATGGTTTTAATACTGGTTTTTAATGTTTTATGCAATATATAATCATAAAAATTTGTGATATACAGCACACCAAATAATGCAGGCATATAGGAAGTGTGCTTTCTAATTTAAAATATTTTATAATTTATTTGCTACATCTAATAAAACCTAAAAGAACCAGAATAATTAATATTAAAACTAAAAGCTATTAAGATTACACACTTCTTACAAAACATTTAATGATCAAAATATATGATAGATAAATTTTGCATCAAGTCTAAAGAGACATGGTAATCAGAAGTCTAAAAAAAAAAAGTGCAATTTCAGCTAGCCAAAAACAAAACTAGATGCAATTTTTATGCAACTTTTTAAAATACTGACACTTTTAATTTTTTTAACAAAATTGCATTGTTATGCCCATATCTAAAATTCATGCATTTTCTATTTTTTTTAATGCCTGGGAGCATTATAAGCTTATTATTTATACAATGACTGTTCATTACAACAGCAAGTATACAATGTACAGTTAGAGGTGTTTTATGCTCCATCTTTGGCACAGGAGTTACATGCAGTCCACTGGCTTTCTTTATCCTAGGTCTTTAAAATAAGACGATTAGTTAAAACTGTGTTTCCTTGTACTACATCTAATCTGTACAAGAAAAATAAACTGAGCATTCACTGAGATAAGATGCTCTAAATATTTGATCTGATTGTTATATCTTGGGTATCTTGGACAGTTCATAAGAAGTAACAACAGTAGCCACTGAAGGAGGAGACTCTTGTTGCGCAGACTGCGTCATGGCTTGTCTGGGCAAAACATTAGGTAATGTAGGAGTGGTCAAGACTTTCCATCGCTGTAAGATAAAATAGAAATACAAATCATACATATTTTTTACAGATTATTACATCTGCATACCTGTCAACTTTTGGGTTTTTTTTTTTTTTTTTTTAGGAGCATTAGCAACTAAGGCCATATTGCTCCGGGGATATGCGGTGGTCATTCCCTGACCTTTCTGCATCCTCCATATTTGGTGGTCACAGGCTCGAACCCCGGTCTAATCAAGAAGCGTGTGTACGCACTGCTGCTCCTGCCCACCTGGCTACGGAGGCACCGTAAACTTTTGGAAATTGGAATATGCAAACACTTGTAATACAGATTGTTTCTCTGTATGAATGCACCTTATGATAAAGTTATTTGCTTAATTTATTCTCAAGTAATTCTAAAATTACTTTAATTTTTATTTGTATTTCTTTTGCTTAATGCCATGGTATTTTCTATCAAAAATTTTTTCATTTGGGGTCTTTTTTTTTTGTTAAGAACTATTTCACTAATTTATGTCATAATGACTCACAAAATGCAAATCTACCTCATTTTTCTGATTTGAAAATATAGGAGGAAAAATAACAGTATATGCATTCCTAAACACTTGAGATTAATACTACTTGTTTTAGTCACCTGACATGTTGGTTGCACTTAGGTAAAAAATACAATAATTTTAAACTTTAAATTTTTGCCAACAAGCATAAAAACATCGGCAAAACACTTATATCAACCACAGCATACTCTGCACAAGACAGATAGCACCACCTGGTGGAAGTTTTCAAGCCCATATTAATAAACATAAGTATATATCACTTTGGCTTTCAGCATTTGGCAGGTCTATATCGAAATCTATATACAGTTGTGCCCCCGTATCAGCTGATTCAGTTACCCGCGGTTAACCATGAAAAAAAACCAAAAAAACTTAACACATACTACTCGCGTGTCCAATAGGATGCTTCCCTTTATTTTTTTACGATGTCGATTTTAAATCGAATCGCTTCCCTTTATTTTTTACAGTGTCGCGTATGGTTTGGTCAACAACATTATAATGGTTCTTCAGAGATTTAACAGATGCACTGTTTTCAAACTTTTGAATAATTTCAAGTTTTCTTGTCGCTTATATATCTTATATATTACTTGCAAAATATCTGTTTATACCCATTCTAGTTATTACTTGAATTTTATGATTTCTGGTTGATTTTTTTTTTTTTTTTTTTTTTTTTTTAAATTCGGAGTCTTGAAGTGTCCCGGTTAATCCAATACCGGTAAATCAAGAGTCTGCTGTACTATATTATTACCATATTTAATGTTGGTAATGTCTTACTGTGTGTTTAATTTATCAATTAAACTTTATTATATGTATGTATGTACAAGAAAAACACGTTAAATATGGGGTCAGCAAGTGTTTGCTTATACTGGTGGTTTCAGCCATCCATGGTAGGTCTTGGAACGTATCCCCAGTGGATATGGGGGTCTTACTGTATGAAAAAACATAACATGAACAACTGAAATTTGTAAAAAAAAAAAAAAAAAAAAGCTTTCAATACAACAGTAAACAAGGGCCATTTTCTATAAATTTTATGGATAAATCATAAAAGTTGGCAGGTATGCATTTATATTTTGTAATGACATAAAAAAAAAAAAAAAAAAAAGTAAATTAATTAAAGGAAGTATACTTAGTATCTGAAGTTCAAGATAGCTGTTACCTCCCATCAACAGGAGATAACAGCCATCCCCAGGGTTAATAATAACTTTGCTACACCAAAACATGATCGTGAATACCACATGACCTTGAGTATTTTTCAGAGAATGTATGAGGAATGGGTTGGCAGCAATACCATATTTACATTCAGTGACAGTGATTACAGATTGAGCAGAAAGTCACAATGTCCTTTTGTTGCTTCTATAAGTACTGATTTTTGTCTCTCTTCAATCATATATAAGCAACTATTAGAAACCTGATGAGGTTATGCTAAACTAGAAGGTTTTTTTGGGAGTAGCTAAACTAAAGTGACCAGACATCCTAGATTATGCAGGACAGTCCTTTGATTTAAGTCATTTGCCCTGCATTGCAAACTGTCCCAGGTTGGACAGATAGCCTCCATATTTATATCATGAATCATGATTTTGCATTTTATTTTATCCTGCATCCTAGCGACATCTTTTGTCTCATAGATAGTGCTGGCTGACCACATAAACAGTCATCTCATATTTGTCATTTGTGATTGAAGTTTGTGGTTAGAAGGTTAGATTAATTGTTCATCAGCTGCAGTTTTTGCATGATAACTGTAACTTTGGACAACAAAAACAAATATGTATTTAATTTATATTTTGTATGTGAATATTTTTTTATAAATAAAAAAATTAAAAAAAAAATATATGTGTGTATATTGTTTTTAGGGGCGGGGGTTGCAAAATCGATGTCCGTATTAGAATACTAAGAATCTGGTCACTTTATGCTAAGCAGAACTTTCTTTATTGCTTAAATGTTATTTTAACTTTTGATTAAATTTAGTAGTGTGGTTATTATTTGTGTCCCACTGATTGCATTTGTGAATTCTTTCATTATTTGGCTTCTGAAGATGCTTAAAAAACTAAAGTCGACTCTGCTGCCATTGTGTAGTGTCAATATAAGAATGTTCACATTCTGCCACCATTGTTATTATAGCATTGATATAGACACTACTTGAGATTTTTACATACTTTTGTAGCACAATCAATATCAGAAGTGTTTTTCTTAGGCCTGTAAACTATAAAATTATAGCAATAAAAACATTTTTATAATACAACTTAATCACAGTAATGTAAATTTTAGATTACATAACGTAATCTAAAATAGCATAGTTTGTACTGCTGTCAAATAAGTGGGATTAGTGTAACATTATTCTTTTCAATCTCTTAGTTTTGTGAGTTATTTTTAAATTACATTTACACTGAAACTATGCCTCAGACTAGAATAGCAAAGCAAAGGGCTTAAAGTAGAGGAATGCTTTGGTTAGGGAGAGAACTTCCGAGGGCAGTTCTCCTACAAATCAGGATTATGTTATGTATGCTACTTGTGTCCTCTTTACAAAGCTACCTTTAGAAGGACATGATACAACCACAGGTGTAGTGTGTTGTTTGGTTTTTTTAGGAACATTAGCAATTAAGGCCATATTGCTCCGGGGATATGCGGTGGTCATTCCTTGACTTTTCCACATCCTCCGTATTTGGTGGGCACAGTCTCGAACCCCGGTCTAATCAAGAAGCGTGTGCTAAGCACTGCTGCTCCTGGCTACGGAGGTGCCTGCACAGGGGTAGTGCCTTTGTATGTGTTGGTTGCAAAGAGTATGGGGAGATCAAGCACAAATTCAGCATTCTGATGGAATTTTACAAGGACTTGAAGAATAGGGTTGAAGCCCTTGAAAAACTAAAACAGAGGGACCCATTAAGCACACAGCCACCATCCCAATGTTTCAGCCCATGCCCCAGCATCAGACAACACAATGACATCCTCTTCTCCAGAGATCCTTGGTCCCATAGGAAGTAGCTGTAGTTGGTGTCTCAACTGTCAAGGAAATGGGAAACATATTATGCTAAAAGGGCAAACAGGTGGAATAGGACAATGCCATGTCTACCAGGGGCTAAAGTTGATGATGTAGAGCAGATATAATCTTTCAAGGGCACAAATGGTGATATTGTTGAATACTGTACTAATTATACTAAGAATAAGAAATTCAACAACTTAATTAAAAAGTACAAAGTAACGTTGAGAAAAAGTCACACATTAGGATTGAAATTGAAGTGTCTGCAATTCTGCCCAGATACCAGGAAAGGAGTACAAGATCAGATCCCTGTCAATCAATTCGGCAATGAAGAGACAGCGCAAGGCACATGGGGTAGAATTTTTCTCAGCATAATCTGTGTTTGTTTACAGGAAAGACCATTTCTACAGGAATGGGATACACTTAAAGAAGAGCTGTAAGAATATTTACTTTTTACAGCTTCTTCTAATCAAGGAAGAATTAGGTTGGTCAGAAAACTACTGGCATGGGGTAAGATACACAGACTAATAAATTAATAGTGGCTGCAGGCAGAGGTCAAAGTGATTCTTGCACTGCTTCTATTGAAGATGCAGCAGCCTGGAAAGCAAAGTGTTGAGGATTTTGAAACCTGCAAGGGCCCTCATGGAACAAGCAAACACATGAGCTGTGTTAGGATTATTAAAAGTAAAACACTTCCATGATTCTGCTGAAAAGGCTAGTGGGAGACAGAAGTGTTCAAACCCGCTAAGTGGATTTTCTTATTTATTGATTTGAAATAATTGTTTTTCTAAAACTTTTGATTTAAATTTAGTAGTATAGCATCATTTTGTGATTTTCTGATTAATCTGGTGTATTTATTCTTTACTCGGCCTTGTAATTGCATAAAAGTATCGGTAAGGGTATCAAATCCACATGTTACAAGTTGCAGCTCCGCTGAACGAGAGGTTTTTTTAACCATATTTAGCCGCTTTATTGACCAATTGTTACATCAAATTATTTTCTATAAGTAGCTTATAGACCTAGTCAGGTTCCTTAGTTTATTCTGAATTGAGACAGTGAGATTTGGAAGTTAATTAACACTTAAGTGTCTGTAAATTTACCGTTCGTAACTTGCCGCCATTGTTATACGATACGTTATATCCCGAACTAGATAGCGTAAGCTTAGTATAGTATAGTATATAATATAATATTGTCAATTAAATTGTACTTTTAAATAAATACATATAACGACTTAGATTACAAATGTAACATAATTAATTAATACATAACTTGATACAGAAGTTATATAAATGGAACTCGTAGATAATACTCGATACTGAAAAATATATATAGCGTTATAACTGTGTTGGGATACAAGTTTAGGATTATAATTTTGTGCTGAAATTGAAATTTTATTCAAATTAAATCGAAATCATGACTCAGACCAGAGCAGCAAAGCAAAAGGCTCAAGCTAATGGGAGTGCTGTGGCTCAGGGGAGAACTGAGGGGGGCAGTTTCCCTCTGAATCACAGCCTTTCAAAATGCACTGCTTGCATGATGTTTGTGGAGCATTTGGGTACGGGACATGATATTGCCATGGGGGATGTCTTTGTGAGTGCACGATGTAAAGAAATCAGGCGACAACTCAGTGTTGTTATGGGCCTATATGAGAGCTTGAAGGACAGGGTGGATGCCCTCGAAGGATCTAAAGTGAGGGCCCATCAAGCTCTCAGCTGCCCACATCAATGCCAGAGCTTGCACTTGGTCATCACTCAACACAGCTGCAACCCCCAAGGCAGAATGCGCTGGCCCCACAGGAACTCGTAGTGTGTTGGTGACTCTATTGTCAGGGAAATGGGTAACATGTTTTGTAAAAAGGATAGGTGGAACAGGACCAGGGTATGTCTACCAGGGGCAGGCAAAGGCTGATGACATTGTAGAACGGATATCATCTTTTAAGGGCACAAAAGGTGATATACTTGAACATGTTGAACACGTTGGCACTAATGATATTAAGAGTAGGAGACCGGCAGAATTACTTAACAAGTACAGGTCACTGTTGAAAAAAAGCCGTGAATTAGGGTTGAATTTGAAAATATCTGCAATTCTGCCCAGACACGATAAGAGGTAGTATATGACGAGAAATATTGTGCAAGGCTCAATATTTCTGCCTGGAAATACTGTGCAAGGCTCAAGGTGTAGAATTTTTTTCAGCCTGGTCTGTACTTATTAACACGAGAGACTGCTTCTACAGGGATGGGATACACTTAAATAGAAAGGGTGCAAGAATATTTGCTGATGCTATCGAGGCAGTGTTAGGTGGGTCCGAAAACTGCTACCTTTCCGACTGCTTAAGTACTAGCTGGGGGGGGATACAAGGACTAATAGATTAACAGTAGCCACTGGCAGAGGTGAAACTGATTCTTGCACTACTTCTTCTGGAACGAGCAGCAGCCTGGAAAACAAGATGCAGGATATTTCAGAGACTGCTGGGAGTTGTGGTACAAGTAAACACATGAGTTGTGTTAGGGAAGCTAAGAATAGGAACAGGTGCATGTATACTTGCGTGTACACCAATGCTAGGAGTTTGGTAAATAAATTTGATGAATTTGAGGTATTGCTCAAAACATCAAAGGCAGATATTGTTGGGAATATCTGCCTTTGATGCACACAGATATAAGGAATGCAGAACTGGAATTTGGGGAGTAAAATGTGTACAGAAAGGATAGACAGGATTGGAAGGGAGGAGGAATTATGATATTAGTTAAGAAACATAAAATCCAAGGAAGTGAAGCCAGTCGACATCGCCGGACAGTGCAGTGTCGAGTCAGTTTGGTGTGACATAAGCATTGGGAGATCAAAATTGAGAGTAGGAGTGTGCTATAGGCCTAATGACTCTGGTGAGTATAATAAGAAACTGTACAGTGGGCCAGTAAATCAGAGTTATAATGGAGGATTTTAATTTCTGAGATATTGACTGGAATTTGTGGGTTGGCCACTCACACACTAGCAAGGCTTTTGTGGATTTATTGGATGATTGTTTTCTACATCAGCATGTTTGGGAGACAACTAGAGGGTTATTTGTTGTTATTTGGTTTTTAGGAGCATTAGCAACTAAGGCCATATTGCTCCGGGAATATGCGGTGGTCATTTCCTGACCTTTCCGCATCCTCCGTATTTGGTGGTGACGGGCTCGAACCCCGGTCTAATCAAGAAGCGTGTGCTACGCACTGCTGCTCCTTCCCACCTGGCTACGGAGGCGCCTCAACTAGAGGGAGTAATACTCTTGATCTAATTATCAGCAGTGATTCTTCATGCATTAAGAATCTGCAGATAAAGGAACCACTAGGCGGCAGTGATCACAGTGTGCTGAAGTGGGATTTACTCAAAGAGGTAACTACCATCAGGGGTTAAGGGAAGGATTTTTGCTTTCGTAAAGGTGACTACGATGGTCTGAGACAGTATTTATATTCTATACAGTGGGGCCAACTGATGATGTTACCAACAGCAAATTCAAAATGGAAAGCATTCAAAGAACGTATCTTGGAAGCTACTAGGCTTTACGTACCAACTAAGAAATATTGTTCAAGGTTTAGGCCTAAATGGATGTCAGATGAACTAATGAGACATATGGCAGAGAAGAAAAATGCATGGGATACATAAAAATTAACACGTGACACAGAAGCCTATGATAGATATAAGCTGGTCTGTAACCAAGTTACAGAGGAAGTTAGGCAGGCAAAGGCAGATTACGAGAAATCTTTGGCAAGGGATGCAAAGAAAAACAGCAAAGAGTTCTTTATTTATGTAAACTCTAGAAGGAAGGGGATGAATCAGATTGGTCCACTTGATATCGATGGTTCAACTGTTGATGATCCTGCTCAAGTAGTTAATAAACAAAATGGATATTTTGCATCGACATTCACATGAGGAGTCATTCAGCGAGGGGAATTGCCAGAGGTGTATTCAACTCTGGCAGTAAGCTAGATAATCTTGTAATAACTGAGAGTAAAGTGGAGGAGAAATTGTTGAAGATAAACACAAGAAAGGCACCTGGGGTGGATGGGATCTATCCAGTTATATTAAAGGAGGCAGCAAAGGAAGTAAGCAAACCCTTAGCCATAATTATGGGAGCTTCCTTGGACTCAGGGGAGGTACCCATATACTGAAGATGTGCAAATGTGACCCCAAATCACAAAGGAGGATCAAAGGTTGACACAAGTAATTATAGACATGTGAGTTTAACTCTGTTCCAGAAAAATTAATGGAGGCACTGGTTAAAGAAGCACTGCAGGATCATCTAGAAAAGACTTCAGTTATAGCTCGGACACATCATGGTTTTGTTAAGGGAAAGTTTTGCCTGACCAATCTGATTGGATACTATGATGCAGTCACAAAAGAACTGGATGCAGGGAATAACTTTGATTTTATATACTTGGATCTTAGAAAGGCTTTTGATACTGTTGCACATGGAAGACCGCTGCACAAATTGGAGCAGTGTGGCATTGGAGGCAAATTGCTGCTATAGATAAAGGGGTGGTTGAGGGGGAGAAGACAGAGAGTGGTAATCAATGGACACTGCTCATTGTCAACTAATGGTATTAGTGGAGTCCCTCAGGGTTCAGTGTTGGGTCCATTATTGTTTTTTGTATTTATAAATGATATTGATGATGGTATATCAAACTTAATGTCCAAGTTTGCAGACGATACAAAGGTTAGCAGTGTTGTTAAGGACACTACTGACGCTATGCTGCTGCAACAGGATCTGGAAAGGTTGAGCAGATGGGCTGAGAGGCGGCAAATGAAGTTTAACATTGACAAATGTAAAGTACTACATATGGGAAACAGCAACCCCAGAACAATGTATCAACTCTGTGTTATTACACTGACAGTGTTAGAGAATGAAAAGGACCTGGGGTAATTGCGCAGGCAGATATGAAGTTCTCTGAGCAGTGCAGATGGGCTGAAAAAAAAGTAGCTCATGGTGTCTTGTCAATGATATACAGGAATTTTTCTAGTAGGGATAAGGAGGAAATTATTCCCTTGTATAAGGCAATGGTCAGGCCACACCTTGAGTACTGTATACAGGTCTGGAGGCCTCATTTCAAGAAGGATGTAGAGCTGCTGGAACGAGTACAGAGAAGGGCAACAAGATTAGTGAATGGAACAAAGGGTTGCTCTTACGAAGAAAGGCTTAAGTTTTGTAATTACAGTTTCTGGAGAAGGCACCAGCGAAGTGATTTGGTTGAGGTGTATAAAGCCTTGAATGGTTTGAGCATTCTTAATGCCAATGGGATTCTTCCTCTTGTTCAGAATAATCACCTGAGAGGGCATAAATTCAGATTGAGGAAAGACAGGTGTAGGATAGATGTGTGGAAATTTGCCTTTAGCCAGCGGGTAGCTGGTTGGTGGAACAGACTTCCATCCCTTAATGTGGAAGTTGATAGTCTAAATTAATTTCAGGCTCATCTGGACAGGTACTTTTAGCGAACGAAGGGATGAAATGGAAGTGTTTTTTTTTTTTTTTTTTGGCTGATGCTGCTTTCTTTTTGCAACAAGCAGCATCAAAAAGCTTGCTTTTTTACATCATATACCTCTACTAATACTAATACTTGCATGTACACTAATGTTAGAAGCATAGTAAATAAGTTTGATGAATTTGAAGCACTGATCAAGTCATCAAATGGCCACTGTGGGGTTATCAGAGAAGTCGTATCACTCACACATAAGGGATTCAGAATTTGAATATGGGGAGTGCAATGTGTATAGAAAGAACAGAGACAATGTGAGAGGGTTATTCTCTTAGTTAAGATGCACATAAAGTCAAAGGTTGGGCAACAAGTAGAACTGGCTAGTGCAAAGTTGAGTTTGGTGTTTTGTAACTAACTGAACATTGCATTGGCAATGTTCAGTTAGTTAGTTAGTTACTGAACTGGGAAAACAAAAATGAGCATAGGAGTGTGTAATGATTGTGATGAGTATAATAAACAACTGTGCAGACATATAGAGTAGGCCATTAAATCAGAATGTCTTATAATGAGGGACTATAATACTTTCCAGATATTGATTGGACCCTGTGGGTTGGTCACTCACATGGTAGCAAGCCTTTTGTGGATTTATTGGATGATTGTTTTCTACAACAGCATGTTAGAGAGGCAACAAGAAAAGCAAAATTCTCCTAATCTGATTAGCAGCAGCATACCTTCATGCATTAAGAATCTGTATATAAAAGACCCATTAGGTGGCAGTGATCACAGCATATTGATGTGGGATGTACTTAAAGATGTAACTACTGCCAAGGGAAAGGCTTTTGCTTTATTATTAGCCATATGGTGCAAGGGAGCCCGAGGCTTAGGCTGCACCAGCCAAAAAAAAAAAAAATTCTGAATTACCGAGAGAGAGAGAAGAAGGGAATCACCAAGAAAAAGAAGAATGATGATATCCAGCTCAGGAACCTGGGTGTGCCAAGCCCATACTCACCAGATGTGAGCCTCTGGAGTTAAAATATTAATCGTATTTAGCAGTCACGGGCTTAAACCCCGGTCCAAAGAGTGCATGTTGTTATTTGGTTTTTAGGAGCATTAGCAACTAAGGCCATATTGCTCCGGGATATGCGGTGGTCATTCCTTGACCTTTCCGCATACTCCGTATTTGGTGGTGACGGGCTCGAACCCCGGTCTAATCAAGAAGCATGTGCTACGCACTGCTGCTCCTTCCCACCTGGCTACGGAGGCGCCCCCAAAGAGTGCATACTACTGCACTCGTGCTCCTGACAACTCAGCTACATCAGGCCTTCATAAGGGTGGTTACAATGGTTTCATTCATTTTTAAATTCTATGCAATGGGACCAACTGTTGAAGTTACCAAAGCAAATTCTAAATGGGAAGCATTCAGGGATGCAACTGTAGAAGCTACTAAACAGTTATACCAACTAAGAGACAGTGTTCAGGCATAGACCTAAATGTCAACTGAACTGATAAGATTTGGGGCAGAGAAGAAATATGCATGGGATGCATATAAATTATGAAGTAAGATAGATGCCTACAGTAGATATAAACTAATCTGCAATCAAGTTGAAATGGTGGAGGTTAGGCAAGCTAACACAAATTACAAGAAGTAAAATCATGTTAGTTCACTAGATAAGAATGGTTTAACTGCTGATGATTCTGCACAGGCTGCTGACAAGAATAGGTATTTTGCATCTACATTCACACATGAGGAATTTTTTAAGGATGGAATGCCAGAATTGTCAAATTCTAACAGGAAGCTGAATAATTTTGTGATAATTGAAAGGAAAGTGGAGGAGATACTGATGAAGCTAAATGTAAAGAGACACTGCTTCCGTAAAGGTGAGTACACTGGTCTCAGAAAATTTTTAAATTCTGTACAGTGGGATCAACTGACGATGTTACCAACAGTAAATTCTAAGTGGGAAGCATTCAAGGAATTAATCGTGGATGCTACTAAAAGTTTCGTACCTATTAAGAAATATTGTTCAAGGTTTAGGCCTAAATGGTTATCAAATGAACTAATGAGACTCATGACAGAGAAGAAAAATGTATGGGATGCATATAAATTATCAAGCAACTCAGAAGCCTATGGCAGATATAAGTTAATCTGTAATCAGGTCACTAAGGAGGTTCGGCAGGCGAAGGCAGATTACGAGAAATCCTTGGCAAAAGATACTAAGAAAAACAGCAAGGATTTCTTTACTTATATAAACTCTAAAAGGAAGGGGATGAATCTGATTGGTCCACTTGACATCGATGGTTCGACTATTGATGACCTGCTCAGATAGCAAACAAACTGAATGAGTATTTTGCATCTACATTCACATATGAGGAGTTATTAAGGTTTGAAAATGGCAGAAGGTTATCAAATTGTAGCAGGATACTTTATGATTTTGTAATAACTGAGAGCAAAGTGGAGGAGAAATTGTTGAAGCTAAACATAAGAAAAGCACCTGGGGTGGATGGGATCTATCCAGTTATATTAAAGGAGGCGGCAAAGCAACTAAGCAAACCCTTAGCCATAATTATGAGGGCATCCTTGGACTTGGACTCAGGGGAAGTTCCCACGGACTGGAAATGTGCAAATGTATCCCCAATTCACAAAGGGGGATCAAAGGGTGACACGAGTAATTACAGACCAGTTAGTTTAACTTCTGTTCCGGGTAAAATAATGGAGTCACTGGTTAAAGATGCATTGCAGGATCATCTAAACAAGACTGAAGCAATAATTCACACACAGCATGGGTTTGTTAAGGGAAAGTCTTGTCTGACAAATTTGATAGGATATTATGATGTGGTTACAAAGGAACTGGATGCAAAAAATAATTTTGATATCATATACAGTAAACCCTCGCTATTCGCGGGGGTTACGTTCCTGAGAAATGTCGCGAATACCGAAAACGCGAATACTGAGTTATGGCTCCCATAGTAATAAAGGGGTTCCGTTCCAAAGTATGAAATATATAAGAAAAACTAGTCTAAAATTTTGTCTATGTATGTATTATATGTACCTTCATAATATGACTGTACATGACAGTACATAGTGAAATGCAAGCATATGGTATCGAAATGAAAATAAGAAACAATTTAATATTAAATGTAATATTTATTAGAAATTTCAAACAAATCTTTCAAATCAGTGCCTTAGCTAGCAAAAAAAAAAACATCCCGCCAGTGCTATCACCAGTTTCGCTAAAGTGTTGATAAAGAAGTTTTGCCTTTTCACGAATGATGAGTGAACTTAACGGAATTTTATTTTGAATTCGGTCTTCTATCCACAGATTTAAAGGTTTTCCATTTTTTTTTATTTAACATCACGAGTACAGAGCAAATTTTTGAAGCAATTAGCGCGGTTTCACGGACACTACGGCAGATTTTTTCTTCCGATTTCTTGTTTGATCGTACCGTTGACTCATTGATTTTATGTTTTGCCACTGAGGAGACACTTTCACCTTTAGAAATTTCGTCTAATAACTCAATTTTATTCGCTAGTGTCATCACCTTCTTTGATATTTTCACATTTCTCTTTTTATTCTTAGCCATATTTTTGTAGGGGGTTAGAAAGAACTTGACCACAATAAAGTCACTTTCTTCCGTTAACGCACTCGAAAAAGTCTGTTTTACACTGCAAAACGGTAGAGTTATCATTTTTGTAAGCATATCAATTTATAAATTGATAAATTTATTCAATTTATAAACATATAAATTAAAATCAAACGACGAAACCTTCCATGACTAACACATACTGAACAAGGATTAGCGAGAAACATCCACGCTCGCGATTTTTTCACCCCTCTCCCCCCCCACCCACAGAGCGCTGTTTTGACCGGGAAAGATAATTTTAGCCACGCCCATGTTTTTTATGGTGGAAAATATTCACGGCATTTTAAAATTCACATTTTTTTAGGTTTCATTTTATATTAAATCGGCGATCGCGAATACGCGAAACTGCGAATACAGATACCGCGAATAGCGGGGGTTTACTGTATTGGGATTTCAGAAAAGCTTTTGACACTGTTGCATATGGAAGACTATTGTACAAATTGGAGCAGAATAGTATTAAGGGTAAATTGCTACAATGGATAAAAGGATGGTTAAGTGGGAGAAGACAGAGGGTGGTAATCAATGGGTGCTGCTCTTCGTGGACTAATGTTATTAGTGGAGTCCCACAGGGTTCAGTGTTGGGTCCACTGTTGTTTTGTATATTTATCAATGATACTGATGAAAGTATATCAGGCTTAATGTCAAAGTTTGCAGATGATACAAAGGTTGGCAGGGTTGTTAATGACAGCAATGGCAGTGTGCTACTGCAACAGGATCTAGATAATTTGGGCAGATGGGCTAAGAAGTGGCAACTGAAGTTTAACCTTGACAAATGCAAAATACTGCATATGGGTAGAAGTAACCCCAGAGAAACGTACCAACTGTGTGATACTACACTTAAGGTGGTAGAAAATGAAAAAGACCTGGGAGTAATTGTGCAGTCAGATATGAAGTTTTCTGAGCAATGCAGACAGGCTGCCAGGGCAGGTCATGAGGTTTTGTCAATGATTTATAGGAATTTTGCTAGCAGGGAAAAGGAGGTGATTGTCCCTCTGTATAAGGCAATGGTCAGACCACGCCTTGAGTACTGCATACAAGTCTGGAAGCCTCATTTTATGAAGGATATAGATTTGCTTGAGCGCATACAGAGAAGGGCAACAAGATTGGTGAGGGGAATGAAGGGATCCTCTTACCAAGAGAGGCTTAAGTTCTGCAAATTGCAGTGGCTCGAGACTAGGCACCTGCGCGGTGATCTGATTGAGGTGTATAAGGCCTTGAATGGGTTGAGCACACTGAATTCTGATGGGATCCTTCCACTTGTTCAGATTACGAACCTAAGGGGGCATAAATTCAAATTAAGAAAAGACAGATGTAGAATAGATGTGCGGAAATTTGCCTTTAGCCAGCGGGTGGTTAATTGCTGGAACAAACTTCCATCTGTCGTTGTGGAAGTTGATAGGTTGAATCAATTTAAGGAGGAACTGGACAGGCATTTGGAGGGAATGGTGTGATTTTTTTTTTTTTTTTCTTTTGGCTGATGCTGCATAAGCTCATACACTTGCTTTCTTGCATCATATGCCACTACTACTACTATTTCCTCAGTGGATGGGATCTATCCAATTATATTAAAGGCGGCAGCAAAAGAGGTAAGCAAAGCTTTAGCCATGATGATGATGTCTGCATCCCTAGATTCAGGGGAGATTCCCATGGACAAGTAATTACAGAGACATGTTAGCTTGATTTGTTTTCCATGGAAAATAATGGAGTCAATGGTTAAAGCAGTAATGAAGAACCACCTAGACAGGAATGCAGTATAACTACATTCCTGTCTAGATGGTTCTGCAGTCAGCATGGATTTTTTAAGGGGGGAATTTTGTCTGACCAATATGTCTGTATACTATGACATTTGGATACTAATTTATGTACTTCAGGCAAGTCTGTACCAACTGTTCGAAGATATTTTGACAAAGGTGTAGTTAATTTTCAAATTCTTAAATAAATAAATGCTGTTATAATTGTCTTGTATTTCAAAAGTGCATTTTTGAATGATCTAGCTTTTGCTCACAAATCAGGTGTACTATTTTCTAATTTTTCAATGTTGTTTAAAGAAAGAATCACCTCAACACATAAAGAGATGTTTGGATTGTCAAATGAACCAAATATTTTAGTTAAGTACTGCATCTTTCACCCACTAGCAAGTTTCACCAGTGATTCTTTTTTTCACAAGTTTGACTACACACACACTCATTCTTTTATGGAATCCTCTAAAAAATGCCCCAATTCCATTTATTAAACAGAAGAGTGATGATGCAGCAACAAGAGATTTAATTGCATCACTAAGCAACAGATTTAACAGATGGCTGTAACACCGGACATGAACATTTCCAGGTGATTTTTTTTTTTTTTTTTTGGTAGTTGTTGGCACATCAGCATCTGTGGCCATAATGCACCTCCCAAGGTTTTTGCAGTACTTTGATCCAAGCCTGAGGTGGGATTCGAACCCGCGACCTTTGGGTTGCTAGGCAGGTACTTTACCCACCCGGCTCCAGGTGATACAAAAGATAACCAAGTTGAAAAACCATAATATATGTCTCTCATATTTGCAGCCCCATTTGTCACATTGGCAATTCATTTTATAATATCCAAGTTATTTTCTATCAGTAAATTTTTTAAAAGTTCTAAAAATACCTTTCCAGAAGTATCTACACAATTTATTATAGCTATAATTTTCTCTTGTATATTTTTCTGTTTATTCAGATAGTGAATTATAATTGAACACTGGTCCTTCACTGAAATATTTCGAGCTATGTCCAACTGTACAGATAGCATGCTTGCTTCACGTACTTCATATGCAATAGTTTTTTAATCATGGATCCATTTGCTACAATAATGTGATTTACCATTGTTTTCAATATAAAAGTTAATAAATTATTACATACTTTGCTGCCTGATTTTTGTGCATCTTCACTTCTTTTTATTACTTTATCTAAATGTATTTTTAATAGCATGTCATATTTGGATAGAAGAGCAATTCTAAAAATTTCAGAAGAATGTACATTTTAATTAAGTTTAAAAGCAGTTTTGCTTCATAATGGCAACAGCTGTACTTTCTCTATAGCTTAAGCCATTCTTTCCAATTAGTTTAATAACATCAAAAACCCCTTCCATTACTTTTCTATTATTTTTAATTTCATTCTGTCTTGTCTGGGAATGTTCTGACAATAGCAAGTCTTCAATCCTTTTGTCCCTAGAATTTAGAATGTGAGCTTCTATATAGACATTGTGTTACTTGCTATTTTCACGTTAACTGATTCTTTGATGGACATGTTTCCAGTATTTCATGCCATTTATCAATACATTTCTTTCAGATTACTTGCGTAAGTCAAACATATTGTATAGTACAGTGCATTTTTTTAATTATTATATGATAACCAATAATGTTGAGAATATTTTTAATTCTAAATATCTTTTTTTGATGAAAATGGTAGAGAATTATCTTCAGGGGGATGAACTGGATGAAACTGAAATGAGAAAGATTTTTAGTTTTCTTTCGGTCATACAAAATAATTATTAAGTTCTTCTATTTGCTGTATGAGATGTCTCAGTTCTTTCTTGATAACTTACAGGTTTAGTGTTGATTTCCATATTTTTGATTATTTTGTTTGAATCTTCAGTTTCTGTTAATTTATATCTAATTTTTTTTTGTTGTTGTTGAGGTGATTCTTATATTATAGAAGAAGGCTTTTATAAATCGGCTTTTTCAGTTAATACAGTTACTTCTACTTCATTAATAATTCTGTTTTCTGATTCTTGCTCATCCTCTGAAGAAACTGTTGTAACTAAAGGCAAATTTACATTTTGCACTTTGGATGTACATCCCGAATGATTCACCCACAGTAAAACAGAGAGTTGAAAGCTGACACAACTTACATGGTTCAATATTTTTAACATTGCAGTTTCATTTCATCAGTTTCCAAAATGTCAGCGGCTGAAATAGTTAGTGTTGGAATCAATTAGTGTAGCCCTTGCAGAAGAATGTACATTTTAATTAAGTTTAAAAGCAGTTTTGCTTCATAATGGCAACAAATTTCCATCAGTTCCTATGTTTCATTCAGTTGGACTTAAAGAAAGTCATGAAAGCATGTCTAAGGTTCTAAATGCTGTAAAATGCCAGGATTATGGTTGGAACATATGCAGTGATCTTAAGGTTACTGGTTTGCTTGTTGATTTGCGAGGGGGGGGGGTCAAAAAATGTTGTTTTTTGTGTTTGTGGGACAGCCGTGCAACAGAACATTATGTTGTGCAACATTGGGACAAGCGGGATGAGTTTATACCACATCAATGTAATGTAAAATATATTCCTTTAGCACAATCAAACAAGGTTCTTCTTCCACCCCTGCACATAAAATTTGGATTGATGAAAAATTTTGTGAAGAGATTACATAAAGAAGGTAACGGATTTGCATACTTGAGAAGTGTGTTTCTTAATTTAACATATGCCAAACTTAGGGAAGGAATTTTCATAGGACCCCAAATTAGGAAACTCCTGAAAGACGATGTGTTTGAAATCCAGTTAAAGGAGGTTGAATTGGCAGCTTTACGATCATTTAAAGCAGTAGTACATTGTTTTTTGGGTAATAGGAAAGAAGAAAACTATGAAATGTTAGTGTCTAATTTATTCGAGTGCTACAAAAACATGGGCTGTCGATTGTCGTTGAAAATTCATTTTCTCCATTCCCATCTCGAATTTTTCCCCAAAAATCTGGGTGAGTGATCTGGGGGAATGGTTTCATCAAGGTATTTTCAGGATGGACAAGTGGTACCAAGATCACTGGAATCCTGCATTGATGGGAGATTACTGTTGGTTCCTCGTGAGTTTGTTTATGAGATTTATGGTGCAAGGGTAGCAAATCCATAACACAAAAAACAATATTTTCACAAAATGTTGTTGTTTTTTGTGTTTGTGGGACAGCCGTGCAACAGAAGAACATTATGTTGTGCAACATTGGGACACGTGGGATGAGTTCATACCACATCAATGTAATGTAAAATATATTCCTTTAGCACAATCAAACGAGGTTCTTCTTCCACCTCTGCATATAAAATTTGGATTGATGAAAAATTTTGTGAAGATGTTGTTGTTGTTATTTGGATTTTAGGAGCATTAGCAACTAAGGCCATATTGCTCCGGAGATATGCGGTGGTCATTCCCTGACCTTTCTGCATCCTCCGTATTTGGTGGATCATGGGCTCGAACCCTGGTCTAATCAAGAAGCGTGTGCTACGCACTGCTGCTCCTGCCCACCTGGCTATGGAAGCACCATTTCGTGAAGAGACTACATAAAGAAGGTAACAGATTTGCATACTTGAGAAGTGTGCTTCTTAATTTAACATATGCCAAACTTATATGCAATGATGGGGGGGGGATTACTATTGGTTCCTTGTGAGTTTGTTTGTTTATGAGCTTTACTGTGCAAGGATAGCAAGTTCATAATGCACCTGTTCCTTGTGAGGGAGAGTAAGCAGGAATACAAGAGAAAATCCCTTAGTAGCAAACATTTTTAAGGACAATTACAGGTATACTGATATATTATTGAAATATAACATTTTTTAACACTATTAAAAACTTGAATTATACATATATATCCCTTTTTTTTAACATTAAAAGTTGATACATCATTTGAAGTAGATGTGATAGACTTTTTATAGTGATTTTTGGAATCAGCATGTTTATTTCCTCCAGAATGACAATTTTTGGAATCAGCATGTTTATTTCCTCCGGAATGACATATTTTCATTGCGTTTTTGTCATAACGAAAATCACATATTTCGTTGTGACAAAAAATATTTTTTATTGGCTAGTGTTATTATACAGATATTTGACAGCTGCAACAACAGTTTGTAAACAATAGAACAGAAAGTAATTGGAGAATTTTTCTTCAAATAGTTTAAAAACATACTTCACAACTGTTCACTAAATGCCCAGAATCCAACATGTATGTTTACACTTATCACTCTCTTTTCGCTGCGGGTAAATCATCCACTCAATTCATCAAAAAAAGGAATCCGTTCTACTTCGTTTGCTATTCACTTTGGATGAAATTCAGATGAAATGCAATTTATACTTTTTAACTTTAAATGAATTGTCCGGGATGTAAATTCGTCTTAAGTCATAGATTGAACTTTAAAGATATTTGGGCTAAGGTAAAGAAAGCCAACACGAGAACCATTGGAAACGTCGGCTAACTTACCCGGAAAATTTGTTTCCCAATACAGTACTCTAGCGCTATTCATTCAGTTAACAGACAGTAGGTGTTGTCGGTCTGGAGCAGAAGTCAAGAACGATATATTGATTGACAGGTAGGCATGGCAAATGATGAAATGATTGGTGGTGGGTATGACAGACGACAAGCTACTGTGTAGTCATTGGTTGGCATTATGATGTGTATTTATGAGTAAAGAATGGTGCTTAATTAGTTTTGTAATGAATGGTAAACAGGTAATAGTAGCTGATTTTGATTTTGATTTGGTAGTTGTTGGCGCATCGGCTTCTGTGGCCATATTGCACCTCCCAAGGTTTTTGCAGTACTTTGATCCAAGCCCGAGGCGGGAATCGAACCCGCGACCTTTGGGTTGCCGGGCAGGTACTTTACCCACTCGGCTAGCCCGGTCGGCGGTAATAGTAGCAATAAATCTTTTAAAGATTGAAGAAATTTTTAAGGAAAATAAAACAATGCTTGATTTTTTGATGAAAACTAAATTAATAAGACAGAAAATTGTACTGTTTTAAGTGCAATGATTATTTTAAATTAACTGAATCACAAACAGTCATGTGGAAAGTTCTGGTATTGTAAAAAATGTTCTGCGCGAGTTTCTTTATTAAAACATAGTTTTATGGAAAACACAAAACTTCCATTAAAAAAGATAATGTATATTATATACTTTTGGTCAACGTGCACGCCAGTAACTACTACAGCATTCCATCTGGAGATTTCGAAAGTAACAACAATTTAGTTTTATAAGAAACAAAGAGATATTTGCGAATTGCAGTTGTTAAAAAAACTCATTAATTTGGGTAGATCGGGGAAAAACTGTAGAAGCAGACAAAACTGTATTGGTAAAACCAAAACATCACAGAGGACGAAATTTAACTGTTAAGAAGAAATGGGTGTTTAGAGTATTTGAAAGAGAATCAAAATTCGTTTTCATGAAATTCATAAAAAAATCAGGAAAAAAAAAAAACTCTTTTACGCATTATTAGAAAGGTAGTGAAAAAAAATACTACCACCATAACAGATGAATGACATATTAAGACCTTAGGAAAAAAAGAATTACAAACATTTAACGGTGAAACAGGAGGAACATTTTGTAGATCCACATACAAGAACACATATGAATAACATCGAAGCCTAGTGGAAGAGACTAAAAAGTGTGACTAAAAGACTAAATAAATAAAATAAATAAATAAAGACTAAATGGCAGCTGTAAAGTTATGTTGGTGGGTCACATGAATGAATATATGTGGCATCCAATTTATGGGAAAAATCATGAAAATACTTTTCAGAATATTATTACTCAAGTTGCAAATAGCTATTGAGGTCCAACTATATGATTTGTATTCATTAAATTTTTTTTTTTCTGAAAAAGTTCTGTTCTGTTCCTTTTTATGTTCTTCATGAATTTTTCTCATTATTAAAAGCAGATTTTTGGAGTTCATGAGTGTTATTATTATATTATTGATTTAGGTTTGGTTACGAAAAAAGGAAAAGGTTTCTTTATTTTTCGTTTAATTTCATAGACCTTAAATGGTAGGTTAGGAAATAATAGAAAAGGTTTCCTTATATTTCATGACCTAACCTTAAAGGTTAGGTTAGGAATAATAGGTAAAGAAGGTTCTTTATATATATGTATATATATATATATATATATATATATATATATATATATATTGTGAATAGCTATTGAGGTGTTGATTGACATTAGGATACGTATGTATCCACGCGAGTGTCATTAAAAATTAAAATACAGTAATAAAAAATTAATATTTTGTTAATAAACAATTTATGCGCTAGTCTACCCATGATTCTGAAGAAAAAAGGTCAAGTTATCCCCTCCACTTCGGGAGGGGTTCAAGATCCCATGGGATTCAAGTGGAGGTAACCTGACCTTTTTTTCGCCATTATGGAAAGAATTCATTAGGGCATGTGCAATTAGGGCAAGTGATACTAAACCAGTGTTATCATCTGTTGTGTTTACGCACCAATCAGCACATTGTTTACCACACCTACCTGTCAATCAATATACTGTTCTCAACTTCTGCTCCACACCGATAACACCTACTATTTATTTACCGAGTGAGCAGCGCTATAATGCGTATCGGGAAACTAATTTTCCGTAAGTTGGCTGACATTTCCTGTGGTTCTTGTGTTGGCTTTCTTTACCTTCACCGATATTTGTTATCTTTGAACACTTTTCTGCATATAACAATAACATTTTCTTTTTCTTTTCACATAGTTTTTCCATGTCCCTTTTATGCTTTTTCTCCGTGTGAAAGGGTTGATTGCAATATATTTATAATGTAATTTTTAATTAGAAAAAAAATTTTAACTTGATTTAATTGCTATATAAAGAAACAAAAAAATTATAAAAATTATTAAACCAGAAAATGGTTTAATAATTTTTATAATTATAAATTAATATAATATTGCAATTGTAATACATAACAATAGTTTCTTTACTATTTTCTCAAATATAAATCCATATGCTAAGTTAAGAACAGCATTCTTCTTTTTCCAGTCGCATAGTTCCCTGAAGAGCTGTTGTGGCCATCAACAAAATCCTCCAACTGCATCAATCATATGCTACAGGAGCAGCATCGCAAAATGTCACACCCAAAAGTTCGCTGATCCTATCCTTCCACCTAGTTGCAGGTCTTCCTTTAACAGCAGTTTTTGGAGTTGGTTTTGTTATGGTCTCTGTGGCATCAGATAATGTGGTGGTATGCCACTGCCTACCACATGGCTGATTTTGAAAGGGGCCAGCTTTAATCATAGGAAGAGTCATCATGCATCCCATGAGATGCTCTTGAAGAGGAAAGGTGACTACAGCAAAGCCCCACTTAGTGCCCCCCATTATTATTTTTTTAATCTTCAGTGAGGTGGCGCATTATCACTCTTCCTCTCTCAATCTCCAGCTAATAATGTCCAATATATTAATGATTTTTGAATTTTCTTAAACACATTTTCATGATGGTTTGTACAGGCTTAGTCCCAATGAATAAATTTTAAATTATATCCAGATAAAATGTTAAGTATTTACGCTATGCTGTAACATAGGCAAACAATCAGCTGACCATTAGAACTAAGAATGGTCCAACTGTCAAATAAACGCATGTCTATAAGTAGTTGAATACTACCTGATATGGTGCAAAAACGCTCAACCCTAACTACAATGCAACTCGTTAACAAGGTGATCACTAAGAAAAATCAAATAACTCTTCTTAAAATCACATTTTAACATAAAATCCAGGAACCCACAGTAACCACGTTAAGCATAGACAGTGACCATTAGTGCCACAACATAACAATTAAGAACAACATAACAAATTGAAAATAGACATGTTATTGTGTTATTCAGCTTTATTTATGATGAATGTAATATTAATTGCGACAAATAGACACAATAACACTTTATTTTTAATTTTTACAGTATTACTATTTCTCACCAATTTATACATTATTATTACTAAACACTACAATGATCCTCCAGTTAGTTTCTGTTCTATCGCATACAAATTTAAATTTTTACATTGTACGCACACTGCATCATGATTGTTGTCAAGTGCAAGAGGAGCTGTTTTTGCATAATGTTAGCTGTAAGATTATTTCCTTCACAGTAACTGAAAAGTTGCACAGCACTTGTGCACACTTACAATGTGTTAAAAAATCAAAAACAAACTTAATGAATTGCATTTTGATTATTTAATAAAACAAACATTTAAAATGTCTTTTTTCAAAATTTGAATTATACGCAAGAAAAATATTAATTTTTCAGTGCAATGGAATAACAATTAGTTCTTTCTTTTAAGGTAGGCAATTTCACAAATAAGGAATGTTTATCAGCTGGCACCGGTCCACATAAGCCACTAGCCCACTGGGAAATTTTCCAGCATCCAGATTACCCATGTTGGCCATGTATATCATGTAAACCAACCACAGATACTATTCTAAAGTGAAGAAAGTTTTGTTTCTAGACGATGCAAGACAGTTTTAAAACTATGCACTGAGAGATGAATTCAGATAGACGATGAAGCTGAGTAAATATTTTGTGGTTTTTCTCAAAATAAAAAGGCATCCTTCCTTTATGATATATAAAAACCTTGCCCCATGGTTTTTGTGTATCATCTGTGTTCCATAATGCCATAATCCTCCAATTCACTATTTTTATATAAAATATAACTAACATGCCACTACTACTGCTACAGAGTAGTAGTAGTAGTGGCATGTGATGCAAGAAAGCAAGTGTATGAGTTTATGCAGCATCAGCCAAAAAAAAAAAAAAAAAAAAAAACACACCATTCCCTCCAAATGCCTGTCCAGTTCCTCCTTAAATTTATTCAACCTATCAACTTCCACAACAACAGATGGAAGTTTGTTCCAGCAATTAACCACCCGCTGGCTAAAGGCAAATTTCCGCACATCTGTCTTTTCTTAATTTGAATTTATGCCCCCTTAGGTTCGTAATCTGAACAAGTGGAAGGATCCCATCAGAATTCAGTGTGCTCAACCCATTCAAGGCCTTATACACCTCAATCAGATCACCACGCAGGTGCCTAGTCTCCAGCCACTGCAATTTGCAGAACTTAAGCCTCTCTTGGTAAGAGGATCCCTTCATTCCCCTCACCAATCTTGTTGCCCTTCTCTGTACACGCTCAAGTAAATCTACATCCTTCCTAAAATGAGGCCTCCAGACCTGTACGCAGTACTCAAAGCATGGCCTGACCATTGCCTTATACAGAGGGACAATCACCTCCTTCTCCCTGCTAGCAAAATTCCTATATATCATTGACAAAACCCTATGACCTGCCCTGGCAGCCTGCCTGCATTGCTCAGAAAACTTCATATCTGACTGCACAATTACTCCCAGGTCTTTTTCATTTTCTACCACCTTAAGTGTAGTACCACACAGTTGGTACGTTTCTCTGGGGTTACTTCTACCCATATGCAGTACTTTGCATTTGGCAAGGTTAAACTTCAGTTGCCACTTCTTGGCCCATCTGCCCAAATTATCTAGATCCTGTTGCATTAGCGCACTGCCATTACTGTCATTAAAAACCCTGCCAACCTTTGTATCATCTGCAAACTTCGACATTAAGCCTGATATACCTTCATCAATATCATTGATAAATATACAAAACAACAGTGGACCCAACACTAAACCCTGTGGGACTCCACTAATAACATTAGTCCACGAAGAGCAGCACCCATTCGTACTGGTACAGAGTTTTTTTCTAGCTGTCCTAAAGAAAAGTAGTCCTTGTTTTGTCATTTTTATTGCCTGATATTTTCTGAAAATTCCTGGACAATTCATTGTCATCTCTATAAAATACTACTGAAAAGGGCAGAATATAAAAAAATACACTAAAAACCTAATTCTCTATCAAATAGCAGCATAC
The DNA here is from genome assembly GCF_048544385.1 of Mastigoproctus giganteus. Classification (NCBI taxonomy): domain Eukaryota; kingdom Metazoa; phylum Arthropoda; class Arachnida; order Uropygi; family Thelyphonidae; genus Mastigoproctus; species Mastigoproctus giganteus. The sequence continues at coordinate 64,884,342 of NC_143578.1, forward strand.
TAATTGTACTAGTTGCAAAAATTTTGTAACTAGTAGCACAGTTTTAATTGCCTGATATTTTCCCGAAAATTTTTGGACAATTCCTTGTCATCTCTAAAAAATACTACTGAAAAGGGCAAAATATTAAAAAGTACACTAAAAACTCATCTTTCACTTTAAAAACTTACTCAAACTTTCATTATTAGTGTTTTGTTTTCTTGCCGATGCTTCTACTGTACAGTACCTCTTCAGTATCCAGCAAATATCAGCCCTGATATTGACATTTCAACTCCCCTGGTACCTCATCTCCACGTGTTTAATGTCCTCTTTAAACCTCTCACCCTGTTCTTCACTTACACTTCCATTCCAAATGTGGAAGTGTAAAAATGTACCATCACAATCATGTTGCGGCTAAACTTCTTGAAGTTCGTCAACGTATTTTCAACTGTAGTCTGGTAGTCCGAATATTTATTGTTTTCTAAAAAATTCTCAACCACAGACCAGAAACTAACGCATACCTGAATTCTCTTTTAAATTTCGTTCCCTCATTAGTATGCGAATTTAAAGTTTTCTCTAGCTGTTCTAAAGAAATGTAAGTGCGTGTTTTGTCGTAAGCAAGTAAGCCAGTATGCATCAAATCCTTGTCTTAAGGAGGTGAGGAGTATGCATTGAATCCTTTGTCATTTCTTGTATCTGAGGAAACTTATAAATTTTCTTTGTTTTCACCATTTCAGACCGATCCTGAATACATTTGCAGAAACACAAAAAGGCGTGTATCTTCGCCGCAAGGTACGTTCAACACGACAGATCATAGTAGCATTGTGGGGACACGTCTTCTATATCAACGAAAAACAAATCAACTTGAAGTCGATAACGATAAAATGACTTCTGAATGCTTTAAATGTATTAAACATAACAAATGGCAATGAGTGTATGAGCTCGCGTGCAAAATGTGAGGACATATAGTGAGTGAGCAGTGCAATGGAATAACGATTAGTTCTTTCTTTTAAGGTAGGCAATTTTGCAATTGGTAGCAGAGTTTTATTATTATTATTTATTATTTTATTTTTTTCGGAACAAAGGATGCAATTGTGTGAACATGCAAAATTGTTAATCATTTAAATAGTTAAAGTGCAAATTGTTAATCAGAAAAAAATGCCTTATCAAATTAGACAGTAAACATCTTCCTATGGCTCCATCTATGAAGTGAATTTGAACTATTCTCATTTGTAGTACAAAACTGGCCCATTCCATAAAATAAAACTATTTGGAATTTTTAAAATTTAAAAACTTTGTAAACACCAAAAAGAAATAGCTTCAATTTGAGACCACTTCCAGCCTGATCAGTTAAGCCTATCACTCACACTGACTGTCAAAAGAAAATGCCTTCCATATAGATACTCAAATGTAAGCTACACAAATTCAACTTGTAAACTAACTCAGCATGTGGTATTGTAATGAGGCTGCTTATTATTAAAATTATTATTAAATTATCGTTACATAATGAGCAGCCTCATTACAATACCACCACATGCTGAGTTAGTTTAAAAGTTGAATTTGTGTAGCTTACATTTGAGTATCTATATGGAAGGCATTTTTTTTTGACAGTCAGTGTGACCGATAGGCTTAACTGACCAGGTTGGAAGTGGTCTCAAATTCAAATCTCATTTTTTAAACATTTACTTAAAACTTAAATGTTTAAAAAATGTATAACTAGTATGGTATGTATCATATATTCAAAATAAACATAGGAAATTTATGTTTCAAATATTAACACTTCTCTGATTGCAGAATAATTATATTGTGCTGCAGATTACATCCACAGTGCTTGAAAAATTAATGCTTCTCTGCATTTGGAATAATCTGATTGTATTAGTATTACTATTAGCACTGACAAAATAATGCAAGGAAGCAAGCTTATATAGCATCAGGAGAGGGGGACAGAGAGTAATTAATGTTGTCCCCACTTCACTTACTAATGTTGTCCCAACTTCACTTAGCTAACAAACTAAATGAATATTTTGACATTCACACATGAGGAGTTATTCAGCGAGGGGAATGCCATAGGTGTATTCAACTCAGCAGTAAGCTAGATAATCTTGTAATAACTGAGAGTAAAGTGGAGGAGAAATTGTTGAAGATAAACACAAGAAAGGCACCTGGGGTGGATGGGATCTATCCAGTTATATTAAAGGAGGCAGCAAAGGAAGTAAGCAAACCCCTTAGCCATAATTATGAGAGCTTCCTTGGACTCGGGGGAGGTACCCATAGACTGGAGATGTGCAAATGTGACCCCAATTCACAAAGGAAGATCAAAGGCTGACACAAGTAATTATAGACCTGTGAGTTTAACTTTTGTTCGGGGAAAATTAATGGAGGCACTGGTTAAAGAAGCACTGCAGGATCATCTAGACAAGACTTCAGTTATAGCTCGGACACAGCATGGTTTTGTTAAGGGGAAGTCTTGCCTGACCAATTTGATTGGATACTATGATGCAGTCGCAAAAGAACTGGATGCAGGGAATAACTTTGATATTATATACTTGGATCTTAGAAAGGCTTTTGATACTGTTGCACATGGAAGACCGCTACACAAATTGGAGCAGTGTGGCATTGGAGGCAAATTGCTGCTATGGATAAAGGGGTGGTTGAGGGGGAGAAGACAGAGAGTGGTAATCAATGGACACTGCTCATCGTCAACTAATGCTATTAGTGGAGTCCCTCAGGGTTCAGTGTTGGGTCCATTATTGTTTTTTGTATTTATAAATAATATTGATGATGGTATACCAGGTTGAGCAGATGGGCTGAGAGGTGGTAAATGAAGTTTAACATTGACAAATGTAAAGTACTACATATGGGAAACAGCAACCCCAGAGTAATGTATCAACTCTGTGGTACGACACTGACAGTGGTAGAAAATGAAAAGGACCTGGGGGTAATCGTGCAGGCAGATATGAAGTTCTGTGGGCAGTGCAGATGGGCTGCAAGAGTAGCTCATGGTGTCTTATCAATGATATACAGGAATTTTTCTAGCAGGGATAAGGAGGCGATTATTCCTTTGGTCAGGCCACACCTTGAGTACTGTATATAGGTCTGGAGGCCTCATTTCAAGAAGGATGTATAGCTGCTGGAACGAGTACAGAGAAGGGCAACAAGATTAGTGAATGGAACAAAGGGTTGCTCTTACGAAGAAAGGCTTAAGTTTTGCAAATTACAGTGTCTGGAGACTAGGCACCAGCAAGGTGATCTGATTGAGGTGTATAAAGCCTTGAATAGTTTGAGCATGCTCAATGCTGATGGGATTCTGCCTCTTGCTCAGAATAATCACCTGAGAGGGCATAAATTCAAAATAGATGTGCAGAAATTTGCCTTTAGCCAGCGGGTAGTTGGTTGGTTGAACAGACTTCCATCCCTTGTTGTGGAAGTTGATAGCCTAAATAAATTTAAGGCTCAGCTCGACAGGTATTTCGAACGAACGGAGGGGTGAAGTGGAAGTTTTTTTTTTTTTTTGGCTGATGCTGCATAAGCTTGCTTTCTTGCAGCATATGCCTCTACTAATGCTAATGCTAATTCGTAGTGTAAATACGTGTTATATGAGCTCTTTTTTTTTTTTTTTTTTAGTTGAGATGCATCGGCTTCTGTGGCCATAATGTACCTCCCAAGGTTTTTGCACTACTCTGATTCAAGCCCGAGGCAGGATTCAAAACCGCAACCTTTCGATTGCCAGGCTCCCGCTCATGCCCACTTCACCCTTTTAGCCACTGTTGTGAATAGAAGAAATGTTTGCACATCTCCAATCTGTAGGGACTTTGTCTTACTCCAAGGATGCTTTCATTATTATTGCTAAAGGCTTGCTTACCTCGTTCATTTCTTCCTTCAATATACTGGGATAGATTTCATGAGATCCTGATACCGTGTTCACTTTGAATTGTAAACTTTGTTTCAAGTCTGTTTTCAGTTATCATAAAATAAGTAACTCTCAAATATTAGTAAGGCCACTGGTATCCTCAAGTTTAAAAATTTCCTGATATGTGACTGTGGATGAAAAATATTAAATAGTACTGAGATGTGGAATAAATATCCAAAGGATTTATTGTGGGAGTTAAAGTTACCTGATAATTTATTATCATCCCATGCATCTTTCTTCTCTGTGAGAAGAAAGATGCATGGGATTGATGGTAATCAGTTCTGACATCAATTTTGACCATACATCCAAAACATCTAAAATCCTGAGATGTATCTTGACTTCCAGAATAGTAACTGCTTCGATTTGGTTTGGCTTTGGTTTTTATGGCATCAGTTCTGACATCCATTTGGACCATACCTTGAACAATTTCCTCACATGACACTCTATAATAGTAACTTCCTCGAATGTGTTCCATTTCTAGAATAGTAACTTCCTGGGATGTACATCCAAAACATCCAAAATCCTGGAATGTATCCTGGCTTCCAGAATAGTAACTGCTTAGATTTAGTTTGGTTTGGCTTTTATAGTGCATGGGCGACTAATGCCATGATGCAAAAAGTCCAAACTGCTTCGAATACTACATATTGCAGTACATGCCTAACAGTTTATTTCTCTGGATTGTACTAATGCAACAGTGATTTAACATCTAATTTTTTTAACTATATTACATTCCTCATTTCCTGTCTTTCTTTTTTCCTTCTGAACCCTGAGGTTATAGCTTATCTTAGTTTTAGTGTATGAATTCCTGCCATTGGCATAGTATATCCTCACCCTATAGGTCATTAGGTTTAGTGATCTATGGTACAAACCAATTATTTTGCAAGCAGAAAAGTCGTAATTACAACAGCCATAGTACAATAGTCTTATTACAATGGATCATAGGCTCAAAAAGGTTGTACAATTTATCAGGAGAAAAACTAACTTAGAATATAGTTTCTCTGAATACTAAACCACATGCAAAGATATCTATATAATAAAATTTACCTGCATCAGTGTGCCTGGAGTTGTTAACATCCTGTACAGGAAATATGCCGGAATACACAGCATTGAAGAAAGGGCCATGCACCAACCAAGAAAGATTGCCCAGTGTGGATACTCGTATATTACGTTGTATGTTAAGGGCTTGTAAGTGATAAGGCTGAACAAAAAGATTCCCTAAATTCAAACAGATAATTTAAAATGTGCAGGAATATTTCATCTAGACTGATTTTCATAGGTAAGACCTAAGCTGTGCACTTGGTCTTTTTGTTTCAAGAACTACAATATTTTTTAAATAAAAATATTTTTATAATGTTTCAATTTACAGTGGAAAATAATTATCACATACTTTATGTCATTTTACTACGAGAGAGAGAGAGAGAGAGAGAGATTATACACTGCAATTTTAACCCATTAACGTTGACTCTCTCTCTCTTTCTCCCTTAAATACACGATGGGCCAACTGATATATTTTTTATGAAACAACAGCAATTTGTCAACTTTTGTTAGCTGCAGGAAAGTTTACATAGCCAATAAAGCACTAAGATTTCAATGGATTTGGATGCTTCGCTGTCAACTGAACTCTATACTGCTAGAGTTCAATTGAACTCTATGAGTAGACAGTACATTGCAGTATTGTCAATATTAGGAGAAGCCATACATTACATGGTTTCTCCTAATATAGAAAGGCTGTTGTTAATCAAATGGTATGGAATTTTATCTTTTTAGCTAGTTAGTTAGTTATTTGGTTTTTAGGAGCATTAGCAACTAAGGCCATATTGCTCCGGGAATATGCGGTGGTCATTCTCTGACCTTTCTGCATCCTCTGTATTTGGCGGTGATGGGCTCGAACCCCGGTCTAATCAAGAAGCATGTGCTACACACTGCTGCTCCTTCCCACCTGGCTATGGAGGGAAGGAAAATGAAACATTTTTATGTTGGGATGCAAAAGAGTTAATATTATAAACTTTTTTTTTTTTTAAATTAAGAATCACATTTTATTTAAACATCTCATCTACATATGTTGAATTAAATACTCATATTTGACATAGAGGTCAGATTATCTGATTTTTCAGGTAAAAAAAGTTCATATATGAAAAATCTGACCTTTTACAAATATGAACCCAGGTTAGGTTATGTTTCCACACAAGAGTGTATGTAACCTGAAAAGGTCAGGTTATACACACTCAGGTAAAGTTAGGTTTCATTAGGCTTCATTTTATCAATGGATGTATCAATGCTATAAAATAATTTTAAACAAAAAATACAATTTATTCACATTGTCATTTAGAGTAGCAATTTGAGTAACATTATCATTGAAAATATATATTCATTTGATAATAATGTTATTTCTTCCAAATTTTATAACATGTCTTTTTCAAGGTTTCACATAATTTTATATTTCTTGATTAAATCCATATTAAAATGAACAACCTTCAATATTTTAGCCATTAATATTAAAAAAGCAAATTTATATAGTGAACTCTAAAAATGCTGGATTATAAAATTTTCTAGAGTTTAGGTTCATGCCTAATGGTTGAGCAGTTTTAGAGAAGCACACTTCAATGAATATTAAATGAATATTAAAGCAATAAGAATCGAACTTATTTATTGTGAGATAATTAATTAATTGAGATCACTATTATATCATGTGGTAGATTTAAGTAATTGAAATGCTACAATTTGAACAATTGAAACACCAACACTTAAACAATTCTGGCTTCATTTCAGGAACTCACTGTTTCCTGTCTTCAGGCTGTGGGGTTAGAACACTGGGTTGAGATACGATATTCTAAAAAGTTTTGCAAAATTCTATTAATAATCTAATTATGTTAAATAAACATTTATAACGTCTAAAAGGTGGTGCTAGTGGTTAAAATGTGAATAACAGTTCAAAACAAACAAATGACAATAAACATAGTCACAGCAAATGCTGTACTGTAAAACTGACATTACAGTACAGCAAATGCTGTACAGTAACATTAATTTTTAATGTGTGCCTTGTACAGTATTAGACAGAATATCAATGAATATATTTCAGGGAAAAAAAATGTCTCACATTAGAGGATAAGAAAAAAATTAACAGTTCTTTTTAAGGAATAATTATAAAGAGGAATGTGCAGTCTTTATCAATTTACATGACATTTTTAATTAATTAAATGTACTGTAGAGAAATTCAATCAATTCCTCACATGTAATAACAAAAACCAAATTTTGATGGCTCAAGACCATTCCAGAGTGTTAGTATGAATAGAGAGCAAAGTGAGTGACTTTGAGCTGTTTGTTGTTTTTTTACCTACTTTAGTCATGTAGCTAACAAGTTGTACAATTAGTTGTAATGGTGGCAAACCTTGGTTGAGCAGAATTAAATATACTGTTTGTGTGCATCAGTAACTTGCTATTTATATGAAAAGATTAACCTTAAATTCAATGAAGCATACATTTTTTTCAGTTGCACCTGTACTGGGCATTTTCTATTGCCCTCAGCTATTTTAAAAGTGATGTCAAACTGGTCAGACAAGCACTGAATGATCAGTGTTTGTATCTTTATGACCAGCCACATAATTTTAATCTGAAACAGCAATTTAAGCTAAGTTACAATGTTTACTGAATAAAAGATAGCACTAAAAAGCAGAAATTCAAAGTTATAATATAGTCTGAAGTTATGCCTCAAAAATTATAAGATATCTGCAGGATTGTCTTGTCCTCTCATCTGTTTTTGTGGCTATCAAAATTTAAACTGCATAGATAATGCAGTGGTCTTAATTCTTACAGCAGAACATTATCATTATTATCATTAGTCATATGGTGCAAGGAAGCCTGAGTCTTTTGTTGCACCAGCTAAAAAAAAATTTCTAACTTACCCTGAGAGAGAGAGAGAGAGAGAGAGAGAGAGGGGGGGGGGGGGAGGAATCACCAAGGAAGAGAAGAATGATGGTGTCCAGCTCAGGATCCTGGGTGTGCTCAGTCCATACTCACTAGATGTGAGCCCCTGGGACATACTTCCTTTGCAAAAAGTTGCCCTGGTATTGCCCTAATTTTAAACAAATGGCCTCACCAAAAAGTTTATTGGCCATCTGTTTAAAGGATGAGACTACTAACTGATTCCTTAAGACAGCAGGTAGTCTCTAATGACAAAACTTGAACAAAGGGTTAGTTTTATCTATTAAAATTTAAAATATAAATAATTTATTACAACTCTGAAACTCTGATTTCATATACCATGTGCAAACTCACATCAAAAGTGTTACAACTGTTTTGTTTGTTACTAGAGACCACCTGCTATCCAACAAGTGTTCAGTTAGTCCTCAAACAACCTGTCATACAAGTAGCTTATATTTTAAACAAATGGCCAATTAACCTTTTTGTAAGGGCATCCATTTGAAAGTAATGAAATACTTGTTTGAAATGTTTGTCCTGCTGTGAGAATTAAGATCATTGTATTATCTATGCTAAAATCTTGCTATTATCTAAGCTTAAATCTTGCTAGCCAAAAAACAATTAAAAGGATAAGATAGTCCTGGAATCATCTTATAAAGAGAGAAATATCCTTTTTTTTGCATGAGTTCTTGCAGAAACTTTTGATTCTTTTTTTTTTTTTTTTAGGAGCATTAGCAACTAAGGCCATATTGCTCCGGGATATGCGGTGTTCATTCCCTGACCTTTCCGCATCCTCCGTATTTGGTGATCACAGGCTCGAACCCCGGTCAAATCAAGAAGCAGTAGTAGTAGTAGCATTTGATGCAAGAAAGCAAATGTATGAGCTTATGCAGCATCAGCCAAAAAAAAAAAAAAAAAAAAAACACACACCATTCCCTCCAAATGCCTGTCCAGTTCCTCCTTAAATTTATTCAACCTATCAACTACAACGACAGATGGAAGTTTGTTCCAGCAATTAACCACCCGCTGGCTAAAGGCAAATTTCCGCACATCTATTCTACATCTGTCCTTTCGTAATTTGAATTTATGCCCCCTTAGGTTCGTAATCTGAACAAGTGGAAGGATCCCATCAGAATTCAGCGTGCTCAACCCATTCAAGGCCTTATACACCTCAATCAGATCACCGCGCAGGTGCCTAGTCTCCAGCCACTGCAATTTGCAGAACTTAAGCCTCTCTTGATAAGAGGATCCCTTCATTCCCCTCACCAATCTTGTTGCCCTTATCTGTACACGCTCAAGTAAATCTACATCCTTCCTAAAATGAGGCCTCCAGACCTGTACGCAGTACTCAAGGTGTGGGCTGACACCTTATTGCCTTATACAGAGGGATAATCACCTCCTTTTCCCTGCTAGCAAAATTCCTATATATCATCGACAAAACCCCATGACCTGCCCTGGCAGCCTGTCTGCATTGCTCAGAAAACTTCATATCTGACTGCACAATTACTCACAGGTCTTTTTCATTTTCTACCACCTTAAGTGTAGTATCACACGGTTGGTACGTTTCTCTGGGGTTACTTATACCCATATGTAGTACTTTGCATTTGTCAAGGTTAAACTTCAGTTGCCACTTCTTAGCCTATCTGCCCAAATTATCTAGGTCCTGTTGCAGTAGCACACTGCCATTACTGTCATTGACAACCCTGCCAACCTTTGTATCATCTGCAAACTTTGACATTAAGCCTGATATACCTTCATCAATATCATTGATAAATATACAAAACAACAGTGGACCCAACACCGAACCCTGTGGGACTCCACTAATAACATTAGTCCAAGAAGAGCAGCACCCATTGATTACCACCCTCTGTCTTCTCCCACTTAACCATCCTTTTATCCATTGTAGCAACTTACCCTTAATACCATTCTGCTCCAATTTGTACAATAGTCTTCCATACGCAACAGTGTCAAAAGCTTTCCTGAAATCCAAATATATGATATCAAAATTATTTTTTGCATCCAGTTCCTTTGTAACCACATCATAATATCCTATCAAATTTGTCAGACAAGACTTTCCCTTAACAAACCCATGCTGTGTCTGAATTATTGCTGCAGTCTTGTCTAGATGATCCTACAATGCATCTTTAACCAGCACTCCATTATTTTACCCGGAACAGAAGTTAAACTAACTGGTCTGTAATTACTCGTGTCACCCTTCGATCCCCCTTTGTGAATTGGGGATATATTTGCACATCTCCAGTCTGTGGGAACCTCCTCTGAGTCCAAGGATGCTCTCATAATTATGGCTAAGGGTTTACCTTAATAATTCACACATGAGGAGTTATTCAGCGAGGGGAATGCCAGAGGTGTATTCAACTCTAGCAGTAAGCTACAGAATCTTGAAATAACTGGGAGTAAAGTGGAGGAGAAACTGTTGAAGATAAACACAAGAAAGGCACCCGGGGTGGATGGGATCTATCCAGTTATATTAAAGGAGGCAGTAAAGGAAGTAAGCAAACCCTTAGCCATAATTATGAGAGCTTCCTTGGACTCAGGGGAGGTACCCATAGACTGGAAATGTGCAAATGTGACCCCAATTCACAAAGGAGGATCAAAGGCTGAAACAAGTAATTATAGACCTGTGAGCTTAACTTCTGTTCCAGGAAAATTAATGGAGGCACTGGTTAAAGAAGCACTGCAGGATCATTTAGACAAGACTTCAGTTATAGCTCAGACACAGCATGGTTTTGTTAAGGGGAGGTCTTGCCTGACCAACCTGATTGGATACTATGATGCAGTCACAAAAGAACTGGATGCAGGGAATAACTTTGATATTATATACTTGGATCTTAGAAAGGCTTTTGATACTGTTGCACATGGAAGACTGCTACACAAATTGGAGCAGTGTGACATTGGAGGCAAATTGCTGCTATGGATAAAGGGGTGGTTGAGGGGGAGAAGACAGAGAGTGGTAATCAATGGACACTGCTCATCGTGGACTGATGTTATTAGTGGAGTCCCTCAGGGCTCAGTGTTGGGTCCATTATTGTTTTCTGTATTTATAAATGATATTGATGATGGTATATCGGGCTTAATGTCCAAGTTTGCAGACGATACAAAGGTTGGCAGGGTTGTCAAGGACACTACTGACACTATGCTGCTGCAACAGGATCTGGAAAGGTTGAGCAGATGGGTTGAGAGGTGGCAAATGAAGTTTAACATTGACAAATGTAAAGTACTACACATGGGAAACAGCAACCCCAGAGCAATGTATCAACTCTGTGGTACTACACTGACAGTGGTAGAGAATGAAAGGGACTTGGGGGTGGTTGTGCAGGCAGATATGAAGTTCTCTGAGCAGTGCAGATGGGCTGCAAGAGTAGCTCATGGAGTATTGTCAATGATATACAGGAATTTTTCCAGCAGGGATAAGGAGGTGATTATTCCATTGTATAAGGCGATGGTCAGGCCACACCTAGAGTACTGTATACAGGTCTGGAGGCCTCATTTCAAGGAGGATGTAGAGCTGCTGGAACGAGTACAGAGAAGGGCAACAAGATTAGTGAATGGAACAAAGGGGTGCTCTTACGAAGAAAGGCTTAAGTTTTGCAAATTACAGTGTCTGGAGACTAGGCACCAGCGAGGTGATCTGATAGAGGTGTATAAAGCCTTGAATGGTTTAAGCATGCTCAATGCTGATGGGATTCTTCCTCTAGCTCAGAAAAATCACCTGAGAGGGCATAAATTCAAATTGAGGAAAGACAGATGTAGGATAGACGTGCGGAAATTTGCCTTTAGCCAGCGGGTGGTTGGTTGGTGGAACAGACTTCCATCCCTTGTGGTGGAGGTTGATAGCCTAAATAAGTTTAAGGCTCAGCTGGACAGGTATTTTGAACGAACAGAGGGGTGAAGTGGAAGTGGGTTTTTTTTTTTTTTTGGCTGATGCTGCATAAGCTTGCTTTCTTGCATCAAATGCCTCTACTAATGCTAATGCTAATTCCTCATGTGTGAATGTAGATGCAAAATACTCATTCAGTTTGTTTGCTATCTGAGCAGGATCATCGACAGTCGAACCATCGATGTCAAGTGGACCAATCAGATTCATCCCCTTCCTTTTAGAGTTTATATAAGTAAAGAAATCCTTGCTGTTTTTCTTAGCATCTTTTGCCAAGGATTTCTCGTAATCTGCCTTCACCTGCTGAACCTCCTTTGTGACCTGATTACAGATTAACTTATATCTGCCATAGGCTTCTGAGTCGCTTGATAATTTATATGCATCCCATGCATTTTTCTTCTCTGTTACGAGTCTCATTCGTTCATTTGACAACCATTTAGGCCTAAACCTTGAACAATATTTCTTAATAGGTATGAAACTTTTAGTAGCTTCCACGATTAATTCCTTGAATGCTTCCCACTTAGAATTTACTGTTGGTAACATCATCAGCTGCTGCTCCTGCCCACCTGGCTACGGAGGCACCAACTTTTGATTCAAGTGCTGAATTATTTCCTTAGGTTAATGTTTCTGCAGTGAAAAATGTTGAATTTAAATTAAATTTTTATTTTTTTTTTTGCAAAAAACATGCTGGAATTTAAGCAATTCTCTATTGTAAATTGCTGGATTTTAGAGTTTACTGTATACTGATGCATCATCTACCTAATTTATTTATTCAATTTTAACCTCGGTACAATATTTTTTGCTAGGAGGGTTGCAGATTTCATACCTATTTTGACATCATTAATATGATGTATGAACTTATAAATGTAAGTAGTATTACATACAATAGCATTGTAGTTAACCATTAGAAATACTATAATATAAAATTATACTTAGTTGCAGTTTATTTTAGAGTTAATCAATGAGATTTGTTTTCAGTTATTTCACCAGGGCAACTAGTGAAATTTTTTGTGACAAAGCTTTGGCTTTGTATTTCTTACTGTTGAACATATAAGCAGAGCAGTTACATGGAGGAATTGTATTAGCTGGGAAGAAGTATTCAAGGGTCAAGGTTATTAAGCTTAGAGCACCACTGAGTGTTAAAGGTGCAATGTATCCTTCAGAACTCAGAGATAATCAGAGGGGGTGGATCTCCCTTGTTATGAGCTGTGACAGGGTAGTAAGAGTTAAAAGTAACAAGTTGTTTCCAGGGGATGACAGCCTGACTTGCAGGGTAGCAAGGCTAGTGGGTACCGAGTAATTTACAATATTTAAATCTTACTAACTCTACCACGTGCAGACGATTGAAAATGGTTGTCAGTCAGTATCAGGAACAGCCATTGAACAAATATATAAAAAAAAAAAAAAAAAACCAGAGGGATCAGCTACCACAACATCACAAATTAGTGATTCATAACTACTAGGGTATCACAGGGGTTCATGTGCTATTCCTTTCATGAGGCGTAATGAGTTGAGTGCTCCTACACAATTGTATTAGAAAGTGTTTAATAAATGAATTAGAGTTTTTGATTATTTGGTTAGATTCAAGAATTCTTTATAACAGTGAGAATTCCACCTTCATTCATTTTACTAATCTCTCTCAGAGCCTTATAAAACCTCAATTAGGTCACCTCTGAGGTGCTTGGTTGCCAAGCTCTGTAGCCCACATAACCGGTATCTTTCCTCATACAGTTGTCCTTCTACTGATCTCACCATTTGCCCATCTTTGGATCCTTTCAAGAAGCTCAATGTCTTTTTTCAGATGAGGTCTCTATATAACTTGAATAGTATTCCAAATGTGGCTTTACAATTGCCTCATACAGTGGGATTATGACCTCCCTATCTCTATAGGATAATGTTCAATAAATCATCGATAGCACACCATGGGCTTTCTTGGCTGCCTGTTTACACTGTTCAGAAAACTTCATATCTGCTTATATTGCAACTTCCAGATCCCTTTTCTCTTCCACTGTTTTTAATTCAATCCCACAAAGTATATAATTTATTTGTGGGTTGCTATTCCCACAAGTGTACCTTGCATTTAGCAGCATTAAAACAGCTACCACTTCTCTGACCATCTTTGAAATCTGTTCAAGTCATCTTGAAAGAGCGCTGCTTGGTACTGATCATTAACAACTCTGCCAATCTTAACATCATCTGTAAATTTTGACATCAAGCCTTCTATCCCTTCATTGATGTCATTTATAAAAATGAGAAACAACACTGGTCCAAGAACGGATCCTCAAGGAATCCCACTCCTGACGTTACACCAATCTCAAGAATATCCATTAATCACAACCCTCTACCTTCTGTCCTGCAGCTACCGAGCAATCCATCTTAGAATCTTACCAGTAATCCCAACCTCTTAAAGCTTATACAGTAACCCCTCATGAGGGACTGAGTCAAATGCTTTGCTAAAATCCAAATAAACTATATTTATTTGGATTTTAGCTATATTTTTAACTACGTGTGGCTAATGAGCCCACTGCTAACGGCCCATTTTCAGTGTCCACATGAATGAAAGTTTAAAATATGGGCAGTCAGCTCCTTTTTTTAAACTTGAAAACTATATCCACAAGGATTTTGAAACATCATCAAAATTGGCCTCTAAATGGTTGAGTTATTGGAATGTTTTCTGTAACGTTTTCTTTCTAACTTGCTTCAAAAAACTCAATCATTTTTTGCCTTTAAAATTTACATGGAATGCAGTACTGTTTAATCTCTTATTATGATTAGTTAATTCCCACGTCTTTCTCCCAAGAAATTAAAACCAAATAAAGCAAATTACTTCTCAGTTAAAGTTGAACTTGGAAAGGTGCAATTCTGCTCCTATGCTATGTACTAAGCCATCTATTCAAAATAAATGAAATGAAAAATAAAATAAAATGTAAATAAGAAAAGACAAAAAAACACACCTTCAGTAATGTGAATGCGTGACCCCTACTCAAGGAGACATACACCCACATGCACTAGAAATGAGCACCATTTTTATATTAAAAAAAAAAAAAAAAAAAAACAGGAAGTCACAGGCACTGGCTCTTCAAAGGGACATCCACACCTGTGAACTCCAAAGAGGATCATATTTCAGTCACTGACTGCTATCAGGTAAAATGATAAAGGATTTTCCTATTGATCCAAACCAAACAGAACTCAAAATTATAAAGTATGTTATAACCACTACCTCCTATATGTTAAATAAATAAACATAACAGAAAATACAAACTTAACATTGCTTAGCCAGTCAATATAGATCTGAAACAAATGTAAATATGCAAATTAACATTGAACTAACTAAGAATAAACAGATTTAACAAACCTAAATTAAAATCAAATAATAGATAAACTAAAACAATAAAGAAACCAAGTGGTGATTTCAAACAAAAGGAAGAGTGGGACTAAAGAAAATGTTAATCAAAGTAGGAAAGGGGAAGAAGGAAAACAAAAATAATGGATTGTGTTATGTCTATATCAAAAATAATTTATTATAGGAACCAACATGGTTTCAAGTTCTATTCATTACTTTCTGTCTGGTTGAAATTGTACAGAAGACATTCATCGACATTTTGTTAGTTAATGATTGGTCAATGACTGAAATACAATCCTTTTTTGGAGTTCATTATTGCTGATGTCCCTTTGAAGAGCTAGTGCTTGTGAGTTTGCAGCATTCTATTTGGAGTTTGCAAGTGCTGAGATCCCTTTGAAGAGGTAGTGCATGTGAGTTCCTGGTTCCTATTTTCTATTTATCATAAGAGTGGTACTCATTTTTTGGTGGATGTGGGTGTATATCTTCTTGGGAAAGGGATGAGGAGATTGTGCATTTGACTGCTAAAGGTGAATGTTATTTTGTCTTTTCTTATTTATATTTTTATTGTATTTCATTTTGAGCATAGGCTTTGTATACAGAAGCAGAAGTGCACCTTGCCAACCTTAACTGCAGCAGTAATTTGTTGTATTTGTTGTGGGTTTAGTGTTTTCTTTTTCATAAGTCTTAAGTGGTATTATCAATTGGTTCCTACAGTAAAGTTCTTTAATCCTTCCTTGAATTTATTCAAACTACCTACTTCCACAGCTCCAAAAGAGGAATCCTGTCTGTCTGACACTCAATCACTCTCCAGCAAATTTTCACAGCTATCTTGCAACCATTCTTTTCCCATTTAAATTTTTGTTCCCTTGTGCGCATCATTCGAGAAAGAATAAGAATGCCATTAGCATTTATTTTGTAATACCAGAAATGAATCTGGGTGTATACTACTATATAAAATAATATCAAATGAAATAGCCAATAAAGAAAGAATATATCACTCTACATACATGGTGAAATTTCATAACCTATACCTTTTAAACTAAAGACAAACCTCTCAAGGCTGTAGTACGATAATTAATTAGTTCCATCTGGAATCGTGAAGGACATGCATAACATGCATTATTCAATCACAATAATGCTCTGAGCCAGAGCTGATCATCGCATATGACTAGTAGCTTCTCTCATTGTTCCTGCTCACACAAATTGATTCTCACATGACTTTGAAAGGTTCACCTTTAGTTGAAAGAGTAAAAGTTCTAAAGTTGTTATAAACAAACTCAAAGGAAATAACAACTCACCCCAGTAATAGTTGGTGTAATAATAGTCCAGCATATACGAAGCCAGGGATTCAATCTGAATCCTAACATTTCTTCAATGTTATCATAAAAGCGCCCTACACCTAGAGAGATAATTTTATTTTTAAGAACTTTTATTATTTAAATAAAATTAAAGATACAAGAAAAGTGGAATACAAGTTTTAAGGAATATGTGTTGTATTGTTGATTATGAAATCTAATGTTAAAATGGGATCAAAGGACAACTGAACTACCTGTACAGAAATTTAAAAAGGAAAATTTTTCTGATGTGTGTAACTTTAAACCAGGACAGTATTACAAAAAAAAAAAAAAACCTTTGGGGCAGCTTTTGCAAATAGTTTACATTTAGTTTTTGAAAATAAGTGTAGTTAGTGTATTCTTGTCATGGAAATATTGTGAACAATATATCATGTTTTCTGAACAATATATCACTTGGTCCAATGGTTAATGTGTGTGACCACAAATAAGGGGGTTGCAAGTTTGAGCCTGTATGCTGCCACAAAAAATGAATGCACAGCCCATTGTGACAGCCCAGTGTATATGGAATTGAAAATTTGGCTGCCATTAATAATTCAATACATATGCAGTTGTGATGAATCTGTAAACTCTTCTGGCCTTGGCCATCTAGAGAATGAATTGATATTTATTTATTTATTTAAATTGAATATTTCAAAATTTTTTTGAAATAATGAACTTGTGCTGTCTTCAAGCATAATTTGAACAGTTTTTTTTATCTAATTTAAAATGGAGAAGACAAAAGTTTGAAGTTTTCAAAATTATATTATATTGTTGTTCAGAAAGAAAATACTTTTTACTAAAATTTTTCAGCTTTAATTAGTTTAATGCAAAACTTGCCTAGATATTTCATAAGTGTTCTAATCATGTTAGATGTGACATGTGCAATTTAACACTATTAGTAGTATAGAGATGTAATTCTCCTGCATTCGAACAAACTATTCATGGTTATGTCAATGGATAAACCAAATTACAAACTTCTCTAAATTCACAATATTTATTTGTAAAAAGATTAGTTTTTTTTAAAATTTTGCATATTTAGGATATACTGTATTAATTAAAATTTCTAGTGATAGTTAAGTTATATCAGCTAGCAGTCTCATTATTGCACTTAAAAAAAAAAATAGACTACAGTATAGTAAATTAATTTTTCTGTTTCAGTAGCAGGACCCAAAGTATAGCTAGGAAATATTTCAGAGGCATTTGTTGTGGCTAAAGATACAAAAAAAAATCAAATTTTCTTTGAAAATCTCTAGATAATGCTACAAATTAAGGGTTTGAATTTCATTTCTGATGGGGAAGGGGTTATATTTTGGCAGATCCCTTATTATGTTATTTAGCTACTGGAGGTGAGGGAAGTACCAATGCAAAAGGAAACACTAAAACCAAACAGAAATATCATGATGTGATAGCTTTGGTGCTATGGAATCTTTAAATAATTTAAAAATATTATTTCATTCATAAATAAATTAGAAAATTGGTTTAAATAATGATGTATTTATAAGTTTATCATGATTCCAAAAATTATTCTTTTAACTATTTATTTTATTTTGGAGTATAGATTTCTTCTATTGGGAAAATTAAATATATGCTATGGTATCTTATAAAAATGTTGTCCCCTATTAAATATTGCTTAGTGGGTTTTCCAAATTACAGTGAACAGAAAATTTACTAGTTCTGAGCGAGATACTGCATATGTAAAGTTTATGACGAGTTCATTCTATTTTCCCCACCCACATTATCCATCTTACTCAGAAAGTTAAGTATTACTTCCCCATTTTAGAGAAAATCAGCTAATCAGTTTTGATTCATGTATTGCATGAATAGTGGCATAACTAGGGTTGTTGGCACCAGGGCAAATAAAAAAAAAATTGGTGCCCCTTGAAAACTGTTCTTTTGGAATTTTTGCATTTTTTAACCATAAAAAGGCATCACCAAATTTAGCATCTAGGGCATGTGCCTCACCCTAGTTATGCCACTATGCATGAACCTTAAAATTTATGCCAGAGTCAATATAAAAATAATTATAAAAGAAATGCATTGGCAAATGAGTAATTCAAGGTAATAAATCAATAGAATGGTTGCATTCATGGTTCTGTTGCCAAGATCACAGTATACCTAATCACAAGGACTTTAAAAAGAGGAATGCCAGCATTTATATGTGACAGTGTTTTTAAAATATGCTGCAATATTAAAAATTTATATGTTCTCCCTCCTCATGTTGGATCTGCTACTGATTTCTTACAGAAAATTAATGTAACATTTAGTGTGAGACATCCATAGAGTATTACAAATATGAGACACAAACACATATCTTTCCAGCAGGGTGAGACTGCCAGGTTCTGTGGTGTTAGAATGGATTTTCAGAAGTTTTCAGAAATAGAGAGAAGGGGGTAAAGGACTTGTCAGTGTACATTACGTACCATACACCCAGGCCACAGCTCCACACTCAAAGACACAGAACCACAGCAGAGTCATGCCGCTGGCCGAATAATAGTCAAAAACTTGGAAGACGTACATACCGCCCTAGAAAATGAGTAGTAAATTAAAGTAAAAAATAAAAAATATTAATGGCCTATAGATGGCTCTTGAATATCACTGGTTAAACAAATCGTGATAACTATATTTTTTTTCTCCTACACAATAAATCATTATTGGGACTCTTAAGAACTTTTTAAAAATTTACAAATTAATATATTAAATCTTTAATGGCCATATTCACAAAAATGTAAACTTACCCAAAACTATAAATTATCTGATTTTCTTTTTGAAAGATGGCTTAATTAAAAAGATTACAACTAATACCAATTACTGGAACTCTGCTGTTTGCTGTGCATACATTTATAATAAGCATATCCTAATAGAAGTAACATTATAGTAAATACAGCATTGTCATATAATAGTAGTTAATACCTATTACTGCTATTAGTGATCAAAACCATAAAAACATAATACTACTCAGAAATGCATTGAAGAAGTTCTGCTAAATAAATTAACCCTAATAATTTAATTGGTATACTTCATTTTATTATGTTGACAGCTTCATCAACAAAATTCTTAATTTTAACATGAAAATAGTGATCTTTCACATTTTTGACTTCCCCTATCATGTGGTAGTTCGTAGACTGAATAAACCTTATATGCTGTCCTCCCTTAAGCAATATCAAGTCATCCTAGTGCCCAAGAAACCCAACCCTGTATTCTCTCAGATTTTAGGCCTATATAAATTTGTTCTCCCTTTCTAAGCACTGCTTCAGTATTATATTAAACCATATTCCATCCACTATGGTCTCTCTAATCAATTCACCAAATCTTGTTTATACTGGTCACTTTGATTTATCAGGCATGGAATTCTTACTCGTTGAGCATGAAGTATGTTTTAGATACACTGCCTGCTTTTTCATACCATTTCAAATCCTTTGTTGCTAAGTCCATTGTCCAAAATTTATGAAATTCCTGGGTCTCTTTGTCTTTTACTTTTTTTCCTTTTGAAAAAAACAAAACAAAAAAACAATGCAAGTTTAATTCATATAATCACAGTATTGTAAAGTGTACTAGTACAGGTCTTCCCTAAAGTGGTGCACTCTCTGGCCATCTTGTTTGTATACCTTTTTAAAGTTCCTAATTTTTTCTCATATGCCAGCAATATTATGTTATTTATTTACCTCTGAATCCTCTGTGGTTAACATTCCCCAAGCTGCACTTTTACATAATAAAGTTTGTTTTGATTTTTTTATAACTTTTACATCACTTTGATTTGATCTGTACAGAAAGGATGGGGGGGTGTCATGCTTTTAGTTAAAAAAACATTATATTTAAGGTAGTTGTTGTTATTTGGTTTTTAGGAGCATTAGCAACTAAGGCCATATTGCTCCGGGATATGCGGTGGTCATTCCCTGACCTTTCCGCATGCTCCGTATTTGGTGGTGACGGGTTCGAACCCCGGTCTAATCAAGAAGCGTGTGCTACGCACTGCAGCTCCTTCCCACCTGGCTACGGAGGCGCATATTTAAGGTAGTTTTTTTTTTTTTTTTTTTTTATTTGGTAGTTGTTGGCGCATTGGCTTCTGTGGCCATATTGCACCTCCCAAGGTTTTTGCAGTACTTTGATCCAAGCCTGAGTCGGGAATCGAACCCGCGACCTTTGGGTTGCCGGGCAGGTACTTTGCCCGGTCGGCTATTTAAGGTAGTGAATCCAGTCGGCATGGGGTGGTGGCCAATGCAATGTTGAGTCAGTTTGGTGACATATGCATGGAAAAATAAAAATGACAGTAGGAGTGTGTTATAGGCCTAATGACTAAACAACTATACAAAGAAATAGAGTGGGTCAGTAAATCAGAATGTGTTATAATGGGGGATTTTAACTTTCCAGATATTGACTGCAACTTGTGTAGTTCCAGTCAATATCCACACAATAGCAGGACTATTGTGGATTTACTAGATATTTTTTTACAGTGGCATATTAGATGTTAGTGTTATGTTTGTTATTTGGTTTTTAGGAGCATTAGCAACTAAGGCCATATTACTCTGGGAATATGCGGTGGTCATTCCCTGACCTTTCCGCATCCTCCGTATTTGTTGGTGACGGGCTTGAACCCCGGTCTAATCAAGAAGCGTGTGCTATGCACTGCTGCTCCTTTCCACCTGGCTACAGAGGTGCCCTATTTGAGAGGCAAGAAGAGGAAGCAATATTTTTGATCTGATTAACAGCAGCAGTTCTTCATGCATTAAGAATCTGCAGATAAAGGCCAAATGAGTGGTAATGGTGACAATGTACTGATGTGGGATTTATTTTAAAGACATTTACCAACCAGGGTACCATTAGGACCTGGCCCTTTCTTGGCAACAACACTATGCAAAGTTCTTCTGACATCTTTTTGACAGAAGATGACAGGAGGCATTGAATGGAGTATACTGGGAATGGTAGGAGGTGGTTTACTAAGAAACTATCTAGAAACCTTCCATCTGATCAATATTAGCCAGTGTGGATTTTTTCAGCATTCAACCACTGGTGATATACTGGCTTATTTTACCCATCTATGGCCAAATTCAACAGAAAAGTTCAGCGAAACTCAAGCAGTTGATCTTGACATTTTAAAGGTTTTGATCGTGTTTGGCATAAAGGTCTTCTAAGTAAGCTTCCATCTTATGGTTTGCTGCTGTTTTTTCTAATTGGGTATAGTTTTCCATCAGCTGCAGTGACCACTCACAGCAGGTTACGGTAGATGTTTCTCTGTCTTCTAACTTCTCCACTAATGCTGGTGTTCTCATGGGTTTAGTTCTTCCTTCCACTCTTTTCTTCTCTTGTATATAATGGCCTTCTTCCACTAGCTGTAATTTATATTCACAACCAATTCATTAAATTTCCAGTAGAGCAAAGATAACTTAGTAAATTTCAATCCTTCTAAACTCAGTTCTGTCCTATATCTTGCAAAAGGATTCTTCTGCTCCTATGCTTATCTTCGACAACACTCAGATTTCTGAACAAGGTCACAGATCTCTATTAGGGACTACCCTGACTTTTAATCTCTCTTGGCATAAACACATCACAAACACTGCTTTCTCTGCATCTAAAAAACTGGGTTTTCTCTATTACTCTCAGCATTACTTTTCTCCTGAACAACTAGTTATCTGTACAAATCTCAAACCTGCCCTACCATGGATACTGTTCCCACATCTGGGGTAGTGCCTCATAATCTCTCTCTCTCTCTCTCTCTCTCTCTCTCTCTCTCTCTCTCTCTCTCTCTCTCTCTCTCTCTCTCTCAGGCTTCTAGACTCCATTCAAAAAAGTGAAGTTAAGTTAATTAATAACCTATCTCTTCAAAGTCTCTCCACTCTCTGTCTCACAGACTTTCCGTTTCTGCTGGAAGCCTTTTCTATAGATACTTCCATAGACACTGTTCTTCTGAATTGGCTTCTATAATTCCTCCCCCTCTTTCTTCCAAACCAGTCCAAACACATACCACAAGCAGTCAGAATCCTTTTACCATCCAACTTCAAACTAACAGAACCAACTTTTCTTCTTTCTTAATTATTGATCTTTCTTAATTAATCGATCAATTCGGCCCTGGAAAGATTGTGCAAGGCTGAAGGGGTAGAATTTTTTTCAGCCTGGACTGTACTTGTTAACAGGAGAGATTGCTTCTACAGGGATGGGATACACTTAAATAGAAAGGGTGCAAGAATATTTGCTGATGCTATCGAGGCAGTGTTAGGTGGGTCGGAAAACTGCTAGCTTGGGGGGAGACAAAGACTAATGGATTAACAGTAGCCACGGGCATAGGTGAAAGAGATTCTTGCACTGCTTCTATTGGAATGAGCAGAAGCCTGAAAAACAAGATGCAGGATATTTCAGAGACTGCTGGAAGTCATTGCGGTACAAGTAAACACATGGGTTGTGTTAGGGTAGCTAAGAATAGAAACAGGTGCATGTATACTTGCATGTACACTAATGCTAGGAGTTTAGTAAATAAATTTGATGAATTTGAGGTATTACTCAAAACATCAAAGGCAGATATTGTTGGGATATCAGAGACGTGGTGTCACACAGATATAAGGAATGCAGAACTGGAATTTGGGGAGTACAACGTCTACAGAAAGGATAGACAGGATAGGAAGGGAGGAGGGGTTAAGCTATTAGTTAAAAAACACATAAAATCCAAGGAAGTGAAGCCAGTTGACATCGCTGGACAGTGCAGTGTTGAGTCAGTTTGGTGTGACATAAGCATAGGTAAATCAAAATTGAGAGTAGGAGTGTGCTATAGGCCTAATGACTCTGATGAGTATAATAAGATACTGTACAGGGAAATAGAGTGGGCCAGTAAATCAGAGAGTCTTATAATGGGGGATTTTAATTTCCCAGATATTGACTGGAATTTGTGGGTTGGTCACTCACACACTAGCAAGGCTTTTGTGGATTTATTGGATGATTGTTTTCTACACCAGCATGTTCGGGAGGCAACTAGAGGGAGTAATACTCTTGATCTGATTATCAGTAGTGATTCTTCATGCATTAGGAATCTGCAGATAAATGAACCACTGGGTGGCAGTGATCACAGTGTGCTGAAGTGGGATTTACTCAAGGAGGTAACTACCATCAGAGGTAAAGGGAAGGGTTTTTGCTTTCGTAAAGGAGACTATGCTGGTCTGAGACAGTATTTAAATTCTATACAGTGGGACCAACTGATGATGTTACCAACAGCAAATTCAAAATGGGAAGCATTCAAGGAACTAATCTTGGAAGCTACCAGGCTTTACATACCAACCAAGAAATATTGTTCAAGGTTCAGGCCTAAATGGTTGTCAGATGAACTAATGAGACATATGGCAGAGAAGAAAAATGCATGGGATACATACAAATTAATGGGTGACGTGGAAGCCTATGATAGATATAAGTTGGTCTGTAACCAAGTCACAAAGGAGATTAGGCAGGCAAAGGCAGATTATGAGAAATCCTTGGCAAAGGATGCAAAGAAAAACAGAAAAGAGTTCTTTACCTATTTAAACTCAAGAAGGAAAGGGATGAATCAGATTGGTCCACTGGATGTTGATGGTTCAACAGTTGAGGATCCAGCTCAGGTGGCTAACAATCTAAACGAGTATTTTGCATCTACATTCACACATGAGGAGTTATTCAGGAAGGGGAATGTCGTAGGTGAAGTAAACATTGGCAGTGAGCTAGATGATTTTCTAATAACTGAGAGGAAAGTGGAGGAGAAATTGTTGAGGATAAACATAAAAAAGGCACCCGGGGTGGATGGGATCTATCCAGTTATATTAAAGGAGGCAGCAAAGGAAGTAAGCAAACCCCTAGCCATAATTATGAGAGCTTCTTTGGACTCAGGGGAGGTACCCATGGACTGGAGATGTGCAAATGTAACCCCAATTCACAAAGGAGGATCAAAGGCTGACACAAGTAATTATAGACCTGTTAGTTTAACTTCGGTTCCAGGAAAATTAATGGAGGCACTGGTTAAAGAAGCACTGCAGGATCATCTGGACAAGAATTCAGTTATAGCTCAGACACAGCATGGGTTTGTTAAGGGCAGGTCTTGTCTGACCAATTTGATTGGATACTATGATGTAGTCACAAAAGAACTGGATGCAGGGAATAACTTTGATATTATATATTTGGATCTTAGAAAGGCTTTTGATACTGTTGCGCATGGAAGACTGCTGCACAAATTGGAGAATTGTGGCATTCGAGGCAAATTGCTGCTATGGATAAAGGGATGGTTGAGTGGCAGAAGACAGAGAGTGGTAATCAATGGACACTGCTCAACGTGGACTAATGTTATTAGTGGAGTTCCTCAGGGTTCAGTGTTGGGTCCATTGTTGTTTTCTGTATTTATAAATGATATTGATGATGGTGTATCAGGCTTAATGTCCAAGTTTGCAGACGATACAAAGGTTGGCAGGGTTGTTAAGGACACTACTGATACTATGCTGCTGCAACAGGATCTGGAAAGGTTGAGCAGATGGGCTGAGAGGTGGCAAATGAAGTTTAACATTGACAAATGTAAAGTACTACATATGGGAAACAGTAACCCCAGATCAACGTATCAACTCTGTGGTACTACGCTGACAGTGGTAGAGAATGAAAAGGACCTGGGGGTAATTGTGCAGGCAGATATGAAGTTCTCTGAGCAGTGCAGACGAGCTGCAAGAGTAGCTCATGGTGTCTTGTCAATGATATACAGGAATTTTTCTAGCAGGGACAGGGATGTGATTATTCCCTTGTATAAGGCATTGGTCAGGCCACACCTTGAGTACTGTATACAGGTCTGGAGGCCTCATTTCAAGAAGGATGTAGAGCTGCTGGAACGAGTACAGAGAAGGGCAACAAGATTAGTGAATGGAACAAAGGGTTGCTCTTACGAAGAAAGGCTTAAGTTTTGCAAATTACAGAGCCTGGAGACTAGGCATCGCCGAGGTGATCTGATAGAGGTGTACAAGGCTTTGAATGGCTTGAGCATGCTCAATGCCGATGGAATTCTTCCTCTTTCTCAGAATAATCACCTGAGAGGGCATAAATTCAAATTGAGGAAGGACGGATGTCGGATAGATGTGCGGAAATTCGCCTTTAGCCAGCGGGCAGTTGGTTTGTGGAATAGACTTCCATCGCTTGTTGTTGAAGTTGATAGCCTAAACAAATTTAAGGCTCAGCTGGACAGGTATTTCGAACGAATTGAGGGGTGAAATGGGAGTAGTGGTTGTTTTTTTTTTTTTTTTTTTTTTGGCTGATGCTGAATAAGCTTGCTTTCTTGCATCATATGCCTCTACTAATGCTAATTGCTTCAACTTCCATTTTTCTGGAACATCCTCCCTTCACATGCATTTCCTGAAATTTAAATTTATAGAAATTCAAGTCTAATATCACAAGTATCTTCTTTCATGTTCCAAACCCATGCACGGTAATAAGTAATACAGGTTCTAATATCGTTCACATTTGAGATTTTCATTAAAAAATGGGGAGAGGGGTAATGTGAGTGGGACAATCGTGATGATGTTACAACAACAAATTCTAAATAGGAAGCATTCAGAGAAGTAATCATATCAATTAAGAAATACCATTCATGGATGTCTGATGAACTGATGAAACTTGTGGCGGAGAAGAAAATGCATAGTAACATATGATCATGTGAAACAGAAGTCTAATGGTAGGTATAAAGTAGTCTGTAATCAAGTCACAAAGAAGGTTAGGCAAGCTAAGGCAGATTACAAGAAGCATCTGGCAAAGAATGTCAAGTAAAGCAGCAAAAATGTCCTTACTTATATTCCTATATTAACAGTAGAAGGAAAGGGTTGAATCACATTGGTTCACTTGATGTCGATTGTCCTGCTCAGGTTGCTGACAAAGTGAATAGGTATTTTGCATTTACATTCATGCATGAGTTCTTTAGGAAGGGAGAATGCCACAAGTTCATCAAAATCTAACAGGGAGTTAAATGATTTTGTGATAAATGAGAGGAAAGCGAAAGAGAAATTGTTGAAGCTTAACATAGAAAGGGCAGCTTGGGTTGAAGGGATCTATCCAATTATATTAGGAGAGGCAGCAAAGGAGGTAAGCAAACCCTTAGCCATAATTATGATAGCATCTTTGGATTCAGGGAAGATCCCTGGACTGGAGATGTGTAAATGTCTCTCCAATTCACAAAAGTGGAATCAAAATGTGACGAATAATTATTGACTGATAGCTTAATTTCTTTTCCAGGGAAAATAATGGGTTCACTGGTTAAAGAAGCAATGCAGGACCATCTAGATGAGAATGCAATTACATACTGCAGTTACATCATGGATTTGTTAAGAGGCAATCTTGTCTGCCCAATCTGATTGGATACTATGATGCAGTAACCAAGGAACTCAATGCAAAAAATAATTTTGTTAACACATACTTAGATTTCAGGAAACAATTTGATATAGTGTTGCACATAAAAGAATGCAGTACAAATAGGAGCAGTGTGGCATTAAGGGCAAGTTACTGCTCTGGATAAAGGGATGGTTGAGTAGGAGAAGACAGAGTGTGGTAATTAATACTTAAAGATGTAACTACCATCAAGGCTAAAGGGAAGGGCTTTTGCTTTTCATAAAGGCGACTACAGGGGTCTCAGACAGTTTTTAAATTCTGTACAGTGGGATCAACTGATGATATTACCAACGTTGAATTCTAAATGGGAAGCCTTCAGAGACTTAATCTTGGAGGCTACTAGGCTTTTCATTCCAACTAAGAAATACTGTTCAAGGTTCAGGCCTAAATGGATGTCAGATGAATTAATGAGGCTCGTGGCAGAGAAGAAAAATGTATGGGATGCATATAAATTATCACGTGACACAGAAGCCTATGGCAGATATAAGCTTGTCTGTAATCGAGTCACAAAGGAGAGGCAGGCGAAGGCAGATTACGAGAAATATTTGGCAAAGGATCCAGAGAAAAACAGCAAAGACTTCTTTACTTATGTAAACTCTAGAAGGAAAGGGTTGAATCAGATTGGACCACTTAACATTGATGGGTTGACTATTAATGATCATGCTCAGGTAGCTGTTAAATGGAATAACTATTTTACATCTACATTCACACATGAGGAGTTATTCAATGAGGGGAATGCCAGAAGTTTATCGAACTCTAACAGGGAGCTAAGTGATTTTGTAATAACTGAGAGCAAATTGGAGGAGAATTTGTTGATGTTAAACATAAGGAAGGCACCTGGGGTGGACGGGATCTATCCAGTTATATTAAAAGAGGCAGCAAAGGAAGTACGAAAGCCTTTAGTCATAATTATAAGAGCTTCCTTGGACTCGGGGGGGGGGGGGGAGGTTCCTATGGGCCAGAGGTGTGAAAACGTATCTCCAATTCACAAAGGGGATTCAAAAGGTGACACAAGTAACTATAGACCTGTTAGTTTAACTTGTTTGGGGAAAATAATGGAGTCACTGGTTAAAGAAGCATTGCAGGATCATCTAGACAAGACTACAGTAATAGTTAAGACACAAGCATGGGTTTGTTAAAGGGAGGTCTTGTTTGACGAATTTGATTGGTTACTATGATGTGGTCACAAAGGAAATGAATGTCAAAAATAATTTTGATATCATATACTTGGATTTCAGGAAAGCTTTTGATACTGTTGCACATGGAAGACTGCTGTACAAATTGGAGGGGCATGGCATTAAGGGTAAGTTGCTACAATGGATAAAGGGATGGTTGAGTGGAAGACGACAGAGGGTGGTAATTAGCATCAGCATTAGTAGAGGCATTTGGTGCAAGAAAGCAAGCTTATGCAGCATCAGCCAAAAAAAAAAAAAAATAAATAAAAAAATAAATAAAAAATACCCACTTCCACTTCACCCCTCTGTTCGTTCGAAATACCTGTCCAGCTGAGCCTTAAACTTATTTAGGCTATCAACTTCCACGACAAGGGATGGAAGTCTATTCCAGCAACCAACCACCCACTGGCTAAAGGCAAATTTCCTCACGTCTATCCTACATCTGTCTTTCCTCAATTTGAATTTATGCCCTCTCATGTGATTATTCTGAGCAAGAGGAAGAATCCCATCAGCATTGAGCATGCTCAAACCATTCAAGGCTTTATACACCTCTATCAGATCACCTTGCTGGTGCCTAGTCTCCAGACACTGTAATTTGCAAAACGTAAGCCTTTCTTCGTAAGAGCACCCCTTTGTTCCATTCACTAATCTTGTTGCCCTTCTCTGTACTCATTCCAGCAGCTCTACATCCTTCTTGAAATGAGGCCTCCAGACCTGTATACAGTACTCTAGGTGCGGTCTGACCATTGCCTTATACAAGGGAATAATCACCTCCTTATCCCTGCTAGAAAAATTCCTATATATCATCGACAATACACCATAAGCTACTCTTGCAGCCCATCTGCACTGCTCAGAAAACTTCATATCTGCCTGCACAACCACCCCCAGGTCCCTTTCATTCTCTACCACTGTCAGTGTAGTACCATAGAGTTGATAAGTTGCTCTGGGGTTGCTGTTTCCCATATGTAGTACTTTACATTTGTCAATGTTAAACTTCATTTGCCACCTCTCAGCCCAACTGCTCAACCTTTCCAGATCCTGTTGCAGCAGCATAGCATCAGTAGTGTCCTTAACAACCCTGCCAACTTTTGTATTGTCTGCAAACTTGGACATTAAGCATGATATACCATCATCAATATTATTTATAAATTCAGAAAACAATAATGCACTGAACCCTGAGGGACTTCACTAATAACATTAGTCCACGATGAGCAGTGTCCATTGATTACCACTATCTGTCTTCTCCCCCTCAACCATCCCTTTATCCATAGCAGCAATTTGCCTCCAATGCCACACTGCTCCAATTTGTGCAGCAGTCTTCCATGAGCAACAGTATCAAAAGCCTTTGTAAGATCCAAGTATATAATATCAAAGTTATTCCCTGCATCCAGTTCTTTTGTGATTGCATCATAGTATCCAATCAATTTGGTCAGACAAGACATCCCCTTAACAAAACCATGCTGTGTCTGAGCTATAATTGAAGTCTTGTCTAGATGATCCTGCAGTGCTTCTTTAACCAGTGCCTCCATTAATTTTCCAGGAACAGAAGTTAAACTAACAGGTCTATAATTACTTGTCGCCCTTTGATCCTCCTTTGTGAATTGGGGTCACATTTGCACATCTCCAGTCCATGGGTGCTTCCCCTGAATCCAAGGAAGCTCTCATAATTATGGCCAAGGGTTTGCTTACTTCCTTTGCTGCTTCCTTTAATATAACTGGATAGATCCCATCCACCCCAGGTGCCTTTCTTGTGTTTATCTTCAACAATTTCTCCTCCACTTTACTCTCAGTTATTACAAGATTCTCTAGCTTACTGCCAGAGTTGAATACACCTCTGGCAATCTAATCAATGGACACTGCTCTTCGTGGACAAATGTTATTAGTGGAGTTCCCCAGGGTTCGGTGCTGGGCCCATTGTTGTTCTGTGTATTCATCAATGATATTGATGAAGCTATATCAGGATTAATGTCAAAATTTGCAGATGATACAAAGGTTGGCAGGGTTGTTAACAACAGTAAAGACAGTATGCTACTCCAACTAGATCTGGATGAGTTGGGCAAATCTGCTGAGAGGTGGCAGCTGAAGTTTAAGATTGACAAATGAAAAGTACTGCAAATGTACCAACTATGTGGTACTACACTCAGGGAAATCTAAAATGTAAAAGACCTGGGGATAATTGTGCAGTGAAATATGAAGTTTGCTGAGCAGTGCAGATGGGTTGCCAGGGCAGGTCATGGAGTCTTCTCAATGATACATAGGAATTTTGCTAGCAGGGACAGCGAGGTGATTATCCTGTTGTACAAGGTAATGGTCAGGCCACACCTAGAGTACTGTGTACAGGTCTGGAGGCCTCACTTTAGGAAGGATGTAGAGTTGCTAGAATGAGTACAAAGAAGGGAAACAAGATTGGTGAGAGGAACAATGGGGTGCTCTTACCAAGAAAGGCTTAAATTCTGCAAATTGCAGCACCTGGGGAGTAGGCACCTGCGAGGTGATCTGATTGAGGTGTATAAGGCCTAGAATACCTGGGTTGAGCAAGCTGAATGCTGATTGAATTCTTCCTCTTGCTCAGGTTAAGAACCTGAGAGAGATAGATTCAAATTGTGGAAAGACAGTTGTAGAATGGATGTGCAGAAGTTTGCCTTTAGCCAGCAGGTGGTTGATTGGTGGAACAGATTTCCATCTTTTGTTGTGGAAGTTGATAGCCTAAATAAATTTAAGGCAGAGCTGGACAGGCATTTGGAACGAATGGAGGGGTGAAATGGGAGGGGGGTTTTTTTTGGATTTTTTTGGCTGATGCTGCATAAGCTTGCTTTCTTGCATCGTATGTCTTGCCTCTACTAATGCTAATTAATGGATACTGCTCTTTGTGTATTTGTCGAGCCCCCACAGTTCAGTGCTGGGCCAATTATTATTTTCTATATTTATTAATGATACTGATGAAGGTATATCAGGCTTAATGTTTAAGTTTTTAAATGATACAAATATTGGTAGAATGGTTAATGACAGTAATCAATTTAAGCTACTGCAATATGATCTAGAAAAATTAGGCAGATAGACTGAGAAATGGAAATTTAAGTTTAACATTGACAAATCCAAGGTACTGCATATGGGTAGCAGTAATCCCAGATTAATGTACTAAATGTATGGTACTACACTCAGAGTAGTGGAAAATAAAAAAGATCTGTGGGTAACTGTGCAGTCAGACGTGAAGTCCTCTGAACAGTGCAGACAGGTTGTCAGGACAGCTAATGGAGTTTTTTCAATGATAGTCATGAATTTTGTTAGCAGGTATAAGGTGGTGATTATCCTATTGTATAAGTGGTTAGAGTGCATCTTAGGTACTGCATACAGGTCTGGAAGCCTCATTTTAGGAAGGATGTAGATCTGCTAGAATGGATACAGAGAAGGGCAAATGATATTGGTAAGGGAAACAAAAGAGTGATCCCCCTCACCAAGAAAGGCTACAGTTTTGTCCAATGCAGCATCTAGAGACTAGGCATCTGCAAGGTGATCTGATTGAGATGCTTAAGGCTTTGAATGGATTAAGCAAGCTCAGTGCTGATAACATTCTTCCTCTTGCAGAGACTACATGCACAAGGAGGCATAAATTCAAACTGATGGAGGATTATTGTAGGACATATGTGTGGAAGTAGTTTGAATAAATTGAAGAAAGAACTATTCAAGGGATGGACAGGTGATGTGGGAATTTTTTTTGTTTTTGGCTGATGCTTTATAAGCTTTATTTCTTGCAGCATTTACAATTATTAATACTAAAAAGAATCATTGAAGTGAGTGATATGAGCCAATGGCTTCGACAAGACCATGAAAATATGCTTTGCAAAAGAAGGGAATATTCAAGGTAACATTGCAAGAATTGTATTTTTAAAATTTTTTTTAATGAAAATCCCAAATGTGTAAAGTATTAGAACTTATAGTACAGTACCTAGTACTGTGCATGCATCAAAGACTGAGAAGACAGATCCATACCTGTTGATCAGGCATGAATTTCTGAAAATTGTAATTTTCAGGAAATACATTCAAAGGAAATTTGTTCCAGAAAACCCAAGTTGAAGAGATAAATGAGGAAAGAGAAAAGTTCATTGTGAGTCTTTAGTTGGCCAGTGAATGGATAATGTTGAGTGGGTGAGGCATATGTTTGAACTGGTTTTGAAGAGAGTGGGGAGGAATTACAGATGCCGGTTCAGAAGAACGGTGCCATGGAAGTATCTATAGAAAAGGCATTCTGAATGCCAATGAGACAGAATGGATGGACTATGTACGAGATTAGTCACTAATTAACCTGAATTCCTTCTTTTGAATAGAGTCTAGAACAGGAGTGGTGAACCTTTTTAAGCATGCATGCCAAAATTGGCTGAATCTTTTAAAAAAACTACCTTCGCATGCCCCTCGGAATTTTTTGCATGCCCCTCAGAAGGCAATAGTCAAGACATTTAATCACACAATTTTATCACAATTTTGTCAGTACGTCTCACCACTCCTACTTCAAACAATTCACTGCATGAATACAGCTATTTACTGAATGGCAGGACATCACTACATGCCTGACAGAGAGAGGGAGAGAGAATATGCATGCGCAGGTCAAAATTCAAGGTAGATTCCTGGAATGATGTTTTGAAGTTTGAAATTTTATTGGGACACTCTGAATTCCGTGTGCCCAAAAAATTTGTATGCGTACCATGGATTCGCCACCCATGATCTAGAAGCTTGAGATGTTTTATAGGCACCACCCCTAGATGCGAGAATATTATTCCACAGTAGGGCAAATTTGAGATCTGTACAGAGTGAGTAGTGGTTTAAAAGAAATATAAGACTGAAGGATAAGACTTTATCTGCATCAATAAAACCCAGTTTTATTGATGCAGATAAAGCAATATTTGTAATGTATTTATTCCAAGAGGATTTAGTAGTCAGGATAATTCCTAATAGAAATACATAATCTTATCTAGAAGTCTAGGTAACATTTAAGGAATTTGTGGGGGATATTTGAGGAGTTGAAGGT
Source organism: Mastigoproctus giganteus (assembly GCF_048544385.1). Lineage (NCBI taxonomy): Eukaryota > Metazoa > Arthropoda > Arachnida > Uropygi > Thelyphonidae > Mastigoproctus > Mastigoproctus giganteus. The sequence goes on from NC_143578.1 coordinate 64,917,278, forward strand.
GTTTGCAGGTGGAATATAGTGTGCTATAATCAGCAAAACTACAGATTGGATTTCTAGTCAGTGGAAGGTCATTAATGTAAAAGAGGAACAGTGGGAGAAAGAACTGAAACTTGGCGATCATCAGAATTAGTGGTGAAGTTAGAAGACAAAGAGATCTACCCTTAAGTGATGGTAGATCTCTTTGTCTACGAGTCAGTGAGCAATCAGAGAGAAAACTGGATACCCAATTACAAAAAACAGTTGGAAATCCATAAGATGGGAGCTTGTTTAGAAGACCTTTATGTCAAACATGATAAAAGCCTTAAAAATGTTAAGAGCAACTGCTTGAGTTTCAACAAATTTTTACCAAGTTGGGTAACATAAGCCAATATATAATCAGTGGAGCAACACTGATGGAATTCATATTGGTGCAATTTGCTGATAACTGGAAGGGAGGCATTTGTCTCCTTTTTTTAGGAACTGACTGGAAATGTGCAAATTTCCAAGCAGAAGGGAAACATTGGTAGAATAAGAAAGTATAAAAAGGCAAGTCAGAGCAAGAGCACATGTTTTAAGAACAAGTGGAGACATTCCATCAGTGCTTAGCACTTTCTTTGCATTAAGATTGTTCAGAATTCTTCTAACATTGTTCTATTGCAAATGGAAGGTACCATGTGAAGTGTTTGGTATGGGAGGAGATGACTTGCCATTGACATAAGAGTTAAAAGATGAGATGCTAGTAAGTCAGCTTTATATTTAGCTGAAGATGGAACAGAACTATCAGGTTGTAACAGAGGTGGGAACAGAGATGGAAGTTCCACCATTGGAAAGAGACCAAAATGATAGACTACCATTTGAATAATATACATAGGTTTAATCAAATATTGTTGTTCTATACTTTCAGTCTCCAGTCTGTACAGAGTAGGTCTAGATTAATCAACGATTACAATTGTATTTGCCAGTAATATGTTTGAGAGGTAATTAAGATTGTCCAATTTTGTTTAATTATGAGGATATATTGGCCTCTGGGACTACTAAATTTTGCAGAATTTCTGGAGGAAGAAAGAAATCCTCAATGTTTGGAGTGTTGTCAAGCCTGTAGGTTCAAGAATTTTTGTCAATGAGTATCAGAATGTTAGTAGGTTGTGATAGTTTGCTCTTAGGGGTTAGGAGCGAATGGGGAGAACTGTTTTAGATATGATAACTAGTTTCTTCATGCTTTTATTTATCCATCACAAATCCAGTTTTCTAGGTTCAGAAAATAATGAGGACAGGTTGTTGGGGGCAGATAACAAGATGACTACACACAATTATATTACTAGATAGACACACTGGACATACTGCATGATTGCTTTGGTGTTCGTCAAACCAATTACACAGTATATCCTTCATTTTCTTTCATTACCAAAAGGACTGAAGGGCTTTTGGCTTTGTTTTTTTGTGTTATTATAGTAGTACAAAACATTCATTTAAACAGAATCCTATTGAATACTTCTTTATAAAAATTGCTGGGGCATGATTTTTGAGCACCCTATATTTTAGACAATTAACACACTTATAGGAATTTCTTTAGAAAATGTGTCTAAGCTCACTTTGGTCCATACAGTGTGACTCAGAAATAGAGAACATTATTTCACAAATATGTTCCACACAAAATTAAAATCAAAAGTCAAGTAACAGTTTTGGATTTAAAGCAATATTATCAAGTCGTATGACTTCCAACTTTCATAATGTTATTTCTGTCATTAGAAGCACTTGCTTACACTACTTGTCATTTTCTGAAAATGATTATATTCTGATTTTTGCCACCATTTCTTACACAACAAAAACACTATCAAAAAACTAGCATTCCTTGTCAGGCATGCTAGTTTTGCAGAATATTTTATATAAACAGTGTATTCATGGTTACACCAAATGAATCAGTGGTCAATAATGTACCATTTAATGTGACTGATACAGTTAGATTAGAGTAAAAATCCCATTATTACAGAAAATATCATAGTAACCTATTTAAGTATCATTATATTGAATCATTGCAAAAATAGTGGAACTCAGAATATTAACAACAGCCAAGTATTTCAATATGCCCCTTGTGCATAGCATATGACAGGAAACTGTGACAGCTGCAGCAGTCAAATATCACTATTCTTTTCCATAGGACCAATGTTCCAACAAATGTGTGTTTGTCATTATCCACCACAATCTTAAGGAATGTGTTTCCTAAGAATGAGAAGAGACCATAGGGTCAGCCTTGTTCAAAATGATAGAATCAGTATCAGCCATACTGAATGCTGTGTACATTCTTCTCTTTCTTGGTGATTCCCTTCTGCTTTTGACTCTCTCTCTCTCTCTCTCTCTCTCTCTCAGGGTTACTTGGGAACTTTTTTTTCCTGGTGCAGCATAAGGCTCAGGCTTCCTTGCATCATATGGATATTAATAATAATAATAATAATAATTAATGATTCCATCAAGCACCTGTTAGATCAGAACAACAATGTGCACAAGTCAAATTCTCATTTGCCACACAGTGCAAGGGGCAAAACTGCATCTGTACAAATCAAAATTGGTTCAAACATTTCAACCAAAAAATATACAGCTGAAATTTTGTCAACCACTTTGTTGATCATCTGAACTTTCTTTTTAATATACTATGTGACAGACAAATTTACTCGGCAAGGGTTAATTAACTTGCAAAATCTGTATATTTAATCAATGGAGAATTCTAAATTTGGCTCAGTGTACATCTGTGTGGACCAACATTGCAAAAGACTTCCTCACCAGATTTCATAAATTGTGTGAGTAACTGAACACTGAATGATACCTTGAGTTTCTAAAACGTTGCCTATGTGACTCTATTCTACTGGGAATATATATATATATATTTTTATGTAAACCCCAAACACGACAGGTATTAGAACCTATAGTACTTAGTACTGTGCTTGGATTAAAATATTGTGCAAAAAAGGATAGGTGGAACAGGACCAGGGTATATCTGACAGGGGCAAAAGTCAATGACATTGTAGAGCAGACATCATCTTTTAAGGGCACAAAAGGTGATATTGTTGTACAAATTGGCACTAATGACATTAATTACCATTCACCTATAAGAATAGGAGAATGGCGGATTTGGGGCTGATTTTGAAAGTGGTTGCAATTCTGCCCAGACACGATAGGAGGGAGTAAATGATGAAAGCCTTGTCAATCAATTCAGCCCTGGAGAGACTGTGCAAGGCTCGTGGGGTAGAATTTTTCTCAGCCTGGTCTGTGCTTGTTAACAGGAGAGACTGCTTCTACAGAATGTGGTACACTTAAATAGAAAGGGTGCAAGAATATTTGCTGATGCTATCGAGGCAGTGTTAGGTGGGTTGGAAAACTGTAGCTTGGGGAGATACACAGGCTAATAGATTAACAATAGCTGCAGACAAAGGTAAAAGTGATTCTTGCTGCTTCTATTGGAATAAGGAGCAGCAGTCTGGAAAACAAGGTGCTGGGGATTTCAAGGACTGCTGGGAGTCATCATGGAACAAGTAAATACATGGGCTGTGTTAGGGTAACTAAGAGTAAGAACAGGTACACATATACTTGCATGTACACAAATGCAAGGAGTTTAGTAAATAAATTTGATGAATTTGAAGTGCTGGTGAAAACATCAAAGGCAGATATTGTTGGGATATTAGAGATGTGGTGTCACACAGATATAAGGGATGCAGAATTAACCAGAGGCAGTAATACTCTTGATCTGATTATCAGCAGTGATTTTTCATGCATTAAGAATCTGCATATAAAGGTAAGGTGGCAGTGATCACAGTGTGCTGATGTGGGATTTACCCAAAGATGTGGCTACTATCAGGGGTAAAGGGAAGGATTTTTGCTTTCGTAAAGGTGACTACAGTGGTCTCAGATAATTTTTAAATTCTATACAGTGGGACCAACTGATGATATTAACAACAGCAAATTTTAAGTGGGAAGCATTAAGGAGATAATCTCGGAAGCTACTAGATTTTTGTTCCAAATAAGAAATATTGTTCAAAGTTTAGGCCTAAATGGATGTCAGATGAACTAATGAGACCATGGCAGAGAAGAAAAATGCATGGGATGCATATAAATTACCTGCTTTTTCTGCTCAAGTAATGTGGCAACTTCACTATTCATCCGACTTGGAACCCTCCTCATGGAGTATTTTTTTAATGGTAAATACGTATTCAAGACATTATGATTAATGTTTTAAAAGCATACCACAGTTCAACTGCATTCATTCTCTGTGCGATATCTACCCAGTTAATAGAGGACATGTAGCACCTTAAGGCATCGTAATTTCCTTTTCTGAAATTATAACCCATTCCTTTGCCTTTTACTACTGCTACCTCTCTCTTCATCATCCACCTTAGAACTCTGTGATCACTTCCTGCTACTGGTTCCTCTACTTCAGCCCTGTTATGTCATCTCATTCATGGGTGATGATGAGGCCTAGGATATTCTTTTCTCTAGTACTTTCCCTGACATGTTGATACAAATAACAGTCATCTAGTTGATTTAAAAATTTTGTTCCCCATGTCGCGTTTCCTTCCCATTTACTCCAATCAATTAGAGGCAAATTGAAATCACCCATAATAAGGCATTGACGCTTACTTGCTCATTCCATTTGCATGTAGAGGCTTTCATCATAATCTTCACAATCACCTGGTCTGTAGATTACTCCTACTCGCATTATACCTTTGTTTCCAACTATCTCACACCATACAGATTCTATAATAGCATGCGAAATATCTGAATCCGGGAAAGCAATCGTCGCACTCAGGTTGCTTCTGATAAGAAGCATTACCCCACCACCCCTTCTATCTACCCTATCCTTCCTAAATACATTATACAAGCCATACTGAAACTCATCATCCCCTATTTCCGGGTGACACCACGTTTCCATAAGCCCTATTATGTCTGCATTACTTGTTTTAACCAGCAGTTCGAATTCGGTCACTTTATTGACGACACTTCTAACATTACTATATAAACAATTAAGACTTACTGTTCTTGTATATTTAACAACTCTAACACAACCCTTGAAATTTTTTAGGCTCGCTTCCCTGGCATTAGCTACCTGCTCACGTGAAACATTTCTGCCCCCAGAACATCTAGAAAATATGTCCAGTTGGGGTAACAGATAAGAATTCTTGAGGAATGTGCAAGAGTTACTTTGACCAATATTATCAGATAAACGCATGTCAGTATTACCCACATTCCCCCTAACTAGCAGTTTCCCTGAACCTTTAAGGTATCCTCAATAATACTGGCAAAAACGTTTGCACCACATTTGTTTAAGTGTATCCCGTCTCTACAAAACAAATTCCTTCTACCTACAAGTGCGGGCCAAGCTGATAGAAATTACCCCCAAAAGCCTTGCAGAGTCCTTCAAGTCTTGAGTTAATCCACAAGGCTTTTAACAAATAATCCCTCCTCTCGTGTCTGGGCAGAATTGCAGACACATAGACATTGTGGCCTAACTCGCGGGATTTCCTCAGCATGGTCCTGTATTTTTCCAACAAATTGTCAGATTGTGTATGTTTAATGTCATTAGTCCCCACATGAATAATAATATTCTCTTTACCCCCCTTAAAATTTGACAATTTGTTGGTGATGTCATTAACAGTTGCTCCCAGCAGACATACCCTGGTTCTACTCCACCTATCCTTGTTACAAAAAATATTCCCTGTTTCCCTGACAATAGAGTCTTGTAATAAAACAAAGTCCTTTTGAACCGGAGTAGCTTGCACTTGGTTTTTCGGTTTTGAGGCCCGAATCGGGAGTGCATCACTTGGTAGATTGCTGGAGTCTTGAGTCCCTACCGAGTTCCCAGATGCATTATTGTCGAGGGCAAGCACCCGTAGTTTCAGAGACTCAAATTGTTCCACCAGTGCACCAAATTGTAATTTTAGTAGTAGTAGTGGCATGTGATGCAAGAAAGCAAGTGTATGAGCTTATGCAGCATCAGCCAAAAAAAAAAAAATAATAATCATAAAATAAAAAAAATAAAATAAATATTTATTATTAAATATTTAAATAAAATAAATATTTGTTCAGTTCCTGCTTAAATTTATTTAACCTATCAACTTCCACAATGACAGATGGAAGTTTGTTCCAGCAATTAACCACCCGCTGGCTAAAGGCAGATTTCCGCACATCTATTCTACATCTGTCTTTCCACAATTTGAATTTATGCCCCCGTAGGTTCATAATCCGAACAAGTGGAAGAATCCCATCAGAATACAGCATGCTCAACCCATTCAAGGCCTTATACACCTCAATCAGATGAACACGCAGGTGCCTAGTCACCAGTCACTGCAATTTGCAGAACTTAAGCCTCTCTTCGTAAGAGGATCCCTTCATTCCCCTCACTAATCTTGCTGCCCTTCTCTGTACACGCTCAAGCAAATCTACATCCTTTCTAAAATGATGCCTCCAGACCTGTACGCAGTACTCAAGGCATGGCCTGACCATTGCCTTATATAGAGGGACAATCACCTCCTTTTCCCTGCTAGCAAAATTCCTATATGTGGGGGATGTCTTTGTGCGTGCGCGATGCAAAGAGTGTAACAAAATCATGCGACAATTCAGCGTTGTTATAGGGCTATATGAGAGCTTGAAGGACAGGGTTGATGCCCTCGAAGGATCTAAAGTGAGGGGCCCATCAAGCTCTCATCTGCCCACATCAACACCAGAGCTTGCACTTGGTCATCATGAAACACAACAGCAACCCCCAAGGCAGAATGCACTGGTCCAACAGGAACTAGTAGTTGTTGGTGACTCTACTGTCAGGAAAACAGGGAACATACTTTGTAAAAAGGATAGGTGGAACAGGACCAGGGTATATCTGCCAGGGGGGCAAAGGTTGATGACGTTGTAGAGCGGATATCATCTTTTAAGGGCACAAAAGGTGATATAGTTGTACAGGTTGGCACTAATGATATTAAGAGTAGGAGACTGGCAGAATTACTTAACAAGTACAGGTCACTGTTGAAAAAAAGCCATGAATTAGGATTGAATTTGAAAGTGTCTGCAATTCTGCCCATACACAATAGGAGGGAGTAAATGATGAGAGCCTTGTCGATCAATTCAGCCCTGGAAAGATTGTGCAAGGCTCAAGGGGTAGAATTTTTTTCAGCCTTGTCTGTACTTGTTAACAGAAGGGACTGCTTCTATACGGATGGGATACACTTAAATAGAAAGGGTGCAAGAATATTTGCTGATGCTATCGAGGCAGTGTTAGGTGGGTCGGAAAACTGCTAGCCTGGGGGAATACAAGGACTAATAGATTAACAGTAGCCACTGGCAGAGGTGAAAGTGATTCTTGCACTGCTTCTATTGGAATGAGCAGAAGCCTGGAAAACAAGATGCAGGATATTTCAGAGACTGCTGGGAGCTATTGCGGTACAAGTAAACACATGGGTTGTGTTAGCGTAGCTAAGAAAAAGAACAGGTGCATGTATACTTGCGTGTACACCAATACTAGGACTTTGGTAAATAAATTTGATGAATTTGAGGTATTGCTCAAAGCATCAAAGGTGGATATTGTTGGGATATCAGAGACATCCTGTCACACAGATATAAGGAATGCAGAACTGGAATTTGGGGAGTACAATGTCTATAGAAAGGATAGACAGGATAGGAAGGGAGGAGGGGTTATGCTATTAATTAAGAAACACATAAAATCCAAGGAAGTGAAGCCAGTCGATATCGCTGGACAGTGCAGTGTCGAGTCAGTTTGGTGTGACATAAGCACTGGGAGATCAAAATTGAGAGTAGGAGTGTGCTATAGGCCTAATGACTCTGGTGAGTATAATAAGAAACTGTACAGGGAAATAGAGTGGGCAAGTAAATCAGAGTCTTATAATGGGGGATTTTAATTTCCCAGATATTGATTGGAATTTGTGGGTTGGTCACTCACACACTAGCGCAAGGCTTTTGTGGATTTCTTGGATGATTGTTTTCTACATCAGTATATTCAGGAGGCAACTAGAGGGGTTTTTTTTTTTTTTTTTTTTTGATTTGGTAGTTGTTGGCGCATCGGCTTCTGTGGCCATATTGCACCTCCCAAGGTTTTTGCAGTACTTTGATCCAAGCCCGAGGCGGGAATCGAACCCGCGACCTTTGGGTTGCCGGGCAGGTACTTTACCCACTTGGCTAGCCCGGTCGGCTGCAACTAGAGGGAGTAATACTCTTGATCTGATTATCAGTAGTGATTCTTCATGCATTAAGAATCTGCAGATAGAGGAACCGTTAGCTGGGAGTGATCACAGTTTGCTGAAGTGGGATTTACTCAAAGAGGTAACTACCATACAGTTATGGTAGGTCTGAGACAGTATTTAAATTCTATACAGTGGGACCAACTGATGATGTTACCAACAGCAAATTCAAAATGGGAAGCATTCAAAGAACTTATCTTGGAAGATACTAGGCTTTACATACCAACTAAGAAATATTGTTCAATGTTTAGGCCTAAATGGATGTCAGATGAACTAATGAATCATATGGTAGAGAAGAAAAATGCATGGGATACATATATATTAACACGTGACACAGAAGCCTATGATAGATATAAGTTGATCTATAACCAAGTTACAAAGGAGATAGGCAGGCGAAGGCAGATTACGAGAAATCTTTGCAAGATGCAAAGAAAAACAGCAAAGAGTTCTTTATTTATGTAAACTCTAGAGAAGGAAGGGGATGAATCAGATTGGTCCACTTGATATCGATGGGTCAACTGCTGATGATCCTGCTCAGGCAGCTAACAAACTAAATGAATATTTTGCATCGACATTCACACATGAGGAGTTATTCAGCGAGGGGAATGCCAGAGGTGTATTCCACTCTGGCAGTAAGCTAGAGAATCTTGTAATAACTGAGAGTAAAGCGGAGGAGAAATTGTTGAAGATAAACACAAGAAAGGCACCTGGGGTGGATGGGATCTATCCAGTTATATTAAAGGAGGCAGCAAAGGAATTAAGCAAAACCTTAGCCATAATTATGAGAGCTTCCTTGGACTCGGGGGAGGTACCCATAGACTGGAGATGTGCAAGTGTGACCCTAATTCACAAAGGAGGATCAAAGGGCAACACAAGTAATTATAGACCTGTGAGTTTAACTTCTGTTCAGGGAAAATTAATGGAGGCACTGGTTAAAGAAGCACTGCAGGATCATCTAGACAAGACTTCAGTTATAGCTTGGACACTGCATGGTTTTGTTAAGGGGAAGTCTTGCCTGACCAATTTGATTGGATACTATGATGAAGTCACAAAAGAACTGGATGCAGGGTATAACTTTGATTTTATATACTTGGATCTTAGAAAGGCTTTTGATACTGTTGCACATGGAAGACTGCTGCACAAATTGGAGCAGTGTGGCATTGGAGGCAAATTGCTGCTATGGATAACGGGGTGGTTGAGGGGGAGAAGACAGAGAGTGGTAATCAATGGACACTGCTCATCGTGGACTAATGTTATTAGTGAAGTCCCTCAGGGTTCAGTGCATTATTGTTTTCTGAATTTATAAATAATGTTGATGATGGTATATCATGCTTAATGTCCAAGTTTGCAGACAATACAAAAGTTGGCAGGGTTGCTAAGGACACAACTGATGCTATGCTGCTGCAACAGGATCTGGAAAGGTTGAACAGTTGGGCTGAGAGGTGGCAAATGAAGTTTAACATTGACAAATGTAAAGTACTACATATGGGAAACAGCAACCCCAGAGCAACGTATCAACTCTGTGGTACTACACTGACAGTGGTAGAGAATGAAAAGGACCTGGGAGTAATTGTGCAGGCAGATATGAAGTTCTCTGAGCAGTGCAGACGTGATGCAAGAGTAGCTCATGGTGTCTTATCAATGATATACAGGAATTTTTCTAGCAGGGATAAGGAGGTGATTATTCTCTTGTATAAGGCAATGGTCAGGCCACACCTTGAGTACTATATACAGGTCTGGAGGCCTCATTTCAAGAAGGATGTAGAGCTGCTGGAACAAGTTCAGAGAAGGGCAACAAGATTAGTGAATGGAACAAAGGGTTACTCTTACAAAGAAAGGCTTAAGTTTTGCAAATTACAGTATCTGGAGACTAGGCACCAGCGAGGTGATCTGATAGAGGTGTATAAAGCCTTGAATGGTTTGAGCATGCTCAATGCTGATGGGATTCTCCCTCTTGCTCAGAATAATCATCTGAGAGTACATAAATTCAAATTGAGGAAAGACAGATGTAGGATAGATGTGCGGAAATTTGCCTTTAGACAGCGGGTAGTTGGTTGGTGGAACAGACTTACATCCCTTGTTGTGGAAGTTGATAGCCTAAATAAATTTAAGGCTCAGCTGGACAGGTATTTTGAACAAACTGAGGGGTGAAGTGGAAGGTTTTTTTTTTTTTTTTTTTTTTTGGCTGATGCTGCATAAACTTGCTTTCTTGCATCATATGCTTCTACTAATGCTAATATTATTGACAAAATCCCACGACCTGCCCTGGCAGCCTGTCTGCACTGCTCTGCTCTGAAAACTTCATAACTAACTGCACAATTACTCCCAAGTCTTTTTAATTTTCTACCACATTAAGTGTAGTACCACACAGTTGGTACATTTCTCTGGGGTTACTTCTACCTATATGAGTACTTTGCATTTGTCAATGTTAAACTTCAGTTGCCACTTCTTAGCCCATCTGCCCAAATTTTCTAAATCCTGTTGCAGTAGCACACTGCCATTGATGTCATTAACAAAACTGCCAACCTTTGTATCATCTGCAAACTTCGACCTTCATCAATATCAGTGATTAATATACAAAACAACAGTGGACCCAACACCGAACCCTGTGGGACTCCACTAATAACATTAGTCCACAAAGAGCAGCACCCATTGATTACCATCCTCTGTCTTCTCCCACTCAACCATCCTTTTATCCATTGTAGCAACTTACCCTTAATACCATTCTGCTCCAATTTGTACAGTAGTCTTCCATGCACAACAGTGTCAAAAGCTTTCTTGAAATCCAAGTATATGATATCAAAATTATTTTTTGCATCCAGTTCCTTTGTAACCACATCATAATATCCAATCAAATTTTTCATATAAGACTTTCCCTTAAGAAACCCATGCTGTGTCTAAATTATTGCTGCAGTCTTGTCTAGATGATCCTGCAATGCATCTTTAATCAGTGGCTCCATTATTTTACCCAGAACAGAAGTTAAACTAACTGGTCTGTAATTACTCGTGTCACCCTTCAATCCCCCTTTGTGAATTGGGGATACATTTGCTCATCTCCAGTCTCAGGGGAGGAGACTGGAGATGTGCAAATCCTTGGACTCAGGGGAGGTCCCCACAGTCTGTGGGGACCTCCCGAGTCCAAGGTTGCTTTCATAATTATGACTAAGGGTTTGCTTACTTCCTTTGCCGCCTCTTTTAATATAACTGGATTGATCCCATCCACCCCAGATGACTTTCTTATGTTTAACTTCAACAATTTCTCCTCCACTTTGCTCTCAGTTATTACAAAATTATTAAGCACCCTAACTATCTAACTGAACTCACTTTATTAAGACAATACATCCTTCTTTTAGTGTACCTACCATGTTTTTGTTAACCAGCACATGTGTTCTGTTAACCAGTTTGTCTGTTTGTTAACATTAAAATTAAATCATGGTTCTACCACCAGCTCAGTCCACTTTGAACAATAAATTCCTCTTATTACTGAAACCCAAACCAGAGTTTTCAAAATGGGTTCCATTTGGAAAAAGAATATTCACTGGGTGTATGGCCCAGTTCAATAGCTGCAACATAATATCACAGGAATAAATCTGGAAGGCTTAAATCAAAGATTAATGTTTCCAAAGAAGCCTTCTATTTCCACCAGACTTGCATTTTATGTAGTAGTAGTGGCATGTGATGCAAGAAAGCAAGTGTATGAGCTTATGCAGCATCAGCCAAAAAAAAAAAAAAAAAAAAAAAAATCACAAAACAATCCCCACTAAATATTTGTCCAGTTCCTCCTGAAATTTATTTAATCTATCAATTTCCACAACGACAGATGGAAATTTGTTCCAGCAATTAACCACCCTCTGGCTAAAGGCAAATTTCAGCACATCTATTCTACATCTGTCCTTCCTCAATTTCAATTTATGGCCCCTTAGGTTCACAATCTGAACAAGTGGAAGAATCCCATCAGAATTCAGCATGCTCAACCCATTCAAGGCCTTATTCATCTCAATCGGATCACCTCGCAGGTGCCTAGTCTCCAGCTGCTGCAATTTGCAGAACTTAAGCCTCTCTTGGTAAGAGGATCCCTTCATTCCCCTCACCAATCTTGTTGCCCTTCTCTCAAGCAAATCTACATCCTTTCTAAAATGATGCCTCCAGACCTGCATGCAGTACTCAAGGTGTGGCCTGACCATTGCCTTATACAGAGGGACAATCACCTCCTTTTCCCTGCTAACAAAATTCCTGTATATCATTGACAACACCACATGACCTGCCCTGGCAGCCTCTCTGCATTGCTCAGAAAAATTCATATCTGACTGCATGATTACTCCCAGGTCTTTTTCGTTTTCTACCTCCTTACCACACAGTTGGTATGTTTCTCTGGGGTTACTTCTACCCATATGCAGTACTTTGCATTTTTCAATGTTAAACTTCAGTTGCCACTTCTCAGCCCATCTGCCCAAATTTTCTAGATCCTGTTGCAGTAACACACTGCCATTACTGTCCTTAACAACCCTGCCAACCTTTGTATCACCTGCAACCTTCGACACTAAGCCTGATATACCTTCATCAATATCATTGATAAATATACAAAACAACAGTGGCCCCAACACCAAACCCTGTGGGACTCCACTAATAACATTAGTCCACAAAGAGCAGCACCCATTGATTACCACCCTCTATCTTCTCCCACTCAACCATCCTTTTATCCATTGTAGCAACTTACCCTTAATACCATTCTGCTCCAATTTGTACAGTAGTCTTCCATGTTTGTTTGTTTGTTATTTGGTTTTTAGGAGCATTAGCAACTAAGGCCATATTGCTCCGGGATATGCGGTGGTCATTCCCTGACCTTTCCGCATTCTCCGTATTTGGTGGTGACGGGCTCGAACCCCGGTCTAATCAAGAAGCGTGTGCTATGCACTGCTGCTCCTTCCCACCTGGCTACGGAGGCGCCAGTCTTCCATGTGCAACGGTGTCAAAAGCTTTCTTTAAATCCAAGTATATGATATCAAAATTATTTTTTGCATCCAGTTCCTTTGTAACCACATCATAATAACCAATCGAACTTCCATCTGTTGTTGTAGAAGTTGATAGCTTAAACAGATTCAAGATAGAACTAGACAAACATTTGGAGTGAGTGGATGGGTGAAATGAGAAGACATATATATATTTTAAAAAAAATTTTTTTTTTTTTTTCGGCTGATGCCGTATAAGCTTGCTTGCATCATATGCCTTTACTAATGCTAATGCTAAAAGAATTTTGGAATGGACAGTAAATTTGACTGTAATGTGACAGTGAAAACACTTGTTCTTCAGTGGCTGCAAACCCGTCCTGAAGAATTTGATGCTAGTACTCCTATATTAATGGGATAAGTATGTACATGTAGGAGAAAGTATATTGAGAAGATTGCTTAATATGAAATAGGAGACAATTTACTGACATTCTATGATAATAATTCCAGTTCAAATTTGGATCAACAATTCACTCCCCTCCAGTCAATACATACATATGTATGTATGTATGTATGTATGTATGCAATGTATACATGAAAAGATGTTGTTGTTATTTGGTTTTTAGGAGCATTAGCAATGAAGGCCATATTGCTCCGGGGATATGCTGTGGTCATTCCCTGACCTTTCCGCATCCTCCGTATTTGGTGATCACAGGCTCGAACCCCGGTCAAATCAAGAAGCATGTACTACACACTGCTGCTCCTGCCCACCTGGCTACGGAGGCATCACACTCATGAAAGGGAGGATCAAATTGAAAACTGAGAGGCTGGGAAAACAAAAATCAAAAATAAGAATACATTAGAGGACAAATGACTGTGATGAATACGACAAGTAACTATAGAGCCATATAAAGAGGACCAGTAAATCAGAATGTCTTGTATTGGGAGATTTTAACTATCCAGATAATGACTGAATTTGAGATTGTTAACAATTGCAAATTCTAAATGGGAGGCATTCAGGGAAGTAATTATAGAAGCTACTAAAATTTTATAACAAGAGATACTGTTCAAGATTTAGACATAAATGAATGTCAGATGAAATTATGAAACTAGCAACAGAGAAGAAAAATACATGAGATAATTTTATAAATTATCAGAGGCTACAGAAACATCCAGTAATTATAAACAATCTGCAATTAAGTTACTGAGGGGTAAGGTAAGCTAAACTAAGGCAGATTATAAGAAGTTTTTGGCCAGGAAATGTGAAGAAAAAGAGCAGTACCACAGATTGGTCTGCTTACTGACAATTCTGTAGTACATTATGGCTATTGATGATCCTGTTGCCGACAAACTGAATAAATATTTTGCAGCTACATTTACACATGAAGTTTTTAGGGATGGGGATAACAGGAATATACACATAATTATAACTTTGATCTAAATGGTTTTGTGACAACAGAAAGGAGAGCAGATGAGAAATTTTTGAAGCTAAAAGAAAATAAGTCACATGGGTCTGATGAACCTTATCCAATTATAATGAAAGATGCAGCAAAGGAGATAAGCAAACCTTCAGCCATAATTACGAGAGTAAAGGTCCCTACCAGTCTGCAGGGACCTTTACCGAATCCATGGATTCAAAGAAGGTCTCTACAGACCGGATAAGTGCAAATGCCACTTCTATTCACAAAAGGGTATCAGAGGGTGAAGTGAGTAATTACAGATCTGTAAGCATGATTTCTGTTCCAGGGAAAATAATGTAGTCAGTGGTTAATGAAGTAATGTAGGATCATCTTGGCAAGAATGCAGTTATATAGCAATTGCAACAAAGATTTGTTAACGGGGGGATGTCATCTGATCAATCTGATCAGATACTATGACATAGCAGATCAGATTGGTATTGCTCAATCACAAAACAACTGGATGTGAAAAATAATTTTGCCGTCATATAAACTTCAGTAAATATATGAGAAAATGCTGTGCAAATTGGAGCAGTGTGGAATGAGATGCAGGAGATACAAGATACTGGTACCTACAAGTTTCACTGCTGGGCTCCTTAATGTTTTCAATATTTATTAACAATATTGATGAATACAAAGTTGAATGTTGAAGTCTGCTGATGATACAAAGGTTGGCAGTTATGCAACTGCAAACAAATCCTAGAGAAATTAGACAGATGGGCTGAGAAGTGGCAATTGAGGCTTAACACTGATAAATGCAAGATACTGCACTTGGATAGCAGTAATCCCAGAATAACATACCAATTCAATGCTACCACAGTCAAGATAGTCTGTGGTAGCATTGAATTGGTCAAGATAGAAAAGACTAAGGGTAAGTGTACAGTTTGATATGAAGTTCTCTAAGCAATGCAGATAGACTGCTAGGACAGCCAGAGAAGTGTAAGGACAAGAAGGAGATTGTCCTGCTGTGTAAGGCAATGGCAAGCCACATTTTCGGTACTGCATACAGGTCCCTCATTTTAGGAAGGATGTGGGTCTGTTAAAACAAGTGCAAAGAAAAGCAACAAGATTATTCAGGAGTATAAAAAGGGTTCTCTTATCAAAAAAAGACTAGAATCCTCTAAATTGCAGTGTCTGGAAACTAGATGATTGTGAGGAGACCTGTTTTAAATTTTTAAGAATTTATAAGGATTGAGTAAACTAAATACTGATGGCATCCTTGCTCTTTCTCAAATGATGCACATAAGGGAACATAAATTGAAATTGAAAAAATATTGGTGCAAGAGACAGATGTTAAAAATTTTCTTTCAATGAGAGAGTAATTGACTAATGGAAAAAACTTTCATTTGGCGTTGTAGAAGTGGGTAGTTCAAATAAATTTAAGGAAGGATTAAACAAATTATTGCAGGAGATTGGCTGATGATGTATAAGCTCATTTCCTTGTACCATTTTACATTACCAATACTAATAGCAGTACTAATGTGTGTGTGTGCATGTTTGTGTGAAGCAAATAAAGTAACACCAAGAATGCATTTGTAGCTTAATTTATATAGATATAAAACAAAAATAGTGCATTTCTGTGAACTTTAAAACTTCTTTTTTGCACACTGGGACAGCAACAAGGCAAGATGGAAGCTAATACAACAATACCTGGTTTATAATTGAGCATGCCATCTTTGTGATGGCATACTGATTCAAACATACAACACATATACAAAAGGACGTAAATTTTTATGTGAATTTTTTTTATTAATTGAAGAGGAATAGAGAAACCGATATTAATTAACTTTAATCATCTATCCTGTTTTTCACTCATCATAACAGATACTGATATTTGTAATGTACTGATATTTATATATTAAAAGATATGGCATTAAATGCTGGTAAAAGTAAATTGAATAATTCCACATTAGCAGACATAGTTAAGTTTATGGAAAAAAAGCCTCAAGCCATGAAAGCTATATAAAGTCATTGTATATGAAGGCATATCAAGCTTACTGTCTAAGTTTGCAGATGATACAAAGGTTGGTAGGGTGGTTAATGACAGGAATTAAGGCATACTATTGCAGCAAGACCTATTAAAATTAGGCAGATGGGCTGAGAAGTGGCAACCGAGGTTTAACATTGGTAAAAGCAAGGTTCTGCATGTGGGCAACTAGGGGTAACTGTCCATTCCAACATGGAGTTCTCTGAGCAGTGCAGACAAGTTGCTAGAACAGCTCATGAGGTTCTCTCAATGATATATAGGAACTTTACCAGCAAGGAGAGGGAGGTTTGTTTGTTTGTTATTTGGTTTTTAGGAGCATTAGCAACTAAGGCCATATTGCTCCGGGATATGCGATGGTCATTCCCTGACCTTTCCGCATCTTCTGTATTTGGTGGTGACGGGCTCGAACCCCCGTCTAATCAAGAAGTGCGTGCTACTCACTGCTGCTCCTTCCCACCTGGCTACGGAGGCGCCGGAGAGGGAGGTGATTATCCCACTGTATAAGGCAATGATTATCCCACTGTATAAGTGGGATAATCATTGCCTAACATGATTAGGCCACATCTTGAGTACTGCATAAAAGCCTGGAAGCATGTATTGGTCAAGAACAATGGGGTACTCTGTACTTCCTGTACATAGCTAGGAGCAAACCGGATTTGCTACTTAGTGCAATCTCATATTGTGGTGGCACTTGACGAAGTTGCCTTGGTATTATAGATTGATTCACTAAGTAGCAAACCCAGTTTGCTCCTAACAATGCAGCAAACATAAATATGTACAATGACTTTATACAGCTTTCATAGCTTGAGGCTTTGTCCTAGACCTAACTATGCCTATTTCACTTACTGCACCTTCTTGCATCTCACATATTGTGGATATATTTTGTCACTGGGTTGTTCAAGTCTTCACAATAACTATCTGCCTACTGAAGAGATTCCAAAAAAGGATTGAGGACCTGTCATCCTGAGCTAAATTGAAATTGTGAACTCTGAGGTTCTAAGTTCAACCACACATTAACTTCAAAATGATTGAAGCCCAGGCATGTGGGCTTCAATTTTATTTTATTTTAAATCATTTTACATAATTTAAATTATTTAAAATTTTTATTTTAAATAAAAAGCAATATATTTCTTCATTGGAGCAGTGCCTTTTATTTAGAGTAGTGCAATAAAAAAGGCAACTCGTGGTGAAGTGCCCCACAATATGAGTTCAATGTACTAAGCAAAAACCCAGTTTGCTTCTAGCTATTTCACATTAGTATTTAAAGCATCTACAACCATATGTCAATGCAACATGTCCCTAAATTACTTATGTTCTAAAGGCTGATTTAACAATTTTGTAAAGTGAAAAGCCTGTAACCTCCACCTAAGCTGAACTAATTAAACATTAAAAAATCAACCCCCCAAAAAATTTCTTCTGCTATTAATGACCTTCAAAGCTATACTTTTGCACTCAGTAAGCCACAGATTTTCCACTGAAAATGAATGAGTAGTACATAAATTTGTTTCACATAAAATTTCACAAATGCATCTTAAAAAAAAAAAGAAATTAGCAAATATTACTAGTTAAAAGTTGCTTGCTTACAGGACACATTATGAATAATACATTTTTTAAAAAATGTAATGTGATGTCTACAAATATGATAGAAATGCTAAGGAGTCCAATAGGTTTCTGAAAGGTCATTTTTATTTGTGAGAGGAAAATTTAGTTTCGTCCACACACATGCACCACTCAAAAGTCAGCATGCCATATTTGTTCCTCTTTTATAATTTGTCTTACTTCTTCAGCTTGAAATCTTTTTAAACAATATAATTCATACAAATTAAAATTAAACTGCCCCTTTTCATAGAGTATATTTAATTGGGTTGGTTTTCTTTACACCAGATGTAACCTTTAAATTTCATCATTCTTTACTGCATTTACACTTTGACTACTTCGCTGAGTTTGTAGCAGTGTTTTACCTATTAGAAATAGAATGAAACCAAGAAGAAACAGAAAAAAAATCTAAACCGTTCATTCATATTATTGTTTCTTCCAGGGCACAGTACAGTAGTTTTGGCTCTAATCAGCAGCTGTTCAACGTATTTTTACTTTGTAGGACAGACGGTATAGCTGCCTCTAACCTCCCCCCCACAAAAAAAAGCAGAATGCATAGTTTAAAAAAAGAAATTTAACCAATATTCCCTCCTGAGACAGAGCTACCCAAGGGATTCACCCACATTACCTGCACTTGAGCTAACTCCATTAACCAGATGAGAGCACAAATAAGTTCAACCTGCTATCGTCCTAATTCTCAAATGAAAACTGACTAGATCTGCCATTAAAAAAATAAGTACTAACATTATAGATGTCAGGTGTGTGTGTGTGTGTGTGTGTGTGTGTGTGTGTGTGTGTGTGTGTGTGTGTGCGCGTGTGTGTGTGTGTGTGTGCGCGCGCGCGCGTGCATGTGCTATTGATTATTGATTTCCTTCATACATATAATTTCTAAATTATAAATGAAATCATAGGAAATCACTGATAAATGAAATAATAGGAAAGTATGAAAGTTAAAAAATGGATGGCTCTATAGTTAATGCAGAAAAAGATTACTCTGCATCATTCAAAGATATCTGAATATACACAATATGCAAGCAATATCAAATAGCATTGTAATGATTATAATACTTAAAAAAATTGTGATATTATCAAACACGTTTTTCTATACATAACTTGCTAAAAAAAAAAAAAAAAAAAAAATCAGAGGAACTAACTAAACATTAAATGTAAACTATAACCTGTCCATTTTCCATATCCATTCTCACCCTGTTTATTCATGAATGCATACAGAGAACAAAAGCTTAACATTTTGAATAATTTTTACATTAGTCGCATTCCTTTTCTGCCACAGAATTTGAAAGCGACTTTAAAGAAAGATTATGAAGATTAAAATATAGTGCACAAAATTTAAATAAGCAAAACCAGAGTTCCAGCTGCATGTGCATGCAAGAATTAATTTAATACAAGTCCCATATAACTTAAAATTAGGTTTGCTGTAATTAAATTTACAGTTATCACTATTTGTTATATTATATATGTATTGTTTTACAGTTTTAATCATAAGGCATCCACAAGAAATTTACTTACCATTGAGATGGAGAAAGAGGTGATGCACTGATAATTCTATAGAACTAAAAAGAAAACTAAAAGAATGTAGTACAAGAAGGCAGGGCTGCCACTTGGCACAAAATTTGACTACATTTTGTAAAGAAAGCATTAGTGTAATATAAAAATAGTTTTTTATTTACTGAAATTAATTCTCACTTTGATTGTTACACATACAGTTAGCTATAATGAATTTATTTATTTTTAAAAATTATATGCTAGTTTTTAAAATTAAAAGTAGATTTGTCGTGGACGTATAGGAGACAAAGAAGTATTAGTGGTTAACATGTCGAAACCTTTCAAATGTTTGCAAAATAAGTTTAAATTTATTAATCATGATTAAATTATAAATCAGCAATTTTCAGTATCAGAATAATGTTTATAAATACATCTATATTTTTATTTATTTATATACAGAACCCTACTACATTAATTCAAACAGCTTATAACACTGCATATATAACTTCCATCTATTACAGCACCCAGAAAAGAAACATGACAGACACACATGTGATGAAAGTTAGTTTGTAATTCTTTTTTATCAGGAACAAGTCATCAAAAAATCACAATCTTCTAACTTATATGGTACTTGGATAACTCTTTCATAACAGTAAGATATATAAAGCAATCCTTATAATGACTTGTACTATCATGAAGGATGTGCTTACCATACTATCCCACAAAATTCCAGTACAAAACATTAATGCCACATAACTGATTCAAAAGGTGGTTTAGGATCAAATAATAAATCAGTGTATCAGCATGCCGATAAAAACAAATGCAGATGAATATATACATTTTCTGATTATACTCCAGGATGGGCACATAAGGTCACAGGAGTTTACAAGAATATTAACCCTTTGCAGTCCAGAATTATTTCTGTGGTCTTCCTGTCCCAGTCTAGCTCGAAAATGAAAAAAATGAATACTGAATATGAGCTGTTCAAAAATTATTTATTTTTGGGTTTATATGGACTCAAAATGTTATTATATTTTGACCAATGTTATTTTATAAAACTGATTAATAAAACATAAAAACATTTTAGTCATTTTAAATATTTATTATTTATACGATTTTAGTGTGTGGTATTTCTTGAAACATTCACCAGGATACAAATCCTGGTTTTCTGGAGACATGCCACACAATACCAAACTGTTTCTTTTCTTTCACTGCTTCCACTTTTTTCCTTTACAGAAGTTTTCATTTAGTTCCATGTTAATAATTACATTTATTTATTAGTTCATTAGTTCATTCAGCCTTTAGTTCATTTATTTAAACTGACACCCAGTCGGACCATATGGAATAATCAGAAAGTAGCTTATTTGAAAGAGTTTCGTTGGTATAATTATGTTTCATTAGAAATTTCTTCAAACAAAGAAATGGTAAAAAAAAAAAAGGCTGAAAATATTCAAGTTCAGTTTTGGAATACTTGAATTACTCAAAAGAAATACACAGTTCAAAACAGTAAAGGGGAAAGTACTGGGGTTGACAATAACATCATCATGACTATCAGCCAAAAGTAAATCAAAATCTGAACTGGAAAGTTCTAATGATTTCTCAATTTCTTCATTAGAAAGGACTTTATGAGATGTTGATGCCATGACTAAACACTGTTTATTTTTAATTCAATTAGTTTGTCAAATTGTTTATAAAGTAAAAAAAAAAAAATTGTTTATATGAAGTATAAATAGAAAGCAATTCAATAATTACACCAGAAGAGAAGGGAAAACAAGCTATAAAATTGGAAAAAAAGAAAGGCATGTCTGACATGACATTGGATTGCAAATGGTTAAATGTATTTAATGGAATCATGTGTATTTGAATGCACAAAATATACCTCAGCACTTGACCATCTGACTATGGTCCTATTTCTAACTCCCACATTAGAAATTTCAGCCCATAAATCACTTCAAACAGTCTTTCATTAATTTAGCTGGAATTAAAATATTTTTGCAGATTTATTTATAAGTGTAATTTGAGATATGAACTTTCATAAATACAGAATGTAACAGAAACTTTCTAAAGGCAAATGTTGTTATTTCTCATTTGTGGTAAAACAGTGTTAGGTGGGTCAGAAAACTGCTAGCTTGGGGAGATACAAGGACTAATAGATTAACATAGATTAACTGGCAGAGGTGAAAGTGATTCTTGCACTGCTTCTATTGGAATGAGCAGCAGCCTGGAAAACAAAATGCAGGATATTTCAGAGACTGCTGGGAGTCATTGCAGTACAAATAAACACATGGGTTGTGTTAGGATAGCTAAGAATAGGAACAGGTGCATGTATACTTGCGTGTACACCAATGCTAGGAGTTTGGTAAATAAATTTGATGAATTTGAGGTATTGCTCAAAACATCAAAGGCAGATATTGTTGGGAATATCTGCCTTTGATGCACACAGATATAAGGAATGCAGAACTGGAATTTGGGGAGTAAAATGTGTACAGAAAGGATAGACAGGATTGGAAGGGAAGAGGAATTATGATATTAGTTAAGAAACACATAAAATCCAAGGAAGTGAAGCCAGTCGACATCGCTGGACAGTGCAGTGTTGAGTCAGTTTGGTGTGACATAAGCATTGGGAGATCAAAATTGAGAGTAGGAGTGTTCTATAGGCCTAATGACTCTGATGAGTATAATAAGAAACTGTACAGGGAAATAGAGTGGGCCAGTAAATCAGAGTCTTATAATGGGGGATTTTAATTTCTGAGATATTGACTGGAATTTGTGGGTTGGTCACTCACACATTAGCAAGGCTTTTGGTGGATTTATTGGATGATTGTTTTCTACATCAGCATGTTTGGGAGACAACTAGAGGGAGTAATACTCTTGATCTGATTATCAGCAGTGATTCTTCATGCATTAAGAATCTGCAGATAAAGGAACCACTAGGTGGCAGTGATCACAGTGTGCTGAAGTGGGATTTACTCAAAGAGGTAACTACCATCAGGGGTAAAGGAAAGTGTTTTTGCTTTCGTAAAGGCAACTACGATGGTCTGAGACAGTATTTAAATTCTATACAGTGGGATCAACTGATGACGTTACCAACAGCAAATTCAAAATCGGAAGCATTCAAAGAACTTATCTTGGAAGCTACTAGGCTTTACATACCAACTAAGAAATATTGTTCAAGGTTCAGGCCTAAATGGATGTCAGATGAACTAATGAGGCATATGGCAGAGAAGAAAAATGCATGGGATACATACAAATTAACACGTAACACAGAAGCCTATGATAGATGCAAGTTGATCTGTAACCAAGTTACAAAGGAGATTAGGCAGGCGAAGGCAGATTATGAGAAATCCTTGGCAAGGGATGCGAAGAAAAACAGCAAAGGGTTCTTTACTTATGTAAACTCTAAAAGGAAAGGGATGAATCAGATTGGTCCACTGGATATTGATGGTTCAATAGTTGAGGATCCTGCTCAGGTGGCTAACAAACTAAACAAGTATTTTGCATCTACATTTACACATGAGGGAAGGGGAATGCCAGAGGTGAAGTAAACTCTGGCAATGAGCTAGATGATTTTGTAATAACTGAGAGGAAAGTGGAGGAGAAATTGTTGAGGATAAACATAAAAAAGGCACCCGGGGTGGATGGGATCTATCCACCCATCCATTAAAGTTATATTAAAGGAGTCAGCAAAGGAAGTAAGTAAACCCTTAGCCATAATTATGAGAGCTTCCTTGGACTCAGGGGAGGTACCCATAGACTGGAGATGTGCAAATGTGACCCCAATTCACAAAGGAGGACAAAGGCTGACACAAGTAATTATAGATCTGTGAGTTTAACTTCTGTTCCAGGAAAATTAATGGAGGCACTGGTTAAAGAAGCACTGCAGGATCATCTAGACAAGACTTCAGTTATAGCTCAGACATAGGATGGTTTTGTTAAGAGAAAGTCTTGCCTGACCAATTTGATTGGGTACTATGATGCAGTCACAAAAGAACTGGATGCAGGGAATAACTTTGATATTACATATTTGGATCTTAGAAAGGCTTTTGATACTGTTGCACATGGAAGGCTGCTGCACAAAGTAGAGTAGTGTGGCATTGGAGGCAAATTGCTGCTATGGATAAAGTGGTAATCAATGGACACTGCTCATCGTGGACTAATGTTATTAGTGGAGTCCCTCAGGGTTCAGTGTTGGGTCCATTGTTGTTTTCTGTATTTATAAATGATATTTATGATGGTATATCAAGCTTAATGTCCAAGTTTGCAGACGATACAAAGGTTGGCCGGGTTGTTAAGGACACTACTGACGCTATGCTGCTGCAACAGGATCTGGAAAGGTCGAGCAGATGGGCTGAGAGGTGGAAAATGAAGTTTAACATTGACAAATGTAAAATACTACATATGGGAAACAGTAACCCCAGAGCAACATATCAACTCTGTGGTACAACACTGACAGTGGTAGAGAATGAAAAGGACCTGGGGGTAATTGTGTAGGCAGATATGAAGTTCTCTGAGCAGTGCAGATGGGCGGCAAAAGTAGCTCATGGTGTTTTGTCAATGATATACAGGAATTTTTCTAGCAGGGATAAGGAGGTGATTATTCCCTTGTATAAGGCAATGGTCAGGCCACACCTTGAGTACTGTATACAGGTCTGGAGGCCTCATTTCAAGAAGGATGTAGAGCTGCTGGAACCAGTACAGAGAAGGGCAACAAGAATAGTGAATGGAACAAAGGGTTGCTCTTACGAAGAAAGGCTTAAATTTTGCAAATTACAGTGTCTAGCGACTAGGCACCGGTGAGGTGATCTGATAGAGGCGTATAAAGTCTTGAATGAATATAAAGTCATAAATTCAAATTGAGGAAAGACAGATGTAGGATAGATGTGCGGAAATTTGCCTTTAGCCAGCGAGTAGGTGGTTGGTGGAACAGACTTCCATCCCTTGTTGTGGAAGTTGATAGCCTAAATAAATTTAAGGCTCAGCTGGACAGGTATTTTGAATGAACGGAGGGGTGAAATGGGAGTGAGTTTTTTTTTTTTTTTTTTTGGCTGATGCTGCATAAGCTTGCTTTCTTGCATCATATGCCTCTACTAATGCTAATGCTAAAAAGATGTCTTAATTTTAGAAATTTTGCCAATAATAGGATATAATGCAAGAATAATGAATGTGAATCATACTAGTCTTATTAATGGTATTAGTATGAAGAAGTTTAAAAACTTTTAATATAACCATAAACATTCATTTCCGTTGAAAAGGCTAATACAGTTTGGTCTATTACAATTTGTCGGCTATATCCGGTCATTACCTAATTCTTTAACGAAGTCTAAATAATTTCACTATATGATTCAAGACATGTTAATACTGAATACAAATTACATTAGCTAGGCTCTGATGAATTCAAGAGAGAAAGAAGTGAACATATATTAATATGGGCAGGGCAGTTAACATATCCATCTTTCTTATTTTTCTACACTGGTATAAAGACATAATATGGATTATATAAATTTGTCCAATCTCTTATTTCTATTATTTACTCACTTGTAGAAGTTCCATTACTTTCCCCCCAAAACACTGAATACTTTGCAAATGTACATTCAATTTAATAATATGAAATATGCTCTCAGAAAAAGAGAACGTTCAAATTAATCACAGTAGGGTTATATATATATATTGTTCCTTTGTATACACAGACATATTTTATAAGGTAAATGTGGCAGCCCTGTTAATACTTAAAATAAAAAAGGAAGAAGCAAAAGAGATTGAGAATATTTCCTATTTGCTAAAGAAGCGTGTTATTTTCAACATAAATTATAAGTCCTATTTATATGACTGGCAGCTTACAAAGAACACTTTTATCTCACTTACATTTGTGACCATGGACAGACCAATGATGAAAGAAACTAGACAAGTTCCAGCAATAAAATATTCTCTTCGATACCCGACACGCAAAATATGTGGAAAGAGATCCACAACAGCAGTCACAAACCCTTCAATTGCAACAAACTAGGAGAGGTGGGGGGGGAGAGAATAAAAAGGAAAAGAGAAAAATAAATTATATATAAATTCAACTATCCATGAAATATTCTCATCTCAAGTGCAGTACTATATTTTCATACATATAGGGCAGGGATGGGCAACCTCCAGCCCGCAAACGCGTGTGATCCAGCCCGCGGTCTGTTTCAAAATATATATAATGAATGCCAAAGAATATATATCATTAAATTATGTTTAATGTAATTTTTATTATTATTCTGGCAACTGGTCACCTGAGTATTGTTTAGCCTCTGAAGTTACACTTATAGAAATATTAGTAAATAAAAGATAGTCATGATATGTGACAAATACATAAATTTGTCACATTATTCATTACTGGCCTGATATGGCTAATGTTGTTGTTTTAGCACCTTTCACACTAGATTTGATTTTTTTTTTATTTATCTGAAATGAAAAACTACAAAGACTAAGAATCAGTTATTACTATGCCAACCAGAGACACATCTAAATTGTGGATCCTTTGATCCTCGCGTTTGATGTTCTGAAACTGATCAGGGCATTGAGAGGAACCCTTCCTGTAATTAGCATTTATCCCATGGTGTTCAGAGAGAGCAGAATAAACAATGACTAGGCAGAGTAAAGTGTCTGCTTCAGTCACTCCAAAGCATGAAGTTTTGTTAAATTTATGGTTTTGAGGTTCATTTGCCATTTTCACAACAACATTCTACCCTTGTCTATTGCTTTGTTTCTATACAGTCAACAGGACCTGGACTTTGTCATTGGCCATGAATAATACATTTTATAATCTTTTTATGTGTATCTGTTCTATTTTCATTTGTGGTGGAAAAATTTGTTGCAAAGTTACTTGAAAGAGTAACTTGGGAAACAAAACAAAAGAATTTAGCCAATTACAGAGATTTTCACTTGCTTTATTGGCAGAGAAAGAAATTTCTTCAGCTGTTATCAAGCATCATGTACTATTATTCTACATTTTCAACTTTCTCAGAGAAAAAACAGTGTCAACCAGCACAATTGCATTTTTTTTCTAACTTGTGATAGAAAGGCTGAAGATTTAAGTAAGCAAATTTATTATTCCAGTTTTCATTAGTTTATTTTACATAATGGATCATTCACAAATTATGAATGATCCATGATGTCAGCAATCATCAAACACTGTCCAGTTTTTATTCTAATATATGTTACTCATTGCTGTAGATTTCTTTCTTTCTCTCTTTTTTTTTTTTTTTTTTTTTAACTATTCTTTGCATTTTGTTGCGATTTGACAGAATTTTATTACTCTGATATCAGTAATTTGTATTTTAAATAATAATAATAAAGTAAGTAGACAGCTGTTGGTAGAATTACCATCTTCCCGGTATTTTATTTCTTTGTTTGAAAAAAGTGTAAAAATGAAAATATTTATGATTATTTTTCAGAAATAACAGGTAATATGTTGAGCTTTTCTTTCTTTTCTTTTTTTTTGCTCTTCACTTTTTGGGGTTGGATTAACAGAGAAGGGCAATGTGCCTCACAGGCATTTTATTGTTTTATTGGCCCGCCATTTAAAAAGGTTGCCCACTCCTGATATAGAGTAATCAGTGCATAAATAACATGCAGTATGAAAGTTAAGCACATTTTGGAAATATCTGTATCTTTCAACTTTATAAATCAAAATCTATAATATAATTTTGATTTATATAATTTCTAATTTTATTTTTGATACAGATCTGTCTTTCAGCTGAAATAACATTCTGGAACATTTTTCCTAAATTAATAACAATAGTAAATAATTCACTACTCTGAAAAAAAATTCATTGATGTTTTCTCAGAAAAGGGTGTTTCTGATTCATTTTCTAATTGTAATTTTAAAAATGACTTCCGTTTGTTTCCATCATGTCAAGCTTCTTTGAAAATCATGAAAGAAAATTTAATTTTTCACAAAATTTTGTTAATTTTAATAAAATGTGTACACTGAAATTATAATAAAATGCTACTTTATATTTAAATACATAATGAAAACACTATTAAAAAGAGCAGCAGTGTGGTAAAAAAGTCACTAAACACTCACCTCTCATTTTAAAAACTGATCTATGAATCTAAATTTTAATTTTTTAAAAATTTTTTTTGCAGATGCTTCTCCTTTATAGTCCCTCTTCAACATCCAGCAATAGTCAGCCATCACGTTAACATTTCACCTCCCCTGGTACCTCATCTCCATGTTTTTAATGTCCTGGTGAAACCTCTCACCCTGTTCTTCACTAACGCTACCTACATTTTCTGGGAAGTAGTCAACATGTGAGTGTAAAAAATGCACCTTGATACACATGTTGCAGCCCAGCTTCTTAAAGTTTGCTAATATATTTTCAACTATATTCTTGTAGTCTGGATCCTTGTTTTTCTCTAAGAAGTTCTCAACAGCAGACTTGAATCTAATCCGTGCCTGTTTTTCTCTTTTATTCATTGTTCCCTCAAAATCTCGGTTCCTCATCAGTTTGTGAATTTGAGGTCTAACAAAAATACCTTGTTTTATCTTTTCTTGGGTGATCAATGGGAATTTAGAACAAAGGTAGCTGAAGCAGAGACCGTCCCGAGGTAAAGTTTCACAACTCTTTCATCAAGCCCAGTTTGATGCGCAAGGGTGGAAGGAGGACAGTTTTGGGGCCTACCAGTGGTTCATGAAATATGCTCTTTGATCCAGGCAACAAACTGCCCCTCTTTGGTCAGACTTTGACATTCCAGAGCTTACTCCTTGCCCAACTGTCCCACTCACTCAAAAAGCAGGGCATTTTTGTGCAGCCAGATTGCTGTCCAAGTAACATGCCTATTACTTTAAAGTCAGCATAGGCTAACCAACCATGTTCTTCATACTTAATATTTGTCAACAACTTCTTCAAGTTCTCGTGTTCGTTCAAATGCAGAGTGAGCTACTGGAATTGACCCACATTTATTTCCATTATGGAGCGACACACCTTTGAGATTCCTCTTTGATGAGTCAATAAAAAGTCTCCACTGTGTAGGATTGTAACTAATTCCTAAATAGCTCATTAAGTTATTTATATTACTACAAAAAAACCGTAGCATCGTTTTCTCATTCTCTGTACTATGAGAAAATGTCCCATGTGTTAGAAAATTTTTTGACTTAAGTTTAGAACCAAGAAGTTCTGCAGATTCTTTTGGTAAATTTAAATCTCTTACCAGATCATTGATTTCATGCTGCAAAAACAGTTGAGGGCTGAACTCAATGTCTCCAAGTGTGCAGACTTCAGTTCATCTTCAAAAGCTTCACTTCCAGGACACTCTCTGCTGCTACATTCTCTAGCATAATTGGAGGGCATGGAATCGACAGGTTATCTCCATGTGGGAATGGTCTAATGGCAGATGGAATGTTAGAATACACAATGTCCTTCTTACTCTTTGCATTGTATCCCTCTACATTAACTAAGCAAAAGTAACAGTCATCACAATGGTTTGTAGGCTCCCACCAAACCATGGGAATTACAAATGACATAGCCTTCTTTTTACCATTTTTCCACAATCTGAATGCTTCAACACAGGTTCAGCAAACTTTATGTGGAGCTCATTGTTTATCTTGGTCACCAAGTTTCACTTCATAATATCACTAATATCACTTCAAAATTTAGAAAATATTTCATGTAATGTTGTTCACAAAAATTTATTTCATAAATGAATACTACTCTGCTGACAAATACAACCAATGGCTTCCTGTTTATAAGCTTATTATATGCATATTTTATCTTATATTTGTTAACGTGCAGTCTCAGATTATATAACTTGCAATCTGCATGCTTCTGCTTTGCTTAAAAATATGGTATTCTACTTGTCATCAACTATTTGACCCTTATAAATAAAAATCTGATTCCAATAAGCAACGAAAATAATTATACTTACAGAAACACCAAAAATGAGAGTATATTAAATGAAAAACTTTGTGTATTAAAACATGCAAAATATCATAGCCCAATTTTAACAAGCACTGTCTGTATTCTAAGGTAATGATATTTCAGGTAACGAAATATCATTAATCTGAAAAGATGTGAATTGCTTCTAGTCTCCATATGAATGGAAAATTTTTTTATTCCAGGGTAGGTGTATGGTACCTGATGAATTTGAGAAAACAATCTTCTTTTCCTAAGCCTTATTCCATTTACGTTGAGGTCAGCTTTTCTAGTCCTATTACCCCACTCGTTCCTGCTTTTGGCCAAATCCTAATCCACTCCATATCCTTCTTCACTGTCTCACACCATGTTTTCTTTGGCTTTCCTCTTCTTTGTATTCTCTGCACTGGCATCTCTATGACTGTATTCACTGAGGCCATCTAAGACCATCACTTTAAGTGGTCAAACCATCTCAGTCTACATTTTTAATTCAATAAATCTTGCATCTAGACTTTTTCTGATATACCCATTCATCACTTTGTTCTTCTGTGTAACACCACACATCCATCTCTATATTCTCATCTTTACTGTGTTGTCACTTCAGTTCTGGTACCAACAGAGACAATGTAAGTACCTCTATTTGCCCCTGTTGTCTCTTTACTGGCCAACACTCCACTCCATACATCAGTTCTGGTCTCATCACTGTTCTACAAAAATTTTCCTTTAAGCCAACGTTTCCCAAACTTTTTTAGTCATGGAACACTTTTAATCTCACAATATATTTACGGAACACTTACGAAACACAAGTTTAGCAGAAGCCAAGGAACTATTTGCTAATATTTTATTAGCAAATTCTGGTCTCATCACTGTTCTACAAAATTTTCCTTTAAGCCAACGTTTCCCAAACTTTTTTAGTCATGGAACACTTTTAATCTCACAATATATTTACGGAACACTTACGAAACACAAGTTTAGCAGAAGCCAAGGAACTATTTGCTAATATTTTATTACATAATATTTTATTTCAAACATACAGTGGCGGGCAAAAAAACTGCACCACCTTAAAAAAAGTAACATTTGTGATGAAACATAAGATATTGTTTGATTACAGTCATTTTGTTTGAAGCAAAGCAAAGGTATTGCATCAGATAACGCTTCTATTGTATCAGACAGTAATTGAAAGGCATTATATCAGCCGTTTCTATAAATATGGCATTGGAAGGGTATACACGTTCGTTAGTGTCCTGTTTCGCGGAGCTGTAAGCATGGCTCCATATGTTCAGTTGACACCAAGAAAAAAGTGTAACTGTTGCTCTGTCCCAGGAAGGGCTTTCTACGCATGCTATTGCTGATAAAATAGGCTATCAACAGTATCCCGGGTGCTGAAATTAAAGCGTGAAACTGGTGATGTAAAGAGAAGATCTGGAGCAGGCTGTAAGATTCCCAAGATTGATATTTTAAGCGGCTATGCCTTCGTAATCGTCATGCTAGTGCTCCTGATCTAAAACTGGACTTTGAGATGGTGTTGAAACAAGTGCACGAAATATCCAAAGGCGGCTTTCATAATGTGGTCTGCATGCTTATCGGCCCAAGAAGAAGTCTTTATTGACCAAAAAATTAGGAAGAAGCTACTTGCTTGGGCTAAAACGCATGTTTCATGGACAAAAGAGCAATGGGACACTGTCATCTTTTCTGATGAATTGAAATTCAACCTGCATGGCTCAGATGGGAAGCGATAAGTCAGAAGACAAAAATCGGAGGCATACCATCCTAACTGCATAACATCGACTGTAAAGTTCTCCGCCAGTCAGATAGTCTTGGGATGCATAACAAGCAAAGGAGTGGGGCGAATTAAGTTTATTAATGGAACAGTGAATGCAGAAACGTACACTGTTATCTTGGAGGGGTCCCTTAAACCCATTATTAGGGATCACCACACAGATGTACAAAACTGTATTTTTCAACAGGACTCAGCACCTTGCCACACAGCAAAATTGGTAAGTTTTATGCTATTTAGATTTAATGATGAGTTTGTCTTCTTGTCTCACAAGGCTTAAAACATACTTACACCAATGTTTTCCCTCGTTTTTCTCCCTTAAGGTGCAGTCATACCTCAGAAATGCTGGCATTACAGTGTTGGACTGGCCCGGTAACAGTCAGTCCAGATTTGAACCCTATTGAAAATTACTAGTAGATAATGTCATCTAAAATTGCTTAGAAGAAGCCAACAAGTAAGATTCAGCTGCAAGAAAGCATTGTAAGGGTGTGGTACCACAAAATTGGGCAACCATATATCCAGAAGTTGATTAATTCTATGCCAGATCGTTGCAGGGCTGTAATTGCAGTTCGAAGAGGAACAGCAAAATATTGAGGACTTATTTTGCCGATTTACAGTACATAATACTATTACATTAACTTGTCATTTCAGTACATGTAAATGCAATAAAATGTATGTTTCGTTGTCATGATTGCCATTTGCATGATTTCTCATATTTCCATTAATTACGCATTTTACCCTTTGGGAAGATATTTTGGCAATTAGGTATATCAGGTGGAGTCTTTTTATTTTATTTCATTCACAGAGATATATATCCTATCTAACAAATGCATTTTGAACATTTCTCCAACCCACAATGTAGGGCAAAACACATTATTTACAAAATTCACAAGTGATGCAGTTTTTTTTTGTCTGCAACTGTGTGTAAAGCCGAAATTCAAATAACTGTCATCATACTTTCGTTTTCGTCTTTTAAGTTTGTACCTGTTTTTTCACTTCAGATTTTTTGGGGAACAAAAGGCTGCGATTGTTCATACTCACTTTGAAGTGTGACAAAATTGTGTTCATTTTCATCGACTACAGTTGCAATACTAGAAGTACTTGCTTCTCGTTTTAAAGTTCCTTTTTTCCACACAAATCCATGGTTATTTATTTTAATAATAATATTTCAAAATACTGATTATCAAAAAATACTGAAATTATCAAAAAAAAAATTTATACAAAGAAATGAGTTCAGTTATGATATCGGTTCGCTTCCCCCTCTCCTTCAACCCAGTTAAAGGAGAGGGGGAAGAGCATATTAGACTACTACATTGCTACTTTTTTTGTAGATGGCATTACCTCTACAAATGCTTTTCTATGCAAAGTCCACCAAAATAAAGTGTTCCGCAGTCTATGTCAGTATATTAATAACTGAAAAAAAAATGTTAAAAATTATAAAGATACAAAAGTGGTGTATGCAACAAATATGAAAAATTTATTTATTTTATTTTTTTAATTATTAATTACGAATTTTCACAGAACACTTGTTCACATCTCATGTAACACTAGTGTTCCGCAGAACACAGTTTGGGGAACACTGTTTTAAGCCTTACTGGTACTTGTCAATTGCAGATCACCCCACCTGCCAATCTCCGCTTGATCCACCCTATTCTATTCATCACATTCTCGTCTGTCTTTCCATTCTGCTTTATAAGTGGCCCTAAATAATTAAATTTTTTCTTCTATGTCACAGGCTGATCTATTCTCACCACACTCTCCTCCATATTTCTATTTCCACTATAATTACACATTTCCCAGGCAGCACAGCAACTTCTCCAGGGGAGTGCAGCTTGCCAGCTATTATTTCTCACCACCCGTCTTAAACTTGCCAGATAATCTGCATACATACAGTTCTGCAACTGGGGAGTTGAATACTGTATTAAATGATGTTTCCATTGTTAGACATAGCAATTTAAAATAAGATTTGACATTGGAGAGTGAATACTGATGCAGTTACTTCTAACAAAGAGAAGTATTATTTTCCTTTGTGGTGTCCAAAATCTTTGATAATCAACAAAAACCACCTGCAATTCCTAGATCTATTTTAAATACTGCTTCCTGGCCAAGATTTTACTATTTCCTTAAGAAAACCTTCACAGATGGAAGTTTCTCTGTCTCAATCTTTAAATGAGATGGCTTTGTACTTGCAAAATTTAATTATAAATACTGCTTCCTGTTCCATGAGACTTAAGTGACAGTGCTCTAAGTCAATTTCCTGGTGGACACCTGCACTTTCTGCTCATCAGAACTGGTAATTTCTACTAGGTCTTTGCAGAAGGCTTGAGCTGTGAAACTTCAGTCTTCTGAAATAGATGCTCTCAAACTTAGGTATACTGATTTAAGAAGACAATACACTTATTATTAAGGAAAAACTAAAATCATGGAGGTTGCTAGTCACAACAGTGGGTTGCTGGGCTTTAGATACATCAGCAACTTAGACCATATTGCATCGTATATATTATGTCTGTAAATTGCATATGTTTTGTGGTGGTTTGTCTGTTTGCTGGATTGGCCACAGTATGAAAAAAAAACCACAAAAATTCCTTACATCATTGATGGGACCTGAACCAGAGCCTCTTCCACCTGATATGGGTTGGATGGTGCTTATATACCTGCAAGGGCCAAAACAGTGGGTAATTCTCACCTCTGGGTCTTATCTATAAAATAACAACAGGGAAAATCTTAAGTACTAATGTATTTTTTCCATTATTTCATTGGAAGACATCCCTAAGTCTAAGTAGTAATAAGTTATATTAGCTTCATTCTTAACAAAATTGCTCCTGTTTCTTCCAATGTCCCTTTTCTTCTCATTCATGAAGAAATTCAGGACCTCAGTAAAATACTTATGTAAAATACTGTAATCAAACCTCTATTTTCCTTGAAGGAGCTTTCTATGACTATTTAAAATGCAAAATCCAAAAAGGTCCAGGTCTAGATAGAAATGTATCTGAAATAGTGAGATATGTGTTTATAGTTATTCTGAATATTTTTTAATTCTGTATAATAAATGCCTTCTGAAGGTGTTTTTCCTAAGCCCTGGAAGGTGGCACTGTTGAAACACTTAAACATCCAGAAAACCAGCTTTAAGTTCAAATTCCTACAGGCAGATCACCTTATTATCAGTGGTTGGTAAGGTCTTCAAAAATATATGTTAATTTTAAGAATTGCTACTCAGTATGAATTAATGAGTCTCACTTCTAAAAATAAATTTGGGTTGAAATGTGAAAGCCATACCACTGATGCAACTACCAAACATCCAATTTGTGGACTCACCTTCTAGCAAATATCTTCTTGGAAATTTTGTGAACTTTGAAGAATTACCTTTGATAACATCTTGCAGGAAAGCATTATACAAAGTGTAGTTCAATGTTCTTATAAAATCTTTCAGGATACTCAGGATTACTTTTGTGATCAATCTATCATTATGCAGACATACTTTCACAAAATTGACTGGCAAAATTTCCAGGGTTGACCTTAGGTTTCTATTCTTGGCCTGACTGGGTGGAGTATAATCCTTGATGATTGGCTGGCCCAAGTTCAGAAGATACTCAAAATCACTTTTACTGACAATCTTGTCCTTACTGTCCCTGGCTTGTCCTGTGATGAAATGGAATGTAATGCAACAGAGTTATTGAACAACTTTCTTGCTGAACACAGGTAAATTGTCATAAATTTTCAATGAGAAGACAATGCTTTAGAAGGGTAGATTATTTTCTACACAACTTGTGTGAATAAATGGAAAAATCAACAAAAATGTCAAAACCAAACATATATAAATATCTAGGAATTCTAGATGAGGGGAAACATATAGTCTACATTAAAGAAAAGGTTACAAAGTTCTTTGCTATTGCTTACATAACCCATTCTGATTGGGGTTTGAATGGCAGGCCCTCAACCTCCTCTATAAATGGTTTTCTCATCAATTGTGACATATGGAACATGGTGGTTAATCCAAAATTGGTTATGTCAAAACTTTATATATCAAATATTTTCGTATTAAGGCATTCCTGTATTTGATGTAATGTGCTTGATCTGTTCATATATAGGAAATTTTTTTCTTATAAAAGGAAAGTATATAAAGATTATTCTTATTCATTGTAAAACATTTCCTAACTTATGAAACAAGTTATGAATACTCACTTGGCTATCTAATCCTAACATCAAGATCATAAAAAAAAATAAAATGGCCCAAAGGGGAGAACACGGCATTTGAGTCACAGCTTTGGGATATGCAATAAATGCTAATCCAGGACCTATATTATACACAAATTTAGATTAAGCACATTTAAATTAAAACATAAAATAAACATAAAAAAATTAAATTAAAACATAAAATCTGATAACTAAAATAGTTATCAGAAATATATCAGAAAAATATCTAAACCAATAAGAAGTATAAAAAGAATCTGAACCCGTAAGTTTAATTCACAGAACTCAGTGTTAATGATTATTTAATTACTTTTAAAATCATGGTGGTTTAGTTATGAAGGAAAAATACACAGTTTTAATTTTTTAGGAATTCAAACAATCTCTGAGGGTGAGAGTAGGCAGGTGCAGGTGACAAATGAAATTATTCTTGTATATGAAAGGTGTCATAAAAATAATAGAAAACTGGTTTATGTGAATTGCAAATAGATTCACACAAACCAGGGTGAACACAAAGTGAATTCTCACAAATACTGTAAACTTGCAGCTTCCCGAATCAAATAGCTAGATATATATTCCATGGAAGGGGGATAGCTAAACTTGTCCTCTGACAGAACAGGTTGTTGTTGTTGTTTGGTTTTTAGGAGCATTAACAACTAAGGCCATATTGCTCCGGGAATATGCGGTGGTCATTCCCTTGACCTTTCCGCATCCTCCGTATTTGGTGGTGACGGGCTCGAACCCCCGGCCTAATCAAGAAGCGTGTGCTACGCAATGCTGCTCCTTCCCACCTGGCTACGGAGGCACCTGACAGAACAGGTAACGTGATCATAACAGGACTCTTTGAATGAAGTTAACTACTGAAGTGCATTTAACAATAGCCAATGTAATTAGGATAAGAATCAATTATTACAAAGATTCATTGCCATGATGAGGGTACTAATCCAGATGCTAATCTAACCAAGGCATCTGCCTCTCATTTTAAAGACATATAAGGAATGCAGAACTGGAATTTGGAGAGTACAATGTCTACAGAAAGGATAGACAGGATAGGAAGGGAGGAGGAGTTATGCTATTAGTTAAGAAACACAAAATATAAACACAAAATTCATAAAATCCAAGAAAGTGAAACCAGTCGACATCGCTGGACAGTGCAGTGTCAAGTCAGTTTGGTGTGACATAAGCATTGGGAGATCAAAATTGAGAGTAGGAGTGTGCTATAGGCCTAATGACTTTGATGAGTATAATAAGAAACTGTACAGAGAAATAGAGTGGGCCAGTAAATCAGAGAGTCTTATAATGGGGGATTTTAATTTCCCAGATATTGACTGGAATTTGGGGGCTGGTCACTCACACATTAGCAAGGCTTTTGTGGATTTATTGGATGATTGTTTTCTACATCAGCATGTTCAGGAGGCAACTAGAGGGAGTAATACTCTTGATTTGATTATCAGCAGTGATTCTTCATGCATTAAGAATCTGCAGATAAATGAACCACTAGGTGGCAGTGATCACAGTGTTCTGAAGTGGGATTTACTCCAAGAGGTAACTACCATTAGAGGTAAAGGGGTATTGCTTTCGTAAAGGTGACTACGATGGACTGAGACAGTATTTAAATTCTATACAGTGGGATAAACTGATGATGTTACCAACAGCAAATTCAAAATGGGAAGCATTCAAAGAACTTATCTTGGAAGCTACTAGGCTTTACATACCAACTAAGAAATATTGTTCAAGGTTCAGACCTAAATGGATGTCAGATGAACTAATGAGGCATATGGCAGAGAAGAAAAATGCATGGGATACATACAAATTAACACGTGACACAGAAG
The DNA here is from genome assembly GCF_048544385.1 of Mastigoproctus giganteus. Lineage (NCBI taxonomy): Eukaryota > Metazoa > Arthropoda > Arachnida > Uropygi > Thelyphonidae > Mastigoproctus > Mastigoproctus giganteus. Next base: position 64,954,667 of record NC_143578.1, read on the forward strand.
CCTATGATAGATACAAGTTGATCTGTAACCAAGTTACAAAGGAGGTTAGGCAGGCGAAGGCAGATTACGAGAAATCCTTGGCAAGGGATGTGAAGAAAAACAGCAAAGAGTTCTTTATTTATGTAAACTCTAGAAGGAAGGGGATGAATCAGATTGGTCCACTTGATAGTGATGGGTCAACTGTTGATGATCCTGCTCAGATAGTTAACAAACTAAATGAACATTTTGCATCGACATTCTCACATGAGGAGTTATTCAGCGAGGGGAATGCCAGAGGTGTATTCAACTCTGGCAGTAAGCTAGAGAATCTTGTAATAACTGAGAGTAAAGTGGAGGAGAAATTGTTGAAGATAAACACAAGAAAGGCACCTGGGGTGGATGGGATCTATCCAGTTATATTAAAGGAAGCAGCAAAGGAAGTAAGCAAACCCTTAGCCATAATTATGAGAGCTTCCTTGGACTCAGGGGAGGTACCCATAGACTGGAGATGTGCAAATGTGACACCAATTCACAAAGGAGGATCAAAGGCTGACACAAGTAATTATAGACCTGTGAGTTTAACTTCTGTCCTCGGAAAATTAATGGAGGCACTGGTTAAAGAAGCACTGCAGGATCATCTAGACAAGACTTCAGTTATAGCTCGGACACAGCATGGTTTTGTTAAGGGGAAGTCTTGCCTGACCAACTTGATTGGATACTATGATGCAGTCACAAAAGAACTGGATGCAGGGAATAACTTTGATATTATATACTTGGATCTTAGAAAGGCTTTTGATACTGTTGCACATCGAAGACTGCTGCACAAATTGGAGCAGTGTGGCATTGGAGGCAAATTGCTGCTATGGATAAAAGGGTGGTTGAGGGGGAGAAGACAGAGGGTGGTATTCAATGGTCACTGCTCATCGTGGACTAATGTTATTAGTGGAGTCCCTCAGGGTTCAGTATTGGGTCCTTTATTGTTTTCTGTATATATATAAATGATATTGATGATGGTATACCAAGCTTAATGTCCAAGTTTGCAGATGATACGAAGGGTGGCAGGGTTGTCAAGGACACTACTGACACAATGCTGCTGCAACAGGATCTGGAAAGGTTGAGCAGATGGGCTGAGAGGTGGCAAATGAAGTTTAACATTGACAAATGTAAAGTACTACATATGGGAAACAGCAACCCCAGAGCAATGTATCAACTCTGTGGTACTACACTGGCAGTGGTAGAGAATGAAAGGGACCTGGGGGTGGTTGTGCAGGCAGATATGAAGTTTTCTGAGCAGTGCAGACGGGCTGCAAGGGTAGCTCATGGTGTATTGTCAATGATATATAGGAATTTTTCTAGCAGGGATGAGGGGGTGATTATTTCCTTGTATAAGGCAATGGTCAGACCGCACCTAGAGTACTGTATACAGGTCTGGAGGCCTCATTTCAAGAAGGATGTTGAGCTGCTGGAATGAGTACAGAGAAGGGCAACAAGACTAGTGAATGGAACAAAAGGGGTGCTCTTACGAAGAAAGGCTTAAGTTTTGCGAATTACAGTGTCTGGCAACTAGGCACCAGCGAGGTGATCTGATAGAGGTGTACAAAGCCTTGAATGGTTTGAGCATGCTCAATGCTGATGGGATTCTTCCTCTTGCTCAGAATAAACACCTGAGAGGGCATAAATTCAAATTGAGGAAAGACAGATGTAGGATAGATATGCGGAAATTTGCCTTTAGCCAGCGGGTGGTTGGTAGGTGGAACAGACTTCCATCCCTTGTCGTGGAAGTTGATAGCCTAAATAAGTTTAAGGCTCAGCTGGACAGGTATTTCGAACGAACAGAGGGGTGAAGTGGAAGTGGGTATTTTTTATTTATTTTTTTATTTTTTTATTTATTTATTTATTTTTTTGGCTGATGCTGCATAAGCTTGCTTTCTTGCATCAAATGCTTCTACTAATGCTAATGCTAAAGATTTTAAAGATTAGCACCATTATTTTAAAGAAGTTCTATAAAGATATAAATTAGTTTAGAAATTTAAGATTTACCTCTATGATATCTTGTAGAACACTTCATGAAGTATTCTACAAGACATCATAGAAGTAAATCTTCCATTTCTAAACTAATTTACTTATAACATAGAACGTATTAAGCCATTACTGCTCTTTTAGCTATTAATAAAGATATAAAATAAAGGCCCCTAATTTCTCATGCTTCAAGCAATGTAAATCAGATTTTTATAAACCAACAAATTGAAGGAACATTATTTTTCACTGGATTAGATTTAAAAATAAAAGCAGAATGTTTCTAAAGTACACAATCAAAACATGTTTTTGTCTTACCAAATTCACATGAACGCATCATTTTGATAACACAAAAGAATGCTTAAGGGCATTCTAAGATACTAGTATGAATCACTTAAGACAGTTATTGTTATTTGTTAATTGGTTTTTTTAAGGAGCATTAGCAACTAAGGCCATATTGCTCCATGGATATGCGGTGGTCATTCCCTGACCTTTCCGCATCCTCCGTATTTGGTGGTCATGGGCTTAAACCCCGGTCTAATCAAGAAGCGTGTGCTACGCACTGCTGCTCCTGCCCGTCTGGCTATGGAGGCACCCTACTTAAGACAGGCTAATGAAAATAATACCCAGATATTGCATCAAAGTAAGAAGCAACATATATGGTGTGATTAACAATAAATTAAAATTAATCACGTCTCTATCGCAGGAACATACTGCTGAAACTACAAGCATTATGTTTGCAAGGAACTATTGTTAACATACAGGAAAGTAAAAGAAAAAACACAATTAATTAATTAATTTTCTAAAATTAAATTTCACACAGATTAACAGTAGTTCCTTGCAAACATTTCATTTTGCTTTCTAAAAAAGCAAAAAAGGTGATTACAGTGATCTCAGACAGTTTTTAAATTCTATTTAGCAGGACCAATTAATGAAGTTACAACAGCAAATTCTAAATAGAAAGAATTGGAGGAAGTAATCGTAGAAGCTGGTAGCATTTTTATACTAAGAGACACCAGATGAACTGATGAGACTTTTGGCAGAGAAGAAAAGTAGAAGGGATGCATATAAATTATCAGGTGATACAGAAGCCTACAGCAGATATAAACTATGCATCACAAAGATGGTTAGCCAAGCTAAGGCAGATCACAAGGAGTTTCTTGCAAAGAAAAGGAGCAAAGAATTCTTTACTTATATAAACACCAGAAGGAAGGGGAGATGAATCACATTGGTTTACTAGATATGAATGGTGTAACTGTTGATGATTCTGCTCAGGTTGCTGACAAAGTGAATAAACACTTTGCATATAAGTTCACACATGAAGAATTTTTTAGGGATGAAGATGCAGAAGTGTATCAAATTCTAACAAGGAGCTAATTGAGGTTTTGTGATAACTGAGAGGAAAGTAGATGAGAAATTGTTGAAGTTAAATATAAATAAGGCACCTGTGGCAGTTGGAATCTATCCAATTATATTAGCCCTACAGTGGTGATGCCCCAAATGAAACAAAAACAGTGGCGGGTCACCTGACAGGTGCCCAACTTTCTTTTTAATATTTGGAAAATGTTTTGGGTTTTTTAAATTCGGCTTAAACAACCAATATTTCATCTTTTCTCAATGGATTGCGGTACTTATAGGGTGTACTTTTTAAATTTTAATAAAAAATTAATTTTTAAAACATGCTGTGTGTTTCACACTTTTTACAAAAAAAAGTAATTCTGCTGAAAACTGCAAAAACAGTTTTAGATGTAAAATAGAAACATCAAAATTTGAAATGTAAGAATATACATTTATATATATTATTAAAAAATTAAAATAAAAAACATTATATATACAGGTTGTTTCAAAAATACATAGCATAACTTCAGGAATGAGTTCCTCATATGTAGACAATAAAAATATTTTATATCAACATAGTTCAGGAAATGCTTGGTTTCCGAGTTTTGAAGGTCTGTCTGTGACACATAACTGTTCACATCACCTTATAGTAATTGTTCAAAATGTCCACATTCTGCCTGAATACAGGCCTCACATCGACATCTCATGGACTTGTGAAGACGAAACATGCCAAAATCCTAGAATGTTTCGTATTGTCTCACAACCTGCCACAATTCGATTGCGGAGAGTTTCCACATCAGCTACCAGAGTCGAATACACCAATGACTTTAAATGGCCCCACAAGAAGAAATCTAGTGGGTTTAAATCAGTGAGCGTGGAGGCCAGGCAGTTGGTCCACCCCTCTACTTCAGGAGTCAGATCTTGGTCGTCCTCTGTCGGCAGCACGAGGTGTAAAAGTCCCATGTTCACAAAAGCAGTGATGGATACCTTCAAATGTTTTCCTGCCTGGATGTCTTCGTTCTGGGAACCTTTTGTGGTACAAACGATGAGCCTCCAGAGCATTGCCGTCTGCCAAACCGTACATAAAGTGCATATCCGCTTGCTCCTGATTTGAATATATGGTCAGAATGGAAAACCACCAGATTCTGTCAGTACCTTGTGAGGAAGGAAATCACCTGCGGGAGATAAGACAATCCGGTTAATAACTCGGGAACCAAGCATTTCCGGAACTATGTTGATATAAAATATTTTTATTGTCTACATATGAGAAACTCATTTCTGAAGTTATGCCGTGTATTTTTGAGACACCCTGTATATATATATATATATCTTCAGTATTGTTAGTTATTTCCATTTTCAGGTTTATTTTAAAATTTGAAACTATGTACTTTGCTTCCTACAGTGTAGCGGCCATTCAGAGAGAATATTGGGTTTCATTTTTCCATCTTTCTTTCATGAAAATAATAAAAATCTTCAAAAACAACTAAGGTAAGACTATAGATGTTTATTAAACTAGTGAAAAGAGGAAACCAAGTAACATGAAACTTTAATAAATAGAGCATCAGCACTTGTCCAGTATCTTCAAGCATATGTATTGTTGGTGACTCCAATATCAGGGAAACAGGAAATATAATGTACAAAAAGGATAGGTGGAATAAGACAAGAGTATGTCTGCAAGGAGCAAAAGATGACGATACTGTAGAGCAGATATCGTCTTTTAAGAGCACAAAAGGTAATGCTGTTGTATTACCTTTGTTGTTACTGTTGTTGGCACTAATAACATTAGGAGTAGGAGATCTAAGGACTTATTAAACAAGTACAAAGCAATGTTGAGAAAAAAGTAACAGGCTAGGGTTAAATTTGAAAGTGTCTGAATTTCTGCCCAGACATGAAAGGGGGAGTACATGATGAGAGCCTTGCCAATTAATTTGGCCCTAGAGAGACTGTGCAAAGCTCACTGGGTAGAATTTTTCTCAGTGTGGTCTGTGCTTGTTAACAGGAGGGATTGCTTCTACAGGAATGGGATACATTTAAATAGATAGGATGCAAGAATATTTGCTGATGCTAACAAGGAAGTGTAAGGTGGGACAGAACACAGACTAATAGATTACAATAACCACAAGCAAAAGTGAAAGTGATTCTTGCACTGCTTCTATTGGAACATGCAGTAGACCAGAAAGCAAGGTACAGGGTATTACAAGGCCAGCTGTTGGGTCATCATGGAACAAGGAAATACATGGGATATGTTAAGGTAATAACTAAGAATAAGAACAGGTGCATGTATACTTGCATATACACCAATGCTAAGAGCACAGTAAATAAATTTGATGAATCTGAAGTGCTAGTCAAGTTATCAAATGCAGACGTTGTGGTGATATTTGAGATGTGGTGTCATTCAGATACAAGGCATGGAGAACTCGAATATTGGAAGTGCAATGTATATGGAAAGGGCATTTTTTTTTTTTTTTTATTAAACCAGGCAGTCCCAGCCAGCTTTTCCAGTATTCCTACCACCTATTTACAATACCGTAGAGCTTTCAGACATATCTGTGTACCCAAGCATGAGTCACAGTCTATGCTCACATAACCATGGAATACATTGTGCAAGGCTCATGGGGGTAGAATTTTTCTCAATGTAGTCTGTGCTTAACAGGAAAGAACACTTCTACAGGGATGGGATACACTTAAATAGAAAGGGTGAAAGAATATTTGCTGATGCTACTGAGGCAGTGTTAGGTGGGTCGGACACTGCTAGCTTGGGGAGATACACAGATTAATAGATTAACAGTAGCTGCAGACAGAGGTAAAAGTGATTCCTGCACTGCTTCTATTGGAATGAGCAGCAGTCTGGAAAACAAGGTGCTGTGGATTACAAGGACTGCCGGGAGCCATCATGGAACAAGTAAATACATAGGTTGTGTTAGGGTAACTAAGAGTAAGAACAGGTGTACGTATACTTGCATGTACACCAATGCAAGTAGTTTAGTAAATAAATTTGATGAATTTGAAGTGCTGGTCAAAACATCAAAGACAGATATTGTTGGGATATTAGAGATGTGGTGTCACACAGATATAAGGAATGCAGAATTGGAATTTGGGGAGTACAATGTGTACAGAAAGGACAGACAGGAAAGGAAGAGAACAGAAGTTATGTCCTTAGTTAAGAAACATAAAATCTAAGGAAGTGTATCCAGTTGACATGGATGGACAGTGCAATGTTGAGTCAGTTTGGTGTGACATAAGCACTGGAAAAGCAAAATTGAGAGTTGGAGTGTGTTATATGCCTAATGACTCTGATGAGTAAATGAACAACTGTACAGAGAAATATAGTGGGCCAGTAAATCAGTGTCTTATAATGGGGGATTTTAACTTCCCAGATATTAACTGGAACTTGTGGGTTGATCACTTGCACACTAGCAAGGCTTTTGTGGATTTAAAGGATGTTTTCTACAGCAGCATGTTCAAGAAGAAACCAGAGAGAGTAATACCCTTGATCTGATTATCAACAGTGATTCTTCATGCATTAAGAATTTACAGATAAAGGAACCACTAGGTGGTAGTGATCACGGTGTACTGATTTGGGATTTACTTAAAGGTGTAACTACTATCAGGGATAAAGGGAAGGGTTTTTACTTTTGTAAAGGTGACTATAGTGGTCTCCACACAGATATAAGACACTGTCTCAGACAGTGCTTAAATTCTATACAGTGGGGCCAAATGATGATGTTACCAACAGCAAATTATAAATGGGGAAACATTAAGGAGGTAATCTCAGAAGCTACTAAGCTTCTTGTTCCAAATAAGAAATACTGTTCAAGGTTTAGGCCTAAATGGATGTCAGATGAACTAATGAGACTCATGGCAGAGAAGAAAAATGCAAGGGATGCATATAAAGTAACAGGTGACACAGAAGCATATGGTAGATATAAGCTGGTCTGTAATCAAGTCACAAAGGAGGTTATACAGGCAAAGGCAGATTAAGAGAAATCTTTGGCAAAAGATGCAAAGAGTTCTTTCCTTAGTTAAACTCTAGAAGGAAAGGGATGAATCAGATTGGTTCACTTGATATTGATGGTACGACTGCTGCTGATGATCCTGCTCAGGTAGCTGACAAACTGAATAAGTATTTCATATCTACATTCACACATGAGGAGTTATTCAAGGAGGGGAATGCCAGATGTTTATCAAACTGTGGCAGGCAGCTAAATAATTTTGTAATAACTAAGAGCAAAGTGGAGGAGAAACTGTTGAAGTTAAACATAAGAAAAGCACTTAGGGTGGATGGGATCTATCCAGTTATATTACAAGACTGCAGTTATAGTTCGAACACAGCATGGGTTTGTTAACGGAAAGTCTTGTCTGACCAATTTGATTGGATACTATGATGTGGTCACAAAAGAAATGGATGTAAAAAATAATTTTTATATAATATACTTGGATTTTAGGAAAATCTTTTGATACTGTTGCACATGGAGCAGTATGGCATTAAAGGCAAATTGCTGCTATGGATAAAGGGATGGCTGAGTGGGAGAAGACAGAGTGGTAATCAATGAACACTGCTCTTTGTGGACTAATGTTATTAGTGGATTCCCTCAGAGTTAGATATTGGGCCCAGTTTTGTTTTCTGTATTTATTAATGATATTGATGAAGGTATATCAGGTTTAATGTCCAAGTTTGCAAACAATATGAAAGTCAGCAGGGTTGTTAATGACACTACTGATAGTATGCTACTGCAAGAGGATCTTGAAAAACGGAGCAGATGGACTGAGAGGTGGCAAATGAATTTTAACATTCACAAATGTGAAGTACTGCATATGGGTAGCAGTAACCCCAGAGTGACATATCAACTGTGTGGTACTATACTCAGGGTAGTGGGGAATGAAAAAGACCTGGGGGTTATTGTACAGTCAGATATGAAGTTTTCTGAGAAGTGCAGACAGTCTGCAAGAGTAGCTCATGGTGTCTTGCCAATGATATACAGGAATTTTTCTAGCAGGGATGTTTGTTTGTTGTTTGTTATTTGGTTTTTAGGAGCATTAGCAACTCAGACCATATTGCTCTGAGCAGGGATAAAGAGGTGATTATCCCCTTGTATACAGCAATGGTCAGGCCACACTTTGAGTACTGTATACAGTACTCAAAGTGTGGCCTGAGTACTGTATACAGGTCTGGAGGCTTCATTTTAGAAAGGATGTAGAGCTGATGGAACGAGAACAGAGAAGGGCAATGAGATTGGTGAATGGAGCAAAGGGTTTCTCTTATGAAGAAAGGCTTAAGCTCTGCAAATTGCAGTGTGTGGAGAGTAGGCACCTGCAAGGAGATCTGATTGAGGTGTATAAGGCCTTGAATGGTTTGAGCAAGCTCAATGCCAATGGGATTCTTCTTCTTGTCCAGATTAATTTCCTGAGGGGATATAAATTCAAATTGAGGAAAGACAGTTGTAGAATAGATGTGTGGAAATTGGCCTTTAGCCAGCAGGTGGTTGATTGCTGAACAAGCTTCTATCTGTTGTTGTGGAAGTTCACAGCTTAAATAAATTCAAAGTAGAACTAAACAAACATTTGGAATGAATAGATGGGTGAACTGGGAAGGGTTTTTTTTTTTTTTTTGGCTGATGCTGTCTGTATAATCTTACTTTCTTGCATAATATGCCTCTACAAATGCTAATAGCGGTAATTCATCCATTAGAGTATTCTGATCACGACAGAAGACAGATATGATGTCCCAGCAGGATAGGGAAGGCAGAAGTCCACTGCACCAGAAGAAGACACAGGGATAAAAGTGATCATGCACCACAAGAATGACCACTGAGTAATACATTAGTAAAGCACCAATAGGATATACATCCCACTGTGCCACAAGGAGATGCAGCAGCACTGACCATGGATCGCATAAGGAAATTCAGATCATATGCACCACTAAGAGATGCATGGTCATGACGGCTATTCTACTCTCAGTAGCTTTAACTTATGTTAGTCAGGCAGAGCGTTACTATATATAAGTGGCGCCTCTGTAGCCAGGTGGGCAAGAGCAGCAGTGCGTAGCACACGCTTCTTGATTAGACTGGGGTTCGAGTCCGTGACCACCAAATATGGAGGATGCGGAAAGGTCAGGGAATGACCACCGCATATCCCCCGAGCAATAGTGCCTTAGTTGCTAATGCTCCTAAAAACAAAATAACAACAACAACAATATATAAGTCACACAATTTGTTGATATTGACAAGGAAAGGACAGACAAGACAGGAGGGGAGGAGGAGATATACTCTTAGTTAAGAAGCAGATAAAATGTAAGGCAGTGCATCCAGTTGAATTGGGTGGCCAGTGCAAAAGTTGAGTCAGTTTGGTACAATATAAGCACTGGGAAAGCAAAAATGAGAGTAGGAGTGTGTTATAGGCAAAATGACTCTGATGAGTACAAGGAACAACTATCCAGAGAAATAGAATGGGTCAATAAATCAGAATGTCTTATAATGAGTGATTTTAACTTTCCAGTTTTTGATTGGAACTTGTGGGTTGGAAACTCACATACTAGTGAGACTTTTGTGGATTTATTGAATGACTGTTTTCTATAGCAGCATGTTAGAGAGGCAACAAGAGAGAGCAATACTCTTGATCTGATTATCGGCAGTGATTATTCATGCATTAAGAATCTGTAGATAAAAGAACTACTAGGCGGCAGTGATTACACTGTATCGGTGTGGTATTTAGTTAAACATGTAATTCCCATTAAGGATAAGGGATTTTGCTTTTGTAAATGAGACTACAGCGGTCTCAGACAGTTTTTAAATTCTATACACTGGGCAACTAATGTTGTTAACATCAACAAATTCTAATTAGGAAGCATTCAGGGAAATAATCATAGTGCGAGATCCAAATCTTACCTAAAGTCGATATTATGTTTATATATTATATTTTAATTTTTAATTGTTTTGGGAAGGAAGGATATGTGAAATATTAGTTCACATAGCCTTCCTTCCCAAAGAGGTGCCTCCGTAGCCAGGGGGGCAGGAACAGCAATGCATAGCACACGCTTCTTGTATAGACCGGGGTTTGACCCAATGACAACCAAATACGGAGGATGCGGAAAGGTCAGGGAATGACCACCACATATCCCTGGAGCAATATGGCCTTAGTTGCTAATGCTCCTAAAAACAAATAACAACAACCTTCCCAAAAAAAAGATTAAGCTTGGTTTAAGGGGAGCAATCAGCAGATCCTTTGTTATTTTGAGAAACAGAAAAAAATGTGTTTATTTCTGGTTGTTGAGGGAATGCTGTGGGTAGAGAACAGGTAACAGGGACGACATTAAAGGAGGAAAGGAAAGGAAATAAGTGCTTTGAGAGTAAAACCATGTAGTATGTAGTAAACACAAGAATTATAACTGTTGGGCCAAATAGTAATGTGTGAGGCCCTTCAAGCAAAGAAGTGGGAGACAGTATTGAAAAAATAGTAAAAACAAGATGAAAGAGACTGAGCAATTTCGGATCATAGCATAAGTATGCAAAAAAAAAAAAAAAACTCTACTACACTATGAGAGAGTGGAAAGCTGGTAGATAGAGAGAGGTCCTCAGTGGGGAACCTTTGTTCTAACGTTGTGGAGGACAGTGGTGAGGCATTGAAATGAAGGGTGATAGAAAACACCCGGTATTTCCATGGGAAAAGGGTTCCAGAAAGAGAGGGTAATGTGCAAAATGAGAAAATAGGGCTAGCAAATGAAAGGAAAGAAAATTTAAAAAAATAAATAAACTGTAAGAATGTTCTATTGGCCAAGATGTGGCAGAGGGAGGAGTTATGGAAAGGAACAAAGTTTTGGGGGGAAAACAGAATAATAGTGAAGTGATGTGAGAACCGGCATGTCAATATAGGCAGTACTACAGTACAGAGTGATGGAGAGAGGTAAAAGAGGAAAGTTTTAGTAAAAAATCACATGAGCCAGAAGTGGAAGCTCTATGAGGAAGAAGTAAAGTCTACCAAGAAAACTTGGTGTAAGATGGACAAGATCAATGTAGTGGCAGAGTAGTTTAAGAATAAGAATATGGACAAGCATGAGTATAATATGCGTGAGTTGCATGAAAGCTCAGCTGCTGCAGAAGAGTGCCCAGAAATTTTTCACAGAGTGACAATGTTTTGGAGGAGCAAGTATCATGAAAACCAGCAGAAATCGAGCAGACCAGAAAAATAGAGGTAGCCTTATGTGAGTACACTGGTTATGCCATATTAAATATACTCTGGAAGCTAGAGACTTTACTTGGAATAGTACATGTTCTTGGAGAGTTCCAGCTGAGAGAGAGAGAGAGAGAGAGAGAGAGAGAGAGAGAGAGAGAGAGAGAGAGAGAGAGAAGATTGTCTGATGACTGTGAGAAGAAACACAAGAACAGAATAAGAGGCATTCGGCAGAATCAGCTATACCTTTTGACTGGACAAAAGACACTCCCTAAGTAGAGATGCTGATTAAGTTATCTTTCCTTATTGGTTCATACAAATCTATAGAGTAGGGCTGTATCATTAGAAGTAAGGGAAAAAGGGGTGATTGATTGACTTAGCTGATGTGAAGTTAGGGTTAATTTTACTTGAGAGTGAATATGACAGATGAAAGAGTAGAAAGAGAGCAAAGAGAGTTAGATATGGTTTTGACATACTGTAGTGGTTAACTTTAATTCTGATTTGCTAAACAAATATAAAAAAATTATTGCAATCAGAAAAAGGAATTTTTTTTTCTATATGTCAGTTGCAGATGCTGAGATTGTTTTAATTCAGTTATACATAAATATAAAATATGATGATTCGTAAAATTTATCCAGAAAGGAGAGAGCAGAGAAATATCATTGATGTATAGTTGGATTAATAGTTTGTATGATATTGTGATTAATTCATCTGAGGATTAAGAGTATTGTTATCTTGTGAAAAACACTGATGAAAATGGTTCTATATTTTACACACATGTCCATACATAAATATATATATATATATATAGGATTGAGACTAGAATGAAAAAGAGTATGAGTAAATGATAAATATAATCATGGATAGTAAGGATAGTTGGAAATAATAAGTTGTACTAATATGTATTATACAGGTGTACTAAGATTTTTGTGGAAATTTCAGAAGAAAGTGTTGCATTCGTTTTTCATATTCTTTGTATTATTCATGTAAATAGTGTACCATGTAATAAATGTCTTGTTTAAAATTAATAATGATAGTGTCCTGCTTCAGGAGAACATACACTGCCCATTATGAAAACTTAGGTTTATCCTGAGGGTAAAAGAAAATAATCCTCCTTATCCAGAAGAATTCTGGTAGTAACCACAGGTAGGTGGCTGACAAGTGGGCCTTGGAGGGACTGAGGAAACCTATTGTATAGAAAAAAAGGTTGTGTAACATCTACATTTTGTAGTTTCAAGGTAACCATATTTTATAGTAGTTTTTATAAGATATATATTACTGAAATTGCTCATACACTCCTACCCTCATTACTGACATGCACTGCAATGGAAAAAGATAGGGACAGTTGAAATAAGAAAAAATGTATATAAAACATGTTCCACATGGTAGAAGCTACTAGTCTTTTCATACTAACTAAGAAATATAGTTCAAGGATTAGACCTAAACGGATGTCAGATGAACTATTGAAACACATGGCAGAGAAGAAAAATGCACGGCATACATATTAATTTTCAGATGATACAGCATAACTCATCTGCAATCAAATCACAAAAGAGGTTAGGCAAGCCAAGGCAAATGACGAGAAGTCTCTGGCAAAGAATGCCAAGAAAAACAGCTAAGACTGCTTTACTTATACAGTAGACTCTCGATTTTCCAGGATAGATGAAAAAAAAAAAAAAAATCCCAGATAATCGATTTCCTGGTTAATCCAAAAATACAGAAGTCCCCGACATACGTAAGAGATACGTTCCAGGACTTCTTACTTCGTCGAGGTTTACGTAACTCGGAAATGACTAGTAACATATTGCTTCTATATTATGGCCAATAGATAAAAACCTTACCACATACTACTCGTGCGTCCAATACAATGCTTCCCTTTATTTTTTGCATTGTCGATTTTAAATCGAATAGCTTCCCTTTATTTTTTACAATGTCGCGTATAGTTTGGCCGCCAACATTATAATGGTTCATTAGAGATTTAACGGATGCACCGTTTTCAAACTTTTGAATAATTTTAAGTTTTTGTTTAACTGAAAGGGCAACTCTTTTGTGTTTACCCATTATTTTTGCGATTTCTAAACAAAAAAATATATATATATTTACTATAAAAAAAATTTCCACATCCCTGACATAAATAAAGAAACAAAATTTGTCTTTTTGCAGTGCAACAAACTTGCACTGCAAAAATTGACAACAAACAACTTGTCAATATTATTATTGACAAATCTGAATTCAGCACGATACTTGTTAATGTTCGACCATTTTCATACATTCTTATTAGTTTAATTTTCTGATCCAAATCGATTGCTTTCCTTTTGTTGGTAGATGTACTAGTACTGCTGTCACTTATTCTCTTAGTCGGCACCATGATAACGGTCAAAATGAAATTTTCTGGAAAGAGCTTCACAGGGTTAAGGCGAAAACTCACTATTATCACCCCGTGCGAGCTCACATTTTACACAAGCACATTGGGAGGTCAACAAAAAACAATAAAAACAATTTGCACTTTCCGTTTTATTGGGTGTTTCTGTTAGTGCAATCCATTATAAACGGGTAGTAAACTCGATCTTATTGCATCTGCGATAATACCAATAGGTGGAATTCTGTGGGTTTTTATGTTATTATGGTGAAGTGTGTATTCCCTTCACTGAAATCTTCAGTCATATAAAAAAAAAAAAAAAAACCATAAATAATTGTAAGAATCTTCTCTTTTTTCCTATTTTTTTGCTTGTTACTCGGATCTCACTTGTGCATGCTGTGATCGTTGTTATTGATTGCTTATTATTATTTTTTTTTTGTTGTTTTAAATTTTACAATCCTAAAAATTAAAGGAAAAAAAGAATTGAGTGAAAACAAATTTACATAAATCCATAGTTGCGTAAGTTGGGGACTTACTGTATCAAAAAATGTTCAGCAACCTACATAAAAAATATGCCGATAGATAAAAACCTTACCACGTACTACTCGTGTGTCCAATTTGATGCTTGCCTTTATTTTTTGTGTTGTCGATTTTAAATTGAATAGCTTCTCTTTATTTTTTACAATGTCGCATATGGTTTGGTCACCAACATTATAATGGTTCATTAGAGATTTAACGGATGCACCATTTTCAAACTTTTGAATAATTTCAAGTCTTTGTTTAACTGAAAGCGCAACTCTTTTGCATTTACCCATCATTTTCGCAATTTCTAAACAAAAAAAAAAATATATATATATATATATATATATATATATATTTACTATAAAAAAAAATTTCCACATCCCTGACATAAATAACGAAACAAAATTTGTCTTTTTGTGGTGCGATGGAACACAACAATCGACGCGACGCACTAACTAAACATTTGGTCTCTTTTTTTTTTTTTTTTTTTTTTTTTTTTTGAGCGGCGGTTGTGAAGACAGTGGGAGTTGCAAGATAATAGGCACATTAATCTCCCAATGACGACTTATAACGCCACTTCTCATTGCTTATTTATGACTTGCAAAATATTTGTTTATACCTATTCTAGTTATTACTTTAATTTTATGATTTCTGGTTGATTTTTTTTTTTTTTTTTTTTTTTTGGAGTCTTGAAGTGTCCCGATTAATCCGATTCCGGTAAATCAAGAGTCTGCTGTATTACAATTGAAGGAAGGGGTTGAATCACATTAGTCCACTTGATGGCGATGGTTTAACTATAGATGATTCTGCTCAGGTCGCTGACAGACTGATTGCGTATTTTTATCCATATTCACACATTAGGAATTCTTTAAGGTGGAGGAAAGCCAGAAGTTTATCAAACTAACAGGGAACTAAACGATTTTGTGATAACTAAGAGAAAAATGGAAGAGAAATTGTTGAAGTTAAACATAAAAAAGAAGGTAAAAGAAGGGGAATGGGTTCTATACAATTATATTAAGGGAGGCAGCAAAGGTGGTAAGTAAATCCTCAGCCATAATTATGGGAGCATCTTTGGATTCAGAAGAGGTCCCTACAGGCTGGAGATGTGCATATCCCCAATTCACGAAGGTGGATCAAAGGATGACATGAGTAATTGCGGACCTAATAGCTTAACTTCTGTTCTAGAGAAAATAATGGAGTCACTGGTTAAAGAAATAATCCATAACCATCTCAACAGGAGTGCAGTTATACTTCAATCACAGCATGAGTATGTCAAGGGGAGATATTGTCTCACCAATTCGACTGGATACTATAATGCAGTGACAAAGGAACTAGAGGCAAAAAATAATTTTGGCATCACATACTTGGATTTCAAGAAAGCTTTTAATACTGTTGCACCTAAAACACTGCTGTACAAATTGGAGCAGTGCGGCATTAAGGGAAATGTTGCTGCTATGGACAAAGGGATGGTTGAGTGGCAAAGACAGAGTGATTAGTATCAATGGACACTGCCCTTTATGGACTAAGGTTTAGTGGAGTCCCATAGGGTTCAATGCTTGGCACATTGTTGTCTATATTTATCAATGATACTGAGGTATCATTAATTAATGACAGTAATCAAGGTATGCTACTGCAACATGATCTAGAAAAAAGTAGGCATATGGGCTGAAAAATGCCACTTCAAGTTTAACATTGACAAATGCAAAGTACTGCATATGGGTAGCAGTAATCCTAGAATAACATATCAACTGAGCAGTACTACACTCAGGATAGTGGAAAATGAAATGGACCTGAAGGTTTTTCTGCAGTCTAATATGAAGTTATCTCAGCAGTGTACACAGGCTGCCAAGACAGTTCATGGGGTTTTATCAATGATAGATATGAATTTTGTCTACAGGAATAAGGAGGTGATTATCCCATTGCATAAAGCAATGGTCAGGCCACATCTTGAATACTGCATATAGGTCTGGAGGCCTCATTTTAGGAAGGATATAGAAATAGAAGGATATAGAGATATAGAAATAGATATAGAAGAAAATATAACAATGGAAGAACTAGAGTTAATATTACAAAAATCAAAAAAACCGAAAAAGCTCAGGCATATTTGAATGTAGAACTATTTAAATATGGTGGCACCTTACTAAAAAACACACTACTAAAATTATTTAGCATCATATGGCATAAGCAACAGATACCCTAAGATTGGGAAACAGGAATAGTAATCAATTTGCACAAAAAAGGCTCCAGAAATAACCCTAACAACTACAGAGGGATAACACTGCTATCAACTGCTTCAAAGCTATACTCTAATATACTAAAGAATAAATTTAATAAATACAGTGAACAATTTTTAGAAGAAGAACAATGTGGATTCAGAAAAGGGAGAAGCATAATAGATGCCATTTTTTCATTACAACAAATTTTGGAGAAAAGAAGAGAATTCAATCTACCAACATTTCTACTGTTTATTGATTATGAAAAAGCATATGACGATGTAAACCAGGAAAAACTTTGGCAGATTCTATGTGAAGAAAATATCCCAACCCAACTCTGGAAAGTGATGCAAAGCCTATATAAAAACTCAAAAGTCTGCATAAAATATTTTAATGGTCAACTTTCAGATCCAATTAACACCAATAAAGGAGTCAAACATGGTTGTGGACTATCACCAAATTTATTTAATATTTACATCAATAAAATTATTAAAGAATGGAAACAAACAATTAACAACGGAATACAGTTGAACAACAGGAATAAAATCAAACTATATTATATGCTGATGATCAAGTTATAATTGCAAAATCTGAAGATGAACTACAGATAGCAGCAAATGAACTGAATAAAATAGGTAAAAAGTACGAGATGAAAATCTCCACCTCAAAAACAAAATCGATGGGATTATGTGGAAAGAACATACAAAGAGTCAAAATTGTTATTGATGACAAAATAATAGAACAAATATCTGACTTCACCTATTTTGGAAATTTAATATCAAATGAAGGGAAAGGCGTCCATACTAAACTACAAAAATATAATAAAATGAATGGAATGATTAAACGCCACTTCGGAAAACAAATGACAACTGAAACAAAATTACGACTGCACAACATCACTTAAAAATTAGCCCTCTTCTACAGCTGTGAGACTTGGGTCATAAATAAGAAAGATGCACACAAACTAGAAGCAGCACAAATGAGATTTTTAAGACCATTATTAGGCTTTACAAGACTAGACCACCAAAGAAATTTAGATATCTGCGAGAAATTAAAAGTTGATAACATAGTAAATGACATAAAACGGTATCAGAAAAAATGGATCAGCCACCTAGAAAGAATGAACCCAAACTGGATCCCAAAATTAGCCTTTAACTACAAACCTACAGGCAAGAGAGATGTGGGTCGACCAAGACAACGATGGCGAGATCAAGACAACCTCCGAGAGCTACAACGGAACAGGTCTTAAAAGACCTAAGCCGGACCAAGTTCATGATGATGATGATGATATAGAAATGGATCCAGAAGGGCAACAAGATTAGTGAGGGGAACAAAGAGATGCTCTTACCAAATAAGCTTCAGTTCTGCAAACTGCAAAATCTTAGACTAGGCACCTGTGAAGTAATCTGATTGAGGTGTTTTAGGCTTTGAATGGCTTGAGCAAACTCAATGCTGATGGGATTTTTTTCTCTTACTTTAACTATGCACAAGGGACATAAATTCGAATTGAGGAAGGATGGTTGCAGAATAGATGTGCAGAAGTTTGCCTTCAGCCAACAGGTACTTGATTACTGCAACAAGCTTCCATCCTTTGTTATGGAAGTGGATAGTTTGAATAAATTCAAAGAAGAAGTACACAAACTATTGGGGGGGATGGATAGGTGGAATGAGATTCTTTTTTTTCCCTGATGTTGAATAAGCTTGCTTTCTTCCATCATTTACCACTGGTAATACTAATATTAATAATAAAAAGCCAAATAGTTGCAAAGATGGTAGTGGATCCCCTCACAGGTTCTCCTGCACAATTTCTGTACAAAAACCATAAAAAAATCACTTCAAGAACTATTTCAGTAAAAGTTTGATAAATCTAGGAAAGTAGAAAAATTTTCAGATTTTTTAATCATTGATTAACGGTTACTACGAGAATGTTATTTTCGATTGTCCTCTGTAAGCTGACCTGCCACTAATGCCAGGCTAAGGGAGGGAGCAAAAGAGGTAAGCAAACTTTAGCCATATTTATGATAGTATCACTGGATTTGGGAGAGGTTCTTATGGATTACAGATGTATCGTTAATCTCATGCCAAAACCACGAATCTGCAAAAAGATAGTTTTGATAAAAATGCAGTTAAGGATTCTTTGACTTGGGAAAAATCAAGTTTTTAAGTTTTTTAACTAAATGTCGTTTTATAAGTACTTTACAAAGATGCTGTTTTTAATCCATATTGGTAATTTAAGATTGCCATTATGTAGGGGCTTATAAAGCACTTTCGTGGTTTTGGTGTTGTGATGTTTGAAATTTTGTCAGATTCATAAAGAATTGAAAAAGTGAAAAAAAAAATAAAATTTTAACACATTTTTGTTGGTCAGAAATGAATACTTTATTAATAAAATGAGGTTAGAGTAACATATACATATAAATAAATGAAAAATTTATTAATATCACATGTTTAATTACAATAACATCAATAACATACAAGTTGGTATAAATTAATTTTCAATATCTTCTTCATATTCAGATTTTTCACTTAAATCCAGTGTGGTAAATTATCCCTTATTTGTACTGAGACTTTTAAACTTAAAGAGAATTTGTGATACTCTATCAGTATTGTCAAATAAATCTTTAAGCTTTGCTTGGGATATACAAGATTCCTCATTATAGACTTTGGCAAAGTTAGGTTGCTCATTGTTGGGTCTTCCTTTAGGCCTTTTCAGGTTTACTGTTATAAATTCATCTTTGTAGTTTGTTTTGTAAAACATTGTGACATGCCCATCCTGTCCTTTTTGGAATTCAAGGTAGCAGGCTTTTCTCCAAGGAACAGCGCCTTTAAGTTGTTTAGCGAGAAAAGTAAAATCGTAAAAGTCATTGTATTGCATGATATTTACACAAAATGGTGTAGGTTTTAATCTTGCACCTTTAATTATTTTGACCCATCCCTCAGGGACATAGACAGGTACGTACTTGGCTTTTCTCTCAATTTTTAGAGTGCATTGAGTCACACTCCATTTCTGAATGGCCAAACTCAAAAAATGTGTTCAACAGTTTTTAAACTGGTGATAATTTTTAACAAGTACATGCACAGTGAAGCCTTAAGTATATTCTTATTCTGATCCCCCACATGAATCAGACATCATTCTAACTGATGTAATTTGTTTATTATTAGTTTTGTCCCTAATGTATTTAAGTAAACATGTTGCAATTTCATTAATGTCTCTCTTTCCTTGGGTCTCATCCCATAAGTAACAGTGATCTTCATGGGAATGCAAATCGAAAACAGCTAATTCATGTAGGTAAAAAATTTGGCCAGCATTTCCCTTTGGAGAATTAAAAACAGCCTCGAGATTGAAATTAAATGCTAGATAAGACTGATCATTACTGGCCAAGTTTTTATCATCCTCTCTACACTAGCGGGCTGCTTGCTTTCTTTCTTTCTTTCAATGTGCATATAAAAATCATATGTCTTATCTGGTTTTATTTTTTTGGGAGTCAAACTATGATAAACCAAGCATTTTTTACATTGGTCCTTCTTGGGGTGAAAGAAACCTAAATTAAACTCCCAGAACACTTTCCTAAATTTTTCAAATGAAATTTTTTCAGGCCCTGTTCAGTACACTGTTCATTAAATTTCCTGAATGTTCAGAGTAGCATCAAGATACCTTTTAGGTGTAGTTTTACGGCAGTAATGAGATTCTACAGCTGTGAGATTCTGCTATGCCAAGCTAACGAAAGTGCCACATTCGTGAATCTGCATGGTGCAAAGTGTTTTTTTTTCACAGATAAGTGAAAATGCATGTAACATTTTCAACCCTTGGCCTTGAAATACACATATGCATCTTTGACAGGGTGTAGTTGACCAAGAAACAACCTCAAGAATGCATTTAGGTTAAAAATTGCCAAATTTGCGCATTCATGGTTTTCGCATGGTGCCGAAGTATGTGCATTTAATCCCCAGTTAACAAAGGGAATCAAAGGATAAAGTGGGCCTATATCATATACTTAGATTCCAAAAAAGCTTTTGACACTTTTTTCACATAAAAGAATGCTGTACAAATTGGAGCAGTATGGCATTAGGGGCAAGTTACTATCCTAGGGATGGCTGAGTGGGATAAGACAGTGTGCTTATCAATGGACATTTCTCTTCTTGGAGTACTGTTATTGGTGGAGTTTCACAGGGTTCAGTGCCGAGCCCATTATTCTTTTGAATATTTGTTAATGATATTGATTTAGGCTTATCAGGCTTCATGCCTCGGTTTGCAGATGATATTAAGGTTGGTAGGGTGGTTAATGACAGTGATCAGAGTATGGCACTGGAACAAGATCTAGAAAAATTAAGCAGATGGGCTGAGAAGTGGCAATTAAAGTTTAACATTGATGCCATGGTGGGTACTACATATAAGTAGCAGTAATTGCAGAATAACACACCAACTGTGTGGTACCACACTCAGAGTAGCAGAGAATTAAAGAGACTGAGATACCTGTTCAGTCAGACATGAAGTGCTCTGAACAGTTCAGACATGCTGTTAGAACAGCTCATGGGGATTTATCAATGATAGATATGAATTTCGTCTACAGGAATAAGGAGGTGATTATCCCATTGTACAAAACAATGGTTAGGCTACATCTTGAGTATTCCAAACAGGTCTAGAAGTCTCATTTTAGGAAAGATGCGAATCAGTTGGAACAGGTAAGGGCGATGAGATTAGTGAGAGGAACACATTAGCTGAGATATGGTCTCAGTTCTGCAAACTGCAGAGTCTGGAGACTATGCATTTAAAGTCTTAAACATCTGAATCAGATATTCTCTGCAAGGAGATCTGATTGAGGTATTTAAGGCTTTGAATGGATTGAGTAAGCTAAAGGCTGATGACATTCTTCCTTTTGCTTAGACAACATACATGAGGGAGCAGAAATTTAAACTGAATAAGGATATCTGCATATAAGGATAAATGCATATATATTTCCATATAAGGATATAAGGATAAATGTGCAGAAATTTGCCTTCAGTCAGCAGGTAGTTGATTGTTGGAACAAACTTCCATCTGGTGTTGTGGAAGTAGGTAGTTTGAATAAATTCAAGGAAGAACTAGAAAAATTATTTAGAGAGGGTGGGCAGGTAATGTTGGAAGTATATATATATTTTTTCTTGGCTGATGCAATATAAACTTTTAATCTTCCACCATTTGCTAATACTGTATTAACTAATACTAAAAAGTAATACTATTACATAATATTTGTTATAGATTCAGCAATATGTCATGTGGTAGAAAAGTGTTTAATTTAAATTTAATTGTTATACACAGATATATTTGATTCTATTTCTTATTTAATTGGCAGAGAAACTGTAAAAGTAAATATTACTCAGTACAAAAGATTTCAGTATTTACACAACAGTTTATCTAAATTTACCTGATTCTGCAACTTCTTTTACTGGAACACCCAATTCATTTGCCATAAATCCAAGCACAGAAAAGATAGCAAATCCTGCATACAGACTAGTACCACTGTTTAAGCAAGCTATAAATATGCACTGTCTAAAGAGAGAAAAAAAAAAAATTATGTAAATTTTAATTTGTTTCAATTTAAAGTTTAATATTAAAAATGATAATATGAAACACCTATTTACTCTTTAAATATATTGTATATGCTAAAAAATTTTCTTTGAAAATCACAGATTTAGAATACAATATGAAAATCACTTACTTGTAAAAATTATTGTGAAAATCATTATAGCTCCCAAGTGCTGTCATGCACCCTAAAGCAATAGCATATGAAAAAAATATTTGTGTCCCTGCATCTATCCATACCTGTTATGAAGAGTATAAAATAAACTTTGTTAAACTAAAGCACTTTAATCACTGGATAAAAGTTAGTTCACATCACTAGAATAACAATAAAAATTGCAGTAAAGAGAAAGATAATTTGCGACAAAAAATTGCACTTTAGATTCAAAGGTTAAAGTTTTGCAATTAAAATACCAAAAAAGTTTAAAATATTTATGATGATGAAAGTACAGTGCAATGGTATCACAAAAATAATGATAAAATGAATGTGGTAAAAGTGTTTGTATTATATTAGCATTAGTAGAGGCATATGATGCAAGAAAGCAAGCTTATGCACCATCAGCAAAAAAAAACAAAAAAAAAAAACGCTCCCATTTCACCCCTCCATTCGTTTCATATACCTGTCCAGCTGAGCCTTAAATTTATTTAGGCTATCAACTTCCACAACAAAGGATGGAAGTCTGTTCCACTAACAAACTATCTGCTGGCTAAAGGCAAACTTCTGCACATCTATCCTATATCTGTCTTCTTTCCTCAATTTGAATTTATGCCCTCTCAGGTGATTATTCTGAGCAAGAGGAAGAATCCCATCAGCATTGAACATGCTCAGACCATTCAAGGCTTTATACACCTCAATCAGATCACCTCGCAGGTGCCTAGTCTCCAGACACTGTAATTTGCAAAATTTAAGCCTTTCTTCGTAAGAGCAACCCTTTGTTCCATTCACTAACCTTGTTGCCCTTCTCCGTACTCATTCCAACAGCTCTACATCCTTCATAAAATGAGGCATCCAGACTTGTATACAGTACTCAAGGTGTGGCCTGATCATTGCCTTATACAAGGGGATAATCACCTCCTTATCCCTGCTAGAAAAATTCCTCTATATCATTGACAAGACACTATGAGCTACTCTTGCAGACTGTCTGCACTGAACTATAATAACTTAATAGTATATACAGTAAACCCTCACTAATCCGGTTAGAGTTAATCCAGATCAAAATATGAAACTTCTGTTCACAGTGGAGTACTTTGAAAGACACACGAGATTTAGGAAGGCAGATGAGTAACTCTGACTGCAAGCTGATTGACTGTGCAGAGAGAGAGAGAGAGAGAGAGAGAGACAGCACATTCATTATACCACAGAGTAGTAAGATATCTTACTACTCTGTGCATTATACAGTATTGTCTTGCATGTTGTTGACTCCGAGTTGGATGGATGTTATTGCTTATACATGTATCGCTTAATTTCCGTACTTCTTTATACATATAAGGTGATATATAAGGGCACAAAAGGTGATATAGTTGTACACGTTGGCACTAATGATATCAAGAGTAGGAAACCGGCAGAATTGATTAACAAGTACAGGTCACTGTTGAAAAAAAGCCGTGAAATAGGGTTGAATTTGAAAGTGTCTGCAATTCTGCCCAGACACGATAGGAGGGAGTATATGATGAGAGCCTTGTCGATCAATTCGGCCCTGGAAAGATTGTGCAAGATTCAAGGGGTAGAATTTTTTTCAGCCTTGTCCGTACTTGTTAACAGGAGAGACTGCTTCTACAGGGATGGGATACACTTAAATAGAAAGGGTGCAAGAATGTTTGCTGATGCTATCGAGGCAGTGTTAGGTGGGTCGGAAAGCTGCTAGCTTGGGGGGGAGACAAAGACGAATAGATTAACAGTAGCCACTGGCAGAGGTGAAAGAGATTCTTGCACTGCTTCTATTGGAATGAGAAGAAGCCTGAAAAACAAGACACAGGATATTTCAGAGACTGCTGGGAGTCATTGCGGTACAAGTAAACACATGGGTTGTGTTCGAGTAGCTAAGAATAGAAATAGGTGCATGTATACTTGCGTGTACACCAATGCTAGGAGTTTAGTAAATAAATTTGATGAATTTGAGGTATTGCTCAAAACATCAAAGGCAGATATCATTGGGATATCAGAGATGTGGTGTCACACAGATATAAGGAATGCAGAACTGGAATTTGGGGAGTACAACATCTACAGAAAGGATAGACTGGATAGGAAGGGAGGAGGGGTTATGCTATTAGTTAAGAAATACATACAATCCAAGGAAGTGAAGCCAGTGGACATCGCTGGACAGTGCAGTGTCGAGTCAGTTTGGTGTGACATAAGCATTGGGAGATCAAAATTGAGAGTAGGAGTGTGCTATAGGCCTAATGACTCTGATGAGTATAATAAGAAACTGTACAGGAAAATAGAGTGGGCCAGTAAATCAGAGTCTTATAATGGGAGATTTTAATTTCCCAGATATTGACTGGAATTTGGGGGTTGGTCACTCACACACTAGCAAGGCTTTTGTGGATTTATTGGATGACTGTTTTCTACATCAGCATGTTCGGGAGGCAACTAGAGGCAGGAATACTCTTGATTTGATTATCAGCAGTGATTCTTCATACATTAAGAATCTGCAGATAAATGAACCACTAGGTGGCAGTGATCACAGGTGCTGAAGTGGGATTTACTCAAAGAGGTAACTACCATTAGGGGTAAAGGGAAGGGTTATTGCTTCCATAAAGGCGACTACGATGGACTGAGACAGTATTTAAATTCTATACAGTGGGACCAACTGATGATGTTACCAACAGCAAATGCAAAATGGGAAGCATTCAAAGAACTTATCTTGGAAGCTACTAGGCTTTACATGCCAACTAAGAAATATTGTTCAAGGTTTAGGCCTAAATGGATGTTGGATGAACTGATGAGGCATATGGCAGAGAAGAAACATGCATGGGATACATACAAATTAACACGGGACACAGAAGCCTATGATAGATACAAGTTGATCTGTAACCAAGTTACAAAGGAGGTTAGGCAGGCGAAGGCAGATTACGAGAAATCTTTGGCAAGGGATGTGAAGAAAAACAGCAAAGAGTTCTTTACTTATGTAAACTCTAGAAGGAAGGGGATGAATCAGATTGGTCCACTTGATATCGATGGGTCAACTGTTGATGATCCTGCTCAGGTAGCTAACAAACTAAATGAATATTTTGCATCGACATTCACACATGAGGAGTTATTTAGCGAGTGGAATGCCAGAGGTGTATTCAACTCTAGCAGTAAGCTAGAGAATCTTGTAATAACTGAGAGTAAAGTGGAGGAGAAATTGTTGAAGATAAACACAAGAAAGGCACCCGGGGTGGATGGGATCTATCCAGTTATATTAAAGGAGGCAGCAGAGGAAGTAAGCAAACCCTTAGCCATAATTATGAGAGCTTCCTTGGACTCAGGGGAGGTACCCACAGTCTGGAGATGTGCAAATGTGACCCCAATTCACAAAGGAGGATCAAAGGCTGACACAAGTAATTATAGACCTATGAGTTTAACTTCTGTTCCAGGAAAATTAATGGAGGCACTAGTTAAAGAAGCACTGCAGGATCATTTAGACAAGACTTCAGTTATAGCTCGGACACAGAATGGTTTTGTTAAGGGGAGGTCTTGCCTGTCCAATGTGATTGGATACTATGATGCAGTCACAAAGGAACTGGATGCAGGGAATAACTTTGATATTATATACTTGGATCTTAGAAAGGCTTTTGATACTGTTGCACATGGAAGACTGCTGCACAAATTGGAGCAGTGTGACATTGGAGGCAAATTGCTGCTGTGGATAAAGGGGTAGTTGAAGGGGAGAAGACAGAGAGTGGTAATCAATGGACACTGCTCGTCGTGGACTAATGTTATTAGTGAAGTCCCTCAGGGCTCAGTGTTGGGTCCATTATTGTTTTCTGTATTCATAAATGCTAATGATGATGGTATATCAAGCTTAATGTCGAAGTTTGCAGACGATACAAAAGTAGGCATGTTTGTCAAGGACACTACTGACACTATGCTGCTGCAACAGGATCTGGAAAGGTTGAGCAGATGGGCTGAGAGGTGGCAAATGAAGTTTAACATTGACAAATGTAAAGTACTACACATGGAAAACAGTAACCCCAGAGCAACGTATCAACTCTGTGGTACTACACTGACAGTGGTAGAGAATAAAAGGGACCTGGGGGTGGTTGTGCAGGCAATGAAGTTCTCTGAGCAGTGCAGATGGGCTGCAAGAGTAGCTCATGGTGTATTGTCAATGATATATAGGAACTTTTTCTAGCAGGGATAAGGAGGTGATTATTCCCTTGTATAAGGCAATGGTCAGGCCACACCTAGAGTACTGCATACAGGTCTGGAGGCCTCATTTCAAGAAGGATGTAGAGCTGCTGGAATGAGTACAGAGAAGGGCAACAAGATTAGTGAATGGAACAAAGGGGTACTCTTACGAAGAAAGGCTTAAGTTTTGCAAATTACAGTGTCTGGAGACTAGGCACCAGCGAGGTGATCTGATAGAGGTGTATAAAGCCTTGAATGGTTTGAGCATGCTCAATGCTGATGGGATCCTTCCTCTCACTCAGAATAATCACCTGAGAGGGCATAAATTCAAATTGAGGAAAGACAGATGTAGGATAGACGTGCGGAAATTTGCCTTTAGCCAGCGGGTGGTTGGTTGGTGGAACAGACTTCCATCCCTTGTCGTGGAAGTTGATAGCCTAAATAAGTTTAAGGCTCAGCTGGACAGGTATTTTGAACGAACAGAGGGGTCAAGTGGAAGTGGTTTCTTTTTTTTATTTTTTTTGGCTGATGCTGCATAAGCTTGCTTTCTTGCATCAAATGGCTCTGCTAATGCTAATGCTAATATGTACATAAGTTAACATATTTTATATAATTATGGGTTCTAAAGAACTAAAAAGTGAAATAAAAAGAAAACCCTTTACTTTGACTATCATTAACAAGCTCAAAGTGATAGAACAACTTTAAAAAAGTGTTCCTGAAAAAAAAAAAAAATTGCTGAAGAATTTGGTATTGGCCAACAGGCTGTATCAGATATTAAAAAACAAAAAGGATATGTAAATACATTTCCTTTAAAATCAATGTAGGAAATGATAAAAGCAGTGTATCAAACTGACCAACAATAAAAAAGCAAAAAAAAGGCATTGCTGGAAGAAGCTGTATTTAAGTGGTATTCATAGCAACAATCAAGTGGTGTGCAACGCCAGTGCCTCCTGATAAATGCATAAAAGATATTTGTTATTTGGTTTTTTAGGAGCATTAGCAACTAAGGCGATATTGCTCAGGGATATGCTGTGGTAATTCTCTGACCTTTCTGCATCCTCCGTATTTGGTGGTGATGGGCTCGAAACCCATAAAAGATATAGGACAATACATTTATCCATCGATTGATGGATAAACGTATTGTCTTTTTATAGTTTTTAAATAAAAATTATAAAAAGGCTCTACAGCGATATCATTAAAATTTTCCATTTATTTGTGTTCTAAGTTTTTTTTTTTTTTTTGTTTTTGTTTTTTAGGGCTATCTTTTTATTCACTAATTCAGATTATAGCTTAATCCAGATGACCTCCCCCCCCTCCCCCCAATTACTCCGGATTAACGAGGGTTTACTGTATAATACTATTAAGAGTTTAGTTCTTAGCAACATTTTATGTTAATATATTTTAATTTAAAACAAAATGAATTTAAATTATTTCACTACATTTAATTTTATTTTATAGGTATCATTTTTTCTTCTTTGAAAAAAATGTATTTTTATTGCTTTATCACTCCTAAAATCAAAAAAAAAAAGTAGGTTCAACAACAACAAAGTAAATATCTCATAACTGTAAATCATGAAGAATCTTATAGTGTGTTTCATCATAGAGAAAATATATTACACAGGAGTTATTTTTGTTCAAATAAATACATAAATGAATGAATTAATTAATTTGGACAGCTGAGGCTAGAAAAGCTTATATAATTCAATGAAACTGTGTGTGTGTGTGTGTGTATATATATATATATATATATATATATATAGAATTAAGAACAACCAGGATTTTTTGATGCTACAGTCAACAATGGGCTGTGCAATTTTCGTGGCAGCAAACTGGCTCGAACCCCCTCCCCTTACTTGCAACTGTGTACACTAACCACTGGTCCAACAAAAAGTTACTGGTCAAAAAATAACCTTAACCCTATGTAATTAACAGAAGAAATCACTTTATTGTGAAAAAACAAATTCTTCACATCAAGATTTCGGAAAAGAATAAAGTTGTGAACTTGTATCCAATTCTGAGAAGTTATGGAGCTAGAGGTTAGAATTTTAAAACTAGATAACAGCTTGGGGAGATTCAAAGGTCAGCTCGATAGGTACCTGCACGAGGAGGAAGAGGCTACCATTATGCAGTGGATTAACAATGGCTACAGATTTATTTATTTATACATGTATATATCAAGGGTTCAACCACAAATAGGGGAATTCATGTTAAACTAAAAAAAAAATGCAAATGTCAAAATGCACTGTCTCAGCAGAGCATGTTTTAAAAGAGAATTATGAAAGTGCACGATAGCAGTTAATTAATTTTCATGGTTAGGCTGCACTTAAATAAATAAATGATATAAAAGTTTTAATCCTCAACAAAACTTCTTGCTTGACCACAGTAGGTTCCTCCTTCTCTTCATCGCTACAAATTCTATATTCCATTACATCTGTAACAAGTTCCTTCTCATTCATGCATATCCCGAAACAAGAAATGTCTACATTTACTTTAATGTAGTCTTAAAAACATGTTTCTCTATAAGTTTAAGCAATGATGCAGATCCTCAAAATTTTATGCATTATTACTGGAGCGTTCTTTGCAATTAACAGAGGAAGAAGAATGCAAAGCTACGCTTGTTACATTATTCAAGGTAAAAAAATCCAGCATGTTTGAAGCAGTTAGCAATTACATTTTTGTCAATCTCATTCCATGCTGAATCACATAAATACAATGCCTGTAGCACATTGATTTTGAATTGTTTTGCTTTTAAGACACAGCACAATTTTGTTTAATAGCATCCTTCTACATTTTTTTATAAAGCACTAGATTACACCTTGATCAAGTGGCTCAAGTCAGTATTGGTCTTAGAATGCACACCATTATCTATTATTTACAGCTTGTACAATCTTAATTTTGTCTGCAATTTGCAAAGCTACCCATTTTGTAGGAGCCAGAGTGACACTACATACAATATGTAGTAACCAACAGTCGCTAATGAAATGAGCTTCTAGTCAAAGTTAATTTAATTAGGTCAATGAGTGAGTGAGAAATCACCAATGATTTCTCACAGTCAAGATTGTTATTAGCTTTGATATTCTTTCATTTTGAAATGTAAATATTGTAATAAAAAAGTGAAAAACAAGATAGAGTAGCAGAAATTTTTTGGTCATAATAGAGAATTTTTTCAGCTTTCAAGGTTTTTATAAAAAATGTAAAATAGCATGATTTACGAGAAACTGACTGAGACAGGTTGTTGTTGTTATTTGGTTTTTTAGGAGCATAAGCAACTAAGGCCATATTGCTCCAGAGATAGGCGGTGGTCATTCCCTGACCTTTCCGCATCCTCTGTATTTGGTGGTCATGGGCTCGAACCCTGGTCTAATCAAGAAGCGTGTGCTATTCTCTGCTGCTCCTGCCCACCTGGCTACGGAGGACCCACTGAGACAGGTCACTATAACATGCTGGTATGTTAAAAAGAGGGGCAATATAAAGAAGTTAAAAAATATTCAAATTAAATTTGTAATGTGCAAAAAATATCATTACATATCACTAATATACACAAATTGAAAATAAAGTTCATGAAAATAAGAATGGAGAGGGGAAGGGAATTTATTTATTGCATTATTATTTTTTTGTTTGGTTAAGGGTGCATGATAACAAGAAATATTAATGTTTAATAATAATTTAAATTACCATAGAGCTATTCACTACACACCATCATGAAAATAAGAATGGAGGGGGGGGGATTATGTCAACAAATAAGACAAAATAGCATTATTTTCATGACTTATGGGTTAAAATCTGTAAAAAAATAATTATTGCATTATTATTTTTTTGTTTGGCTAAGGATGCATGATAATAAGAAATATTAATGTTTAATTATAATTTAAATTACCATAGGGCAATTCACTACACACCATCTTGCTTAAATAACAAATGAGAAAAAGCAAGAGAAAAAATTATTTTTGCAATAAAGGCCTTACTTGTCCATTGGTAAGCTTTGAGAAGTCTGGTTTCAGATAGAATATGAGACCTTGACCTGCACCAGTTAAGGTTAACCCTCTTACAAGCAGGATAGTAAGCATTACATATGGAAATGTTGCAGTAAAATATACAACCTAAAAGAATTTAAATTCATTTGTATGAAAAATATTTAAAACATGAAAAATTTTAATGATATTACACATAGAAAATTATGAAAGACAATCATTCACAGGGAAAGGTAATATTTTCATTAATTTCGAAAAATGCTAAGGAAACATCAAATTGAGAGGTACTGATATCATTAAATAATGAACTATATATTTTGATGATTCAATAAAAATTTTAATGTAAAGATATATGAAGATGGTGAAATGCAGGGGTAGAACGATACATTTCACCATCTTTTCACCATTTCATCATCTTGAACCAAACTTCAAACTTTTCTTTATTATGCAAATGATTAAAAAACTTACCTTTTGCTGCAGAAAAATTTACACTATAGGGAAAAAAGTCCACCCATAGCATTTAGAGTATAATTTAAAGCAATAATTCTCACATACAACTATCTAACACTGTGAAAAATTCATTTAAAAAACATGAAGTTGTATAAATACTGGTAACTCTAAAAAAAAGCAGCAGATTTATCTAATATTTATTACATTTGGTATAAAAACTGGAATGCTGAAAAAATTAAATCTTTTCAAAATTTAAAAGACCAACTGCTTAACTGTTCTTCTGGATAATGATAATTTAGACAGCACAAGCGGTTTTGGATTTATCAAATAGGAATCTTAATTGCATCAAGCTCATTAAGTTTAATGCAAAGGAAAAACAGCTCAAAAAATCTAGTACTAACAGCACAGCATATTTGCATTCTTTTTTGTTACAGTATTATTTTTTTTAATATTTCAAAGTTAAGACTATTTATGGATTTTTATTCTGTCCCTAAACTGTGTAGGTGAAGTCTGTGAGATTTGTCTCAATCAAAATAGCAAATTATACTTCACAGTGCAAGTAGACCTAAAACTTGCACTGGGCCTTTGGAATTAAAAGGAGCAAAACTTCTGGTTATTTCCCGAATTAAACTATCAATTCATCACCAGTGAATCATGTAAGACAGTTTGTTATCCACAATCAACAGATTTTATAAATGCCAAACTGCAACAGTTCCACATGCAGAAATATTTGTTTCCCAAATACAAGTCCTTGTATTTTAACATATTAAGAGTATCCATATCAAAAAGGCAGTTCTGTTTTAATCCTTTCAAAAGTGAGTTTCTTGATCATGTGTGGGCTCCCTGGAATTTTTGATAGGACTGGGCTCTGTGGAGTAAGTTTTTTTTAAGAAACTTTGTATATAATTGATTTTAAATATTAATTTTGACTTATTATGATTTGATTGTCCATCAAAGTAAAATTACTACCAGAAATTTAACCAGAATTCTTTTTAAAAAAATCTAAAAAATGCTTAAAACCACTTTAAAAACCTTGTTCTTACCTTTTTTTGAAGCAATAATATCCTCTACATCTGTTTATGTATCATTTAATTTGATTTTAATTTCCAAATCTGAATTACAGAAAATTTCGGCTTTTGTAAGCCAAAATCGAATGGCCAATAGGCAAAATATCCTCTAATTTCATGCTGCCATCTATTAAAATGATGTATACTATTAGCCAGAAACACAGATAAGAGATTGCAGCAATATTGAAAAAAATTTCCAGACAATTCATACATAAATGCACACTTTATTTAAAATGTAGGAAATAACCGTAGATCTATGTATACCCACATATTTAAAATGTTCTTGTTTATACTCCGACACAACCACCAGGTCAGTGAAGTTTACAATAAATCAATCAATACAAATGTTCCATTTAATTAATTAGTTATAAACAATACTGTGTAGTGGTGTATGTACAGGGCAAAATGTACGGTAACATGTTCACTCCTGAAAAGGTTGATAGATGCCTCTTTCACCAATTAGTATCCAAGATATCTAACATAAATAGATAATCAGCTATGTATTCACAAAATTATTCTGAAGCAATATGAATTCTACAGAAATTGTAAGTGCCACTGTCCAAAGAGTTTCTACTTTCGACAAGCTTATAGCAAACAGATCACCATATCTATCACATAATATAAAATATAATACAGTAAACTCTCCAGTTATAGTGCTTTATAGGGGAACTAACCCTAATGATAGGCAGAAAAGCATTATGTATGGGACTCCATTTTGAGGAGGGGGCTTTTTTTTTTTTCATATTTCATCAATATTTTGGTGGATATATATTGATTTTTCGTTTTTTTTGTATATTTATTTTCTGTAGTGTTTATAAAGCAATGACTTCATCATCATCATCCATTTTCAATCCACTGCAGATGAACGCCTCTCCAGCAACTTTCCAGTTCCTTCTGTTTTGAGCACTGGCCATCCATTTACTACCCACAAACTCATGAATTTCATCTATCCATCTCTGCCTTTGTCTTCCAGGTTTTCTTCTAGCTCCTGTTGGGTACCATTCTGTTATTTTCTTAGTCCATCTGTCATCATGTCTTTGAGCTATGTGTCCTGCCCAAGACCATTTTAGTTCTTTAGTTTTGATAAGAATGTCCTTTACTTGAGTTTGCTGCCTAATCCATGTGTTTCTCTTCTTATCTAACAGTCTGATTCCCAATATAATTCGTTCCATTCTTTGCTGTGTCGTTCTCAGCTTCTCTTCCATTCTTTTGGTGAGTGCCCAAGTTTCACTTCCATAAGTCATGGTAGGGAGTATACATTGGTTAATTATTTTACGTTTCAGACAAACTGGGATATTGCTCTTCAGTATGTGACTATATTTCCTGAATGCTATCCATCCAAAATTTATTCTTCTCTTGACTTCCAGCCATTTATCATTATTACAGCTAATAACTTGTCCCAGATAAGTATATGACTCCACCTTTTCAATTACTGCTGTTTCAATCATTATTTCCCTTTCTGTGGCATACTTGTTCATCATTACTTTTGTTTTAGTCATATTCATCTTTAGTCCAAAATCCTTACTAACTGTGCATAACTGATTAAGATTTTCCTCTAATTCTTTGGGATCGTGGCTTATGACCACAATGTCAACTGCAAATCATAAATGATTTAGGTACACTCTGTTCACATTGACTCCTTTTTGCGACCAGTCTAATCTTCTGAAAGCTTCCTCAAGGGCAGCAGTAAACAGCTTCGGAGATATTGTGTCTCCTTGTCGAACTCCTTTCTCGATTTTAAATTTCCTACTGTCTTTGTCTAGTCTAATAAAGGAGGTAGCACTCTCATATATTTTCTTCAAAATCATAATATATGGGGTATCTATGCCTTGTCTTTTCAGTGCCCGAAACATTGACTTATGCCGTATGGAGTCAAATGCCTTTTCATAATCCACAAATGCCAGGCATAATGGTGTTTTATATTCATTTGCTTTCTCCATTAGCTGTGATATTACATGACGGTGATCCATAGTTGAGAATCCTGTCCTAAAGCCAGCTTGCTCTTCGGTTGATTCTCATCAAGTATTCTTTCCAATCTGTTAGTAATGACCCTTGTGAACAACTTGTAGATGTGGGATAACAAGCTAATTGGTCTATAATTTCCAATTTCTCATTTATCTCCTTTCTTATGCAGCAAAACTATGATTGCATTATTCCATTGCTTAGGCGTCACACCTTTCCTAATGCACTTTGTGAAGAGCCTTGCCAGTTTTTGTGTTTTGTCTCTTCCTCCCAATTTTAACAACTCTATAGTAACTTCATCTTCCCCCGGGGCTTTCTGATTCTTCATTTTCTTCAATGCATGTTCTACCTCATCAGGAAGAATATCGACTATGTCGTATGTGTTGCTACTTTGCAATCCATCTTCCCCACTGCTGGCATCATTCCCTCACTCCTTGTATAATTCTCTATAGTAGTCTTCTGCTATTTGAATTATGCCTTCTCTGCTGTTTATAAGTACACCATCGCTATTCTTCAGTTTCAGTATCATTTGTCTTTCTGTATTACTGCTCATGGCTGCTGATTTAAATCCTTTGTTTTCCCTTAATGCTTGTTCTACTTTTCGTGTGTTAAATCTTCTTATGTCCTCTCTGAGTCTCTTTCTAATGGCTTTGCATAACTCAGTATACTCAATTTTCTCCCTGTCAGTGTTTTTCTTGCTCTTCATTTGTCGTCTTCGGTTCATCATGACAAGTGTTTCTTGACTAATTTTTTCTTCTTTGGATTTCTTTTTCCCTATAGGTTCCTTGGGCTTTATCATTTTCAGAAAGTTGTAATATTCCTCGTCGATATCTTGATCCTGAGCAGTCTGTAGAAGCTCAAACTTGTTCTTAAGTTCCAGTACATACTGCTTTTTCTCCTCTTCTGTTATCTCAAAGACCTTTGTATTATTTACTCGGGTCAGTTTTTTTCTTTCCTTTCCTACATCTATATCAAGTGTACATCTTACCATTCTGTGATCACTTCCAACATTTACCTTATTCAGGACGCGAACATCATTCACAATATATCTTCTGTTAGTGAGGATGAAGTCGATTTCATTAGTTGTTAATCATTTGGACTCTTCCATGTCCACGTTCTGTTCACCCTTTTCTTGAAAAAAGTGTTCATTACTGACAATCCTTGAGATTCTGCAAATTCCACAAGTCTTTCACCTCTTTCATTTCTTTCACCAAAATTATCCAAAATTTCCTATAGTTCCGCTTTCTGCACTATTGTCTTTTTCCAACCTTAGCATTGAAGTCCCCATAATAATAGTGTAGTGGGTTTTCTGCTCATCTAGAAGACTCTCAATTTCAGTGTACATTTCTTCAACCTCTTCATCATCATGGCTGGATGTTGGTGCATAAATCATTATAACCTTTAGCTTGTACCTCTTAGAAATCTTGAGAGTATTAGTCTTGACACCCTTGGTGATGTACTTTTGAATTACAAAATGTTGTTTTTTAAATCTTTATGGACCAGAAACCCAACTCCACCTTCACTCCTTTTACTGTTTCCACTGGTGTACAGCAGATTGCCACTTGATAAACTTATAAGTGATTCATTTCTTCTTGTTTCAGCCAAACCAATGATATTCCAATTCACATTTTCCAATTCCTTTTCCAGCTCTAATATCCTGTCTTCACCGATGAGTGATCTTATGTTATAACAGGCCAAGTTCAGTTTCCGTGCATGGCAGCCTGGTCGTACCCAGAGATTCTTATCACCCTCTGCTTCCACTCTGATCCTCTCGCTGCCGTAAGAGGGGGAGTGAAAGCTGCTGGGGACTGAGCGCCATTTGTTTCGTCATGCTGTCATATGCTGGAGGGTTTGGTCTTTTCCTCTTCACGCTGACCAGGTTTCTTGAAGAGAACCACTCTACACGTTCGTTGCCACCTAAGTGACGTAACAGGGCTTACCATCGAGAAGGTGTGCATGAGTGGATTTTAGGGAGGTAGGCCAACCGGACTTCTCCTAAATCTTCTATAATAGAGAGATATTGGATCCATCAGTGTTTTAGGCTGAGTGTCTGATAACACACAGCATACCTGTTCCCAATGAACTATATGTACAATGACTTATATGTACTTAATGTACTATATTTGCTATTTTGGTGCTATGCATGCTATTAAAAAGAATGAAAAATTTTAAAGAGGTTTCATTAAATTTCAGCACTGTTACTATTATGTTAAAATGTAATTTTAACATAATAGTAACAGTGCTGTCATTTATGAAATTTATTGATGCCATGTTCAACAAACACACAATGACAATGATTACTATAGCAGAAAGAAAGAAAAGTAGACAAGCAATGCTGAATTAAAAAAAACCAAAAAAAAAGGGGGGGGGAAGAGAGTGTGGATACAAAGATAAATGGCTAAACATTGAGTTCTAAATAGTGGTTTTTCTACCTTCAAAGCTTTGAGTCAAATGTGAAAGAAATGTGTGCACGAGGATTTTCAGAATGGTACACAAGTAGTGGTTTTAATCTGTAATCTTTTGCTGCATTAGCCTCCAGCAAGAGCGTGGCCCTATCTTTTGAAGCCTTGAAACCTAGAATTGTATTTTCCTCTTTGGCAATGTATGTTCGATCCGGTATTTTTTTCCAATAGAGAACAGTCTCATCAATGTTAAAAATTTGCTGCGTTGAATAGCCGCCTCCATCAATAATGTTTTCCAACATATCACGAAATTTCTCTACAGCTGCAGAATCGGCACTAGCGACTTCACCACATACTTTAATGTTTTTGAAACCAGCGTGATGCTTGAACCTATTAAACCACCCGTTGCTTGCCACGAACTTGTGTTGGGGTTTTCCATTATAAAAATGCTATCATTTTTATCCCTTTCGCTCAATTTTAAGAAGCATTTATTCCTCAAAGTGCCCTACCCTTTTTCTGCAGCCTGTATAACTAAAGTAACATCACTCCATCGGAATTAGTTGCGTTTCACTTTCATTTTCGCATCTGCAACCAGCACCGCCCCATGGGATGCAGTCGATGAAACATTATACCTCCATTAAGTGTCCAGTCAATTAGTGACGTCAGGTCCTTCTCCCGATAGTAGCAGGCAGGCAGTGAACACGTAAGACCCCCAAGAACGACGAGGGGAGAACGCGACTTTTGTCAGAGAAAGGTGAGTAAGCAGAACAAGAGACATAATTTCTTATGCAATCGAATCCGATAAACACATCGATTGTCATTTCAAAATTCCGTACGTAAAAGTGTATCGATTTATGTTCGTTGACCACGATTGTAAAACAAAAGAAACTGCCCTCCACAAATACGAGATTTCCCTTCTACATATAACATATCATTTTTAGTAGTGTCAAATCCCAAAAGTTGACAGTCCCAAGTGTAATTCTTTGCCCTACATGATTAACCCGTGAAATCAGAACAGGTCATGGGAAACTTAGGAAGCGGGAAATATAGGAAAAGGGGGATCTAAGACGGAGCTAATTTGGGGAGGATTTGGAGTTGTAAGGGAGTCTTTGGCTAGATTTTGGAAAGTTCAGAGTTGTCGGGAGTCTATTTGGAAGTTGCTGGTGAGTCAAGAGGTTACGGAGTTTGAAGAGATTTTCTAGAGCCAAAGGTAGTCAAGCAGAGCCTTGAAGAGCGCCAGACAAAGAAAGCCGAGGATGATCGCAGATATCCCCAAAACCGTACTTATGGAACAAAGGGTAGAATCCAGAAGTGCTGAAGAAGAACGCCGATTTGTTGGTAAGTTGACTAGCCTTTTTTAAAACAAACCAAACCCAACCACTTAAAGGTAATCCTACTCCCCTCCAATTTTAACCTTATCCACGGACCTCTCTTCTCATAGACACATTCTGACAATTGTTTAGCTCCTTTTAGTAATTAGAATTTAACAGATAACGCGAACTATCAAACTAGTTGTTAAAAATACTAATTGTAATTGTTTAATTGACATACTTCCCTATTCTAGCAGTAGAACAGTTGTATGGTGTGACTGACACCAGTCATTGTGAATACTCGTGAGAGTAATGGTGGAAGTGTCAACACGAAGAACACTGTAATATTGTAATACTAGTAACAGCAAGATTATACCTGCTATTCAGTTTGTTTCCAAGCAATCGATTGCCAATTATGCTAAAATTTTGACCGGTTCTTTTGTAACTATTTGTATGATTAATATGTGTAATAAACCTTGTTTTGTTGATCATTTTGCCTAGTGACAATTCTCTGCTACACATAACTCACTTAAGCGGCGCTCAAAGATCCAATTACAAAGAAAGATATTTGAGTGAAATCACAACGCAATCTTCGATGCTGCGAGCTTGCTCTCAGTGTCAATCTGAGTGAGTCTTGAGGGCACAAGATTTTTTGTCCTAATCCAAACTACTGGACTATCATACGAAACCCAGGTTTTCTGGATACACATATTAGCGTGCATTCTTACCAGCAGTTGTATAATTAACAGAGAGCTTCGATTGATGGCAAGATTGAACTAGCAGCACACGGGTAAGTGCACACGCTATAACAGAAAGAGCCTGTGGAAAACTGGTGCCGTGACCAAGATCAGAACCTGGGTTACTACGGGATGAAAAACCATTTCTCACGAATACCGAGGAACAATCCTGATTGTTGTAGAATGAATAGCAAAGTGCCAGTAGGATCAATCAGAGAACAGAAAACGAAACTAATGAGCTTACTGCGGTGGTAGAAAGAATAGTGATAGTACTGATATTTTACGTGTGCAGAGAATAGTTATAGGCATCTCTTTTTAGTTTTCAGCAACACAAATAACACAGACGACTTCAGGAGCACACATTTCGAACAACAGTCAGGAACTTGTAACGTTTTGCCCTAGAAAATTTATCAAAATTAAAAAGAAAACGAGTTGCTATATGTTGAAACACTTTTTGTTTTAGAACTGCTGATTACTGTTATAATTTGGTTTCAGGTCGACGGAAAGGTAAGTTCACGCCATTTTGGGGGACATTAATCTTACACAGATATTAATAAATACAAGATGGAAGAGCAGGATCCACAGACTACAGGTTTAGAAAATTCGATCCACTTTTTCGGACCCAGCAGACAGTCTTTGTCCGAAACTAGTAGGCCTTTGGCTAATGTTGCGGGTTACCTTAGACTAGTACCAGTTTTCTTTTGCAAACCGGATGAAGGCCCATCTGTCCAATATTTTTTTGAAACTTTAGAAAGCGTAGGGGAACTAGAATTTTGGCAAGACCTAGAATTGATAGCAGTCTGTAGGGTGAAATTCCGTTGTGTCGCTGCAGATTTTCTTGCACAATCGACTGAATTATGCAAAAAGAACTATAACGTGTTCAAAAATGTAGTCGTGGCACAGTTCGAGAAAACAGAACCAATCGTAACATGTTTGCATCAGTTTTCAACCACTGTTCAAGGGCCTACAGAAACAGTAGCAAGCTATAGTGCTAGAGTCGAGAACTTAGCTTGTTTGGCCTTTAAAACGGAATGTAACTCTCCGGAAGCATTAAATATTCTTGATGAAGTGATGCTGGCTCAGTTTCTCAGGGGAATTTCGAATAAAATTAGAAGATTGGTTCTTTCTCACAACCCTTTAACCTTCTCACAAGCAGTTAAGACCGCGAGGTGAGAGGAAACGAACGATCTTCTCACAGACACAAAACATAGACCAATTAACATTATATCTAGTCAAAATCACAGCAACGAAGACGTTAGTCAGTAGGAAAACTATTTTAAAAATATTCTAAAACCTTTGCAAGACCAGATTGAAGGTTTACAACAATCCATTCACGCATTAACAATAGACACTGCTACCCATAATTGCTCAGAAGGGCAAGTTCAGGCAGTTAATGTAACAAGACAGTGGCAGAGCGATTATCATTTTCTCCCTCCACGCGAAGCATCCGGTTTTTACCATCCAACAGGTGAAGCAATGTTAGTGACGTCAGAACAAAGGGCAATGAATGACCTTTCTAGTAGATGCTCTCTTGCTCCGTGTTGTTATTATTATTAATAGCCATATGGTGCAAGGAAGCCTGAGGCATATGCTGCACCAGGAAAAAAAAAATTCCCAAGTTATCCTGAGAGAGAGAGAGAGTCAAAAGTAGAAGGGAATCACCAAGAAAGAGAAGATGATGATATCCAGCTCAGGACCCTGGGTGTGCCAAGCCCATACTCACCAGATGTGAGCCCCCGGGGTTAATGCAAGGAGGTATGCATGCGAAATCCCCGCTAACAGTGCAAGTGATTGATAGGGAACCTTTACAGGCAGAGGTACCGCGTGAAAAAAGAGGTTAACCCCAGGACCACTGAAATTTCTCTTTGTATCTCAACTAGGAAAGATGGTGCAAGGTACTACCATACATTTATCAGGAAGAGATGAGTGTAAGAGGTTGGTTTGCATTCTTTGCTGGGAGCTGATAAATAATCAACACTGTTTTCCACCTATTGTGTCTTATATAAAATACATAATTTTGGGTATTCTGGCTGCAACGATTGTTTGGTACTCCAAATTCATCATCAAATCAGTAGCACAAACAGTCAAGGATTTTTTTATGGTCATTAGTGCCTTATGGAGAAGGTTTCGCATGGGAAGAGTGCAAGAATATTTGGAAGAACATATCCCTATGGAGCTGAGACCACTTTTGTGAGTCACACCCGTGCAGATTCTTTTGCGTCTGTCAACACTTATAGTTGAATCCACGTGCACCATCCACCAGATTCTTCATGCCAAAATAAAAGAATGCCAAGCTGACCTGCCACAACCATGTAATATCTCCACTAAAGTTCGTGTGACTTTGCTTAACTTGGATTACAAGCAATGTTTATGGTTCGTTACCGACACCCAACAGACCCTTTTCCAGTTGCAGCTAACATTCAAACAAGTAGTGTCACTGGCAGACAACACAAATGTATTACACTTTCCCAATGGAACTGCATTTCATTAGTCAGGTGGCTTGCCCTCAGAACGCTTTCTGTGCTTGGGGGTTGCATTGTGTTAGGAACTACCACTTTGAGGCCTTAACTAAAGAGTCATTGAGCTGGCTGGGAATCACAAATTGTATTGCAGGAGATAGTCGATCAAATTGTCTTATTATTGATAGTCAGCCCTGTTTACATTATCGAGTTTGGCTAGTTCCCGACTTTACATGTGTGTACTAAGTCCGAAAAATTGAAGGAGTCCTTTGCAGGTACATAGTTGAAATTCAAACATGTGCTAATGAAACTGCTGAATCTATATTATTAAAAAATTTTGCCATCACTCGAAACAAGATTGAAATTCAAGTGCTAGGTACATTCGATCAACCCACCGATATTCTTAAACACCATTTGATTTTGCGAGTGGGTGATAGTAGTGAAGCTTATCTAGATCAAGCAGCCTTGGTTTCTCGACCAAAATATGGAGAAATCGGTGACACCCAAGCAAACTATAATGTCTCAAAACAGTTTATTTTTGATGACCGCATGATACAATGCCAATATTATGAAGAAAAAGTCATTTGCCAGAAAAGCGCATCCTATTTAGAACAAATGGTGGCTAGCAAAATCAATAAGTTCCAAAAACACAGATTTCTCACCAACTAGAAATTGAGCCCCTCTGGCAGGCTCACATCGAAAATGCGGCAATCAGCTCCATTAACATTAGACTTGTCCTTCTCTGAATTTGAATTTCATTTGGAGACACATACAGTTTGTCCAAAATTTGTTGGGGACATTACCAGGCCAATTGGATGCTTTTCATGTGATACACTGGCTACCCTCACTTTTCAAGCGCTTTCAACATGCCTTCCTGAAACAG
Source organism: Mastigoproctus giganteus (assembly GCF_048544385.1). Taxonomy (NCBI): domain Eukaryota; kingdom Metazoa; phylum Arthropoda; class Arachnida; order Uropygi; family Thelyphonidae; genus Mastigoproctus; species Mastigoproctus giganteus. Next base: position 64,996,394 of record NC_143578.1, read on the forward strand.
TTTCAGTAAACTTTCATAACATATTGGTAGCCACTAGATCGGTGAAATTAACCCAAGAGACAACCACTTACACTATCCAGTTCAAAATTGGCATATAATGTCATAATGAAAACTTGTGTCTTGTCACTCGCACTATTACAGCCTGCAAAGATATAGAGTTTCGTTTAGAAGACCCAGCGCTACAAGTAGGCCAAACAAACTTTTCACAAGTTTCACACGTATCAAGTTACGCACCTGGTCAGTCACCTTGGACAGTGTGCTTTTATCAATTATTTGAGGGAGGACTCAATTCCTGGATTAAAATACCCATTATACTCCTGGCAGTTACTTTAGCTGTACTGTTTGTAGTCTCATCCTGCATGGTCTGTTTTCGTAAATAACAAAATACATTTCTTTCTGTCTTCTGTGGAAGACATGCGAGCCAAAAGGTTCAAAAGAGTGGAGAGCTAGAGGAGTAAATGTGTGGAGTGGATGGAGAAAGTTTTTTTTTTTTCCTTTCTTTTCTCCTCTCTTTTCTGTATGGATCTTGAGTGTGAAGAAGGAAAGAAGAAATGATTAAGAGCTTGCATTCTCTTTCTCTCTGACACTCTCTCCCTCTATTAGTCCCTTTTAGATTTCCAGAATTCAAAGTGTGGATATTTGTCTGTTCGTTGTGGGCTTTTATCCTTGCTCCTCTCAAATGGTGGTGGGAGACAGCAGCCAAAGAGACCCCCATCGAAGATGAAGTTCTAGGTAGCGAAGAAGCCCAAGAGAAAGTGGAAGAGCAGTCAGAAGAAACAAGCCCCCCCTCCTGTCAGACTGGTCTCTTTCACCCCATTTACTGTGAAGCCTAGCCTAGCCTAGCCCTGTGAGAGCCAAAAGACTTCTTTGCAGACGATGTCACACACATTCCGGAGCCATCCCCGGCAACTTCCGGTCCACCCAGATCTACTCCGGCCCACCTTCATGCATCCTTTCCAGAAAATGTAAAGCGGCAGACCAGGACAATCCCGCCCAGAACCTAGTGGAAATCAGACCACCCTCCACGAAGCAACCTTTCCGACCCAAGTTTATTCGTCCTTCTATCTCCCAACTGTCTTCGGGGGCCTAAAAACCAACAGTGACCCCGGTTCCAGCTCATAGTTGGGCGGTGGTCGATGTCCAGTTTTGCAGGAATGCCGAATGCGTGCTCTCACCAAAAGAAGTAGCCATCACTGGAGGTGATGAATAGTATAAAAACATCGTAGTAAAATGGGCGGGTAAATTCTCCGCACTCCCTTATCAACTAACCCACAGGGACTCACATCTGGTGAGTATGGGCTTGGCACACCCAGGGTCCTCAGCTGGATACCATCATTCTTCTCTTTCTTGGTGATTCCCTTCCCTTCTCTCTCTCTCTCTCTCAGGATAACTCAGGTAGGGAGTATATGATGAGAGCCCTGTTGATCAATTCGGCCCTGGAAAGATTGTGCAGGGCTCAAGGGGTAGAATTTTTTTCAGCCTGGTCTGTACTTGTTAACAGGAGAGACTGCTTCTACAGGGATGGGATACACTTAAATAGAAAGGGTGCAAGAATGTTTGCTGATGCTATTGAGGCAGTGTTAGGTGGGTCGGAAAACTGCTAGCCTGGGGGAATACAAAGACTAATAGATTAACAGTAGCCACTGGCAGAGGTGAAAGTGATTCTTGCACTGCTTCTATTGGAATGAGCAGAAGCCTGGAAAACAAGATGCAGGATATTTCAGAGACTGCTGGGAGCCATTGCGGTACAAGTAAACACATGGGTTGCGTTAGGGTGGCTAAGAGGAAGAGCAGGTGCATGTATATTTGCGTGTACACCAATGCTAGGAGTTTAGTAAATAAATTTGATGAATTTGAGGTATTGCTCAAAACATCAAAGGAGATATTGTTGGGATTTCAGAGACGTGGTGTCACACAGATATAAGGAATGCAGAACTGGAATTTGGGGAGTACAATGACTACAGGAAGGATAGACAGGATAGGAAGGGAGGAGGGGTTATGCTATTAGTTAAGAAACACATAAAATTCAAAGAAGTGAAGCCAGTCGACATCGCTGGACAGTGCAGTGTCGAGTCAGTTTGGTATGACATAAGCATTGGGAGATCAAAATTGAGAGTAGGAGTGTGCTATAGGCCTAATGACCCTGATGAGTATAATAAGAAACTGTACAGAGAAATAGAGTGGGCCAGTAAATCAGAGTCTTATAATGGGGGATTTTAATTTCCCAGATATTGACTGGAATTTGGGGGCTGGTCACTCACACACTAGCAAGGCTTTTGTGGATTTATTGGATGATTGTTTTCTACATCAGCATGTTCGGGAGGCAACTAGAGGGAGTAATACTCTTGATTTGATTATCAGTAGTGATTCTTCATGCATTAAGAACCTGCAGATAAATGAACCACTAGGTGGCAGTGATCACTGAAGTGGGATTTACTCAAAGAGGTAACTACTATTAGGGGTAAAGGGAAGGGGGTATTGCTTTCGTAAAGGTAACTAAGATGGACTGAGACAGTATTTAAATTCTATACAGTGGGATCAACTGATGATGTTACCAACAGCAAATTCAAAATGGGAAGCATTCAAAGAACTTATCTTGGAAGCTACTAGGCTTTACATACCAACTAAGAAATATTGTTCAAGGTTTAGGCCTAAGTGGATGTCAGATGAACTAATGAGGCATATGGCAGAGAAGAAAAATGCATGGGATACATACCAATTAACACGTGACACAGAAGCCTATGATAGATACAAGTTGATCTGTAACCAAGTTACAAAGGAGGTTAGGCAGGCGAAGGCAGATTAAGAGAAATCCTTGACAAGGGATGCGAAGAAAAACAGCAGAGTTCTTTACTTATGTAAACTCTAGAAGGAAGGGGATGAATCAGATTGGTCCACTTGATATCGATGGGTCAACTGTTGATGATCCTGCTCAGGTAGCTAACAAACTAAATGAATAATTTGCATCGACATTCACACATGAGTTACTCAGCGAGGGGAATGACAGAGGTGTATTCAACTCTGGCAGTAAGCTAGAGAATCTTGTAATAACTGAGAGTAAAGTGAAGGAGAAATTGTTGAAGATAAACACAAGAAAGGCACCTGGGGTGGTTGGAATCTATCCAGTTATATTAAAGGAGGCAGCAAAGGAAGTAAGCAAACCCTTAGCCATAATTATGAGAGCTTCCTTGGACTAAGGGGAGGTACCCATGGACTGGAGATGTGCAAATGTGACCCCAATTCACAAAGGAGGATCAAAAGCTGACACAAGTAATTATAGACCTGTGAGTTTAACTTCTGTTCCCGGAAAATTAATGGAGGCACTGGATAAAGAAGCACTGCAGGATCATCTAGACAAGACTTCGGTTATAGCTCGGACACAGCATGGTTTTTTAATGGGAAGTCTTGCCTGACCAATTTGATTGGATACTATGACGCAGTCACAAAAGAACTGGATGCAGGAAATAACTTTGATATTATATACTTGGATCTTAGAAAGGCTTTTGATACTGTTGCACATGGAAGACTGCTGCACAAATTGGAGCAGTGTGGCATTGGAGGCAAATTGCTGCTTTGGATAAAGGGGTGGTTGAGGGGGAGAAGACAGAGAGTGGTAATCAATGGACACTGCCCATGTGGACTAATGTTATTAGTGGAGTCCCTCAGGGTTCAGTATTGGGTCCTTTATTGTTTTCTGTATTTATAAATGATATTGATGATGGTATATCAAGCTTAATGTCCAAGTTTGCAGACGATACGAAGGTTGGCAGGGTTGTCAAAGACACTACTGACACTATGCTGCTGCAACAGGATCTGGAAAGGTTGAGCAGATGGGCTGAGAGGTGGTAAATGAAGTTTAACATTGACAAATGTAAAGTACTACATATGGGAAACTGCAACCCCAGAGCAACGTATCAACTCTGTGGTACTACACTGACAGTGGTAGAGAATGAAAGGGACCTGGGGATGGTTGTGCAGGCAGATATGAAGTTCTCTGAGCAGTGCAGACGGGCTGCAAGGGTAGCTCATGGTGTATTGTCAATGATATATAGGAATTTTTCTAGCAGGGATAAGGAGGTGATTATTCCCTTGTATAAGGCAATGGTCAGGCCACACCTAGAGTACTGTATACAGGCCTGGAGACCTCATTTCAAGAAGGATGTAGAGCTGCTGGAACGAGTACAGAGAAGGGCAACAAGATTAGTGAATGGAACAAAGGGGTGCTCTTACGAAGAAAGGCTTAAATTTTGCGAATTACAGTGTCTGGAGACTAGGCACCAGCGAGGTGATCTGATAGAGGTGTACAAAGCCTTGAATGGTTTGAGCATGCTCAATGCTGATGGGATTCTTCCTCTTAGTATTAGTAACGGCCGCATGGTGCAAGAAAGCCTATGGCTTATGCTGCACCAGCCAAAAAAAAAAAAAAAAAAAAAAAAAAAATCCGAACAAAACAATGATAAAAACAAAAAAAAAAAAAAAATAAATAAATAAATAACTAAATAATAATAATTAATAAATAAAAAAAATAATAATAAAATAAAAAATAAATAAAAAGGAAATTAAACCTATCATCCTATGCGCTTCCCTTACCCGAAAGTACTATCCAGATGACCTTTGAATTTCCCCAAACTGTCGGCCTCTACCACCCATGAAGGCAACTTATTCCAGTAATTTATATCTCGCTGGCTAAAATAGAACTTCCTGCAGTCCAATCTAAACATTTCCCCCCGTAACTTGAATTTATGTCCCCTAGTTCTAGCATCATTTATAATCTTGAAAATTTCGTTCTCATTCATTTTACTGATGCCTCTCAGAGCCTCTTGCTCAGAATAATCACCTGAGAGGGCATAAATTCAAATTGAGGAAAGACAGATGTAGGATAGATGTGCGGAAATTTGCCTTTAGCCAACGAGTGGTTGGTAGGTGGAACAGACTTCCATCCCTTGTCGTGGAAGTTGATAGCCTAAATAAGTTTAAGGCTCAGCTGGACAAGTATTTTGAACGAACAGAGGGGTGAAGTGGAAGTGGTTTCTTTTTTTTTTTTTTTTTTGGCTGATGCTGCATAAGCTTGCTTTCTTGTATCAAATGCCTCTACTAATGCTAATGCTAAATGTTTTTTTTGCTGTTGCATCATAAGCCTCCAGCTTTCTTGCACCATATGGCTAATAATAATAATAAACTCGAAGCTCGCAACCTCTGGCTATGGGATCAGCGCCTAGGTCTTGCCTGGGAGCGTGAATCTTTCGCAACCCCACATTTTGGGTCATGGATCCGACCCATAGTGAAATCATACCAAACAATTCTCTCCAAAGGATTGGAGGCAACGGAGTTCCTGCAGGAGATACTCCCCTTTAAGGTCATTATTAACATTGAAATTTTGTCTTGCCCGGATCAAGACGCACTGCCCAACGAAGTTTTTGCCTTCCAGTGTTACTGGGACCACCGCCTCACTCCCTGTGCCGTTCGGGCTGCCAACCAGTTCACAAAGTGGCTGAAACAGGCAGGCCATGTGACGAAGCAGTGCCGACCACAGCCTTCAGAAATAAGATGCCTCAGCATTAAATATTTAATATTAAAAAACTTTCAACATATTTAAAATGAAAAGCTTTGCCATATTTAATTAAAAGCAGTTTTTGATACTGTTGCAATCTGGCACTTAAAACCTTATAGGGGTACAAGTACAAACTTCATAAGGATATGTGTAGGGGAGTAATCAAAAATTAAATTACCATCTTTAAAACATTAGTCCACTTTGTGTTGTGTACTTCCTGCTTGTACTTTGATTCTGGGTTATTTTTTCTTTAAAGAGCATTTGAAAAGAGGCAAAACAACTAAAGTACAGCACTGAGAACAAACAGTAATAGTCACTGGTTCATAAAAGAGTAAACACTAGTAAGGTTGATTGGTTGGTTTGGTTGTTTCTTTAATGGCACAGGGCTGACCTACGCCATACACTATTATGACAATAATAAACTAACTCAGAGACAACTTTCAAACAAGGTTCAACAGATTAGCTGCTGTTCCAAACCAAAGTGATGATTTTTAAAATGAATTCATACTTTTCTTTTGTCATTAACAATATTATTAATATGTCATTCTGTCACTAGCAATATTATTAATATGTTATTCTGTCACTAGCAATATTATTAATATATAACTCTGTCACTAGCAAGATTATTTAAAGTTTTGGTTTGGGAAGTGTCTAAGAACTTTAGTTCCAAAAGTGGCATACAGAATAAACACCTTAGGGTCCAACAATATTATTACCTAAAACTGATGATACCAATTTGAAGTTTCAGTGAGCTTAAACCACTTTACAAAACAAATTACATTCCCAAGTAACATAATTTACTCTGAATAAGAACTGCCACTGAACAATAGATTAAAGATGAAAAAGAAATCTTAACTTTGGAATAATATCAAACCAAAAATACATAATAATAATTAATATAATGACATAAATATAGCATTAGATAATTAATATAACTATATGTTTAGCTATTCTGCTCCTGGAGTCACAAGCAATTAAAGCAATTAAAGAATGATTGAGTTGTATGGAATTCTGAAAAAAAAAAAAAGTTTGTCCTGAGTGCAAGTTCCTAAAAGATATATATATATATGTATATATATATATATATATATATATATATATATAAAGCCAGTATAAAGTCCAGCATGTCTTTTATCCGATATCAAGCCTTAAATGAAAATTTTATTAAAAAAAAGTGATAAACATATCAGATGATACCACTGAGGACGTGACGGAGTGAATTCAAACTTTTTGAATAATTTTTTCACTTACCTGGGTATATATATCCATGATAGCGATGACAGACAATGAGAACAACCTTTAAAGAAAAACATATAACTGCCCTTACCTTTCCTGTCCATCTAACACCTTTCCAGATGCAAAAATAGCAAATAATCCAGGCTAATAGAAGTGTGAGGGCTAACTCCCACCTCACCGTACCAGGATCATGAATCCCTTCCGAGATCTGAAGAACCTTTCGCCTGTGAAAAAAAAATTAAATAAAAAATAAAGATAAGGAGAAGAAAGAGTGGTAATTTTATCCTTATAGATACCTTGGAACATACAAAAGAAATATATCCACTGTTTCTAGATAAGACTGTAGAAAATAAATAGAGAAATTGAAGCAAAACAAAACTCAATGTAAAGAGGTTACATGTAAAATTATATGAAGAAAATTCAAATAAAAATTATCACGTTCAAAATAAAATATTAATACACACACATACTCAAATAAGGTATCTTTTAACACAAATGATATATAAATCAGATTGCTTGCTTGTCTGATTTATATATCACTTTATGTCAAAAGATATAATTCAATAAACTATTATAAGGTCACCATTCACTTATTAATTCATTAACTAGGCTTGGCTTGATCAACACAATAACTCTAATTCTTACAACAAAACCAGTGTAGCATAAGTAGTATGGTCAAGAAGTACCCAGACTAGCCACATACATAACACTGTAGTCCAGTGGTTTCCAAACTGTGGTGTGCCACAGCAAACTCACAAGGACGCCACAAGATGTTTTAATTTTTTGAGGGAAACACAGTGATACTCAAATCTGTTGGACACCACACAAACTACTATCTCAAGTAGTTCACAGTTTCAACATTACTTATTAAGTTGTTTGGACCTAACTACTTAATAAATGGAACTGTTAGGTATTTCTTTTGGCCTGGGATGTTGTGAAAAAATTAGAGACACTAAGGCCGCCGTGAACCGAGAAAGTTTGGGAACCTCTGCTGTAATCCATAAACACAGCTTGGTTTGCTGTTATAAAATTGCAAATTTCAATTTGCAGCTACACATACACAAAACGTTGCTTTATGCATTTGTTTTATCGTGTTTCTAAGTATGAAAAATATCAAATTTGTAATTTCACATAAACATCAAATTTTGCCAATGCTTAAAGAACTCTGCTTCTGAAAAACTGGAAATTATGCAATTAGGTTTACAGAGAGGATTCTCCCTCTTGTGCTACCATATTTGAATGACACTGTAGATTCACAGAGGGAGCGAAAGTTTAGCAGATGATGACTGTGCTGGAAGAATTCTGATTGATTGTATGCCTTGATTATTAGTAGTAGAAAATTACAATTTTCTACTACTAATATTTTCTGCTACTAATAAATTTTCTGAACTTCTAAACATTTCACATGGAAGCTGACACAAAATTTGAATCAATGATTTGGACATGCAGGGAGATTGCTTGACATGTAGTGCCTTTTGATGCTTATTGGCAATCAACCCAATGAGCAGATGACAACTTTCAGCAAATTCATAATCACATCTGATAGCAACATGTCCTTGGAATTCATCACTGTCAGAGACAAGACTTGATATTTTCTCTATGACTTACATAAAGCATGAATCACTGACTTAGAAATCACTTCATCTTCCATAATTGAAAAAAAAAAAAAAAAAAAAAAAAAAAAAAATTTGGCACAACAGGTTGAAAGGTAAAATGACTTTAAAAGTCTTTTGACCATGGTCTTGTGCACTATGAGTTCATTTCTCAAAGTGCCACTGTGAAAAAGTAAAGATAAGTAAAGGCGCTGTGTCAGCTAAAGATAAAATTCACAAAAGCATTTAAAACAGTGGGCAGGGAAAGACTGAAATTGTTGCATGACAATGTACCTACTTGCTACTAATTTTTCATGAAACAAGAGCTTGCTAAACACAATACTGTTGTTTGTTACCAATTCCCCTTACTCACCTGACCTCTTACATGCAATTTTAATGAAAAGTTACTGATGCAAAATCAAGATACTCTCTGCATTATCCAACCAGCATACCTACAGAACTGCTACTAGCAATTGTATCAACAATAGCAAAGATGCACTGTTGCTCAAGGACAGCACTTTGAGTACTTCATCTACTTCTAGGTTAAGTTATGTTTAATGTATCAGTCCAGGAACTGTTTTTTATTGTATCACATACACTTCTTGACTACTTTATTAGGACCATAGAGGTTCAGGGTATATGCAAAAATATGTAAAATCAAAGGGATCATATGATGTATGCAGGAAGGTACTAAAAAGCCACATGACCTAACTAAATCAGTTCACTGGCAGTGGCAAAAGGATAGGATCTCACAAACTTCTAGGGAGGTATGATTGACAGTGCTTTTAGCAGGCTTCAGCAGATAGATAATGGTTGCACTTAGAAAGTTTTGAAAGACTAGTCTTATCTAAGTCTTTAACAAATGGAAAAAGATCTCAAAAACATCCATAAGCAGAACTATGGCCAAAAATATAATATGATGGAGTGAGGTGCTCAAAGTCTGAAATGAAATATCAAATGTAACTGTTTCCAGATAGAATACTCAATCTCTATATTTAATCTGGGAACATCATGAGGCATCAATACCTGCACCATGTAGAGAACCTAACAACTTGTTACATCAGGCTTAATATTTCATTTGAGCTAAATTTGTCTGCAAAATGGAGACAATGTCACATCCTGTATAGGAAGGAATAGAAGAATCAATTTCAGGACTTGGTTGGGGAAGGGGGAAGATTGATAATACCAGTAATAAATTTGGTAATTGTATTGCTCTGATCTTTCTTATCACCTCTGATCCAAAGCTCCATTTCCATCATCATTGCCTTGAGTACATACAGTGAAAGATCAGGAATACGTGTTGATGATCAAATTCATCAAGGGGCCCTCCTCCCTTTCTTTAATTTCTCTCATAATTATGATAAGCAGTAAAAGTTTCTTTAATACTTAATTTGATTTAATCTCTCTCTCTCAATTTGTTCAACTAATTGTCTAGCTTTTATCTTATTATTTCTTGCACTTGAATTATTGTTTTGTTTCTTATATGGCTCATTTCCCTTTTAATTTATCATTTTATTTATATTTATTTATTAATTAATTTATTTGTTTAGTACATAATAATATACAAGAAACCCTACTAATAAGCCAACAGAAGAATTTACATGTATACAGATATACAGGAGTAGTTAAAGGCTGAAGAAAAGAACATTATCATGAACAACAGGTTAATTTATGATATATATCATATTGATAAACATGTAATATTTTTTTAATATGAAATACAACAACAATGAAGAACAAATTTTGACAGTTAATCAAAAACTTAATTTTTAAACATTTGTAAACAACAAAAAATATTAAGTTATTCAAAATATAAAATTTAAAATAAAATAATAATTTTAAAACAATGATAACAACAATATAAAATGTTCAGGCATTTAGTCCACTTGTAATAAACTAAGGGTTCTCACAAAGGAGGATTCATCTTCAAAGAAGTTAAGCTGCATGGAGTGCACTTTCTATGTCATGCAAGTTAAGGGACTGTATCATTCGTAATTACTTTATTTAATATGAGGAAAAAACATTAAGATCTTGGATACCAGAGCAAGAGCATTAAAGTTGACAGCTTCAAGCAATTCTGGACAATTGACCTCAGTGTTAAAAATTTTGTGAAAAAAGTATGTTTACATACTTTTTTCTGTCATAACAGGAGTAAAACTTGAAGACAATTTATATGTCTGCATAGTCTTAGGTTTGGTAAGTGATCATGTTCCTGTAACAAAGGTATTTGCTGCCTCTTCTTTCTGACTTTTTTATATCCTTTACTAGCGTTGAGAGATGGGGATTACAGACAGTTGATTTTCAATCTAGAATGGATAGTAACACAATGAGTAGAATACAAATGCTTTGTCTGATGTGAATTTTAACCATGCTATCCAAAAAAGCCTGTCATTCTGTATTCTGGGTTAGTGATGTTGTAGATATGTTTACATAATGACTCAGTAGACTCCAAAGTAACTCCAAGTTTTTTGAGGTGTCAGTACTGGAAATATAGTAGTTGTGTCTTATTGTTAATTTTTTATGTTATTATTCAGGTGTGTCTTTTGAAATCTGTGCAAATCCCTAGCTGATAGTTTGATCCATAATAGATAATTATTTCTCTGCATTATCCTTGATGTTTCTTCAGAGGTGAAACTGTAAATTTGATTTTTAGCATTAGCATTAGTAGAGGCATTTGATGCAAGAAAGCAAGCTTATGCAGCATCAGCCAAAAAAAATTAAAGTAAAATAAATAAATAAAAAATAACCACTTCCACTTCACCCCTCTGTTCGTTCGAAATACCTGTCCAGCCGAGCCTTAAACTTATTTAGGCTATCAACTTCCACGACAAGGAATGGAAGTCTGTTCCACCTACCAACCACCCGCTGGCTAAAGGCAAATTTCCGGACATCTATCCTACATCTGTCTTTCTTCAATTTGAATTTATGCCCTCTCAGGTGATTATTCTGAGCAAGAGGAAGAATCCCATCAGCACTGAGCATGCTCAAACCATTCAAGACTTTGTACACCGCTATCAGATCACCTCGCTGGTGCCTAGTCTCCAGACACTGTAATTCGCAAAACTTAAGCCTTTCTTCGTAAGAGCACCCCTTTGTTCCATTCACTAATCTTGTTGCCCTTCTCTGTACTCGTTCCAGCAGCTCTACATCCTTCTTGAAATGAGGTCTCCAGGCCTGTATACAGTACTCTAGGTGTGGCCTGACTATTGCCTTATACAAGGGAATAATCACCTCCTTATCCCTGCTAGAAAAATTCCTATATATCATTGACAATACACCATGAGCTACTCTTGCAGCCCATCTGCACTGCTCAGAGAACTTCATATCTGCCTGCACAACCACCCCCAGGTCCCTTTCATTCTCTACCACTGTCAGTGTAGTACCACAGAGTTGATACGTTGCTCTGGGGTTGCTGTTTCCCATATGTAGTACTTTACATTTGTCAATGTTAAACTTCATTTGCCACCTCTCAGCCCATCTGCTCAACCTTTCCAGATCCTGTTGCAGCAGCATAGTGTCAGTAGTGTCCTTGACAACCCTGCCAACCTTCGTATCGTCTGCAAACTTGGACATTAAGCTTAATATACCATCATCATTATCATTTATAAATACAGAAAACAATAAAGGACCCAATACTGAACCGTGAGGGACCCACTAATAACTTTAGTCCACAATGAGCAGTGTCCATTGATTACCACTCTCTGTCTTCTCTCCCTCAACCACCCCTTTATCCATAGCAGCAATTTGCCTCCAATGCCACACTGCTCCAATTTGTGCAGCAGTCTTCCATGTGCAACAGTATCAAAAGCCTTTCTAAGATCCAAGTATATAATATCAAAGTTATTCCCTGCATCCAGTTCTTTTGTGACTGCATCATAGTATCCAATCAAATTGGTCAGGCAAGACTTCCCCTTAACAAAACCATGCTGTGTCTGAGCTATAACTGAAGTCTTGTCTAGATGATCCTGCAGTGCTTCTTTAACCAGTGCCTCCATTAATTTTCCGGGAACAGAAGTTAAGCTCACAGGTCTATAATTACTTGTGTCAGCCTTTGATCCTCCTTTGTGAATTGGGGTCACATTTGCACATTTCCAGTCTGTGGGTACCTCCCCTGAGTCCAAGGAAGCTCTCATAATTATGGCTAAGGGTTTGCTTACTTCCTTTGCTGCCTCCTTTAATATAACTGGATAGATCCCATCCACCCTGGGTGCCTTTCTTGTGTTTATCTTCAACAGTTTCTCCTCCACTTTACTCCCAGTTATTTCAAGATTCTGTAGCTTACTGCTAGAGTTGAATACACCTCTGGCATTCCCCTCACTGAATAACTCCTCATGTGTGAATGTCGATGCAAAATATTCATTTAGTTTGTTAGCTACCTGAGCAGGGTCATCAACAGTTGACCCATCGATATCAAGTGGACCAATCTGATTCATCCCCTTCCTTCTAGAGTTTACATAAGTAAAGAACTCTTTGCTGTTTTTCTTCGCATCCTTTGCCAAGGATTTCTCGTAATCTGCCTTCGCGTGCCTAACCTCCTTTGTAACTTGGTTACAGATCAACTTGTATCTATCATAGGCTTCTGTGTCACGTGTTAATTTGTATGTATCCCATGCATTTTTCTTCTCTGCCATATGCCTCATTAGTTCATCTGACATCCACTTAGGCCTAAACCTTGAACAATATTTCTTAGTTGGTATGTAAAGCCTAGTAGCTTCCAAGATAAGTTCTTTGAATGCTTCCCATTTTGAATTTGCTGTTGGTAACATCATCAGTTGATCCCACTGTATAGAATTTAAATACTGTCTCAGTCCACCGTAGTCGCCTTTACGAAAGCAATACCCCTTCCCTTTACCCCTAATGGTAGTTACCGCTTTGAGCAAATCCCACTTCAGAACACTATGATCACTGCCACCTAGTGGTTCATTTATCTGCAGATTCTTAATGCATGAAGAATCACTACTGATAATCAAATCAAGAGTATTACTCCCTCTAGTTGCCTCCCGAACATGCTGATGTAGAAAACAATCATCCAATAAATCCACAAAAGCCTTGCTAGTGTGTGAGTGACCAGCCTCCAAATTCCAGTCAATATCTGGGAAATTAAAATCTCCCATAATAAGACTCTCTGATTTACTGGTTTTCTGATTTTGCCCCAGTACTGATATTTCTGAATGGCCCTCACATGATCATTAAAAGCCATACAAAACCAGACATTATGGCCCCGCCCATGGACTTGACAGTATCATAGTTTTGCAAGTGTGTTTCTGGTTAATTAACTGATATAATATAATAAAGTAGTAACAATAATATTAGGTTGGTAATAACATCAACATATTTTTTGCCATCTACTCCCTCACCTTCAGAAGGAGCAACAAAAATCAAAAGGACTAGAAAAAACAGTAACCAAGAAACCTTGTGACATGTATAGGGACACAAAAGATCAAGCAATAAAGAAAGAATATTACAGATTCATGCAGAGGACAAGACAGACAGTGCAATCTTTCTGGGGGAAAAAAATGAACTGTCATAAACAGACTTGCTCTAAGAAACAGATCATCTTCCTCTGCTAAATTCAAATAATGCACATATCATGAATTTTGTCACTAATATCATGGATATTAGTGACTTATTAAGGACTACAGACTTACAGGCATTTGCTTACAGGAAATTAATACAACTCCGCAAGTCGCATTTCAAATACTTACCCTGAAAAACTGCTTTTAAATAATACAAGACAGTTAGAAAGTTACAGGAATAGCTTTAAAAATAAATTAAAACTGAGCTTACCAATTATTTTATTTTGTCCCTTCAAAGTAATTCTCTTGGGTAGCTCTATGTGATGCCATTATCTTGTGCCATGATTTGAAGCATTTTTGGAACTTGTCTACTGATATTCTGAGATGAAAATGCAGCACAAATAGTGGAAGATGGTCAAGATAGTGCAATTCTCCAAGACCAAATGTGAAGCCAGTGAGCTTCAAAAACAACTGATCTGGTGGTGTCTCAGATGATATACTTTGATGTATATTTTTGATGATATACTCTGCTAGACAATATACTCTGCTAGACAATTCCTATGAGTTACCTGCATTCAATTTCTGTCAGTGAAGATCAAGCACTGAGACCTCTGTGTTAAGGCTTGGACTTATGTTCAACTTAGAAACAAATACCATTGTCCATGGTGCTGCCTAAGTTGCTAATACCTTTTAAATTATACAGTATCATATGAATAGGCAAATCTGCTATACATTTAAAAATCTGGGGCAGCACCAAGACATTGGTTTCAAAGCTCACTCGTTCTCGTCAGCCAGTGAGCATAGGCCAAACTGTGATTAATGTAGTTTGTGTACATGAGCAGCTAAGCATTGTACAGAAGGAAGGTAAGATTGAATTTAAAACATAATTGTTACCTTTACCTACAGCTCTTAGAATTGGGCCATGTTTGCCCTTCACAGTAGAATAATATAGGAACTGCAGGGGTATTTTCAATGCAATGGTCAAAATAAAATAAAAATTCATATATACCTGTATTTAATTTTGGTCATGAAGATACCTTCTGCTCTCAATGAAGATCGAGCGCTGTCTTCAATGTTCAACTTAGAGATAAATACCATTAATCACAGTTTAGCACCAGTTGCTACCATCTTTTTAAACTGTAGCATCACCTGAATAGGTGCATCTGCTATAGATTCAAAAATCTTGGACACTGCCAGTATAGCTGTTTTTGATGCTCAATGGCTTCACATTTTGTTTTTGACAATGCACTGTCTTCCACTGTATGCTCTACATTTTCATCTCAGGATCATATTGAAATATCCATGTTTCATTTGCTGCACCGTACTTGATATCCAGAGAGAAAGTTTGGTTTTTGAATTTTGTTCAAACAGTCAATGCAAACCTGTTTTTATCTCAGTTGTTGTTAATGCCAAACTCTTTTTTGGCACCACCTTCAAAGCAGACCTTCTTCATTCAAGAATAACTGTTAAATTTTTATGCTCTCTTTTTATCCATCTCAGTTATTCTACTATCATTCTGATAGTCATTCACTGATTGGTATAAACAACTTCCTTTGAAAAATGCTAAAAAAGTGAACTTGTTTACTTTTCAACAGTTTTTGCCTCATTAGATGACCAGGATCAAGAATTATCATTGAGATTTTACCTTCTTCCAGAAAACCCATTGTGCTATTTAAAAACTTGTTCCTCCAACACTGCAGAGTGTTGGAGGAACCTTTTAACAATTTGTAGCTTTAAATGAGAATTTTTCCTCAATCCAACCAAAAATTTCAGTTTCATGCACTGGCCCATATATGTTTGGACATTTTTATACTTTGATGCAATAACCACTGTAATTTAATTTAACATTGCAAGAGACACAAATTTAGAACTTACAACTTACTACTGCTGCAATGCTATAGGAAGAAACAAGACCATTGGTTATGATAGCAACTTTTTGTTCATTGGCCATTTCTGGAGCTTTCTAGCCATACAAGCAGACATCAATATTAGCCACACATTAATATTAATTACACTTCGTAATATATCACACAAATACACTTCATAATATATCATAATAATATCATACAAATAAAAACTTACTCCCAAAATTCTACAGCTGCATCTACTTTCCCTTGTGACATAGGGGTGGTATCTTCAGAAGAAACATTCAACCAAACAGAAATATTAGATGTAACTGAAGAAACAGTGTTGTTTGATCGGGAAACAGTTAAACAGTTAGGAGTATTCCAGTCATTATCGCATGATGCCCATGGCAGAGAATCAGTAAATGAGTAGAAGAGGTATAGTAGTCCCCAACTCAGAACAACGACGTAGTAAATATTCAAGAAGAAACAAATAACTGTTGTTCCATAACCAATTCCTGAAAAAGTGCACTCAATGAAACACTGAGTGATACATTTAATATCAAAATATATAAAAATAAAAAACTAACATGAATTAAAAAGCAAATAGCAAATCTCTAACCAAATAGTAATTATAAAGCATTAATAATTATTAAACTAACCAAAAATGTATTATCCATCCATGTATAAGGTTTGATTATGAAGTAATGAGTCTGAATTTTGGCTTAGGAAAGCAGAAGAGCAATCATTGCAAGGATATCTTAAAACACATTCAGCCAGTGGTGCCAAGGGGTGGGAAGGGGAAAGCAGTGCAGTCAGGTGTCCCTGGTTCAAACCCTGTGTTTGGGTGGGATATTGGTTTTGGCTGTTATTTATGAATTATATAAAGGGGTCCTACATCAAAGGCCACCATTTTTTTCTCCAATTTTTCCAAAAGGCTGGGGGCCTGTGCTGATTCTCAATGCCATTTCATGCAGAGCAGTACTTTCAAGGTTAGCCAATTAGTTGGGGTAGCAGTCATAGTAAATAGAAGTGTGTGCTGTTTCATATTGGCATAAAAATTATTAGCCATCATTAAGAGAAAAGAATAAATATCACATTTTTTGTGGTTAAAAATTTGCAAGGGAAACACTTGACATATTAAAATAAGCTAATGATGATAAAGTAATGCAAAGAGCACTAATTTAATCACCTAAATTTTTTAGTTTTTATTTTTCTCCAACATTTTCACAGGACCAGTGAAAATTTTGAAAAGGTAAGAGATTTGGTTTATTCAGACAGATGATTAACTGTGGATATAACGGCTGGGAAGTTAAATTTACATAGAGAAACTCTCATTCTAAAACAAGACTTAAATGTAGTGAAGATTATACCATACATTTTGGGTAAATAACAAAAGCAGCAAAAGACTTGATGTAATTATGATTTTTCACAGTAAAACAGATAAAACATGTTTCTGAGAGAAAACAGTAACAAGTGATGAAACAAGTATTTCAGAATGAACTTAAAGCAAAAGCAGCGAAGTCAACCATGGAAAACTGCAATTTCCATGAGATCCAAGAAGGCAGACATGTCAAAATCAGAAGTGCAGAGACCACTAACTGAATTCACTGTTCATCCCACAAAATAGAATGGTCAATTAAAATCATGCTTATTATGCATTGAATTCTGAAGTAGCTGAGAGTTTCTGTGAAAAGTAAATGGAGTGAACCATGGCTCAAATTTTGGCTAATTTACCATTACGCTGCTTCTTGTGTTCTCACTTTCTGTGAAACACTTTTTAACCAAAAATGGTATTAGCCAGCTTCATTCAACTTATTTGAGAGACTTAGATTCAAAATGATTTTTGACTTTTTTTTTTTTTTTTTTTTGCAAAAATCAAATTCACCCACAAAGGATGAAAATGTTCCACAATTGAGGATATTCAAAATGTGGCTCAAGTCAGTTCGACGAGAGGATTTCAAAAGCCTTGACCAATAACAGCAACAGTGAAATAAGTGTATAGCCTCCATTGGTGACTATTCTGAGGCAGGTAATACTCATGTCGATATATAAGTTCAGTAATGTATATTTAAAAAAAAACTGGTCTCATTACTTTTATAATCAACACCTCATATATGTATTCATCCTCTTATATTGCAAAATAAAATACAGCATACATATTAACCTATGTATGCAACTATATGATCAATTTTTTGTCTTTCTTAACAAGCAATCTATTTCCAAACTAATCACGGATCTGATTAATCAAATCTAACTAGGTTTTTAGGTAGTTGTCTGGAGCAGCAAAAAAACCATGTAAGCTATTCATAAAATTACACAAATAACATCACGTAACAAAAGTTTAACAACAAAAAAAAGTTTGTTTATATTTAATTGTTTCTTTACATATTGATTCTATTCAACACTGACCAATTGTATTTAAAACCTTTAATAAAACTGAATCACTATTTAAATAAAGTTTCATAAATAAATATAAAATGTGTACATTAAAAGATTTATTTAGGACACCTAATAACCTTACATTATGGGAATTTTATAGAAAAAGGGCACTAAATATAACAGCATATCCATTCTTCTTGTCACTCAACTTTGTCAGTAATACAATGATTTAAGAAAAATAGCATGGAAAGGCTCATATTTCTCAACTAGCTCAGAGTCCTTAATATCTTAATTCACCTGAAGATTTTGGAGCAACTGAAAGCCAGACTAAGAAGATCTCCAACTTTTGAATAAACTAATTGCTGTCTCGAGTGGTGTTAATCTTGTTAAGCAAATGTACCTACCCTCCAGGATCATTGCAATGATTAAAGCCCATGGTAGCTAAATCAAATATAAAATTTGCTTTTCACAAACCACAGCCTTCATTTTTTTCCCAGTAGACATTGGGACATTTCCACTGTCCTCCAAAACATAGGAACACAGAGAAACAGACACTGCAGCTTGGTAAGAGCAAAATTTAATATCCAGAAAAGTTACCACAGGCTTTCATGATAACAGCCGCCCTCTAAGCAGTCCACAGCTAATATGAATTGTTGTGCTGAGAGGCACTCCTTTCGTGTTTTTAAATAGCAACCTGGATAATGGCCCGATTCACCAGTCATTAATACTGGTTCTGCTTGTTGGGTATACTCAACAAGAATTTTGTATGTAGACATCAAAATAATTGTGCACTACCTATTTCTCAAAGCACTGGCTAGTTCATTTACAGAAGTTAGCAGCTCAGTCTCATTTTTAATTTGTTTCTCCAAAACAATCCAAATATAAGATGGGGGGGGGTCTGAGAGGCATCCCTTTCATATCTTTAAAAGTCACCATGACATATTAGTACTCTGTATGATTGCTTAATTCCGAGTCTTTGATGCTAGCCTTGCGTGCGGAGAAATATGTGGTCTTGAACCACTTATTTCCAGAAATATGTGGTCTTGAACCACTTATTTCTCAAGGCACTGGACAGTTTACTTACAGAAGTTAGCAGCTTAACATGACTTTTTTGTACACTGGCTTAACATAAGGGTGCCAAGATGATCACGGATCTAACAACAGATGTGATATGGAGTATTGACAAGTTGAGAGACAGAGAGATCATTTTCCATAGAATTCTATGAGAGCAGAACACATTTGTTCAGGATATCATGATAGGCACTGGAATTCATAGTTTCATGCTCAAGAACTAATGAACCTATGATAAACCATGTGAAACAAGCCTAGTGTTTCATTATGTCACCAACTGGAATTTTGATATGGATACAATACATCTGCACAACACTGTTCCTTGGGGATATCCCATACCCAAGTGTGCTTATCTGGTACAAGGACTGTGCAGAATGATTTATCACTTTGCATTGCTATTACTATCTTATGCCACTACTTGAGTTCCACTGCTTCTGTCCTATATACAAGGACAGGCACTGGATATCAAGATGAAGTGATGGAGGGTTATAAGTAGTATGCAGCCATGGTATCCTATCCTATCCTGTATAGTATCTTTCTGGTGACAGTTGCTCACAGTTATGCCCTGACATTCTTTGAATGTCTCTCTTATGAGATCAACAAGGATGATTCTGCAATTATTATTACAACATGTTTCAATTACCAGCAAAAAACAAAAAAAAAAAAAAAAAAAAACAAGCTCTGGAAGCCTTTACTGGAATACCAAGCTTTGGATGAATGGTAGAATAGTATTACTAAGTTTTCCACTATTGCATTTAACTTCAGGTCACTCACTTGTTCTACTACTTGATGAAAGGACATGCTTGATCTAGATCTTTTCCTCATCCTTCTTTGTTGAGTCTGCTGTTCTCTTATTATTATTATTATTATTATTAGCTATATGGTTCAAGGAAGCCTGAGGCTTATGCTGCACCAGCCAAAAAAAAAAAAAAAAAATTCCAGAGTTACCCTAAGAGAGAGAGAGAGAGAGAGAGAGAGAGAGAGAGAGAGAGAGAGAGAGAGAGAGAGAGAGAGAGAGAGTCAAAAGTAGGTGGGAATCACCAAGAAAGAGAAGAATGATGATATCCAGCTCAGGACCCTGGGTGTGCCAAGCCCATAATCACCAGATGTGAGCCCCCTGGGTTAATACCAATAATCCTTACATAGCAAGGATTATCGGTATAAGAGTTATTGTTATTTGGTTTTTTTTAGGAGCATTAGCAACTAAGGCCATACTGCTCCGGGATATGTGGTGGTCTGCATCCTCCGTATTTGGTGGTAACGGGCTCGAACCCCGGTCTAAATCAAGAAGCGTGTGCTACGCACTGCTGCTCCTTCCCACCTGGCTACGGAGGTGCCTCGGTATAAGAGAACAAAAGACCTTTTTAAATGCATTTCTTAGAAACATGAGTATATAAAATGATAATTCTATTATTGGTGGTGGTAGTAGTGATGAATGATGCAAGAAAGCAAGCTTATAAAGCAACAGCAAAAAAAAAAAAGAAAAAACCTTCCCACTTCACCTGTCCATCCCCTCCAATAATTTGCCGAGTTCTTCCTTGAATCTATTCAAAATACCCACCTCCACAACAACAACAACAGATTTTTGTTGGAACAAACAGGAAGTTTGTTCCAACAATCAATCATCTGCTGGCTGAAGGCAAACTTCTACACATCTACCTTGCAACCATACTTCCTCAATTTGAATTTATGCTCTCACATGTGCATTCGGAGCAAGAGGGAGAATGCCATCAGAACTGAGATTGCTCAAGCCATTCAAAGCCTTAAACACCTAAATCAGATCACCTTGCAAGTGCCAACCAGACATTATAATTTGAAACCTTTCTTGGCAAGACCACCCTTTTGTACCCTTCACTAATCTTGTTGTCCTTCTCTGTATCCATTCCAGCAGATTTACATCCTTCCCAAATCTACATCCTTCAGTCTTCAGACCTGTATGCAGTACTCAAAATGTAGCTTAACAAATGCCTTATACAATGGGATAATCACTTCCTTATCCTTGCTAGCAAAGCCCTTTCCTGTCCTTTTATACTGATAATCCTCACATAGTGTTATAAAAGCATTTCTTAGAAACATGAGTATGTAAAATGATAATATACAAAATAATTTTCCACAGTTGCAATGTTACTGCTGTGGTTAGGTTCATGTAGAAAGGACTTTGTAAAGAATAAAAAAATCACAATACTTTATAAATACTGCTATATACATTAGTGTTTGGGTTCTTCTGAAAACTTGTCTTCACTAATGAAAGTGGTTATGTCAAATTTGTTATATTTTATTGTAGCCTGGGAAGGCAATTAGAAGGAACTGTTACACCATCTTTTAAGAAGCTTAAAAAAACCTGATCTAATAAAAAGCTGCAGATCTAATAAAATGGGATGTTCTCTTTTTCCTTGTGGAACTTCTAAAGCAGTGTATTATGTTAGTGATAGCTGTGTTAATCAATGAGCTATAGTCCATCCATAGAGTCATCTTGATCAAAGACCACCATTCTTACTCCAAATTTTTCTAAATGCATCACCAAGTGATAGCCTAGATCTGGTTCTCACTAAGGAGCTAAAATGTGTGTGGCATTATAATCAGCAGTGATTATAATGCCATGAAATGGGTTATGTCTAAGAACCTACGTGGTCAAAAGTAAAGGTGAGAGCTTCAATTTCAAAGAGAGGGGACTATAATGGATTGAGGTATTTCTTGGACTCAATTAACTGAAGAGACTGTATGCTGTTGGATATAAAAATACTATAGGAAATATTCAAGGAATTTATCCTGGAAGCCATAAATGCATTTCAATGGTGAAGTTGATCCATAAATGTAATATGCCAAGAAAGGATGACAAGTGAGGTTAAGAGTTTAACTAAGCAAAGAAAACAAGCATGGCACAGTTATATAATATCCATATATAATAAGCATTATAAGAGAATATCATACAAAACTACAACCATATCCCGACTTGCGATGCTTCACATTTACAACACTTTTCAATTGCCACCATACCCAGACTTGAGACACTTGCTTCACAGTTCTGACACCTTAGCGACATGATGCTACTGCTTGCATCGGCCTTGCACCAGGCATCACTGTCATCAGTTTGTTTACAAACACGTTTTGCTTTGCATCTCGTTTATGCATGCTCTGTGTTTAAGTGAATATTAAACTGTTTATAACTTCTATTTTACCATTTTGGTGTGATTAAATTATAAAATAACTTAACATACAGTACAGTACTGTACAATGGCAGATAAAAGTAGTAAGAAAAGTCATAAGGCTATTACTTTATATACAAAGGTCAAAATTATTAAACTTAATGATGAAGGTGTATCAAACACTGAGATAGGCTAAAGGCTAGCCTTGGCTTGCACTACAGTTATCACTGTGCTTAAAAACAAAAAAACATTCTTGATGAAGTCAAAAATACTACACCAGTGCATACTACTCTAATTCGGAAGAGAGACAGCCTAATTGCAGACATGGAGACTTTTAATGATATGGATTGATGATCAGACTAGTCACCATGTGCCAGGGTATCATTCAAAATAAAGCCCAAAGCCTCTTTGATGAAATGAAGGCTAAGAAAGGTGAGGCAGCTAAGGATGCTGAATTTGGAGCAAGTAGAGGGCGGTTTGATAGATTTAAGAGACATTCTAATTTACATAATATCAAAATGCAAGGTGAGGCAGCAGCTGCTGATACTGTTGCTGCAGAAAGCTTTTCACGTGATCTTGCCAAAATTATTGACGACAGAGGCTACTCAAAGGATCAGATTTTTAATGTGGATGAGATTGGGCTGTTTTGGAAAAAGATGCCATCTAGAACATTCAATGCAAAGGAGGAGAAAACCATGCCAGGCTTCAAGCCAGCAAAAGATAGGCTTACCCTTTTGTTAGGTGCAAATGCATCAGGTTGCCTTAAGCTAAAGCCTATGCTCGTTTACCACTCAGCCAACCCTAGAGCTTTGAAGAACTATGCTAAGACTAGCATTCCAGTTCTTTGGAAGTCTAATTTGAAGGCATTGGTTATTGCATCCCTTTTTAAAAATGGCTTTGCACCTACTTCGGGCCAACAGTTAAAGGGTTCTCTAAAGACATTCCACTTAAAATTATTCTCCTTCTAGAACAATGTACCTGGACACCTTCGAATGTTAGATGATTTGAACCCTAACATTCAAGTGATATTCTTATCGCCAAATACGACCTCGCTTCTCCAGCCCATGGATCAGTGTGTCATTGCTGCTTTCAAACTTTATTATTTAAGAAGAACCTTCACGAAGTGCATTACAGCAATTGACACAGAAGAAGGAAGTGGGCAAGAAATTTTGGAAAGACTTCAACATCTTGGATGGAATAAAGACTATATGAGATGCTTGGAATGATGTGAAGATAACAACATTACAAGGGGCCTGGAAAAAGTTATGTTGCTTGACGACATCGAAGGATTTGAAAATCCTGTTCCAAATGTAACTAATAACATTGTATAGATGGCAAGGCAATTAGAACTGGAAGTTGAGCCAGAAGATGTAGCTGAAATTCTAGAGTCACATTCTGAGCCTCTAAGCAATGAAGATCTCCTTGCACCACGAGAATAGGGATGATGAAGAGATGTCTGAAGACATATCAAGCTCTGAGTCTGAAGGGCTAACCACAGAAATTCTATCAGAAGCCATCCGGCATTTTGAAATTGGCATGGCTCTTTTAGAGAAGCATGATAGGACCTTTGAAAGAAGTTCAAAAGTCAATGCTAACCTTGTAAGGGATTATACCTGTTACACCAAAATCTAGAGGAAAAAGAAAGGGCAGTCTAGCATGCAAACCTCTTTAGACAGGTACTTCAAAGAAATACCAGCACCCACTGAAAGTCCTACTCAACCATCAACATCAACCCAAAGCCATACTCCTTCTAGGCCTATTACTGCTTTAAGAAGTCCATCTAAATCTCCTGCAAAAAAGCATGTAGCCCTTGATAATTCTACTTATGAAGATATACCCTCCCCTTCCTCCAATAAATTTTTGTTTCTCTATTTTACATCTGCCAACCCTAGTAAGAAAAAGAAGACTAGTACATTAAAGGTAAGTCAAGTGTATTGTACATTATTTACATTACTATACTACTGTATTTTAACTGTCTATACTGAGTACTGTACCTAGGCCTACTATCCAGTGATTAGTATGCTTACTCGATTTCTCAAAATAAGGCCTACAGTGTTTATTTTAGTTTTATATGTGTTATTTACATAAGTCATGCCCATATATGATGATTGCAGTGCAGTACATGCATAGATACGTGAAAAAAAAAGGCATGCTTCGAGTTACAACAATTTTCAAGTTATGGCAGTCAGAACCGGAACTAGGTAATCTTACGCCTGGGAAAAAAAAGTGTTATAAGTATGCCCCCATTATATAATAGGCAGTCAATCTTTCAGTAGCATAGTTAGGGTTGTCGATGGCAACATGTCTTTCTGGTGCCCCTAATTTTGATAGATAATTCCTTCAGTTTGCAGCCCTGAAGCTCGGCGTCTTGGAGAATCCCTCCCCCCCTTGCTATGCCTCTGCAATCTTTAGGAATTTATAAAAATTACTATTGCAACAGTCTACGATTTGCATATATTTATTAATAAAATAATTTAATTAATACAGTGAATATAACAAAACAAAAATATCAAAGAAAAAGAAACTTACAAATATTCGTTTATATCTACAGAGAATTTAATTCTATATAAACTACAAAGAAATTAGAAATTAGAAAGATAGTTTGTTTATATATCTAGTGTAAAATCGTAGAAACAAAATATTGTGCAATATAGTACTTTTAACATTATAACAAACTAAAAATATACAATGAAGGTGTATTATTTTAAATGAATTTTTCTTACTGTTACAGGCAGGGTTAGAAAAATTCATAGCACTATTTCTATATTTAGATAAGATTCTATTAGACAATACTCATGAATGAATTGGAGGAGTTGTAAAGGAGTTACATATTTTATATCATGCAGAATTGATAAAATATTATTTTTCAAATATCTGTTTAAATATCAACAGATATTTGAAAAATTTTGTTTGTCCTCCAGTGCTAACCACTGGAGGACAAACCAAAAAGCTCAGATGTGTGACATCACAAAATGGACCATACTTTATAGAAGTTTGCAATTGGAGTTTCTCTGTTATTTTCGAAATTTGTAAAACACTGTTCCTCCTTGATATTTTTTTCTGTAAGCGATTATAAATCACAAATTTATAATTTTTCTTCACTCTTACAAAATCAAAAAAATTTCTGGAATCATAAGTAGCACATACAAAGATAATGCAGTATTTCTTTTAATAAAGTTTTTATTTTTATTTTAAACAAAGAACACAAGTTGATTATAAGGTGAATACACCTTATAATCTTTTGACTGGCTATAGAAAGCAGCTGACTAGCATGACTTCTCAGTATGTGGGTTAGGTGGCTGCACACATTTACATTGTGGAACAGCAATCCCTTTAACCCTTAATTTGCGCTTTCAAATTGCTTAAATTGCCTAAAGGACAGACAGAGGTGGAAACAAAGCATACAAAGTTAAGTCTCTCATAATCTGTTCGGTATATGGAAATTTTCTTCATTCTACAGAAACTTTTAAATGTAATTACCAAAAGGAATCCAAAAAATTTGCTATAAAGAAGTTCATTAAACACAGGTCTGACTGTAATTAAATCAAAAATGAAGCAATTTTAAAATATATAACTGGTCAAATGAGCCCTTAAAATGCTGCAACTGGGGCTTGTCCCACCATAGTTCCATCTTTGATGACAGTGGTCTGGAACCTAATGTCTTAAGTGAGGGGTACTGATGGAGTAAGGTTGTTCATTATAAGAAAGCCATAGTAAAGAGAACTAAGAATGAGGATATGGGGTTGTTCTTGTACATGAATACAAAAAAAAAACCAGAATAAATCAAATAGGTCCGTTAAGTGGCTGAAGCAGAACGACCATAGACAACTCAGCAAAAATGGCATTTACAGTGAAAAGCAAGCTTAAATCTCTGAGAAATGTTTTTTGACCATAGTTCTGCTACTGATTTCTGGCTGATTGACTCATACCATTCCTTAAAAAGTCTTATTACTATTTTTCTGAAACATCATCAAATTAAAGTCTGGAGACTAGGTACCTGTGAGGAGATTTGATTGAGGTGTTTAAGGCTTTGAACGGAGTGAATAAGATTAATGCTGATGGCATCTTTCCTCTTTCTCAGACTATATACATGAGGGAAGGGGATATAAATTCAAATTGAAGAAGGCTAGTTACAGGATAGATGTGTGGAAATTTGCTTTCAGCCAGCAGGTAGTTGCCTGTCAGAACATACTTCTTGAATAAATTCAAGAAAGAATTAGACAAACTATTAGAGGGGATGGACAGGTCATATGGGACTTTTTTTTTTTTTTTTTTACTGAAGTTTTACAAGCTTGCTTTCTTGCACAGTTTGCATTCTTCAGCAGCATGTACTTCAGATCTACCAAAAGTTATTACTACTTTTTATCACTGACTAACATCTTTTCTACATCCTGTATTGTGGAGTAGAAACCCTTGCTTTTTCAGCCACAGTTGGTAAACCTCTAAAATAGAAAAAACTGATTAATCTTATAGTCTAACAAGTGTAGAAGATACATGTGTTCAATCTGTTGTATGAACTAAATACACACAGGTGCAGGGGCATATTCAGGGGTGGGCAGGGACTTTTAAGTCGCTGCCTTGCATTGCAAACTGTCTCGAATTAATTTCAATGCATTTGCCCCGCATTGCAAAGAGAGGGCATATGCCCCCTTCACCAAAAATTTGAAATTAAAGAAACAGAATGCAGGAATCTTTCTAAAAAAAAAAAAAAACTCAAAAGCCTAGTCACCATGTCCCCCCCCCTACAATTATAACTGGATGTGCGGTGAACTAATTTTTTGTCCAGTGTCTGTATATCTTTATAGGCAATATATCCTCTGCAAAAGCTGCAGAATAAAATTAATCCATTATTTTATAGTCATACTTCATACTCTATCATATATATATATATATATATACACATACACTTCATATAATAATTGAAATATATAAAATTTGATGAGTTGTATTTTTTTTGAACCCATAGTACCTACCTTTAAAAATTGGACAGATATCCCAAACAGTAATTCCTCCTTGGCTAGTATACTGTCCCAAGGCAATCTCCAGTATAAAAACTGGAGCACCACCCCCAATTAAACAGATGAGGTAGGGAATGAGGAAGGCACCTGAAAAATAAAAATATTGCCAAAAAGGTGAATAATTTTCATAAATAAGAGATACGTTGTAAACAAATATAGCCTATATTATTATTATTATTAGCTGTATGGTGCAAGGAAGCCCGAGGCTTATGCTGCACCAGCCAAAAAAAAAAAAAAAAAAAAAATTCGAGTTAGCCTAAGAGAGAGAGAGAGAGAAGTAGAAGGGAAAGGAATCACAAGAAAGAGAAGAATGATGATATCCAGCTCATATTTGTTTTTTGTTTCTTTTTTTTCCACATATGTTTGTTCTATTTCATAGAAATACCTACATTATATGGGTATTTCTGTGAAATAATAATAATATATTAACAATAAAAACGGTAGAAATTAAATACTATAATTAAATATATTTTATTACGGAGTGAATTTTTTTAAATAATCGTTCATTATTTGCTATTTATTCGTAAAATTCTTCACAAGAATCAACAAAATTGCACTTACAGTACTGCTTTAAGCATTTCTACGGCCAGTTGTATTTTTTCTGACGTCCAGAAAAAACACAACTTATTTACTACCGAAAAAACTCTTTCCGTTGCACCACTGGTTCCCGGTAAACATAATAACACTTTTCAAATGCCTGCATGGTTTGTCCCTTGTGTCAAAATGTTTACATATTTAATTTAAACATTTTGTTATACTGTACATTATATTATGGCTACATGTCCAATCCGGGACATTTTCCGTGTCAGTTTGCAATGCGGGGCAAACGATTGAAATTAATCCGGAACAGTTTGCAATGCGAGGCAACGACTTAAATTCGGGGACTGCCTCGCGTAACCGGGACGTCTGGTCATTTTATATTGAAGCAGCGGCTCCCCAATTATTGAGATCTGTTAACCCATACATATACACTGGTGTTCAAAGAAAGTGCATCACCCCTTAAAATTGTAATTGTCGTACGAATAACGTAAGTATAAGGCAATATTTCTTACAGATTGCATAGATAAGATTGACACGCGTAGGTGATGACGTAATATTGCATCAGCTGTTACTTTCAGCTATATAAGCACGCTCTGCAAGAGTTGCAGTCATTTCTTGCATGTGTCAGGTTGACGAGTTACGTTCAGTTGACGCCACGAAGAAAGAGCGCTATTGTTGCTTTATGTGAGGAATGATGTTCTTCCCGTTATGTTGCATATAGAGTGTGTTGTAATCAGTCGACAGTGAGTAGATTTCTTTCCAAACTCAAGAACACTAGTTCTGCTGATAGGAAAAAAGGAACCGGACGCAAACTAATCTCTACGCCAAAACAAGACCGCGTTTTGGAGCTCTTATGCGTTAAAAACCGTAAAGCTTCTTCATCTGAGCTGAATAAAGAATGGGGAGAACTAGCAAGTGCAGATACAGTCAGAAGACGCGTCTTCAAAAATGGACTTGTAGCCCGTCGTCCTAAGAAGAAGCCCCTACTCATAGAAAAAATGAAAAAGGCCCGATTAATTAATGTAAGAAGCATGTCAAATGGACCCCCGAACAGTGGAAGTCAGTTATTTTCTCGGATGAGAAGAAATTCAACCTGCATGGCTATGCAACCTAATGGAAGGCAAATGATTCACCATAGACGTGGTGAAGAATACAATCCAGACTGTATGGTGTGTATAGTGAAATTCCCTACCAGTCAAATGATATGGGAGTACATTTCGTATCGCAGAGTAGGTCTCCTGTAGTCTATAAAAGGTTCCGTAAATGCCAATGGATACCTGGCTATATTGGAAGGAAAATTGCTGCCAAGCATTAGAGATCATTTCAACCTGCCAACTAACCGCATCTTTCAGGACAACTCTGCTTCTTGTCATCGGGCGGAAAGTGTAAGTAGGTACTTCTGGAGCTACTTTAGCTTCATTTCTGCATTAGAGGTTCGACAGTAATGAGTTTACATTTGTTACAGGTGAAAAATGGTTGGAAGAACTGCCCATTACAACTCTTAGCTGGCCAGGAAACAACCCGGCCGGAACTGATCCTATAGAGAACTGTATATATATATATATATATATATGGCATCATGTGGAATCTGCAGTTGCCAGAAAGAAACCAAAGACCCTTCGTGAACTTCAGGAAGCCATAATTCGTATTTGGAACTACGAACTATCAGTTGTTTATCTTCAGAAATTGATCTTATCAATGCCTCGACGGTGTGCTGCTCTCATCAGGGCCAGAGGCGGTTCAACTAAATATTAGTTTGCACCTGGTGAACTTTTCATTTTGTTTTCAATTTAAAACGACAAACTGAGCAAATTGAGGGCTTCTGATAACGTTTCAGCCGTAATTGTGGCGAACTGTTGTTGTTGTTGTTGTTTGGTTTTTAGGAGCATTAATAACTAAGGCCATATTGCTTGCTCCAGAGATATGCGGTGGTCATTCCCTGACTTTTTCGCATCCTCCGTATTTGGTGGCTCACGGGCTCGAATCCCGGTGTAATCAAGAAGTATGTGCCACGCACTGCTGCTCCTGCCCACCTGGCTACGGAAGCGCCCTCGTGTGGCGAACTAGACTAGTGGCATTACGGTGTGCTCTGGTCCATTTCTAGCTGTGGATAGACTCACAGAGAAATAAGATATGTTACTACTCTGTGGGTAGGATCACCACCCTCTGAAATTTCAGAAGTGGCCTCAGGGCTATTAGCGCCATGTACAAGATTTTTTGGTGTGCCCTCTCCGACTTAATTTACAGCAAATCAGTGAATTTTCGGGGAATTTTTGGGCCCACTAAATTTTGGCGCCCTGTTGGGCGGATCGTGCCTTAAGCCAGCCCTGCTCTAAATAATATTATTCAGGGACGATGGTATGATCTGCCCTTGATATCAGATTAATCACTATACAGTGTGTCAAGGCTGTTATAACAGTAGGACGAACAAGATAGCCAGAATTTATAAGGCAGAAATTCTAATAGATTCTTCAGTGATTTTCCTTTACTTTGGCAAAGAAAACTATGCACGGCAAAGTTCGAGGACCTCAATTCACAGGTACCAAGGAAGATGGAAAAGAACGTCTTAGCTGATGATGCTGAGAGACAACAGCAAAGGTTAAAGAGAACTGCCATATTCAAGGACAAAAACCCCATAATGACGTCATGAGCAACTGTTAAACACATGTGGCGCCTAAGGTCAAGGATGTTTGTTTATAAAACCTCGCAGTAATAAACATACTGCACTCTAGACAGTTATAAGAAGTTAAAATGGGTCTGTTGAACTGGTTCTTTCATTGCCTAATTTTTTTAAGGGAAAGAAACAATTTCAATGCAGAAAGACATAGTCCTTTGAAACTACTGTATTAGGCAGGTTTATTTCATCTACTGTAGTGCATGATATTCCAGTTACCCATGCTAAATAGCTCAATGCTAATGGATTCTTGCTCACATTACTCACCTGAGGGGGCATAAATTCAAATTGAGGAAAGACAATTGTAGAATAAATGTGCAGAAATTCGCCTTTAGCCAGTGGGTGGTTGATAGTTGGAACCAGGGCCGGTGCTATCATTAGGCCAAATAGGCAGCCGCCTAGGGCGCATACCTCAGAGGGGAGCAGTTTTTATACAGATTAGTTTTTTAACACATGTAAAAAATTCAACTGACAATTTATTTTTATTTCATTTTAAATTAAATACCACAACAGTGCTATGAATTAAAATTAATTATAAAGTCTTATAAAAAAAATTCTGAACTTTTTTATTTATCCTTTTTATATGTTGTTCTATTTTTCTTCTTGAAATTTAGTGATTTTTGGCTAATTAAAAAAAAATCTTATTATTCTAGTTGGCCAAGTGTTGTTTACAGCTGGATACGTTACGTCATGTTATCATCGAGTGAGTAAGCGTGTTTGTGCAATTTTCTCGTAATTATTATATCTTATAAATTTCTGACAATATTTTACTTTCTCATATTTTGAAGAATTTTACCATTATTGAAGGTAATATCGACTGAACATGCCCAAGCTTCAGCACTTGACATGAAGGAATTGGTGACAAAATTTGTAATGGAAAATGCACGCAAAGTGAGATTTTGATGTGCCTGAAATTGAAACTTTTAAGAGACTTAAATTTTAACATCACAATTCAAAAGATTGTTCAAAATGAATTGTGTGCGCTACAACATTTTCTTTTGTATTTGAGAAAGATAATCAAAGATTGTTATATTATTCTTGCAATTAAAAAAAAAAAAATAGCAGTTTGAAGTTCTGTGCTTTTCATTTTTTCTACAAGATTGTTTTTGAAAATTGAAGTTGCCAATTTCTTTGGGGGTGCAAGTAGTCAACCTTGCCTGGGGGTGCAAAATAGCCTGGCACCGGCACTGGTTGGAACGAACTACATGTACTTCCATCTGTCGTAGTGGAGGTGAGCAATTTAAGTAAGTTCAAGGCAGATCTAGACATCCATTTGGAGTGAATGGATGAGTGAAATGGGAAGGGAGTCTTTTTTTTTTTTTTTTTTTTTTGGCTGATGCTATATAAGCTTGCTTTCTTGCATCATATGCCCTACTAATTATAATGCTAATATAATAACTGAAGAATTAGATTCTCCCACTCAGGATCAAATAAAAGTTTTGCTGGGCCTTTGGCGACAATAACTTAATTAGCCCTTAAAAATAGTAACTAAAATGTTCCTGTTTATTATTTTTTTATAAATTTGGCTTAGTACTGCAAATGTGTGTATGTTAAGCGACCAAGGCTGTGAGGTGACAATATAATGTCTGTAAATTGCGTGCATTCTATGTTCGATTTGTCTGTTTGATGGACGATAAAACCGAATTACCATGCAATCTTCGCTGGGATCGACTTGTTCAGCCACGTTCTGAAAAAAAGAAACCACAAAAATTCTTCGTTTCATTGACGGGATTGGAACCCTGGCGTTTTTCAACTGGTATGGGGAGGGCGGCGATTATGACCACTTTGCTATGCGCGAGGGCACATCATTAGGGCCGTGGAAAGGGTTGTGGGGACCCAGATGCAAAAGGGGTCCCGTTTATTTATG
This sequence comes from Mastigoproctus giganteus, assembly GCF_048544385.1. Lineage (NCBI taxonomy): Eukaryota > Metazoa > Arthropoda > Arachnida > Uropygi > Thelyphonidae > Mastigoproctus > Mastigoproctus giganteus. The sequence goes on from NC_143578.1 coordinate 65,028,831, forward strand.
TTAGACTTTGATAGTGCCCTCGATTGGGCCCTCTAGATCGGGAGCCCTGGTGTGGTGCATCCAATTCACCCTCCCCCCATTTGCACTGTCCTGACACCATAAATACTATAAATATATCAATATTTAGGCTGTGTTACTCTTAACATCAAAAGTGCGAAAACCGCTAAAACGACAAGACCTGCATAACTGCTCTGGTTGGTTGATCTCAAATCCTACCCTACTGCATTCCTCTGAGTTCACAACAGGACAATGAAAGTCTTAAATCCATTTGACCTTGACATACACTCATTTTAACAAGTGTTGGGACAACTGATTGATCGTTGGTTAATTAGAGGTTACATGACAGGTAGTTGGTAGTACCAGCACAGCATGTGCAAACAACGCTTGTGTAAATATGATGTCATACGTATCTTATGATGTAGTTGTAGTTAAATTCCGATCGATGTATGTAAAAACATTCCATGTAACTCCACAGCGAACAGTAATTGCGTTTCTTTTTTTGTTTGATTCTTTCTTTTTTTTTTTTTTTTTTTGGAAGATGACACAAAAGAAGAAAAGTACATGCACTTTTTATATTTATTGTTTATGGGCAGCCTCAGCCAAACTATGACAACTTGTCATGCCCTCGCAGCTGATAGAATTGCCATCTTCCCCACACCGGGTGGAAAAAACCTGAGTTCGAATCCCGTCGGTGATGAGGAATTTTTATGGGCCTTTTTCACAACGTCGCTTTGTTAATTGGTCTCAGGAGAGGATAGCATAGTTCTGTTCTTCCGAAAACTTGGGTTTGTCGTTGCAGCAGACAGGCAAATAGACCACAAAAGACACTGATTTACACACACACATATATATATATATATATATATATATATATATATATATATATATATATTAGAATAATGAAGCAATTAAGAAAAATAGTAAAAAAATATAATACGGAAATTAACAAAATAAATATAAAGCTATCGTTAGAGGCAGCAAAATGCACATTCCTCCACATAATGCCCAATGTATAACTGATATTAAAAAAACTGATTTTGCCATGCCACTGGCATTAGTTTGATTTAATATCAGTTATATGTGTATATATATATATACACAACACAAACAACAAAATCAACCAAGTAAAATACCAATAAACATCGCCATAGCTCACCAGTTGAAACGAATAGTGAAAGGAAATTGCAAAAGCATTAAGTTAACTCGAGGAACAGTTTACAGAAATCGATGTGTAGAACCAACAGTCATCAAAAAAACAAAACCTCACACATTTATGATCTTGCACAGCTTCTCGTAAGCCGCAATTGTTTACCAGTTTGCTATTGTTGTTGTACTTCAGGTGCATCAGAGATAAGCCATATTGTACCCTATATATTGTGTCTGTAAATTGCGTGTGTCCTGTGGTCTATTTGTCTGTTTGCTAGAAGAAAAACCACGCTACTCTCATCTGAAACCAACTAACTCAACCATGTTGTGAAAAATGCCCATAAAAATTGCTCACATCATTGACGAAATTCAAACTCGGATCTTTTCCACCCTGTGTTGGAGGACAGCGATTCTTCCAACTGTAACTCACGAGGGTCTGTTTCGCAGATATTGATTGCATATCCTAAAGAAGAAAACAAAATCATTGTATATTACAATAGCGGAGGAATGTAATTGCGGGAAGCACAGTTCATGCAAGCATCATTCTCCCCACACCACTTTCGAATCCTATCAATGACGCGAGGAATTTTTATGGGATTTGTTTCATAACTCGGCTGAGTTCGTCTCGGGCGAGGGTTGCATTTTTTTTTCTTCCCTCCTGGTAACTTTTTTGCATCCAGAAAAACAGGCAAATCGACCAGAGAACACATGCACCTTATGGAATTATTACACATAGACAGAGGGGCTCATACTTGGCTGGCTCTAATAAGTGTATGTGTTAGTGTAAATGTAAGTGTGTTTAGGGTCAAGTGGTACCAGGGGATTCCTCCATCTCTGTATAGTTTACGTTTTGGTGTGTAAATGTAGTTAAACACATTAATAAATGTAAACCACAATTAGTTTACATTGTGGTGTATCATTACGCTGTAAATGCCAGAGATTTAAAAGTGTGTGAGTCTTGGATCGTTCAGTGTCGTGTATCGTTGTTCTTCTGGTCGTTTAGCCGCTGGACCCCTGTTGGGGACCATCGTCGCCTCACTTACACCCCGAGGAGGCAGGCCAGGAACCCAGTAGCTTATATATATACTCTGGCAGGTCCTGCCACCTAATTTCCTGAGATTTCGGTGGCTAGGACAAAAAAAATGAGGGACACTTAAGTTTAGAAAAAGCCAGGAGAGGTTAATGTGGTTCAGGGTTCAGTTTAAAAATCGTTAATTTTGATTAGTTGCGTGGGGTGTACGCTGGCGTATTAGTCAGTAGGGGGTAGAGACTGAAGGCTGAGGGGGAAGACAGAAGTATGGGGTCGATAGGGAGGGCAACCCCAGGTGGTCAGAATCATCAGGTCCTACTTCCAAGACAGATCATCAGAATTTGCGCAAAACACCTAGTGTATTCAGCTACTGTTTCCAGAGGACGCCCTCGGGGTCGGTACTGGGGCCTCTCCTCTGGAACGAAGTCTTAGATCAGTGGATGACGAAATATCACGAGGAGGCTATGAAAATCGCTTATGCCGACGACTTAGTAATTGCTGTAGAGGGCCGTTCGAGGAGGATACTCGAGGAAAAAATGCAAATTATATTAAATGATCTATTTGCATGGACCAAACTTAACAAACTAAAAAATCACCAACAAAGACCAAATTTATGACCTTCAAAGCTAATTTTAACTATTATCGACCTCCTAATATCTTGATAGACAACTCTCAAATCCCATATGTATCCCAAAACAAATATTTAGGCATCCTAATCGATGATAAATTAAGCTTTCTGCCACATGTATGTAAACTTAGAGATAAAATAAGGAATTTTACTGCCTCAATCATAAGAATATCAAGGAAAGAATGGGGACTTAGTAAAAGAATCTTGTTTTTATATTATAAAACAATATTTCTGCCAATAGTCTCATATGCTGCAACCATTTGGTATCACAGAGTCTTAACAGTTAAAATGAAACTTATTTCTCTTCAAAGATCCATGTTATTATCTGTTTTAAATTCTCCTAGAACTGTATCAAACAACGCATTACAAGTCTTAGCAGGAACCATTCCCCTGGATCTGTATATCGTATTCAAGGGGATGACAGGTCGGCTTAGGAAAGGTTTGGCTTCGGAACTAATGGGAATAACATGTGATCCAGTGAAGGAGGTCAAACAACAAAAGAAAAGATTGTGGGGGCATTTGTGTGGCAGGATCGGTGGAATACCAGCGAACATGGAACAGTTACGAGGCAATTTATAACCAAAGTGGATTTTACTGCCGCCAAGAAAATAAATCCTTTGTTTGCTCCTTCAATGAATACAACGTACTTATTAACGGGACATGGATCCCTTAGAGCCAAGTTACACGAACATGGACTTGAGCCAGACCTTTACTGCACTTGTGGGGGTGTGGAAACTTGGTCTCATGTTTTATTTGACTGCCCACAGTATCTTCAGGCACGTTTAGTGTTGTTTAGCAGTGTATCGGATCTGACAGAAGATAACGTAAGTCCCTTAGTAGAAAGCTCTAGGAATTTTAATGCTTTACAGACATTTTCAGCGACTGTTTTTAAAAGAAGACTAGAAATAAGATCCCTTCACCCTCGAGGAAATTAGATGTAGGATGTACAGATTAATTAATAAAGTCATGGTGGTCTTCTCCGTTCTGTGCCAGCATGTCTTAAAACTCTTCTTTAGGTGGTTCTCTTCTAGTTGCTGAAGACTTCTAATTATTCTTTTTCCCGCGAGTCCTAACTTGTGTATGATTTGGAATTCCAGTGACAGTCCATGGGTAAGAGAATGTAGTTCATATCTATATGGTCACAGATCTAGATGTCACTTAAGACCACACAAGGTATAACTCCAAAAGTTTCAGAGGAGGTTGTGCTTGTAAACTGTTTCCATCTAGTTCCTTAGTTTTTGATTTCAGGTGTCACGCCCCAGAATCAATCAACATTCTTATGAGAATCCTGTTAACACCCGAGGGTCCCTGCATATCCTCCCATTAGAGTTCTATCGAGGCATCCAATCTGCGACTTCCAACCAGCTGAGATCCGGGGAAGACTACTGGAACTGACTTCTTTTTCTTGAATGAAATCAAACTGGACAGTTCAACTTGTGACTTCATTTGAAAATAAGAAAATGTACTGAGAATAAATGAACTGTGGTGAAAAAGACTAAGACTGGGAAATCATGTATATATGTTAATATAATTGTTACAATTGTTTTGCTAGAACATCATGTATATAACTACTAGTTTTTTTTTTTTTTAGCTGGCTCTCCGGTAAGGGCAACCTGGGAGCGAGATTGCAGGCACTTGCCAGTATTGCACTCCCTCTGGCGGGTGTGAGATTTTCGGTGGTAATAACACCGGTATAGAAGGACTGTTGACCCAGGCCCGGTGCTAGGGATGGGCATCAGGCAGCAGCTGCCCATACGTTGGCTGCACCCTGGTGTCATAATAGCCTGTCACAAACAAAACAACACACATACACTTGTATATAATATTCACAAACAAAACAACACACATACACTTGTATATAAATTGTTTATATCATGAGAATGTAAATAAAATTGTGTGTGTAAATAAATGGAAAAAATGGAGTAAGGCATGCCCATGCCTCACCAGGCGAAGTATATGGGATGGTAGGGGAGGGAGGAAAGAGGTAGACCATCTCTTCCTCCTGCCGGGGAGAGGAAAAAGGGACCAGGCAAGGGAGCTGGTACAGATCGCCATTTGGCTACATGGCAGTGAGGGTGCAGCAGTCGTAGTGTAGTCATATAAGATCATGTACGGTAGTAAAGTCTCTCGTGGGACAGTGTCCCGTCCAGGTTGAATGTCTTTGTCTTTGGTTCCCTATCTTTGGTTAGCACATATGTCAGTTTCACTTAGGTCTCATATTTGTTGGTACATAGGCAGGGTTTGTTAGTTCCAGTGGTGGCTGTAATATGAGAATTTTCTTTTACACAATATACAGTGGCATACAATAAAAAATTGCATCACTTGTGAATTTTGCAAATATATATAATGTGTTTCGCACTGCATTGTTCGAAATGCATTTGTTAGATGGGATATGTATCTCTGTGAATGAAATCCAATAAAAAGACTCCACCTGATATACCTAATTTCCATAAATATCTCAATAAATATATTGAGGTAAACTCCTCTTATTAATTTACTAATATAAATATCTTCCAAAAGGGTAAAATGCGCAATTAATAGAAATATGAGAAATCATGCAAATTGGCAATCATGACAACCAAACATACATTTTATTGCATTGACGTGTACAAACTGAAATGACAAGTTAACGTAATAGTATCATGTACTGTAAATCGGCAAAATAAGTCCTCAATATTTTACTGTTTCTCCTCGAACTGTAATTACAGCCTTGCAACAATCTGGCATAGAGTTAATCAACTTCTGGATATATTGTTTTCCAATTTCGTGGTACCACACCCTTACAATGCTCTCCTGCAGCTGAATCTTATTTGTGGGCTTTTCTGAGCAATTTCAGATGACATTATGTACCAGCAATTTTCAATAGGATTCAAATCTGCACTGTTTCCGGGCCAGTCCAACACTGTAATGCCAGCATTTCTGAGATATGACTGCACCTTAAGGGAGAAAACGAGGAAAAACATTGGCGTAAGTATGTTTTGAGCCCTGTGAGACAAGACAAACTCATCATTAAATCTAAATAGCATAAAACTTACCAATTTTGCTGTGTGGCAAGGTGCTGAGTCCTGTTGAAAAATACAGTTTTGGACCTCTGTGTGGTGATCCCTAATAACGGGTTTCAGGCACTCCTCCAAGAAAGCAGTGTAGGTTTCTGCATTCACCGTTCCGTTAATAAACTTAATTCGCCCCATCCCTTTGCTTGTTATGCATCCCCAGACCATCTGACCAGCGGAGGGGGGGAGGAACTTTGCAGTCGGTGTTATGCAGTCAGGATAGTATGCCTCCGATTTTCGTCTTCTGACATATCTCTTCCCATCCGAGCCATGCTGGTTGAATTTCGATTCGTTAGAAAAGATGACGGGGTCTCATTGCTCTTTTGTCCATGAAACATGAGTTTTGCCCAAGAAAGTCGTTTCTTCCTCATTTGTTGAGTCAATACAGGCTTCTTCTTGGGCCGATAGGCATGAAGATCACATTCCGAAAGCCGTCTTTGGATAGTTCGTGCATTTGTTTCGACACCAGAGGACTTCTCAAAGTCCAGTTTTAGATCACGAGCACTAGCATGGTGATTACGAAGGCATAGCCGTTTCAAATATCGATCTTGGGAAGGCATAGTCACTCTCTTACGGCCTGATCCAGGTCTTCTCTTCACATCATCGGTTTCACGCTTTAATTTCAGCACCCGGGATACTGTTGACTGGTGGCAGCCAATTTTATCAGCGATAGCACGCGTAGAAAGTCCTTCCTGGGACAGAGACACAGCTACACTTTTTTTCTTGGTGCAACTGAACATATGGAGCCATGTTTACACCTCCGCAAAACAGGATACTAATAAGCGTGTATACTCTTCCAACGCCATATTTACCTTGTAATTACTATCTGATGCAATAGAAGTTATCTGACGCAATACTTTGCTTTGCGACAAACAAAATGACTGTAATCAAACAATATCTTATACGTTTCATTACAAATGCTAAATTTTTTTTAACGTGATGCAGTATTTTTGTCCCCCACTGTAGGTATCGGAGGAACATAACAAGAGAGTTTGAAAAGTTCGTGATATGATTATGAAGCATTTATTTGAGGAGTTTGGCAATAAGTTTCTTTTCAACATAGTCCCCGTTTGGAGTCAATACACTTTTGCCACTGATGTTTCATCGCGTTGATTCCAGCTGCGAAGGTTTTCTCTTGGGCCTCCAGGAATGCATCAATTTCAGAGATGACGTCACTGTCGATGGCAAAATGTTAATTGGGCTAGGTTACTGCTGTTTGGACTGCTCCTTTGTCTCTGGCTGAAAGTGATGGTAACATGTCTCGTCCATGTCACAAACCTTGCAAGGAAATTTGCTGGATCTCCTTGAAAACGATGCAGATGATTTCCTGACTTGACAAATTTTGTTTGTTTTTGATTTGCTGTCAACACTCTGGGACCCATCGTACGGACACATTTTTCATAGAGAGAACAATTGTTATTATATTATGCTCTCATGTTCACATAAGATGCCTAAAACTCTGTAAATGTAACGAACTGGGACTCGTCGATCACTCACCGTCAGATCGTGCATACTGTCAACAACTTCTGGAGTAGTGGACGTTGCAAGTTTATCACAGCGTCGGTCATCTTCCAAGTTCCCTACTTCGTTTAAATTTTGCTGCCCGCTTCCCATTAGTATTAGTAAAGGCACATGATGCAAGAAAGCTTATATAGCTTGCTTTCTTGCACTATGGAATAGAAGGGGGGTATCCTCCCTCAGTGCTGTGACTACAGTCGATTCCGGTTATTTGGGACACATCGGGACTAGTGCATTTTGGCCCGATTAAGCGGCTGCCCCAATTATCCGAAGTTTCACGTAAATAGTTAAAAATACAATTTACCCCCCCCCCCCCTTTACAATTAGTTCACTGTACAATCAAATCACGTTACGACGAACTCAAAATAGTAAAGTACCGTTCACTATACGATGTGCAGTAAGCGCCGGTCATTATGATCACGTTTGTGAATTGAATTTTAATTCTATTAAACAGCGATTCTAATTAGCGAAAATAGGAGGAATATTATCCACAGGCTATAAAAGTAAAGATATATTAAGCACAAATTTACCCTTTATTACCTTACCAATTAAAAAATTAAATGATACGTGAAAATTGGAAGAATATACGTGATAACCGGAATAATTAATACGTACTGTAATATGTACATACTAACTAAACTAGTTGACATTTCTGTTCACTGAACATTTGTTGGTGGGGGCTGAAATTTAAAACAGTAAAAAGATAAGCAATCAATAACAAAGAAGAGGGCACACACAAATTGCAAGTAACACAACACGCGCAAGTGAGAACGGAGTAACAAATTAGGAAGCTTTAAAAATAGGAACGAAGAGAAGATTCTGAAAATTATTTTTTTTATATGATTGAAGATTCCATGGAAGTGTAAACACATTTTACCATAATAACCCACAGAATTCAGCTGCCGGTATTATCGCAAATTCAATAAGATCGAGTTTACTGTCCGTTTATGATAGATTGCACTAACAGAAAAGCCCAATAAACAGGTGACTGCTAATTGTTTTTATTGTTTTATGGTTGTGACCTCCAAAAATCCGACCGAACTACGTGGTACGGTCGGAGACAATCGTAGGGTAATCTCCAGTGCTGAGGTCTCCTGCCCCGATTAAACGGCATTTTGTCCCAATTAAGCGAAGTAAACCCTGGCTATTTTCTCGATTGGTTTTTGTTTTTTAAGATTTGCCCCAAATAAACGGCTGCCCCGATTAACCAGTGGCCCAAATAACCGGAATCCACTGTATATCCTGATGAACTGCTTTTTGCCGTTAGTCCCTCTTTTCCCAAATATTTGATGACTTCACGGTAGCTGATTTTGTCCATTTTTCTTCTTTCACACAACTTTGTTGGTTTCAGGATCAGTAATTAAAAAAGGACGTTATTAAAATGAACGAAACTGTTGGGTTACTAGTTTCATTCAGTTTCAGTTTGAAGTGCACACATAAATTTTTAACACTGTACCATTACCCTTTTATACTCAGAACTTTTCAAATGCCCTCGTACTGTGTATCTACAATGAAGTTCAGTGGTATTATGGACCTGTTTTACGGGTTTAAACTTGGTTCGTTAGTTGTTCGTCAATGAAGCTACGAATGCAGCTGTCTACCAAATAATCCTGCTTTACTTTCATTGTGGAAGTTAAATTAGAAAGGGCTGTACAGTATTTGTATCAGCGTGTCAACGCTGATATAAATAAACAAATATCACAAAACACGGTCAATACAATAGTCGCTTGATTTGTGTTATGCAGTAAATCATTTTCTGCTGTTTTCAACCCTGAACCGAGGTCCGAATAAAATTGAATACCACTGGGATGTTTTCGAACATTTGAAGGTGCTCAACAAGACATCCTTGTTAAAGTAGAGAACTAGGTACAGCCGTACGAAGGGAGTGGAGCAAGATTCCAATCTCACATATATTTAGCAAGTCTCATAGCTAATTACCACTATTTATTTGACCATTGTGCTATCCTAGGGGACATCATTCTAAAATGTGGCATTGTTAGTTAAAGTTTATTCACGTATTTCCTTTAATATGAATTATGTTTTTCTTCTTGTCTGTATTCCTCATCTTGCATCCAACAACAAGATTTCCCGCACCTTCCGAGATTTTACCATTAAATCGTCCTCTAACAACTACTATAACGTTGATTATTTTTTAAACTATGGTTTACAGTGAAGAAAAATTTTGCAACTCTAGGCCGCTCAAGAAGTATAAACATGTAACAGGAATTTAACTTGAGGCAGTGATCATAAGTTCAGTGAGCTTATAATAAACGGGTGCCAGAGCTGGCTTGAGTTTCATTTTTATCGTGCCAGAAGAAGTTGGCACTCTACCAAATATTAAACCTATCAGATATAGGCTTATTATCGCCCTGGGCATCCCTGTGCTTCTGGCGTCGATATTTATTACACCATCAGTACAGATATGCCTCCAGACATCGTGGCGGGTACAGTACCGACCATTTATCACAGGTACCTAATGGTAGCCGTGTTTGAAATAGAAATTCCATGAGGACGCCAACATACTTTTACCTAGAATCATCCTACTGTGTATGAGCATTCATCGATTATATGACACTTATGGCCAACTATCGTCCTCAGTGCTCAAACTGAACAATATTAAAGAACGGAAACCTAATACGTATGTTGAAATTAAACAAGATTAAATATATTTTTGACAATAGTTATATAACATTATAGTTTATGAAGAATCGGAAAGCCCCGGGGGGAAGATAAAGTTACTGTAGAGTTGTTAAAATTGGGAGGAAGAGACATAACACAAAAACTGGCAAGGCTCTTCACAAAGTGCATTAGAAAAGGTGCGACACCTAAGCAGTGGAATAATGCAATCATAGTTTTGCTGCATAAGAAAGGAGATAAATCAGAAATTGGAAATTATAGACCAATTAGCTTGCTATCCCACATCTATAAGTTGTTCACAAGGGCCATTACTAACAGATTAGAAAGAATACTTGATGAGAATCAACCGAAAGATCAAGCTGGCTTTAGGACAGGATTCTCAACTATGGATCACCTTCACGTAATATCACAGCTAATGGAGAAAGCAAATGAATATAAAACACCATTATGCCTGGAATTTGTGGATTATGAAAAGGCATTTGACTTCATACAGCATAAGGCAATGTTTCGGGCACTGGAAAGACAAGGCATAGATACCCCATATATTATGATTTTGAAGAAAATATATGAGAGTGTTACCTCCTTTATTAGACTAGACAAAGACAGTAGGAAATTTAAAATCGAGAAAGGAGTTCGACAAGGAGACACAATATCTCCGAAGCTGTTTACTGCTGCCCTTGAGGAAGCTTTCAGAAGATTAGACTGGTCGCAGAAAGGAGTCAATGTGAACGGAGAGTACCTAAACCATTTACGATTTGCAGATGACATTGTGGTTATAAGCCACGATCCCAAAGAATTAGAGGAAAATCTTAATTAGTTATGCACAGTTAGTAAGGATTTTGTACTAAAGATAAATATGGCTAAAACAAAAGTAATGATGAACAAGTATGCCACGGAAAGGGAAATAATGATTGAAGGAGCAGTAATTGAAAAGGTGGAGTCATATACTTATCTGGGACAAGTTATTAGCTGTAATAATGATAAATGGCTGGAAGTCAAGAGAAGAATAAATTTTGGATGGCTAGCATTCAGGAAATATAGTCACATACTGAAGAGCAATATCCCAGTTTGTCTGAAGCGTAAAATAATGAATCAATGTATACTCCCCACCATGACTTATGGAAGTGAAACTTGGGCAGTCACCAAAAGAATGGAAGAGAAGCTGAGAACTACACAGCGAAGAATGGAACGAATTATATTGGGAATCAGACTGTTAGATAAGAAGAGAAACACATGGATTAGGCAGCAAACTCAAGTAAAGGACATTCTTATCAAAACTAAAGAACTAAAATGGTCTTGGGCAGGACACATAGCTCGAAGACATGATGACAGATGGACTAAGAAAATAACAGAATGGTACCCAAGAGGAGCTAGAAGAAAACCTGGAAGACAAAGGCGGAGATGGATAGATGAAATTCATGAGTTTGTGGGTAGTAAATGGATGGCCAGTGCTCAAAACAGAAGGAACTGGAAAGTTGCTGGAGAGGCCTTCATCCTGCAGTGGATTGAAAATGGCTGATGATGATGATAGTTTATGTAAACATAACCATTCGTGCACCAAAACTAATTACAAATATGCTCGAACTTTTAATCTACAATGACCATCTTATAGTTATGCGATTCTAATATTTAAAATACAGTATATCTTTAGGATGATTCTATATTAGTACTAATAAAGTCAAATCAGCGCAGAGAAGCCAGGTTTATCCGATATCACTTTTAAAAAAGAAGTAAACACTCATCTGGTTTCACTCTGGTTCTGTCCAACACTTCTGTTTTTGTCTTGATATTCTTAACATTTCAGAAGCTCTCTAGCTATACAAGAGTTACCCTAACAGTGAACATAATCTTTTGGTTAAAAGAGAATTTTCTTATATCTAGTCAACAACTATCTTTCTTTAATTTAAGTGCATGTCCTCTGATTTGTGTCATCTGCGAAAGAAAAGTCTATCTTTGGTATTTAATTTACAAAAGCCTTTCAACGCCTTAAATAGCTCAATAAAATTACCACTCGATGTGTGGCCTTGGGACTTTGAACCCACAAAATTGAAGCCACCTTTTCTCTACAGGAACGATTATTTATATCAGTAACTAACCATGTTGCTTAAGGAATGGTTCTTTATATCAATAACTAACCTTGTTGCACCTTTTCCAGCAGATCCACATCTTTCCTGAAACGGGAATTCCAAACATGTATGCAATACTCAAGATGTGCATTATTAAGGCTTTATAAAATACAATGGAATATTACCTCTTTACAGCACATTTTCTATATGCTTCAAAGTTGAAATACCATGTGCTATCTTGTCCAGCGCTCCGTTGTCGAGATTTTTCAACGAATTCGGAAACTTAAGAAAGACTCCCAAGTTTTTTTCAACCGTCTTAAGTTTATTGCTTACAAGGCAGTAAGATAATATGGGATTACTCTTACCCGAATGCAGCAAGGTTCTACACTATGCAAAACTCCGCGTATTTCTTAGTATTCTGACTGCCATTTTTTAGACTAAATGAATAATTTATCGAAGTCTTTGGTTACGAGATAAGTTATCAAATTATAATGAAGTAGCACACTTAGATTTCGCATTACCTGCTCAACCTTTGTATTATAAACAAACTTTGGTTTCAAGCCCGTCATATCTTCACCGATGTCATTAACAAATATTAGAAACAACAAAGAATCCAGCACTAAACTCTGTGGAGCAAAAGCCACTTATAACCATCTTTTGTTTCCTATCACTTAACCAGCCTTTAATCTTCTTTAATACTTGACCATTACTTTGCGGGTTTCAAAAATCTATTACAATTAAGCCATATACTTAGATTAGAAAGAACGGTTACATTTAGAAAGATAAATTCAAAAAACGTTTTTCAAGATAAATTTAATAATTTAATTTCTAACATAAGATGTTATGAAATGTAATGTTACATTGATTACCATACATTTCGTACTACATCGTGAAGACCTCTTAGGCTATTAAAAATTTGATGCTATATAAGCTTGCTTTCTTGCATCATATGCCTCTACTAATGTTAATAGCTTTACGTATCCTTTTCCCTCCACAGCTGCTTGGGTTAGTGGAACATAAACCTTATCTTATACGCATTCGAAAAGAATGAAGTTAAGGTGGGGGAAGGTAAGATCGGATGACGAGCTGACTAAAGAATGAACACCACGTCTGATAATGCAATTAGTATGTTAATCATTTAGGTTTTCTAACCGCGTTCTGCAATGCGGTATAGAACCATCTTATTGAAACAAAACGGCTTGTTTGTCTCTGGTATCTTAGGGTATCACCAACAAGCGATCCATTATCCAACAATGTATCTAATTGCCCTGCATTTTGTCACCCACTCATCAACGCATTAGTGAGTATTACGTTATGTAATGCCAACATGATATATATATATTTTTTTTTTTTTTTTTTGTTTTTATATTAAAAATTCTCCTTGTATGTTGGCTACCAACTTCGATGTGCAAAATATGATTACTTAAAACAGAGAGCTCAAGACCAAAGTGGTGATTATCTCTTCTGGTCTTCCTCAAAGAAGCTGGCGCATTATAGCCTTAGTTGCTAATGTGCCAAAAAATCCAAACAAACCAAACCAATCCTCAAAGAAACATTATTGATTAAAAAAAAAAAAAAAGTAATTTTCTTAAGATCAATGCAGCAGTTGATCAGTCTACTCCCCTTCAAACAAGAAAAATCCTAAGTGTGCTAATACTCAAAACTATTTCTCAAGTTAAGACGCTACCATGACGAATGGATACTTACATTCCCCTCACTAAAAAAAAAAAAAAAAAAAATCCATTTGAGTATTCAGCTAAATGCATCTTTCTTTTCTATGTATCTCTATTTGTTTAGTCTCTTAAAGATACAAATTTATTAATGAAACGTATTAAGTTTTAATTTTCTTAATCCAATAAATTTTCCACTAGATTACCAGATGTACATTACATAAGAAGTCTGTTGTGATAAGATAAGAAAATATACGACGATAGAAGGCTGTAACTGATTTCGGAAAGAATAATAAATACCAGATATATGAGTAATGAATGATATTCTGGACACTTAAAAAAAAAAAAAAAAAAAAAAAAAGAAAGGATTCTCACAGAAAAAAGTGCCAGTTGCATAAATTTACCAATATTGTAATTTTACTCATTTATTTTCTATAATTCTTCTGCATATTAACTGGGATAAAATTCACGTTTAGAGCGAGAGAGACAGAGAGAAAGAAAAAAGTAACTAGCTTAAGAAATCATAAATCTGATTAGGTATGTAAAGGATATTACGTGGAGTATTAAGTATAAATATAATATATTAAACATGACTTTTTTATAATTTATTGGAACAGTACAGTGAGAATATTTTAATTTAAGCCGACTAAGACATTCTGCGGCTTTGCTGCTGACACGCCATGGCGATCTGAACTGGGTACTCTAACCTGGTTCCCTTTAAAACCCCATCCTCGGGCAGGGGAGGGAGGAGACAGGTCTCCACTCCTCTCTGCTAACCCCCATTATTCGCCTGGTGGACTCGTCTCCACTGACCTCTTTGGGGATGCTTACTCTATCGTCCCTGTTCTTCTATCTGTTTTCCCCCCAGTCTTCAGTCTCTCACCCCTCTCTCACTAAACCGACCGAGTACACTCGTTAACAATGCCCCCAAATTCTAATCAACGTTTAAATTCTACCGTTTTCTTGTAAAGCTCTTTCGGCCAAATTCTAGTGTTCACCTTTTTTTTTTTTTTTTTTGCTTTATAGGCCTTGCCACTGAAATCCTTGGAAATTAGGTGGTGGAGCCTGCCAGAGTACTTAAATAATCTACTGGGTGCTTGACCTACCTCCTCGTGGCAAAGTAGTAGTAGTAGTAGTGGCATGTGATGCAAGAAAGCAAATGTATGAGCTTATGCAGCATCAGCCAAAAAAAAAAAAAAAAAAATCACACCATTCCCTCCAAATGCCTGTCCAGTTCCTCCTTAAATTTATTCAACCTATCAACTTCCACAACGACAGATGGAAGTTTGTTCCAGAAATTAACCACCCGCTGGCTAAAGGCAAATTTCCGCACATCTATTCTACATCTGTAATTTCTTAATTTGAATTTATGCCCCCTGAGGTTCGTAATCTGAACAAGTGGAAGGATCCCATCAGAATTCAGCGTGCTCAACCCATTCAAGGCCTTATACACCTCAATCAGATCACCGCGCAGGTGCCTAGTCTCCAGCCACTGCAATTTGCAGAACTTAAGCCTCTCTTGATAAGAGGATCCCTTCATTCCCCTCACCAATCTTGTTGCCCTTCTCTGTACATGCTCAAGTAAATCTACATCCTTCCTAAAATGAGGCCTCCAGACCTGTACGCAGTACTCAAGGCGTGGCCTGACCATTGCCTTATACAGAGGGATAATCACCTCCTTTTCCCTGCTAGCAAAATTCCTATATAGCATTGACAAAACCCCATGACCTGCCCTGGCAGCCTGTCTGCATTGCTCAGAAAACTTCATATCTGCCTGCACAATTACTCCCAGGTCTTTTTCATTTTCTACCACCTTAAGTGTAGTAACGCACAGTTGGTACGTTTCTCTAGGGTTACTTCTACCCATATGCAGTACTTTGCATTTTCAATGTTAAACTTCAGTTGCCATTTCTCAGCCCATCTGCGAAAATTTTTTAGATCGTGTTGCAGTAACACACTGCTGTTACTGTCATTAACAACCCTGCCAACCTTTGTATCATCTGCAAACTTCAACACTAAGACTGATATACCTTCATCAATATCATTGATATATATATATATACAAAACAACGGTGAACCCAACACCGAACCCTGTGGGACTCAACTAATAACATTAGTCCATGAAGAGCAGCACCCATTGATTACCACCCTCTGTCTTCTCGCACTTAACCATCCTTTTATCCATTGTAGCAACTTACCCTTAATACTATTCTGCTCCAATTTGTACAATAGTCTTCCATGCGCAACAGTGTCAAAAGCCTTCCTGAAATCCAAATATATGATATCAAAATTATTCTTTGCATCCAGTTCCTTTGTAACCACATCATAATATCCTATCAAATTTGTCAGACAAGACTTTCCCTTAACAAACCCATGCTGTGTCTGAATTATTGCTGCAGTCTTGTCTAGATGATCCTGCAATGCATCTTTAACCAGCGACTACATTATTTTACTCGGAACAGAAGTTAAACTAACTGGTCTGTAATTACTCGTGTCACCCTTCGATCCCCCTTTGTGAATTGGGGATACATTTGCACATCTCCAGTCCATGGGAACCTCCCCTGAGTCCAAGGATGCTCTCATAATTATGGCTAAGGGTTTGCTTAGTTGCTTTGCCGCCTCCTTTAATATAACTGGATAGATCCCATCCAAGGCGCTTTTCTTACGTTTAACTTCAACAGTTTCTCTTCCACTTTGCTCTCAGTTATTACAAAATCATTAAGTATCCTGCTACAATTTGATAACCTTCTGCCATTTTCAAACCTTAATAATTCCTCACGTGTGAATGTAGATACAAAATACTCATTCAGTTTGTTTGCTATCTGAGCAGGATCATCAACAGTCGAACCATCGATGTCAAGTGGACCAATCAGATTCATCCCCTTCCTTTTAGAGTTTATGTAAGTAAAGAAATCCTTGCTGTTTTTCTTAGCATCTTTCGCCAAGGATTTCTCATAATCTGCCTTCGCCTGCCGAACCTCCTTTGTGACCTGATTACAGATTAACTTATATCTGCCATAGGCTTCTGAGTCGCTTGATAATTTATATGCATCCCATGCATTTTTCTTCTCTGTTACGAGTCTCATTAGTTCATTTGACAACAATTTAGGCCTAAACCTTGAACAATATTTCTTAATAGGTATGAAACTTTTAGTAGCATCCACGATTAATTCCTTGAATGCTTCCCACTTAGAATTTACTGTTGGTAATCGTCAGTTGATCCCACTGTACAGAATTTAAAAACTGTCGGAGACCACTGTACTCGCCTTTACGGAAGCAAAAACCCTTTCCTTTACCCCTGATGGTAATTAAATCTTTAAGTAAATCCCACGTCAGTACACTGTGATCACTGCCACCTAGTGGTTCTTTAACTGCAAATTCCTAATACACGAATGATCACTGCTGATAACCAGATCAAGAGTATTACTTGATCTGGTTAAGTGTGGGCAACGGTGGGTCCCAATAGGGCCCAACGGCTAAATGGTCAGAGAAACAACAGAACCTAACGCTACACAACAGACCGCTCCCCCCACACATTTTAAATCTCTGGCCTACACAGAGTTCTGTATCACTCACAAAGAATACAACGCAGAGATGGGGGAAACCCCTGGTGCCGCCAGACAACTAACACACGTTACACTTTACTTGCCCATTGTAGGCGCTGTCGCCGGTGAACCTGGTTAGAATGAGCACTCGGAGCGGCCTTCTACGCATACATACATACATTTATTAATACACACAATTTACATACATTCATTTCATATATATACAAAACTTATATAGGTTTATATACAATTATACATACATTTCCATCATCCAGGTGTATGTGTGTATTTATGTGGGTTACTGGCGGTTTCCAGGGTTCCCCCTATGTCCGCCGTCTATTAAGCGGTAGTTATTGCCAGCAGAATTGTAATGATTCATCTAAAGAGAACGACTTGAATTTTGAATTTTGATACGACATCAGTGACTATTTTGAGTTTAATTTAGGTTTAGCCGCGTTTTGCTTTGGGATTACTATTTACACCCGCGCGTGCGAGGAGTTTAAGTTTAGCGTTAGTTTAGTATAGGGTGACATGAATGCACTAGGGAAGAATTAAGTTTATCGCTAGTTTAAGGTTTGGAAGTTTGGAAGGCGCGAGATAGAATAGTATGGCGTATTAGACTAATTTAGTTTAGGATTCTTAATGCTGATGGCACTTAGATCTTTGATGTTCATTTTAGTGTGTGTGGAGTGTTGTATATGTTGTTGTGGCTGGCATCTGGCATTTAGCAGCAGGGGGCTGAAGGCAAGTAGAGCCTCAACCCCCGCTCCCGTCCCTAGCCGCGAGGAGGCAGCCAGGTTCTACTATCTTGTTTAGAATCAGTTATCAATAACACATTTTGTGTTAACTCAGCTTCAATCTATATAGTTGTGCACCCGGATCCGCAGGGCCCAATCCTGACCTAGATCACGGGACACACCCATAGTATTTTAAATTCAACATTGGCTCTACATGGTTTGGAGTGTGCCCAGTTCCCGCAGGGCCCAATCCTGTCCTGGAACGACCACACCCTTAAATTTTTTTTTTTTTGGAATTACTGAAGTAACATGGTTTGGAGTGCGCCCAATTCCCGCAGGGCCCAATCCTGACCTGGAGTTGAAGCGCACTCAATTAATACGTTGATTTCGTTGATTTACATTGATTCCAATACAGTCTGTAGCAGTGTTTATTCTTGTGTTCCTAGTTTCCTGTGGCTTGTATTCTCTTTCTACGGGAGAATACCTTTTCCGCGAAGGTGGCCAGCGCTGAGAAGGACTCGGGGCTGTCGAGTAGCATTGGCAGGTCATTGGGGTTGTAAACGTTTGTTACAATTTGGAGTTGTGTTCTAAGGTCCACATAGTAATTGCAGTCAAAGATGATATGGGACACCGTCTCAAGCTCCCCGCAAGCACAGTTGGGGGATTCAACCAGGTTGAAAGTGAAGAGCTTGGCATTTATGCTGCCATGTCCTGTTAGTAGAAACATTGTATAGAGTCCCGGGTTGATCCAGGGCTTGCTTGTTTTATTGATTTCTATAACTTCTGGCAAGTATGTAAATGTTATTCTGCCAAGGGGAGAATCGGTCCAGTCCCTTTGCCAGTCAGCTAAGTACAATTGTCTGAGCCGGTTGTTATCTTCTTTAGTTGGTAGGGCAGCATCTATGCTGTATTGTGCTATGCTCTTGGGAATGGGCTGTTTTCTTTGGTATTGCAGGAAGGTGTCAATCACATCGTATATTACTGGACGTTTCCCACAGATGACACTTAGGGCAGCGGTAGAGATGGTCCGGCAAGCCCTGGAGGTGGCCAGGAGGAAGAAGCGTTGGGCTTGCAGAAGTATTTTGCGGACTTGTCCTCTGCTCAGGCTCGGTGCCCAAGCTCCTACGCAGCCCCCATTTTCAGGCAGGGTTCGATGTACTGGGTGTTGTGACATATTACTCCCGTCGCCAGCATTCCAATTACCGGCGACTTGCGCCACAGTCGCCCTTCTGTTGCCACGTACCATCCGGGAGAGCCTTCGCTCACTTCGAGCATCGATGAGCCGTGGTCGTCTAACACCTCGCCGGCGGTTCGTGGGTTTCCCCTCCTTTGACTACTTTCGGTAGGTACTAACCACGGCTGACCGTGAGCATCACACCAGCCGTGCCGTTTCGGATATGTTCTGACCCAGTCGTCTGGCCTTTACAGTTTGGCCTTTGTCAAACTCGCTTAAGTCCGTTGCCTTTCCCATCTGAAGAACAAATGTATCACTGATTAACGGAGCTCAGTATCAGGTGTTTTTTATAGTGTCCCGAACAGCGCATGCACCGTAGTTCACCTGCAGTTGCTTCGATTTGCATGACAACTCGCTGGTCATAATGTTTTGGTTCATCGGTGTATTTCTGAATTCGGTTATGAAATTTTGTCTTTATTCTGGCGGCCGGGAAAGGCGTTATTCAATAGTTGAGGAACACCTTTCCTCAAGTACAAGAAAAACATGTGCATTACTGCGCTACACAAGCACAAAAATACGAAGCGTATTTTTGTGTTTGTGCAGTGCATTTGCAAAGCGGATGCGCTTCAATTAACCCCAGGGGGTGACATCTGGTGAGTATGGGCTTGGCACACCCAGGGTCCTGAGCTGGACATCATCATTCTTTTCTTTCTTGATAATTCCCTTCTTCTCTCTCTCTCTCTCCCTTCGGGTAACTCAGAATTTTTTTTTTTTTTTTTGGCTAGTGCGGCATAAGCCACAGGCTTCCTTGCACCACATGGCTAATAATAAGAATTATTATTATTATTGAAGTAAACCCCAGGGGCTCAAATGTGGTGGGTATGGGCTTGGCACACCCAGGCTCCTGAGCTGAATGTCACCATTCTTCTCTTTCTTGGTGATGCTCTTCTACTTCTGACCCTCTCTCTCTCTCTCAGGGTAATTCAGATTTTTTTTTTTTCTGGTTGGTGCAGCAAAAGCCTTAGGCTTCTTTGCACCGTATGGCTAATAATAATAACTCCTGCCAGCCGAAAAATAATTCTATAGATGAATTCAGAAATGTCGTGATTACTAGTTTATCAGGTTACTATACAGTAACCTGATAAACTAGTATTTCCTTCCCCTGAATACAGGGGTAGGAAATTTGCAAAAAAAGTTTGACTTCACACTCAAAAAACAAATTTTTTTCACATCGAATAGTTTCATATTTAATTATATGTTTATAAACATATAATTAAATATGAAATATTTAATTATGTGTTTATAAAACATATAAAAACAATATAAACGTGTATTTTGTTTAAAACCATATAAACGTTTTTCTTGATTATTATTATGAAAATTATTTATTTCTGTATTATTAAAATTATACAGTAGTACAATTTATTTTACTTTGGCGCGACCTGTCGATTACTCTCGTTCTCTTGTCTATTCTTGAGAAAAAAGCAGATATCTATGGAGTAGGGAATATAAGTTGTAGGTTGTGTCGTAGTAAAGAAATCCCGTAGCTATAATATATAAAGGCAAGTGGGTTTTTATTTCAAGTTACTAATTCACAATTAGTTTTTTTCATAAATAAGAACCATATCACCACATGATTCAGTTTTCATCATATGCTAGCTTTCTAATGATAGGCTGCAGTAGCTAATTATTATCAACTGTGTAATTCGTCTGCACACCTAATTTAGGCAGACTTCTGTAATGTAGCCATCCGAGGCTGATAAATGTTAACAGAAACATTTCATTAAATTAACATATCAGAATGTTTCATTTTTTATCTTCTATTACTTTCAGTGTTGTTTGTAGTGTCAAGTTTCATATTTTCTGTTACAGATTAAAGATGTATAATTGTCCGTACATGTATGTATATTCCCAAGCTAAGTTTTGATTTATGTTATATTACGGAATACACGAGTGGGAGTAAACGCTTATTCGTGAGGTAGATTCAATTACTAATGGAGCACAAGCGCCGAGATGGGATAAATACAGCTACCACTTCGTTGAACTTTAACTGGCTTGGAATTCTACAGTAGTAAAACTTGCCTAATACGGAAGCTGTCACTGTAACCCAATTATGATATTACTTACAGTTGGTGACCGACTCTCGCTAACTGTTTTCTCTCTCTCTCTCTATTCCCCCTCTGTCCCCCATTTAAGCTAATTAAAAGTTATATGGTTGAACCAGTTAGATATTATAAGTTAACTGGAACCTAATTTTGCCATATATAAGACAAAATTTGCGATCAATTAAAACTATAGAAAGCATGTAACAAATTGGATTTGCTTTAAAATTAGATAAATTTAAAAGTAAAAAAACAGTTAATTACTACTTGTTTCTAATTAATAAAAAAAGTAAGGGAAAGCGCCGCTCAAAGCAATTTAGTAATATTTTGAGAGCAGCGAATTCTGCAGTAAAATCGGTTGCTATGCAAATATCATTAGGCTAACTTGCAGTTTGCATTGTAAGTCGAGTTTATAAAATCAGATATCACGAGGATGACTATAGCACAAAAATTTGCTTTGTAATTTTTTTTTTTTTTGCAAACTCACATAATGTACTTGTGGACTCATCACAAGCTACACATAAAGAAACTTTAATAGGGAAATATCGTGATGCATTAAGTGAATTTTTACACTTATAATGTAGTATTTTTTTTTTTTTTTTCTTTTTAATACTACTAAAATCTTCATATTTTGAAACCAAAATTACTTCCATAATCATGACCTTAAACGATTCTCTACCAGATTTTCGTGTTCTTAATGAAAATTTATGAACAAAGCCAATAAACACAAATTAAATGCCAGAGTAGGAACATACTGATTTAAAGGTACTCGTAATTTTTAACGTGCAATGTACGCCGAATCAACGTAAATCCTCTTGGATTTACGTTGATTGGGTACATCATACGAGGGAGGTTTGAATAGTTCATAGCCCGAGAGTATGAAAGGTTAGTGGTACCGTGTTAAAATATTCTATACTTGATGTATAACACTCTAAATAGTAACCAACTAAGTTTCATTTAGTTTCAATAACATCTTGTTTTTATAATTATAGGTCTGAGGTCAACAAACTTGTGAATGATTAAAGATCAGTCACTGTGCAGTCATCCAATATTTGGGGGAAAAGGAACTAGCGCCAAAGGTAATTCATGAGGATATGTTTACTACACTTGTGAAGTAAATCCCTCACCTGTTCCGTGGTGAAGCATAATTTAAACGAAGAAGGCAGGGCCTGGAAGATGACCCACGCTGTGGAAGACCTGCAACGTCTGTCTCCAGAATTTAACAGTGTGTATGATCTGGTGAATAATCGACGAGTGAGAGTTCGGTACATTGCAAGCGTCTTGGGCATCTTAGATGAACGTGTGTGCCATATAATAGGAGGTTATTGCTGTGAAAAAGTTGTCAGCAAGATGGTTCCCAAAGTTGTTGGCAGCAGATCAAAAATGAACAAGAGTTGTCAAGTCAAGCGAACATTTCCATCGTTTTCAAGCAGATGATCCAGCAAATTTCCTTGCAAGGTTTGTGACCATGTATCTGACGCGGGTTCATCACTTTCCGCCAGAGACAAAGGAGCAGGCCAAACACAGCTCTTCTCCCCTTCCTAAGAAAGCCATATTGTGGAACAGACTCCTTCTGCTGGCAAGGATAATGCAATACTGGCGGAGTGTTGCTAGTGGATTACTTTCAAAAAGGCCAGGCAATCACAGGGGAACATTACGCAGCCTATGTGAGGTGTTTGCTTAAAAACATGAAAGGCAAACGCCCAGGAAAACTCAGCAAAGCAGCCTTGTTCCACCTGAACAACGTGCCTGCTCACAAGTCTGTCATTGCCAAGGCTGCATTGCATGAGTGCTTGTTCGAAATCTTTGATCATCCGATATATTTACCAGATCTGCCACCATCGGACGTTCACCTAATTCCTGATTTGTAAAAACTAACCGGCTTGCATCCATTTCTCCACCGATGATGTTGCTGCAATGGATGTATTCCAGGAGGCCCAAGAGAGAACCTTCTTCGCAGCTGGAATCAACGCATTGGTAGTAAAAGTGTATTCAAAGTATCAAAGTATTTTTTTGTAGTTTACTGGCGGTTTCCAGGGTGTCCCCTATGTCCGCCGTTCGTTAAGCTTAATTGTGTGCCAGCAGAATCGTTTTTTTAGTTCATCTAATTAAAATTTAAGTTTAAAGTTAAGTTTAAAGTTGAAGTTTAGATCAAATCGTTTGAATGTGTTTTAGTTAATTTAAGTTAATGTTTAGTGTTTAGTTTTAGGTTAGGGTTAAGTTAAGTTTGAGTAAAGTTTAAGTTCTGTTGTGTGTTTAAGTTGAGTGTTAGTTAATTTAGTGGGCAAGTTTGGGTTTGAGTTAAGTAATTATGAAGCTGGTTTTGACATTAGTGTAGGTTCGGTTTAGGTTTAAATTTAAGTTATAGATGAGTTTAAGTTTAGGTTGTAGTTTAGGTTTAAGTTTAAGCTTAGATTTGAGTTACTGTTTAATTAAAGTTATAAGTTTAATTTATGGTTGATGTTTCCTAATTTAATTTAGTTTTAAGTTAAGCTGAAGTTAAGTCGGGTTTGAGGTAGAGTTAGGTTTAATTTAATTTTAGTTTAAGTTTAGGTTGAATGTAAGATTTAAGATTTGAGTGTGATTTATAATTATAGTAAGTATTTAGTGAGTGATAAGTACGCGAGCCTTTACGGAATTTAAGTAAAAGTGTATTGTCTCCAAAGGGCACTGTTACTTTTCAAGATGTTATCAGACGCCTCAAATAAAACTTCGTATTCGGGTCACGAAGTTTTTAAACGCCCCTCGTATTATCATAATTTCCAGGACCGTCAGTGGTAATCGTTGTTGTTGCCTAGCCGGCTCGTGCAGCTCTGCGGGCGTATTTTTGCTCGCTTTTTCCAACGCGCATAGGAACAACATGATTCTAAATCCATGGAATTGAATTGATCCATGCATACACCAACGCGTGTTCCTAACCGCAGAAAAATGGTACGCGCGTATCAAAAAACCAACACTTGTCACTTGATATGCGCTAGGTACAGGTCGTACGAAGGGCTTGTCAAGAGTAAAGTAAAAGTGACTACAGTGATCTCAGATATATTTAAATTCTATACAGTGTGGGACCAACTGATGATGTTACCATCATCAAATGGGAAGCATTCAATGAAATTATCTAAATGAGAAGCATGCAAAGGCGCGTAGAAATTCTCATTTCCCTGCTTCCCTAGAAGTAAACCACCTCCTGGCTGAGTTCAGTTACCTGTTTTCAATCTCATAGGCTTATCATTGTAGATCTGCCTTATGCAGTACGATCATCACAACTTTGGATTAGTTGGGCATGGCAATGGATCCTTGCTATTTCTACTATGGCAGCTGTCAATGCACTTCATTTTGGATTTCAACCATGTCTTCTCCTTTTTCATGGGAACACAAGGCGCGTATGCTTACGCGTAAAAAACAAGTGCTTAAACACCGGGGTAAATAAACGCGCGTTGCTGTACGTGCGTAGGAAAACGCGAGCATAAATAAATATGCCCCACCGAATCGGTTGTTAAAAATAGCTTCATCAGCTTTCAGTTACCCGAATAGATCATGTGAAAAATAAAAGATAGACGTTGCTTGTGGAAGTAATAATAACTATGGTTTGGAGCAAATGGGTAGAATTAGCATGCCGAGTTAAAAAGTTTGCATTACATAAGAATTATCCATTAATTTAAAAAAACGTTAACAATCCAAATTATTTTTTTTTATCTCAATACACGTTGTAGTTACTATTATTATCTTTATTTTCTCCTAAGACACCCGCTTACAGCTATTAACCAGGGGGTGCACATTCATATATACAAATATAATTTATATACATAATTATCTATTTATAATTTATACAAATGAGTCTTTATAAATTATACAAATTATACAATGTCTAAATTATACATTTTCTAAATCATACATTGTCTGATTAATCATTGCCTTATTTTACATGACAGGCAGATAGAAAGAGAGCACAAGCATAATTTACAATTTTACAAGGAATTAGAGAATGTTCACATCTACAGCACTATTTACAGCGAGTTCACAGAAAGACAAGACGTCCAATATAAACATAACAGGAGCAAAAACAGTTCATTTTCTTCATTTCCTGCATTCTCTTTTGTTTCCCTCTGTCGGCATCACTCAACATTTATAGGTGGAGTAATGCCTTTTTGAAACACTTCGGTCCTGTATCTCTTCTCTGCGCAAAGCCTTTCTGGGTCTGCTTGAAGATCGTTGAACATTTTAATAGTGTTCAAAGGAAAAAATCGCCGAAGGCTTTCCAGCTGTGTGAGCGCGCTACTGATTGGAAGGGATGTTGTTCTATTCGCCCACCTTTGCGTCATGTGGGGCCGAGTCAGCAGGTGGTCAGTTTTCGGCGAGTCGACTCTTCCGGTCAGTAGTTTTGCAAGCGTGAGGATGTTCTTGGTGACAATAATGTGAGACCAAGGCGTGACATCCAAGTTGGCATATAAAATGGTTCTTGAGATTGTAAATGGCTTCGTAGTGATCCTGTTTAACCATCTCAGCATCCAGTACTCTAAACCCAGGAAAGCCTTGATGGTAGCAACTGGGGCAGAAGACCAAATCTGAGATGCGTAGAGAGGGATGGGGATGACGCATCTTAAAATATATTGTTTAACAAGTCAGGGTTCCTGATACCTACTAGTTCTTGTCTGGAGGTCCATAGCGCTGCGTAAGTTTTCTTCTTTACATGTCCGAAATGGGGTGTGAAGTTTAGGTTTTCGTCCCATTTCAGACCAAGATCAATATGTGTCCTGACTTTTTTGACCACACTGCCATTTACGCGTATTGATATGTGGTTTTTTAATAC
Source organism: Mastigoproctus giganteus (assembly GCF_048544385.1). Classification (NCBI taxonomy): domain Eukaryota; kingdom Metazoa; phylum Arthropoda; class Arachnida; order Uropygi; family Thelyphonidae; genus Mastigoproctus; species Mastigoproctus giganteus. The sequence goes on from NC_143578.1 coordinate 65,054,944, forward strand.
CTTGTTGGTGAAAACAATTTGGGCTGTCTTGTGTTCATTTAGTCGGAGCCCCATGCAATTAAGGTATTCTTGCAACTCGGCGATTTTGGAGTTTGCTGTGAGCAGGTGTTGCCGCTGCCGTCAAAAACGAGGATAGGGAAAGAACAGTGTAGTGCACGAAGAAGAGGATCTTTTACCTGTTGATAAAAAAAAAAAAAAAAAAAAAAAGAGCATATTGTTTGTTGCCGTTCACATATTGGACGAATGAATGGACAATGGTGGATACGCCGAAAAGAAATACGTGTACTCTTGTCCGTGCATACCAGTCGTTGCCTTTTCAGGAGGTGTTTTTTGTTGTTAATTTACTTAATGTATAAATCATAATTTATTATTTGCTTATTGTATTCTTCTTTAATGCTGCCGAATGGCGTTTGCGACTTCGTTTTGATATTGTTCTCTGTCTAGCGCTGCGTGTAGAATTTGCTGTTGTCATGTGAAGCGAGGTGTTGATGTTATCTAGCCATGCCATTTTCGGTCTGCCTGGGCGTTTCTTGCCTTCGATCTTTCCCTCCAGGATGAGTGGTAGTAGGTGATATTTTTGTTGGTTCCTAGCGATGTGACCTAGGTATTTGCATTTCCTGCTGATGATGGTTTTGAGCAGGACCCGTTCCGTGTGCATGTCCTGCAGGACCTGTGCGTTGGTTATCTTGGCTGTCCACGGAATTTTCAGCATTCTTCGGTAGAGCCACATTTCGAAGGCCTGGAGCTTTTTTGTAGTGGCTGATGTTAGAGTCCAGGTTTCTACACCGTAGAGCAGCATTGGCCAGATGTAGCATTTCAATGTGCGTAATTTGAGCATGATGTTCAAGCTTCTGTCGGTGAGGAGAGTTCTCCATTTGGTGAATGCCTGCCTGGCTTGTTCAATTCTGCTTTTGATTTCGGCCTCATGGTTCAGCTGGTCATCAATGAGTACTCCGAGATACTTGAAGCGGTGTACTTGCTCTAATTTTTCGTTGTTTAGTTTGATCGTGATTTTGCTTGCAGTCCTGCTGACCTTCATCACCTTTGTTTTCTTTTTGTTGATTCGTAGCCCCCATGCTTGGCTTTCTATGTCCACTTCGTTCAAGATGGTCTGTAAATCTTGTTCTGAATCCGCTATTAGTGCTGTGTCATCGGCATATCTTAAGTTATTGATGTAGTGTCCGTTAACTTTTATGCCGATGTTCTTGTCAGCCAGTGTTTGGTCGAAGATCATTTCCGAATATATGTTAAAAAGAATGGGAGGCTTATTGTATTAATCACAGCAAAAGCGTGAAATGCGTTTCCATTTTTATTGAAACTAGGAGGAAATTAAGTAAAGTATATTACAAAACTTTTCCCTCATATTACTATGCAGGCGTTACTTTTTTTTTTTTTATTAAATCGCAGAAGATTCGTAAAATACGTGTTATATTTCAGCTTTTATTAAAAATCTAGATGGAAATAAGTCAAGTATACAAAACGTTGAGCGAATTTTACGTTGAGGCGGGTAGTGAATGTGAAAACAGTTTTTTTATATATTATTAGTTGCTCAATTAGTAATGAAATGTTAACAAGATTAGTTATTTACTTTTCGCTTCTGTTACTAACAGCAAAAGAAATAAAAATTGAATGAACACTAACAAGTTTAATTGACTTGTTTTAACTCAGTAAACTTTGCAGTTACTGAAAAGATAGGAGGTAAATGATAAAAAAAAATGTCAGCAGGTGTCGCAGCTACCGGCATTAAAAACGGGGGTAGGGAGGGGAAGAAGATAGTAGTACACGAAGACGAGGATTTTGATTCATACTGCCAACATGACAAGCTTTAAATAAACGCTGGCAGCTGTAAGTACAGGAAGGCCGCCAGCCAGGAAACAACGATTAGTTCATACGATAGCAAGAAGTATGTTAGTGGGCATTTGCATCTCCCTACAGAATCCTTATGCACATAAATAGATTAGTTGGCAGGACTATGTTGAAGCAATTAGGTCATAGGATGGTGCATTATGACTGGGGTCTCTAGAAGTTTGAATAAAGATTAAAACAGTTCTGCAGTATCGTGCAGCGATACTTTAATGCATGTAGCCTTAACACATTATTCACTCAGTGGCATATCAAATAATAAAACTAACATAAGTTTACTCTTAGTAAATATCCCCCCCCAAGCCATTGCTTATTTTAGTTATTATAGAGCCCGGATGGCATCAAGCCACGCCATTCTTGACCCTCACCTTATGCTTAGAATTAAAATATACATTTAATAAACTATTTTAGGACTCTTAGCGACGAGGTAACTTTATATTGCCAACTTGAAAAGGGGAGGGAGGGGGGCAGTGAAATTTTTGCAAAGCTTCACTCATTAGCATGTAAATCGAAACGTCTAACGTGTACGCGTTAATTACTAGTATTAATGTTGCCTGACGAAAGGGTTGGGGGGGGGAAAGCATAGTCAACATGCTTGCATGAAATTTTCTTCAGGAAATGGTTAAAGTTAATTTATAAATTTCTTTAAAATCTCAATATAAGATTTCTCTTATTGATAAAAACGGCATATGACCATTTGAAATCAGTTTCCAGTAAAAGCATAAATTTGTTACTTATGATTTTATTAGTGCGAATTCTTCTTCATATATTTTTTATTTAATTTATTTATACTACATAGCCGATTAAATATTTATTTAAAGTACATAGCCGATTAAATATTATTAATTTAATTCTAATCAGTTGTCTCTATTTTACTATAAATCAAGATTTTAAGTAAAATAACTTAACACCTTGACTCGCCCATTCGTTTTTTCACTCCTGCTGGTTTTTACATTCCTCCCGCGATGATCTTTCCTCGGAAAAGAATGAAAGTAGAAATGTATGATCAAGTTCTCGCAAAAACTTCCATTAATTTCAAATTCAGACGTCATTAACACTGAACTATTTATTGAGTGATTACATCATTTTAAAAATCATGTAAAATCATCAACAGAAAATGTAGTACACCTGATTTTGGATTGGATAATCACATCTCTTAGCGCATATTGGAAGTGTTTCTGCTTTACAGAGATTTCCAGATAACAGTACTTTGCTAACTAGATATGCGAAAGTTTGCCATCAGCCAAGGGTGGGGTTGATTGTTGGAACAATCTTCTATGGGTTGTTGTGGAAGTGGATGGGGGAAGAACTAGACAAATAAGAATTTGTACGAATGGGTGAACTGTGTGTGTGTGTGTGTGTATATATATATATATATATATATGTATATATATATATATATATATATTTATTTATTTATTTATTTATTTATTTATTTATTTTTTTTTTTTTTGCTGGTGCTATATAAGCTTGCTTTCTTGCATCGTTATCATTTGCCATTATTACTACTTCTATTAACTCTTCCCCCAGTGCTTCACGCATGATTTAAACCTTTTGGATAAACAGTCCTTTGAACCATTAAAAGTCGCGTATGGGCAGCTTTTAAGGCTCATGGATGGGCAGTAATCCAAGCAAGGCTGACACTGACTCCAGTAACAGTTAGTTTTAGTAATTATTTAAAAATTGCAATTTCAATCATGCCTATCTATAACTACGACGCAGATGTTGATGAGTATGGCCAGCATGCGAACAAATTTGTAAAAATTCGCCATAACAGTACTGGATCCATTCGAAACTTATGACATACGAAGGTGGAACAATTCAAATGCGACTTTTGTTCGAGGCGCACATGCTTAGGAGATATGCGCACACTTTTATATGATAGCTAGTCTAGAATATGCATTTTATTATTTTAGTGAATCCTGTGATAATTTCATAACTTACTAATTTAAATCCTCAGCAGTCAACAACGGAGAGTATCAGCACCGAAGTGTTCTAGAAGACGTCATAGAGGTAATCCTCCTTTTCTTAACCAACAGCATAGTTTTGTATTAGCTTTTAAGTTTCATAGTTATATGCAATTTTAATTTGCTGAAATAAATAAAAATAAGTGTGCGCGCTACCCCTGCATATGTAGAACTAAATTAAATTATCTAGTATTAAAAGGTAACGATTTGAAATGCCCTCTACAGCCTGGACGAGGTAATTCTGCTCCCGAGGCAGTTACTCGGAAGACGTCCCCCCTTCCAGTTAATTATATAATATGAACGTACACCATGAAATCCCTTAAATGAAAAGTAGAACATCAGTGCTCGGAAACTGCTCTCCTGTACTTGAGAGGTTAATATATATTAACCCTTCAAGTACAGGAGAGTAACCCCTGGTTTCCAGTCAGAATATATTCTGACTGGAAACCAGGATTTCGAAATCTCTGGAAGTCACACAATGCTGCCTTCAGAAAATCGGTTTGCATGCAAAGAATTTAGGAGTTGTGAAAAGTACTTTGTTTTCCTTCTCAATTGTAATTTGTTGGCAAAATTTCAGGAGTATTTTTAAAGCTTCAAACTATTGTTTACACTTTAAGTGTAAGCATGGCAGTGTTTTAAACTATCCTTTACTGATAAATAAAATGGCCATGAGTTAGTTATTTTTGATAATTAAAAATACTGTCGAATTGTAATTTTAATGTAGAAGGAATTTCTACCCTCACTGCCAAGGACTGCCAGGTTACTGAGTGTTCAGGCTATAGGATAAGTTAACGCTCGATGAAAGGATTTTTAGTATATTATAATTCGGAAAGTAAGTACAGTAATGTCATTATTAATGCTCCTTTGAATAAATAATTCTTATAATAATACAATATATTATATTAATGTACGCCGACCGGGTTAGCCGAGTGGGTAAAGTACCTGCCCGGCAACCCAAAGGTCGCGGGTTCGATTCCCGTCGGGCTTGGATCAAAGTACTGCAAAAACCTTGGGAGGTGCAATATGGCCACAGAAGCCGATGCGCCAACAAACTACCAAATCAAAAAAAAAAAAAAAAAAATATATTAATGTACAATAACAGCATTAAAACGTTCACTGTTTAATATCAGCATTGTAAAGAACGCAGGCTTAAAAACCTAAACATATAATCCAGAATCCTTTTATTTGCGTACTGCAATTTCAGATTTACTGTTCCGAAACATTGAGCCTTAAGTATTTGTAGCTGCGTCTGAAAAAGTATCCTTTTATGTTTTTCTTGAAGACATTATTTTCGTGGATGCTATCTAATAATAAACTCCATGCATTGTTATTCACACAGAAAGACTACGTTTCAGGAAGTATAATTTTTTCTTTTATCAGATATATGAAACACCGAACAATTTTTGCAACCTGCAGACTATTGGTTCTCTTTCTTGCTTGCCTTTGTTTCTACAGCAGGGTTCTAAAACTCTTCTTGCCATATAGTAACTCTACCATCGGCATGATGCATTTGGAAACAGGTTTCATTGAATGAACGATTCTTTCGTTATGAAAGAAACGTTTGCACTGAAATAAAGCAAAATGAAGAGTAGTTTACGACAAACATTTGAATTTGAGTTACTAGAAACGATATCCGCAGCATAAAAAAGATGAATCTAAGCTGAAAGATCAACCTTACGACTAAATCGGGCTACCGAGAGAGAGAGAGAGAGAGAGAGGAAAAAAGTGTTAATAAGCGTCATCGATAGCGAGTTCTTGAAACAGTAAAAGCATTGGAAGTTAATTTACCGGAAAATAGTTCTCTCGAGGTCACTATTACCTGCAACTAATTAATAACAGCATTTTCATTTAAGAGTTAGCGGACTCCATACATGTGGAAATGTTCAAAAAACAATTTCCCACTCCTCATGTATAAATAGAAGATAGGATGTACTGTGGCGTCACACGAGAGGTAGATGGAGTATTGACGTTTAATGGTAGCTGTGACGTAAGAAGCGTTGTATTTTTATCACACTATCCCCGATTATAGAGGCTCTTTACTTGTTCATGTTGAAGGGATGTAATATTTCATTTGGCATAGGGAGAAACTATGTTAGACAAATTTTTATATTTGTAGAAGAATAAGAGACATTTACTTCAATATGATACGTAGAACACTTCATACGTAGAATGTTAGGCTAATATAACTCCAAGTTAAGTCATACTAAACATAAAAAAAAAAGCTGTTATTTGTGATAAATAACATAGATGTGCTCTGATGCGTACTCTACTATTAATAGAGCACCATTAATGTGTTAGTGCGGTAATTATGGCGCTTAATTATGGAGCACCATAATTACCGCACTTTTAACCGTATAACCAGTCAATTTTCTTAGCTGTATTTTCTCACCAATAGTAACTTATCACGAGTGATTCACAATTCATTAATAGTAGAGCTTCGCGTAATATTACAGTAGGTCTAATCCGTGAAATTATAGGTGAGGAACCGTCGTTATACTTTAATACTTTGCATATAAGGAAGGAAATGGCAAGTTAAGTTATTCAGAGATCAAGAAATTGCTGATTTATTTTCTTTTGGTTGCAACACTTGCTTTAAGTGAATATTTCCCTAATGAATGACGATCACACCATACGATTGTTGAAGGGAACTGTCATCATAACTGTATGATTCTAAAGAGGAACTTTTTGCTTTATATATATATATATATGTATTTATTTTTATTTTTTTAAATTGTAGAACAGTATAAATAATGCCAGACAGCTTTATATAACCTTTCAAGGAACGGTAACACCCATTCTTTTTCCTCAGACGACTCTGTCTAAGACGGAAGATTTGTTCCGAGCGACAACTGTCCTTGGGGGAAAAAGGTCGCAACGCCGATAGTAACACTTGGCGCACAGTAAGATCACTGTTGTCGGTAGGCTGTACATTTAAAATACCTACGTCATTATTAGGTGACCTTAATTATACACAAGTGGCAAACTGCATATTGCAAGATCCCCCACCCCCAACAAAAATATAAATGTATGAAAATATTCTTTAACTAAAACAACGTATATTAAAAAAACAGTAAAATAAATAAAACATTAAAATGAGATAATATAATAATATGAAGGAAGAGGTTAAATGACAACTAATCAAATCGATAATGCCAGATATTAGTCTGTAGAACTAAATCCCGCATATCAGACCTTGGGGAGGGATCTGTCCACAGCTCGGATTCTTCGACCACACAACATGCGGAAATGATGGACCTTCCAGCAGATTGGCTGGGATGTAGATTACTGGGTTACGGGTTGATAGATGATTGGTTACTGCTAATCTGTTTGAGTATGCATAATGAATTTAGGAAGGCTTGTATAGCAGATGATTGTTGTGATCTCGGCCGACATTCACAGGATGTTCGTCTGTATACTTGAACCCGACCAAAATTTTTCAAGTCGTAATTCAGATCCTGTACGCGCGATATCATCAACTGTGGGAGAAAATGGTGGAATAGATGATAAAGGTATGCTTGAAGAGGGAACAAACAGCTGTGCAGTTGATTTGATATAAGACACTGGGTTCCTCCAGGGACAGTTATCCCAGACGGAGAAAGAAGAGACGAGATCAGCCAGAAGCTTCTGTTTAGTTAGCCATGGGAACCTTAGCATATTGCTGGCAATAGCTGTGGTTCGGAGCTGGGACGGTAACTTAGAGTTTGTGGAACGCGCACGTGTGCTAGTACTTAAAATTGAACGTCGGTTTCAGTGTACCTGAATATGGAAGATTTGTCAGTTACGTACTGCTGTTTACATAGCAATCTGGGTCTGGAGCTCTTGTGAGCAGTCTCCCTGCGTCTTCATAAAATGAAGCTTTGGATCAAACATGATCCCATGGTCAATGTGGTTCAAGTAGAGTCGAGACTCCTTCAGGGATCGGCTGGGTGGGTGCTTTTTGACAAGAAGATCAGTTTCTGGCATCTCCGGATTGATGCGCAGACCAAATTTCTTGAGGTAGGTGGACATCGATGACAGATAGCAGTGAGTATTTGATTTCATTGGTGTGGAGTTCTGTAAGTCATCGGCTTCTCCCGAATACTTACAGGACTCCACATCTTAGGTAACTAATGGAGCACTGAAGAAGGCTCCATAGTACATCCATCACCTTATGGAACTCCAACGGAAATTACTTTGGAGTAATTAATATTTACATGTTATTCATGTGCAGTTTAACGGTACCGATATGATAAAGAGACATCAGGAAAGTCAGTCTCTCTTCCTATATGGTTGCCGTTCTGAAACAGCTTTAAGAAAGATGGAACGTTTATAGCACCAGGTGGCGACTCAAAAACCCAGTAGGTTACTGACAGGTCTGTTTTCAAATGTTGTGAGGATTCTTTTGGTGATTGGTTACTGCTGATCTGTTTGGATATGCATAATGAATTTGGGAAGGGTTTTCTGAAGTATGTGGTAACTGTTTGGTGAGGTTTAGCATCAATATTTTTTCCAGAAACATCAGGCTTGGTAATATTGAGACTGGTCTGTAATGTTTTTCTAGTGATGGAGTATGGACTTCTGATGCCCTATAAGATATTTCTTCCACTGGCATGGGAAGCAGCAGCAGTTTCAGAGCAGTGAATTAAAAGTATGCAATAAAGCTTGTAAGATGTATGGACCCAAGCTCTCTAGTATAGGTCAGTCCCTTGCAGTGGAATTGAGTTTATTGCAGCAATCGCCTGTTGTTTATATAATGTTATGGTTGTCAACGGGTCAAGAATGGCATCGCGATTTTGTGCACAAGGCCTCTTTACTTAATCGATAGTGATGGAAAGTATGGTGATGACATCAAGCTGCAGCGGGAAACATGAAGGGAATATTTTTATATAGAGTTTTCCTGATGTGTACGGTACTGCCCAGGTATGATTTAATCGCTTTGGACTTCAGGCCGTTAAATTCTGCGCGATTTTGGAATAGACTAATCTGTGAATAGTGTCCTAAAACTGCTGCGCAAGCTGGCAGCTTTTCGAGGTGAAAGCTCCTCTATAGGTTTTAGGTCCACCAAGCTATAGGTGAGGGGTAATTGTGATCTTATTTTTAGGCTACGTATCTTTTTCCATTTGACTAAAAGGTTGAGAATTTGGCATCACATGATTCAAGGATTAACCATGGGATAAGTGAAGCTGTCTAGATGCACTTTAGTATGTCTAGGAATCTGGAGCTAGCCAGGGACATAGCTTTAACAGGCTCATTGGCAGTTGATAAGTGAAAATGGTCGGGGGGCGGAGCACCTCAGGGTTGTAAACCATGAATATGGAGATTAGAATGGGGGTGGTTGCTGACAAGACAGAGGGCTGCGGTATAAAGGTCAGAAAGGATCTGCTTCTTGAAAGGATCAATCCGAGGAGGTTGGTTAGAATTGTCACTTAATTTTGAAAGTGGAAGGTTGAAGCTGTTTCAAGAATGGGGAGCCAAGGTGGAAAAAGGGGAGGGACATAGTGACCTTTCACCTTGAACCAATAAACTTGCATTTAATCCCTCATCATTATTGGAAGGAAGTGTTTTAATTACTAGATTTCCTGGTTAATTAAATCAGTAATACCCACGCATGCCTTTTACACACAAAAAAAGTTTCTCTGAGATAAGCAAAACTAGCCAAATCCTCTTACTGTTTCGAGGATATGGAGCGGGTGACAAAAATTGGCTGATAGTATGCCTATTAAGAAAATTATATAAATATGATTGACATGCGATATTCAGAGAGCAAACTGAGATGAGATGTACATCCTTTATCATCGCACATGTTTACCTGAACTCACCATAATCTACACTGAGTGGACAGAAATCATGGGATACCTACCTAGTAACGGGTAGGCCCACCTTTTCCCCGGATAAGGGCAGTCACACGGGGAGGCATTGAGTCCACTAGTTCACGAAAGCATTCCACAGGCATTTCCATCCATGCTTGCTGCACTGCTGTCCATAATTCCGTCGCATTCTACAGGCATTTCCATCCACGCTTGCTGCACTGCTGTCCATAATTCCGTCGCATTCCTTGGTGGAGGATCCAATGCTCGAACTGACCTTTCCACAGCATCCCAAAGGTGTTCCACAGGGTTCATGTCTGGTGAATGGGGAGGCCATTCCACGGTAGTAAAATCTGTGGAATGATCTTCGAACCTCCCTCCTCTGTGGGGAGGCACATTGCCCTGTAGATGCACGATGACCATGAAGGGATGCAGATTGTCTGCAAGGATGGATACGTAACCTGGACCGTTCAGAGATGAGTCTAGACGTACAAATACCAGAGGTCCCATCGTGTGCCGGTTGAACACACCGCAGACCATTATCGACCGTCCACCTGCCTGAACAGTTCTTTTTTTAACATGACAGGTGCATAGCTTCGTGCGGTTTCCCCTAGATACTCGCCCTCCCGTTCGCTCGAAATAAATGGAAACGGGAATCATCGCATCAGGAGACCCGTCTCCAATCCTCCAAGGTTCAGTGCCGATGTTCTGATGTTCTTTCGCCCAGTTGAGGCATAGAGTCCTGTGTGGTGTTAGCAATGGGACTCTGGTGGGTCGGCGGCTCCCATAACCTATTGTGGCTAATGATCGTCTGATGGTCCTGGTGGAGACTTTTCTGGCACCTCCCTCGTTGAATTAGGCGATTATTTGTGCCACTGTCGCTCTCCGGTTGGCTGACACAATGCGAGACAGACTTCGACTGCCACACTCATCCACCACCTTTCTCCACCCACAGCGCAGTCCACGATGAGATGTTATTTCGGAAATGGCGTATTCCCGATACACTCTTGATACTGTCAAACGGGAATAGTGCAATTTCTGTTCCACCTCCGCAATAGAGTGACCCATGCGTCGGGCACCCACTATCATCCCTCTTTCAAAGTCTGTTTACTCACGACGTTTATCCATACTGACATCGAATTACCGTCTATTTGAATACAGTGTACCTATATATCTGTCAAGTGGAAGCGTTGCTTGCCCAGGAACCAGGTATCACATGAATTCTGTCCTTTCAGTCTACAAGAATTATCTCTTACTATCAGCACAGCTAACTTTTCCATATCGTGTAGAAAGGGCTGATTTTGATTCTCATCTGAACGAGATAAACTTTTCTGGGCTTTTCTCATACCATTGTCGAATTAATGTAGTAAACTTGATTTTTCTTCTGGAAACATGGATTTTAATCCGCAAAAACAACCTCCCATAAGATGCAAGCACGATATATTGACGCCTCATGGTCATTAGCTACCTTCCCGTTTATTCTGAAACACCCATCTGATCTCCCAAGAAATTAGTTTGTCATCGACTGTGCAAAAATATCGAAATAATGTACGGGTTCCGCATTATGCAAATAATACCGTATAAAAACTCTCCAGTAATCAAAGTTAAACGACAGATTGTACGTTTTAATATCAGGTAAAGAAAAAAAATAACGAACAGTTGAAAATGTTAATTTCGAAATGATGTCTGCCCTTGTAGAATTATAATTTTATAACATGGACGTTATGACAATTAAGTATCACTTGTATCTCTTCAGTTTTCATCTTTTTAAATTATTATTTTGGTTTCATTTATTAATTGTAGTCGTATTTAAAATTTACAAAGCGCCACTAATCTCTGACATTCACATGATTTTGATTATAAAAATTGGCGGATGAAGCTATATTGTTGCTGATACGTTACATATGAAATAGTCTTAAGTGGATAATACTATGCTTTAAGGTCCTATGACAGCACAAGTTTTTCCCTTACCTAGTAACACCGACGAACCTACCTCACGAGAGAGATTATGCCGGTCATTTTGTAAATAATGAAATCGATACCATTCCACTTATCGCACTCTTCGCATAAAATACAGTACTGTACTTCCATCTCGAGCAATACAATAATATCACCCCTGTCTGCGCCGAATGACAGCTAAATATAAATTTACGACTTGCAGAGACCGGAGGATGTCAGTCACTTTGCGAAAGGTAGGTAGACTGTCGTAGTTTTGAAGCGGTCCCATTAATGCCTATTCTGGCGACTGCATGAAATTTCCGCGTTGGCAGTGTGATTTAACCTGACCCATTTAACGCTTATTAGGAGTACAGCCAGAGAGTTGTTACTATGGTAACGAGTTAGGTGGAGAAGTTAGTACTTCTGGAACAAGTAAATAAAAGAGTAATGCACAAGACTTTCGCCGTAATCTTTTCTGAGAGGGAATTTTGTCGTGGGATATGATCATAAAAATAATAAATACGCAACTGTAAAAATCAGTTAACTTGTATTTTCTTGGTTCCAAATATAGTAGAGTGTAGTGCGATTTTATTTTGTGAATGAACACTAACGATGATAAATTAGATAAATTTGAGATGTTTGTTTATTCGATTTTGGACGTTGCATTGGGAAACCCTATTGGAGTATGGAAGAAAGGCGATTTGTTTATCAATCTAAAAAGAAAGTTATACAACATAATCATTCTACCCACTCCAACATACGCAGCCCAAACATGGTCTTTGACAGCAAAACAAGTAAATAACTTAGAACATGCCAACGAGCAATGGAAAGAAATATGCTGGGCATAACCAAAAAATAAAAAATAAAATCTACTTCTATCAGACAACAAAACTAAAAGTAATGATGCCATAAAGACATCTAAGTCCTTAAAGTGGAAGTGGGCAGGACATCTCACCAGGAAACAAGAGAACTCGTGGGAAAGTGGAAGTGGGCAGGACATCTCACCAGGAAACAAGAGAACTCGTGGGATAAGCTCACAACTGTTTGTCTACCAAGAGAAGGAAAAAGAAATAGAGGAAGACAGAAAACCAGGTGGAGAGATAAGTTAACATTCCTTGTGGGTAAGACTGGCATTGAACCGAGAAGAATAGTGAAAGTCGGGGGAGGCCCTTGCCTAGCAGTCAGATTCTACAGGCTAACAACAACATTGGGAAACGAAACAGAAATAGTCACGCAATAAGCCAGACAAAAAACACCAAGTATATTATTTTTTTCCATCTTGCCATAAAATGGAGTCTCGAACCAGAAATTCCGGTCGAATCAGTATTAAAGGAAGTACACAAGCGGTACTATGTCTGTGAAAAAAGCCTACATAGGACAAAGACATTCACATACTATGCCTAAAAGAGTGTTTCCTGATTACATTGTTTTGTATTCGCTAATATGAATCGCCCTATCACCCAGGCGTCTCCGTAGCCAGGCGGGCAGGAGCAGCAGTGCACACTCTTCTTGATTAGACTGGGGTTCGAGCCCGTGACCACCAAATACGGAGGATGCGGAAAGGTCAGGAAATGACCACCGCATATCCCCGGAGCAATATGGCCTTAGTTGCTAATGCTCCTAAAAACCAAATAACAAACAAACAAACCCTATCACCTAGTGAACCTCTTTCGGGTACCCAATTACAGGAAGATTCCTTAAATCGCATGGTTCGAGATAACAGTGACATGTCAGTTGTTTGTAGGTGCGTTTAGCATATATGCGTAGAGCTCCTACTGTATTGTCTTCAAGTCCATCTATCTGGCCTCATGAAATAAAAAATTTGGCTCTTTAAACAGATTTTTCGAGCATCCTAATCTCCTTAAAATTGGACCAATAAAATTCCGGCAGTTAATATATTTTATTATTATTTATTTTTACATATTACATAAGCTATCCATATATCATATATTGTAGCTGAAGCCTGGAAATAATTATTATTAGTGTCTGTTTATTGTTAATCTATTCACGAGCCATGCCGTGGACAGTGGTAAGCTAGAAGGGGTTATTTACGTTCAAAGGCTTACAAGGAGCAGCATTTATGCTTTACCTGTAAGGTATTTACATAGTCTTATATTTATGTACTACAGTTTTCACAACTTAGGGCAACATACTCAAATTCAGTTTCATATCTAATATATACATTAGTATGTTTTGGTGCATTTTAATTACAATTATTTAACTTAGATTATTGACAATTATTTATTTGACTCCTGGCCATATTGTACTTGTTGCCTTGCGCTGGGTGAATGAATGGGCAATAGGACAGATTTGCAGAATCGAAATGTTCTCGATTCTTCCATAAAAATCGTTGCCTTTTTTCCCCTTTCTGTTATAAATCGTTATTACTATTCGTTAACGTGCCAGAAAAGCAATGCACTGCGTACGTAAATTGTTTTCCCGTTTGTCAGTCGCGCTGAGAAATGGCAGATATAACCTGAAACATACTGATGCAGAATAATTTTGTAGTTGCAACGCACCTTAAACTAGTTTTGTTATAACTTTATGATCTGGCTCTCTTCATTATTATAAATAAAGAAAAAATATAAATCTGTCTTTCGTCATGGATACTTAGTAAATGGATTACAATTATTTAATTTACAGAGTATACGGAAAGAGTCATATTCATGAAAAATGTCTGTCAATGCCTCTTCCCCCCCACACTTTAGTTTATCAGAAATCTCTAAAATTGTGTTAAAGTTAAAATTAGCTACGTTATTCCGAGGGCCTTGGAAAGGCCGTGATCTATGAACATATGTGTATATGTAAAGGGCGGCTCCTAGAACGTTTGTTCAACTCCGCCTCGTATCTCTGTGAAGAACAGTATCACTACAAATGGGCCAGATATGTGTGTGTGACGTCGGTTTGTGTGTATTATGCGTGTGTTCTGTTCTGGCCGCTTGGCTACCCAGAAGCATCAGTCACCTGGACAGATGATTCTGGGTACTCTTCCACACCACGGGAAGGTGGGCCAGTCCATGTAGAGCACGTACTGTCTCAAGAGAGACTCTGACCCACATGATGTTGGCAAAAGGTAGGCCAGGATCCTCTGGGGGGGCCCATTCCAGAGGGGGAAAAACCCATCACCCATGGTGCTGGATATGAAAGCAAAATTAATAAAAATGAAGCAGAAGAAAATAAAATAAGACATTTATATAAAAAAAAAGAAAGTAAAATAAATCAATAAAGAAAAATAAATAAAATGGAAGAAGGTAGTAGTGCTGGATATGAAACCGAAATTAATAAAAATGAAGCAGAAGAAAATAAAATAAGACATTTATGAAAAAAGAAAAATAAAATAAACCAATAAAAAATTATCTATGAACATATATCGAATTTCGCAGTAATACTTGTTTAGTGATTTTAATGCAATTTTTATATGTTGCTGCGATAACTTGATAAACCGCGAACCTTAATAGGTTCGCGGTTTATCGCAGTCTTTCGCGGGTATTATTCATTCGAAAGCTCTACCCGAATTTACATCAGTAAAATTTAAATTTTGTCTCTGATCATGTGATTGCATTAAATTATGCTGTTGACTCACCTGAGCATGCCAAGTAAAATTACCCTTGCATGCTTTTCAAAAAAAAAAGGATGAAATTTAGCATTAGTAAAGGCACATGATGCAAGAAAGCAAGCTTATATAGCATCAGCCAAAAAAAAAAAAAAAAAAAAAAAAAATATATATATATATAATTTCACCCATCCACTCGCTCCAAATGTTTGTCCTGTTCTGCCTTGAATCTATTTAAGCTATCAACTTCTACAACGACAGATGGAAGATTGTTCCCGCAATCAACCACACGCTGGCTGAAGGAAAACTTCCGCACATCTGTCCTACAACTGTATTTCCTCAATTTGAATTTATGCCCTCTCAGGCGATTATTCTGAGCAAGAGGAAGAATCCCATCAGCATTGAGCATGCTCAAACTATTCAAGGCTTTATACACCTCAATCAGATCACCTAACAGGTTCCAAGTCTCCAGACACTGTAATTTGCAAAATTAAGTCTTTCTTCGTAAGAGCAACTCTTTGTTCCATTCACTAATCTTGTTACCCTTCCCTGCATTCGCTCCAGCAGCTCTACATCCTTTCTAAAATAAGGCCTCCAGACCTGTATACGGTACTCAAGGTGCGGCCTGACCATTGCCTTATACAAGGGGATAATCACCTCCTTATCCATGCTAGAAAAATTCCTGTATATCATTGAAAAGACACCATGACCCTCTTGCAGACCGTCTGCACTGCTCAGAAAACTTCATATCTGACTGCACAATTACCCCCAGGTCCTTTTCATTCTCTACCACTGTCAGTGTAGTACCACAGAGTTGGTACGTTACTCTGTGGTTACTGTTTCCCTTATGCAATACTTCACATTTGTCAATATTAAACTTCAGTTGCCACCCCTCAGCCCGTCTGCTCAACTTTTATAGATCCTGTTGCAGTAGCACTGTCATTAGCGTCATTAACAACTCTACCAACCTTCATATCGTCTGCAAACTTGGACATTAAGCCTGATATACCATCATCAATATCATTTAATAAATAGGGAAAACAACAATGGACCCAACACTGAACCCTGAGGGACTCCCCTAATAACATTAGTCCACGAAGAGCAGTGTCCATTGATTACCACTGTCTTCTCCCACTCAACCATCTCTTTATCCAATTTGCCTGCAGTGCCACACTGCTCCAATTTGTGCAGCAGTCTTCCATGTGCAACAGTATCAAAAACCTTTCTAAGATCCAAATATATATATTATCAAAGTTATTCCCTGCATCCAGTTCCTTTGTGACCACATCATAGTATTCAATTAATGAAGGACTTGAAATAGTATTTTCTCATTCAATACAGGAAATCAGAGGAATTAAATCCAAACTGGAAAGTCACGATAGTTTTCTAGTCACACAGAGGATATTTCAGAATTTGCACCCAAATATAGTAGGGCACGTCACCACCCCACCCCGTCAACTAACCTGCAGATAAACAGTTGAATATTCATTATTCCGAAATTATACAAATGTATATTACCATAGTATTAATTCATAGCATTCATTAAAACGTTCAGTATATATATATCTTAGTATAAATGGTTTAAAAAGTAATAAGGTTTGCTTTTTAAGTGGTTTCGCAAATGCGTAAAGTCATCTTCATATCCGTCCGTTATTCTAGAATGTCCGCATGTAAATCAGAACAATAGAACTAAAGTTAGCTGAAAAAAAATTATTTTTTTTACTACGTGAGAAGAAAGTTGGGCCAGTTCCTTCACCTTAGTTGCTTCTCAAGCTAGAGGCGTTTGCAAAGGTGTAAGAATTAAAGGGACCTTGAAGACTTGGAAGGGTCTCACCCAATAAATATTTTTTTTATAAATATTACAGAGAAAAACTATATCAAATAATATTATTACTGCATATTATAATAATAGAGCGACCATACGTTAATTATTACGTTGCCAGTAACGGTGGCTAGTGTCGAAAGGTTATTTAATAATCTTTATTTTAATTAATTAAAAATAATTAAATTAAATTAAAAAAATTAAAATTAAAAATAATTAAAAATAATAAAAAAACAAATTTTATGGGGAAAACCAGATTTAATGATCTCGATGCGCTAGCTATTGGTCACAAAACAGCCGCCCTAAGTGGGCCTTAATGAACTAATTAGTGATATTGCAAATGAGAAATTTTTAAGTAAGAACCAAATTTATAAATTAGTCCATAGCATAAATTAGCATTATAGAATATTGCTTTATTTTGCATTATTGCTTTATTTTGATGTGTCAAGTTTTTTAAGTTTTTTTTTATAGTTTAGATTTGTTGAATATTACTTAAAATGCACATTATAAATAACAATATTTTTTACGAGTAGGGCATTGGCGTTTCATGTTAATAAATAAAGAGGGGACGCACTTCGGTAGTCTTTGCTTAGGGACCCAAAAATTCTAGCAACGCCACTGTCTTAAGCATATCATTATGCCTGAAGGCGAGTTTTTTACTAGAATCATAAAATTGCTAAATGTCTTGTATTAAGTGTGTTTTGAGATAACATTTCACTAATACATATATAACCTCACACATGGTAAAAAGTGTGTATTTTTTTCCAATTAACTGTGGTTACGTTTCAAACCAAGTATTGCCCCCTCCAACACTATCAACATGAACCAATATAAATTGTGATTTTTTTTTTTTTTTTTTAATTCCATATTTTAAGTGAAAAGACTTGTTTCCTCATTTTATTTTTATTGTTTGAAACTGGCCAACTTGGTTTCTTGAAACAAAGAAACTTGTTTCCACTGCATCAAGGGATTCAGACTAAAATCCGTACAATTCAAACTACAATCGCAATCCTTCGCATCCTGTTTTATAAAGTCGCTATGAACCTTGAATAATTTTCTGTTAATAGTGATAGATTTTGAAGGCTTCCGTTTTTGTGCATGTAATGTGTATATTTTAAGAGGTTTTTTTTTTTTTCCTCATTTTGTGCAGCGATTTTAATGCAGTAAGTGTTTTTAGTATTAGTAGTGGCAAACGATGCAAGAAAAATACACACACCACCACCTGTTTATTCCCTCTAATGGTTTGTCTGGTCCTTGAATTTATTTAAATTACCTTTTGGCTGAAAGGAAACTTCCGCACATGTCTTCTGCAACCAGCCTTCCTCAATTATTCCTCTGATGTTGTCTTTAGTTTAGCAGAAATAGCAAAGATGTACTGTGAAATTCGGGAATTCATAATATACAGGCAACTCTCGGTTTACGAACGTTTGATTTACGAACATTCGCTATAACGAACGTCATAATCATTCAAAATTTCTTAAAGTCGCCAATAGATAGAGTTCCTTATAAAACGAAATGCCAAACGTATAGTGAACATAATTGTAAGATTTAAATAAATAAACTATTTATTACAATAATTATCAGGAAATTGTTGAACTGGGACCTTGATGTGACTGATGTTGAGAGCGCTTTTGGACTCCCATTTTGAGGAATTAACAACCGACGGAATAATTGAAATAGAGAGACATATAAATTCTGAATTAACAGAAGAACCTGATATTCCACAGCCTCCCAGAACATTTACAAAACAGATAATGGCTGCAGCTTTTAAATCAATTTCTGAGGGGTTGGCAATCTTTGAAGAAGATTCAAATATGGAAAGAATTACAAATGGAAAAGAGGCGTTTATGACTAGCATTCTACAGTGAGATTTTTGAAGGAAAAAAAAAAAAAAATCTAACTGTGCAATCTTCTATAAAAACATATTTTAAAAAAGTGGAAACCCAGCTGTTTCTTCATTATCAGACGCTCTTCCATCTACCTCATCTTTACCTAGTGTCACTTATGTGGAAAATATTGAACTCTGATGGAGATATTTACGAATAAAAGTTGAATACATATGTATGTACAGTACATATATTATGTCAGTACTCATTTTCTTTATTTCTATTTTGTAACTCTTTACGTTTTTAATTAAAATTAACAAGTACGATATCTTGTTTTTTTTTATTCTTTTTTATTTTATTTTACGTTAGGTATCGTATACGATAAACCATAATGCATGCATACATACATAATAATAAAACGTATTGTATAGACCATTCGATATTTAGTACATGGATTTAATGCTTTAAAATGGCTGCTAACCTATACGATATGTATCGTAAAAGCTCAGGAATGCAAGATACACATACCGAACAAAACGTATAACGAACAACGTCTTGGAGCGGAACTCTTTCGTTATCCGAGAGTTGCCTGTAATTACTGTACTTCAATATTTGGATGTTGTTGAAAAGTTATATGTTTAACAGTAGCCTTTAGAAACCATCATTGATGGTGAAAGCTAGTTCAGAACTCGGAATAAAACATTTTTAATCCATTTGCTTATTTATTTATTTTTTCTGAAGTCGTATCATTAGGCATATCCTGCTTTTCAGGACTTACCTTTCAGTATGAAATTTAGGAAACAGAGTACACCGAGCACACAGAAATCAAATGATAAATGGCTTCTTGCAGCTATTTCTCTTCGGATTTAAATGTTAATTAATATTAGGTAAATTATCACAATTTCGAGTGTTGGCATTCGAGGTGAGCGCACGCGCTTCGTCAGGGCTCCTCGGTTAAGTTGATTGGATTAGTGCTTTTAAATATTTGATTTATTTAGATATTGTTGGATTATTTTGTTATAGGTTTTCCTGTAACAGTTTGATAATTTTTTAAAGTTAATTTTCATTGATATTTAGCTAATTTTATAATGGTACTTACTAGATCTGCCTTAAACACATCACAGGGTATCGTGACTCACACGGAAATAGCCGATGGTGATTTACGGATGAGTCATGATTTAATCGGTTGCGGAACCTGTGGAATGTTTTCCAAGGAACTGCTGGTTAAAACAAGTGACGTGGTGCCACCGGAAATTGGGGATAATGAGTTTCAGTACGGCTTGTATAATGTATTTAAGAAGGACAGAGTAGATAGAAGGGGTGGTGGGGTAATGCTTGTTATCAGAAGCAGCCTGAGTGCGACGATAGCTTTCCCTGATTCAGACTTCACATGCTAGTATAGAATCTGTTTGGTGTGAGATAGTTGGAAACAAAGGTATAATGCGAGTAGGAGTAATCTACAGACCAGGTGATTGTGAAGATTATAACGAAAGCCTCTACATGCAAATGGAATGGGCAAGTAAGCGTCAATGTCTTATTATGGGTGATTTCAATTTGCCTCTAATTGATTGGAGTAAATGGGAAGGAAACTCGACATGGGAAAAAAATTTTTAAATCAACTAGATGACTGTTATTTGTATCAGCATATCAGGGAAAGTACTAGAGAAAAGAATATCCTAGACCTCATCATCACCCATGAATCAGATGACATAACAGAGCTGACAGTAGAGGAACTAGTAGCAGGAAATGATCACGGAGTTCTACGGTGGATGATGATGAGAGAGGTAGCACTAGTAAAAGGCAAAGGAATGGGTTTTAATTTCAGAAAAGGAAATTACGATGCTTTTAGGTATATGGCCTCTATTAACTGGGTAGATATCACACAGAGAATGAATACAATTGAACTGTGGTATGCTTTTAAAACATTAATCACAGATGCCTTGAATGCGTATTTACCATTAAAAAAAATACTCCACGAGGAGGGTTCCAAGTTGGATGAATAGTGAAGTTGCCACATTATTTGAGCAGAAAAAGGTGGCATGGAAAGGTTACAGAGCAATAAAAAGTAATGAAGCCTATAACAGCTACAAGATGATCTGTAATAGAGCCACAGAAAAGGTTCGACAGGCAAAGGCAGTTTATGAGAAAGCACTAGCAAACAGAGCAAAGGGCGGGGGGGATAAGGAATTCTTCACATATATAAATGCCAAGAAGAGCAGGACAAACCAGATCGGACCTTTACATAAGGGAAAGGGGATAGTATTAAATACACCAGCTGCCGTTGCAGATGAACTCAACAGTTATTTTGCATCGATATTTACAAATGAAAAACCTTTTGTGGCAATGGGATATTGTGGGAGCGAAACTGAAAAATATGTAATTAATGATATTGAAATTTCGCAAGATTATTTAATGAAAAAACTTTCGAGCCTACAGGCCAGTAAGGCTCCTGGAGTTGATGGAATATACCCTATAATCTTAAGGGAGGCGGCAAGTGAGTGCATTGAACCATTGAGGCTAATTATGTGAGCATCACTAGACTCTGGGGAGATTCCCTTGGATTGGAAAAGTGCCAATGTATCTCCCATAGATAAGGATGGCTCTAAGAGTGAAGTGGGAAATTATCGACCTGTCAGTCTGACTTCAGTGGTAGGGAAAATCATGGAGGCAATGATCAAGGGTGGAATTCAGGATCATTTGGATCGAATTGAAATTCTCAAGGATACTCAGCATGGTTTTGTAAAGGGAAAATCATGTTTAACAAATCTGGTTCGCTATTTTGAAAGGGTCACTCACGAGCTGGATTTAGGGAATAATTTCGACATTTATTTAGATTTCAGCAAAGCTTTTGACTCAGTCCCACATGAGCGGTTGCTTTATAAGCTGGAACAGGTTAGAATCACTGGGAAAATCCTTGGATGGATAGCAGAATGGCTTCAGGGCAGTAGGCAGAGGGTTGTGATAAATGGCTATTCCTCAGATTGGGTTGATGTAAGAAGTGGAGTTCCCCAAGGATCAGTATTAGGACCACTGTTGTTTTTTAATTTTCATAAACGACATCGATGAAGGGATAGAGGGCGTGATGTCTAAATTTGCAGATGTTAAAATCGGTAGAGTAGTTAATGATCACTGTCAAGCTGAGCTTCTTCAGAGAGACCTAGATAGACTTCAGGAATGGTCAGAAAAATGGCAGCTATGCTTTAATCCAACAAAGTGTAAGGTATTACACCTGGGAAACAGTAATCCCAAAATAACTTATTCACTTGGTGGAGTTCAACTAAACCCAGTACTGGAGGAAAGGGACTTGGGTGTTACGATATGGTCAGACATGAAATTCTCTGAGCATTGTAAACAGGTTGCAAGGAAGGCCCACGGTGTCCTATCGATGATCTATCGAACTTTTGCAAGTAGAGATAGGGACGTGATAATCCCATTATATAAGGCTTTTGTTAGACCACACTTGGAATACTGTGTTCAAGTATGGAGACCGCACCTAAAGAAAGACATCGTGCTTCTTGAAAGGGCGCAAAGACGGGTAACTCGCCTGGTGAGATCGGCAAAAGGGCGTTCTTATGAAGAAAGACTTCGAATATGTGGGTTGCAGAGTTTGGAAACTAGACACCTTAGAGGAGATTTGATTGAGGTGTTTAAGGCTCTGAAAGGCATCAGTAAAATTAATGAGGACGAAATTTTCAAGATTATAAATGATGCTAGAACTAGGGTACATAAATTCAAGTTACGGGGGGGGGGGAAATGTTTAGATTGGACTGCAGGAAATTTTATTTTAGCCAGCGAGTTATAAATTACTGGAATAAGTTGCCTACAATGGGTGGTAGAGGCTGACAGTTTGGGCAAATTTAAAGGTTATCTGGATAGTACCTTCGGGCGAGGGAAGCACATAGGATGATAGGTTTAATTTCCTTTTCTTTATTATTTAATTTTTTTTATTTTTAATCATTGTTTTATTCGTGTTTTTTTTTTTTTTTTGGCTGATGCAGCATAAGCCATAGGCTTTCTTGCACCATGTGGCCTATACTAATATAACATATTGGGGCCTCTCAAAAATTTACTATTCATCTTATACTTCTTATAATTGGCTTGCATCGTATAGAACTAATAGAATGAATGATATGAATTCTTAGTTCGAATAAGTAAGAAGTTATGAACTCTGCAGAAACTGTTTTTCTTTGTGTCTAATGGCGATTCGTGTAATAAATTTAGATATTTAGTTCCGTTACGCACTTTTCTCACATGAGTAGACTTGACTTTCTCTCAGTTAGTATACGGGTTTTTGCTTCACGGATCAGCTATCTACGAAAAGATCATGACAACGATGAAGTGAGCGTATGAACAATGTAAAAAAAAAATAAATAAACATATGACTTTGAACTTCATACAGAAACATCCGATTCATGAGGGGTAGCCAAGCGGTTTCTTTGAACTTTCGTAAATTAAATACATGTACCGTAATGTATATGAGGATAAATAAAGTATTTCGAATTCGGCAAGTGTTTACACTTGCCTACTTCTCTAAATTTAAGCTCTCATTCAGTTTAGGTGCGCTGCAGCTTCTGTTTTCGCTGATGTCACTCCTATTTTTTCCTGACTTAATTTTTTTTAAACTTGATTTTTAAAAAGAAATTACACTCTTTTGAACTATTTTTTTTTTAGCATGCAATAATGGCGTCCTGTAAATAGTTTCTGTTGTTTCGTCACTTGTACGTACCAGTGACAAAGAAATGCGTGTCGTAATAGCATATAGGACTCGGAAAGAAACTCGTTTCTATTTCTAACGCTGTTTACATCACGTATTGGGATCATTACTCGCAGCGTCTCAAGCGCACAATATAGAAAATCCTTTAGGTAGTTTGTAGAAAAGTAATTTGCACAACTACCTGAGAAATGGTCGTACTTTGCCTCTTAGCATTCTGCTAACTTCATATTGAGATCGTGTGAGGTCAAGTTTCAAGTCAGTAGTCGAATTGATAATAACGCATTCCCGGAAGCTAGAGAAAGAGCGGAATCATTGCGGAAGATGCTATTTTTAATTAACTTCAGACGAACGACAGTGTATAGAAACAAGCAAGTTTACCCGAACTTTAGTTTGGAACAGTTATCTAAGAAAGCGTTACGGGAACATCCACTGTTCAAATAATCTTCGCTGAAGAACGCATGCATTTTAAATTTAGGAATGAAAGTTTGGGAACGTCGGTACTCAGAAGCATAAAAGAAACTCAGTGAACATGGAAATTGATTTATTTATCCATACTAAAATGGTTTCCTGCCTTTATTCTAAGCGTATGCAGTAGGAAGCTTAAGTCCACTTCAACCTTATAACCGGAGAAAAACCTTATACTAATAACCGGAGGAGGAAAAAAAAAAAAAAAAGAATTCTGTGATCAGGCCATTTTCCAAAGAAATTTGGTTTCAGATATTAAAATTAAGATAAAAACGGAAATAGGGGGAATGAAAATAAAGTATTAAAATTACTTTATAACGAAGTTGCAGACACAAAGCCTTTCTTCGTTTGCTGTCCTACGTCTCGAGCCACCTTTTGTATTATGGTTTGTCAGTAGTAACAGATTTTACGTCAGTCCAGCCGTTAAGAAACTGTTCAAAAATGTTTGAGAATGGGCGAAATGTCGATTTGTTGTTTTGATCGAAGATTGTACGGTACGGATAATTCCAGAAGGAAACAGTTTGAAATATGTTGCATAAATATGATTAAAAGGTAAATTTGAAAGTGTTTAGCTTGACAGGATAGTTGCTTTCGTCCTTACGTCATTTACTTACACTGGTATATTTATGTGATACTTTCCTTCGGTAATTTATTTTGCCTCCGAACTTGTTTTTTTCTGTGCATACTCGCTGTAAACAAGAATTATAATTATAACAACCTCTACTTAACTCCTGAATTAAAAATTAATATTTATATATTCTCACAGATTTTAATATAAAAAAAATAAAATACTGGAAGTAGCTTAGATGAAGAAAAAAAAGTGGTTACGCTGTTCTGTATAATAGCGGCGTAATTCGATTTGGTTCTAAAACAGTAATCATAAAGAGAAGATTGTATTTCATTTGCTGTCACTTGCGATTTATATGTTAATAGTTTTTTTTTATGAGCTAGGATGGCCATACAAGTAATGAGTTTTGCGGATACAGTAATTTATACTTCAACTCACTACTGATCTCCTGTTTTGCGTTGTGAAAATTGGAATAAATGACGTAAAATTCTGTCTTGTGTGCATATCGCTTGTCCTAAATTACTCTTTCAATTCTCTAATTTGATTATATACTCCGTCTGAAAAATAACGTTGCTACATCCTTTAATTTTCAACCGAATATTTGGTTTTGCATAAAGAAGGATGGCTTTCTGTTTGGCAAGCATTTTTGTGTTGTATGAAGATATATAACGTAGACTTTAGCAATGACGAGAATAGCGAAGCATATCTCTACGACTGTCTGACCTTATTTGCTTATTTTAAATCGGCTTACGTGTTCACGGTACAGCACCGAAAGCTAAAACATACATGCTTAGATTTTACTTTGTAAAAATGTGTTGTATAAATGGCAGAATTATTTGGAGAAATACATCTACACTCCTTTTCTGGAAACTTTGATCTGTCGAACGATGTGAAACTTCATTTGATTTGTGGACTTCACTTCTGACGTGATTATTACAAGTTAAACGATGGATAATTACGATTAATATTTTCGATATGCTATTCTGCTTAATGCGCGTCGTAATTCGATATGGTTATCTAAAATAGTAATCATAAACAGAAGACTATGTTTCATCAGTCGCTGCCACTTGCGATTTCTACATTTTTATTTTTTATTTATAAAATTTAACTCTAAGGCGGCTATTGAAAGCTTGAGGTGTTTTGCTGATACACTAATTTGTAGTTCAGCTCACTACAAATGACATATTTTGTGTCCCGAAAATTGGACTACACGATGTGTGACATTCTTTACTACGCAGATCACTCGTCCTGTATTACTCTTTCAGTTCTCTTATCGTAGAGAACTTTGTCTGAAAATGTTTGAGGTGTATAAGGCCTTGAATGGGTTGAGCACGCTGAATTCTGATGGGATCCTTCCACTTGTTCAGATTACGAACCTAAGGGGGCATAAATTCAAATTAAGAAAAGACAGATGTAGAATAGATGTGCGGAAATTTGCCTTTAGCCAGCGGGTGGTTAATTGCTGGAACAAACTTCCATCTGTCGTTGTAGTTGATAGGTTAAATAAATTTAAGGAGGAACTGGACAGGCATTTGGAGGGAATAGTGTGTTTTTTTGGCTGATGCTGCATAAGCTCATACTGCACTTGCTTTCTTGCATCATATGCCACTACTACGTTTCGTGGACCTTCTCTAATCGCCTATGACTTCCAGCTTCAGTGAGAAACGATGTCTGGTAGATAACGCTAGTGCAGCATTGTCCATCGCTTACATTTTTTTTTAACTTTATCATTTTGTGTAGGTGCTCTTTTATAATGGCTTGGAAGCTTATCTTTGTAGGTAGACGCCACAAATCAGATACGTCTACTTGGTGTCATTCAGGTTTGTAGTTAAGTCACGGAGGTAAGAACATGTCAACTGCCGCTCCTGTTCTACAGAAGAATAGTTGAAGAATTTCTATTTTCGGATTGTTAATTATAGATCTGGTAAACTGGAGGATTTTGTTCCAAGATACATTTGACCTCTCCTTTTACTATTTAAGTTTGCCTGTGACTTTCCAAGATCAAGGTTGTCTTTGTGTTCACTTTTTTTCTTTCCATAGTGTGGTGTCCTTGCATTTATTTTACATCAGTGCTAGGGCCCCTAATTCGTTTCGTAATACTGTAGTAGTTCTGAACCACCAAAAATTACTTACTGTAGAATCCATTCCGCAAACTTTTGATCATACTGAACTACGATAAAGTTATCTTCCTGATTTACCTCCAACTAGAGACTGAAATTTGCTGAATCAATAATGGAATTTATTTGACAAACATTACTTTAATTTACCAAACTTATACAGGCTTATTCTACTAGCAATTGCCTGCAACCAACAACTAGTAATCCCCAAAAATCTATCAGATTAGTCTCTTATCTTTTAAATAAGTGACGATTGCTCTTTGGCGACACCATTTATCTAAAAATGTATACTTGTTTTCTTACTGCATTATATATGTATTTGTGAGAAATAATAAGGCGGTGTGTGTCGATTATAAAATTAATAGCATTTTTTTAATGCTATTAATTCTTGAGGTATATCATGAGGATTATTCCACATTTACATCTGGTACTGTTAACTAGGAGTCTAAAACTCTTATTCATGGCCCTGTTTGTTGAGGCAGATGGAACGTAATGGGTTTCACTACTTTAAGGTCATGGTTTCGTATACGTGATGTCATGGAGTTGAGTCATGTATTTTAAGGTTATGATGAGCATCATGGAGAGTTCAGTATTCCTTGCATTTCTAGGGGTATAGCTTTAAAATTTTCACAGGCTAGCCGCTGGATTGTTTACTGGACCGAACCTTTTGGTAACCCTTTTGGAGACATCCGAATTAATCAGTGTAAAATCTCTCAGCCAGCTAGTGACTGGAGGGAGTTCAAGTAGTGTATGCTGGGCTCGCTGTCGAGATCACGTTGTCAGGCAGCTGGGTGTATTCTTCCTGTGTGTCCACATGAATTCAGACTAATAGGGTTAAACTTATTTGCGAAAAGATCTGAACTTCCCAACAACTTCATTTATTTCATAAACTCTGTTTATGAAATTTATTTCACTTACTCTGGCAGAAACTGAATTATCGGTTCATTTACCGATAATTTATTATTATCTGTTAAATTAAGCGTAAGGTTTATCCCGTGCACAGCTGGAAGCAAAGAGGGCATGATACAAATTAAAATGCATCTATCTCACTGAGATAGATGCATTTTATCTTGAATGATATATGCATTCAAGAAATATTTAGTTAACAGATGAAGTTTGATGTAACATTTCTATTTTTTTTTACAGTTGACGATGTGTTTATACATTCAGGTAAAGGGTTACAAGTGACAGATGAAAATATGTATAATTATTTACAGATAGGTCAGCATTTATGACTATCACCAGGATATCG
The DNA here is from genome assembly GCF_048544385.1 of Mastigoproctus giganteus. Classification (NCBI taxonomy): domain Eukaryota; kingdom Metazoa; phylum Arthropoda; class Arachnida; order Uropygi; family Thelyphonidae; genus Mastigoproctus; species Mastigoproctus giganteus. Next base: position 65,082,815 of record NC_143578.1, read on the forward strand.
TCTATATTATTTACAGTTTATAAACGTGTATACAAATTCAGGCTGGATTCGTATAGTTTTATAATGAGACAATAAGGTATATTCTCCAGCACAAATAATTTATTCTCAAATGAAAAATTCTGTTACAATGTTCTTATTTTGCTGACAGAATCTCAATTATTGGTTGCCTCAATCACCACACATATTAGTTGACCTAATTATTCGCTCCGTGATTCCTTTTGCTTCTAAGATGGCGGTAACCTGTGCATGGAATTTCGATCTCGGTGTGTGCCGTTTATTTCCCTCCACCGGTTTCTGAGGATTGTGTCCTCAATCTGACGGCATGGCTGTCATCCACAATCAATCATCGTCAAAAGCTCATCATCCTCGGAGACTTTAACCTACCACTGTCAGCTACAAAGAAGCTCCTAGATACACTGTCAGTGAACATGTCGGAAATGTGCATTGGTCTTATTGATGTTCCTCCCTCACATGGCGATGCCACCCTTTAGCGCATCTTCTCAAACTGTTCCGTAAAAGAAAGCCTGATGATAACCGATAACTTCTTCCCGTCTGATCACGATCCGATCGCTGCCAAAATATCACTGCAGGCACCTAAGGAGAAACGTTCGCCAGTACGAGCTACAAACTTGTCAGGAAAATACAATCCTATGTACAGCAACATTGAAAAAGTTACCACCCTTTTCCAACTTTACCCATGGAACATACTGGCAGAGCTTAACATCAATGAGGCTGCCTACTGGCTTTCGAGATGGATGGAATTCATTGAAAGGTCGGCAATATCCAAAACTTGCATCCTTAGTCCCCACTCGAAGCCATGGTGAAATGACCTCCTTCAAGGAAAAACAGGCAGCCCACGTCTCCTACAAGAAGTTGCTTTCAAAAGAGTCATATGCAAAATTCTCCAAAGCAAGGATGGATTTCCAGAATATCAAACAATCAGCTATTGACACTTTTATGAACGGCCGGCTGTCCAGAGGCAAACGTGTGATCACCAAATCATACCTGCACCCCCATAGCTTTGGATGTCCAGGAATGGTTTGACCACGTGCTGCGTTTTAAGAGAGAGAGAGATCACAGAGTGTCTGAAGTATATCCTTGGAATGAAGCGCTCAACATTTCTTCAACTACCAGAAACATCGACATTTCCGAAGAACAGCTAATGAAAATAAACTTACTACCTGACAAGGCCGTCATAGGAGCTGAAGAAATGCCTCTTTTTAGTCTAAAAATTGCTTCCTATCCACCCACTTCTATAACAAAATACTCAAACAGGGACAGGCGCCTCCAAGCGCTGGTTGACTTACAGAAGCGTGGCAGCTCCAAAAAAAAACGTCATGCGAAAACACCTGCGGACTTTAGGCCAATATCAATCGTCTCTCCCTTCCTGGAATGCCTCGAGAAGTGAATCTATAATGACGTTGCACTCGCAATTTTGCGCATAGGCCAGCTCATACCCATTATGTGCCATGCCAAATAGATCTAGTATGACCTATCTACAGTCGTTATCGCAGAAAATACTTCACGCCTGGAATGACAATGAGGACCTATACATCATTTTTCTGGACATGAAATCTGCATTCGAATCAGTCCAAATCACACCCTTTCTTGCATTACTTAATAGTTTATACGAGATATCCGACAATACTTAAGCTCCTCAAAAGTCTTTTACCTAGGAGAATGCTTCACTTCACATGTAATAACAGCACAGTCTGTAAAAGCGCAGAAGTAGGATCCCACAAGGTGGTTCTCTCTCAGCTCTGCTATTCGCTGCAGTATTCATTCCACTTATGGATCAAGTTCCAGCGTTCTTATCGTAAGTTGATGATATTGTGTGTTACTTGTGTGTTCTTAGAAACTCGAAACAACTAGTTTAATACTTTCTGCCGATATGCCAAATTTTTTGGTCTTTCAGTTAATCCCCAGAAGTCAAGCTGTCTCATCTTTTCTCCAAGTCGCATGGTGTCTGCTGATACCTTACTTCCGGAATTAGCAAAAAAGTTTCTGACTCCCACAGACAGTGTCAAGTTCCTAGGGGTAATCCTGGACGCGAATCTCACTTTTAAACAACAAATCGAAGCCCTGCAACGGGAATGAAAATAGATTTATGCAGAACTCACAAACAAATAATCAGGAAATACCTCGAAAGGTACTTCAGTAGCTTTGATCTCCTATGCCGTGGAAGCTTGGTCGGCCGCACCTCCCACCAGCCTTAAGAAACTATGGGGGGTGTAGAATACCCACACGAGATATACCTGGCATAATTAGCCATTCTTAACTTGACATTGATAATGTTTGTATTTATATTTCGTTCATGGAAGCGGATGTCTGTCAAGTGTAAATACTGCTTTGCACAAGAAAATATTTTATTAATTCAGTATTTTTGGAATGTTGCTGCTTTATCTTATGTTTGATCATAAAGAATGAAATGAGTATTTTAACTATAATTTAATTTAAATGCTGGCCAAATATTGACGTTCTCTGATTTTTCAAGCAAGTACACTTTATCAGAGGAACTATATAAAAGTGATAAAAATATCAAGGAATTAACTCAGTTTATCCGAACAGCCCCATCAAAAATTGCACTTTTATTTCATTAGAAAGTTTGTGACAAAAAAGGGATAGATTACTAGGTAACTACCAAGTAAATAATATTACTTACTAGGTAGAACTTTTACATATAATAGTATAACTTTTTTTTTTTTTTTATTAATCTGGTCGATTTATAGGGAACTACACTGAAGGACAGAATTCATGGGATACCAGGTTCTTGGGCCACGCGGCGATGTCACCCCTCTCGTAAGTGGACAAACCCACCGCTTGGCAGGTATATAGGTACACTGCATTCACGTAGACGGTAATTCGATGTCAGTAAGGATAAGCGTCGTGAGTTAACCGACTTTGAAAGAGGGATGATAATGGGTACCCGACACATGGGTCACTCTATCGCGAAGATTTTACAGAAATTGCACTATCCCCGTTCGACAGTATCAAGAGTGTATCGGAAATAGGGGAATACCCCGTTTCCGGAATAACATCTCATCGTGGACAGCGTTGTGGGCGGAAAAAGGTGCTGGATGAATGTGGCCGTCGACGTCTGTCTTGCATTTTTTCAGCCATCCGGAGAGCAATAGTGGCACAAATTACCGCTGACTTCAAAGAGGGAAGTGCCAAAAACGTCTCCACCGCGATCATTAGCTGCAATAGGTTATAGCTGCCGACTCACCAGAGTCCCATTGATAACACTACGACACAGGACTCTACGCCTCAGTTGGACGAAGAACGTCGGCACTGGACCTTGGATGACAGGACACTGGTCCTCTGGGCCGATGAGTCCCGTTTCCAGTCATTTCGAGGGGACGGGGGGGGGTGCGTATCAAGCCGAAGCCGCACAAAGCTCTGCACCTGTTATGTCGACAAGGAACTGTTCTGCCAGGTAGTCTTATGGTAATGGTCTGGGGCATGTTCATCTGGCACACGTTGGGACCTTTGGTACGTCTAGACCTAGACGCATCTCTGAACGGTCCAGGTTAGAGTGTAGAGTGTATTTAGTGTCAAGCGGCACCAGGAGTTTTCCCCCATCTCCGCGTTGCTTTCATTGTAGGTGTGCCAGTTCACTGGAAAGGCCAGAGATTTAAAAGTGTGTGGATATTGTATACGTATAGTGCTATGTACCGTTGTTCTTCTGGCCATTTAGCCGCTGGACCCCTGCTGAGGCCCAACGTTGTCCACACTCAGCCCCGTGGAGGCAGGCCAGGTATATCAGCATTATAATTAATTACTCTGGCAGGTCCTGCCACCTAATTTCCTGAGATTTCAGTGGCTAGGACCTAAAAAAAAAAAAAAAAAAAAAAATTTTTTTTGATCTTTCGCGTGGCGGGGGTAAGAGTGCTAGGATTTGAAAGGCCGAAACTATTGGCAAACAGTAATTTGGACATGATTAAATTTGGACGTGTAGGGCAATCGCTTGTGTATAGATAGAGTAGGGGAGGGAGACTGAAGGCTGGGGGGGAGAGACAGAAATATGGAGTCAATAGGGAAGGCGACCCCAATAGGTGTCAGTGAGGCATGCCCATGCCCCACCAGAAGGAAAATTGGGGGTGGCGAGGAAGGGAGGAGACAAGAGGACAGGCACCTTCCCCCCTGCCAGTGGAGTGGAAAGAAAGCCAGGAAAGAGTGCCCAGCTCGGTCGCCAATTGGCGCATTGGCAGAAAATCTGCTACGGTCCAGGTTACGTGTCCATCCTTGCAGACCATCTGCATCCCTTCATGGTCATCGTGCATCCACAGGGCAATGGACTCTTCCACCAGGACAATGCACCTCCCCACAGAGGCGCATTGTCCTGGTGGAAGAGTCCATTGGTGACTAGAACGTGGTTCGAAGAGCATTCCGCAGATTTTACCACCCTGGAATGGGCTCCCCGTTCATCGAACATAAACCCTGTGGAGCATCTTTGGGAAACTGTAGAAAGGTCTGTTCGAGCTTTGGATCCTGCACCCAGGAATGCGACGGAATTATGGACAGCGGTGCAGCAAGCATGGATGGAAATTCCTGTGGAACGATTTCGTAAACTAGTGGACTCAATGCCTCGCCGTGTGACTGCCCTTATCCGAGCAAAAGGTAGGCCTACCCGTTACTAGGTAGGTATCCCATGATTCCTATCCACCCAATGTAGTACATGTACATCTGTCACTGAATTCTTCATAGATAAAAAAAAAAAAAAAAAAAGTTGTTACCTGTTGCGTATCTATTTTTTTATTATTCTGAATGAACATAATGATCCACGAAATTATATCATTAGAGAAGACTTAAAGTAATTTCCTGCTATAATTATGGATAGCTTATGAAGTAACAGCAAGTAAGTGGGCAATTATAGATTACTTTGAGATAACTATAACAATGGTGTTTGAAACACCCAGATACTGTCGTCTCTAGTAATTTAATATCATGCCATTGATATTATATCAAGTGACATATGACATAATTATCTCAGAGCAGGTAAAAAAACCTTACTTAAGAAATTCTAAAACAAAGTCGAAATGATTGGCAAATATGCTACTTTTGAAAAGTTACTCTGTTGGTGTAATTCATGGTCCTAATTTGTTCTTAGAAATTTCAACATATAGAAGTTTGTATCAAACATTTGTATGTTGAAATTTGTCTTTTGATTGAAATAGGTCTATTTATTTAGATTTGTGAAGATTCTTAAGTGATATATGTACAGTTGTATGTTTCATAAACTAAAATTAATTTTCCAAAAAAATTACGTGTGTAAAAAAAAAAAAGGTTACACTTTATAGTTTCCAAATTTATATCGCGTAATTTATACATTAAAAAACGTTGAGTACAGTATTATAATTTTTCTTTTGGAAAACGGAAAAAAAATTATATCTGTTGTGTTCTCACAAATAGACTACTCGGCGAAATTAACACAGCAAAATGTTTTTTTTTTTTTTTTTAATGAATATTTTATTATGAACAGTGTCGTCGAAGGCGAATGTTTGTTATAATAGGCGGCCTGGCATGCAAATTCCGAGTATCCAATAGAAATCGATCCTACCACCTTACAGAACCACACATTATGCAACTTAGTCATGTCAATAAAAACACGGGTTGCGACCACATCGCGTCATTCCTGTATTTTGGCTTGCCCAGAGGGATGGTCACATCACCAGTACTCAGGATGGCAGGTCATCGTCGTTTTGATGATTCTTTGAGATGGCGGACCGTTGAACAACTTGAAGCCGGGTAGTCAAGGCCTCCGTAGCCGAGTGATCAGGAGCGGGAGTGCAGTAGCACACGCTCTTTGAGTAGACCGGGATTAAAGCCCCTGACTGCTAAATACGGTCGATCCGCCAACCCTCACTGGACCAGCGTGGTAGATTATGGTCCATGTCCCTCAGCATGAATTGTTGAGGAGGCTTCCATTCTGCAGTGGGTTGATAATGGCTGCAGTTTACCTTTTTAGTCACAGGCGGAGATGGTATGCGGGCTTAATGTGTCACTCAATGTCGTCTCGGCACTATGGAAGCAGAGAACTATGGACTGCCTGGTTTACCTCCTAGTGGTCGTGGCGGGCAACGTAGTCCCATTAGGGGGCCTTGTGACCAGAAGATTAACAGAACTCGACACCATTCTAACACAAAACAACACACTACACCCACTTCTGGCATTTACAGAGTTCTGTTTCTTTCACACGAGAACTGATGATGCAGTTGTGGGAAACTACCGGTGGCGTCCCAAACCAAAACACTATGCCACTATGGAAGCAGTTTCAGGAGACAGGAACCATTAAAAGAAGAGCTGGCCAAGATTGCGTGAACACTATGCCAACCAGAACAGACCGCTATCTGGCTCTAACAGCAAGACGGAACCCACGATGTCCCATCATCAACTGTCCCTTTAGATTGCTGCGGCTAGGTGAAAACGTTTCCAAGCGGACTCTACATAAGGAAGCCAGTGGTTTGTATCCCATTAACCCCAAACCACCGCGGAGCGAATCGAAATGATTCCGTATGACTTAGAGCCCTGACAAATGAGGTTCTCTTCTCTGCGTCCCGTTTTAGCCTACAAACAGATTCTAGACGTTATTTCATCTGGAGACAACGAGGAATGTGGTACTGTCCCTCCAACATCGGAGAGAGGGACACTTACGGTGGAGGCGGTGTTCTCGTGTGTGGGCGGAATAATGATCATCAGCCGCACTCCTCTTCATGTTTTTGATGGGGGGTATCGTAACTGCGCAGAGGTACTGAGAACGGACCTCAATCCTATGTGCGACTTTTTAGGGGTGCGGTTGGCCTAGATTTCTTTTCATGCACGACAATGCCACTGCACACAGAGCTCAAGTGGTGGAGAAATATCTTGAAACTGAAGATATGCAATGACCGCTATGGCCAGCACGATCACCAGACTTAAATCCGATCGAACATGTGTGAGACGCCCTTGGGCGTCGCATTGCATGCCGACAGCGAATTATTTGGTCACTTGGTGAGCCAAGGTCTGCGCTGGTTTGAATTAATGGGATTTGTTGCCACAGAATCTTCATAGTTTTTGTCAATAAGATATTACAAAGGATTCGCGTGTATTTCTAAGTACGGAATGCAACTTAGTGTGTGCTGTAGGTCTGTAAAAATGTCGGACCGTGACTGTGAGTATATCGACTTGAGTAATACGAGGGGCCTTTGAAAAGTTCATAGCCTGAATATGAAATGGTAGTGGCACTAAGTTTCATGCAGTTTCAATAAGCTTTTTTTTTTTTTTTTAAATTACAGGTCCTGAAGTCAACAAAAGTTTATGTGAATGGGCAAATTCAGTCACTATGCAATGATTCAATATTTGGGGAAAAAAAGGAATAACTGCAAAACAATGGGGGAGGATAACCCTTCCTATTCTGTGGTTAAGAAGTATACAGTAAAATTTAAACGAAGGAGGAAGAGCTTGGAAAATCTGCAACGTCCATCACTCCATAAGTTGTTAAGTGTGCATGATCTGATGAGTGATTGACGAGTGACAACTTCCTGTTTTCTCTGTACTTTGCTAGGGTCTTGGACATCTCATGTGAACGTGTATACCACATAATAAACAGAGGTTCTTGCTATGAAAAAGTTGTCAGCACGATGGGATCCCAAATTTTTTGACAGCAGATCAAAAACGCACAAGAGTTCAAGTCAATGAACATTTGCATCGTTTTCAAGCGGATCCAGAAAATTTTCTTGAAATATTTGTGACCTTGGGTCTGTCACTTTTAGTCAGAGACAAAGGAGAAAGGTGATGGCATCGGTTTTTTGGAATGCTGTTGGAGTGTTGCTAGTGTATTCCTTCCAGAAAGGTCAGACAGTCATAAAAGTAAAAAAGTAAAGTGCAGCCATTATCAACCCACTGCAGGATGGAAGCCTCCTCAACAATTCATGCTGAGGGAAATGGACCATAATCTGCCACGCTGGTCCAGTGCGGGTTGGCAGATCGACCGTATTCAGCAGTCAGGGGCTTGAACCCCGGTCTACTCAAAGAGCGTGTGCTACCGCACTCCCGCTCCTGCCCACTCGGCTACGGAGGCCTTCTCTCATAGGGGAATATTACGCAACCCATGTAAGGCGTTTGCGTAAAAACATAAAAGGCAAACCCGAGGAAAACTCAGCAAAGCAAAGCAGCCGTGTTCCATTTGGACAACGCGCCTGCTCACACGTCTGTCATTGCCATGGATGCAATGCATGAATACGGGTTCGAAATCTTGGACAATCCGATATATTCACCAAATCTAGCACCATCGGACGTTCACTTATTTCCTGATTTAAAAAAAAAAAAAAAAACCTGGATGTAATCCATTTTCCCAGAGAGAGTGACGTCATTTCTGCAGTTGATGCACACCTGGAGGCCCAAGAACTCTTTCTTCGCAGCTGGATCAACGCATTGCAGCATCGGTGGCAAAAGTGTGTGGACTCCAAAGGGGGCTATTTTGAAAAGTAACATGTTAACAGACTCCTCAAAATCATTTATACTCGGGCGACGAACTTTTCAAACGCTCCTCATATTTGAGCGAAAAATCACGCAGGTATTATTTAAAAAAATTTCATTTTTTTTTTTCGTAAAGAAAGCGTGATTCCCGAAAGCACATTAAATTGGACATCACTAAAACATTTTATTATGAATCTTCAAAGATTGTGAAAGCTTCTAATGAAACAGCCCTTTCAATCGCAAAGAGGAAAAAAAAAACACCATTGGAGAAGATCTGCATTTTGATTGCTGCCAAAATTTTGTTTGTAGAGGAAATTGAGAAGCATTTCAATATTTCCTTTTCCCGCCTGTCGTGTGACTAATTTCATCAAATTACAGCCAAACGACGAATTTATTAGCAAACTGACGACGTTGAACCTAAGTTTTCTAAAAGATCAGTCGCTGTGTTTTTTTTTTTTTTTTTGTTATTTATTGTGATGAATCGACCGATTACGGAAATTGTGCTCAACTACTTGGCTGTGCGCGATATTTAATTGAAGATAGGTTTGAAATGTTTCTTCAACCCTTGGAGACCGTTATCAAAGAAATACGTTTGGAGAGACATTAGATGGTTCTCCAGCAATGCTCGGTACGCTTTAAGCATTTTTGACAAAAATCACGTGTGAAACACATCTGCATTCGGAGTGTAGTGCATGGTTTACCTCTAAGGACTGGCTTCCAAAACTCTGCCCAACGATATACGAAAGTTCTAAACTTCGTTATTAAGGTAGGTAATTATGTGAATAAAGTGCGTTAAATTCTAAATTATTTTTTCTTCACATCTGTGAATATTTCAGTGCCGATCACAAAGTATTTCTGTTCTATATTAAGGTTGATTGGTTATTACAGGAAAATTTTCTTAATCGGATTTATTTAAAACTATAGTTTTTGGCTGAATTTACATGTTTAACCGATATGTTTGAAACCTGGAGTTTCAAGAGGCAAACACCACAATCATTACCGATTATGATACGATTCAAGCACTTCTAGCCAACCTCCAGTTATGGATATAGCAAGAGTTGGTGTTAAAATGTCTCTTCATTTTTTTAAACTTGAAGCTCTTAAGGAAACGCATTCAGTATCATCCACGCCGCCTACAGAATGAATTTAGGCAACATTTTTAAGACGTCATGCTTGAAAATCCATTTGGAAGATAGTGAGGAATCCTTTAATTACTGGTGTTCAGTCTTTGCTAGATGATTTCCAGAAGCTTTTTGAATTCAAATTTGATTCAGTTGCCAAAGCTAATTTCTTGTAAATTACTTCGAAAAATTTTTGGTTAAAATATCTTTCTGTTTTCTCCAAAATAATTGAGCTGGCTTTGCTTGTCATTAACCCATTTTCATTAACATATCTTTGCGAAGCTGATTTTTTTGTAGTTATGGCTGTGAAAACAAAGCAGTGCAGTACGATTGATGTTGAAGATAACTTGTGTTATACTCAGTCTTCTACACTGCACAGCTTCAGTGTTCACATTAATAATAATCTAATAGAAGTACAACATGCTTGTTGTAAAAAGGAAAAAGTTTTTTTTTCCTGCTATAGCATAGCTCTTACATACGGAGCATTCTCCGCCTTTAGTACGAATTTCCTCGGTATTGCACTATCGCATGCGTTAAGATCAGAAAATAGTAAATTTGTGTAATATCCCCATCATTTAAGTATAAATAAAGAGTTATGAAGCTCGTATAAGGATTTAAAAAAAAAAAAACTGAAAATTGATGGGATTAGTAAACAAGTGTATACTTTAGCATCTTATGACGTCTATAGTTTCTTTTCTATTTATTACGACGGATTTGTAGGTCTCGCACTCGGCCTATCGCAGGTGTAGTTTGTTTTTCCAAATTCTTTGAGGTGACGTACAGATTGCTATTGCTTAAAAACATTATTTTGTGATGAATTTGACGAATAACGTTCATCGTAATCTCGGTAGGATCTGAATTGCTGCTTATTCAAACTGCCACGAATTATTTTCTTTTAGCTGGTGAATTATGTGGTTTAAATTCCTTCATTCCTCAGCTCTGATAATCAGCGCCACGGAATTCCAGAATACCATCCAGTCGTCAGATAATCGAACCTTAATTGGCAAAATATCTTTATAATCATCCTATATCTGACATTCGAGCATCAGAAAATTATGCACTTTATTAATAATAATAATAATAAAAAAAAAAAGTTCAACGAGCATCTCCAAACGGGAAAAATGTGATTAATCATGTTGTTGGATATAAATGGATAAAAGATTCAACTTTATAAAATTATATTTTATTTCAGGTTTGTATATACATATATATTTGTATATAAAGATTTAAAACTTCAAGCCTTTATTAACCGTCCTCACTTGTAGGAATCGGATAATTAACAACTTAAAATGATTAAATTCCAAAAATAACTAAAATACATAAACAGACAACTGTTTGTTCAAATGGGTTACGGTTTGATTAGCAAAGTATTCTTAGATCATGATGCGTCTCATGTATGTTCTACAAAAACTTGTTTTGAAGGACGGTTTGTCTGTTTTTCTGGCTGAGTATTAAGGGTTTCTCAGTTTGTTATCGAGATTCTATGACTTTTCCACACGGCATATCACCCTAATTTCTTAAAAGTTCCAAGCGATTTGATTCTAGTTTAAGTAATGTTGTACACGAGACACGTTTAACGAATTCACTTGGCACTACCAACACCATCCAATACAACCGGTCTAAGTGTAGGAAAAATCTCTCATTTCAACGAGGTTTTGATAAATTTAGTGGAACAGTCAGCACTGCCAAGTAAACAAACGTCACACATACCATGCAGGCCAGTCACGTTAGGGTTAACGCCCAGTACAGCAACGCTCTCTGGAGCTTTCTTCCAAAAGGATCGTTTTTCCATTACGGAAAATTTTTATTTCTTATTCTTGAAACTAGATTGTGTGACAGAACATTATCTGTATATGGAAGTGCTCCTAAACTTCTCTATACAGATAATAAACTTGTAGATATTTAGTGTTTCCAAGCAATTTGAAGTATACTTGGACCGAAAGAGAAACCTAACTAATCCGAAGAATCCGTTATCGAATAGCTTATAGGTTTCTTTATTAGTAATGAAACCTGCGAGTATCTCTGTGGTTGTTATTGGTTGCGGCACATCTTGCACTGACTGGCGTCATGAGTTTGTTATTTTGATAAATTGGTAATGTAAAAATTTATAGCAGTAAATATTTATACAGTTCTTGGTCTTCCTCGGACAGATTCTAAATCGCGATTTAGAATCACTGATTTCACTGACTTCATCACTGATGTTTAAAAATCGCTCATTGCGTTGCTACGATAGGTCAAGTGACTTGGACGACCTTCAGTTGCGTTGTTGGTTGTGCAATATCTTGATAGCGTCTTCTGTTGATTCCAAAGTTAAGGTCGTCTCTCAAAATAAACAAGAGCGGAAGTGGCTGCGTGCTTGATATGAAAGCTCGCAAACTTAATGCAGTTTAAGTTTGCTTCAGTTTTAGGTTTTTGTAAAGACCAAGAAAACATACCATGAGTTTTAGGACAATGTAGAATCGAGGAAATGAGAATTCTGATCTAAAAAGAAGAAAAAATGCTAAAATAAAATAGTACGCAGGCAGTATTTGTGTTCATGAATTCAACATCGAAACCTGTTGTGGTTTTGATGGGACGATTATTGCAACCGTTTTTCACTTTAATTAATGAAGTGAGATTTTTAAAGGATGACCTTAGAGTGTGAAAAAATAAAACTGATATAGAATTTAAAAAAAAAATAAAACAGTCTAAGATGTCTCGTTATCGTGGGTAAAGTGCGTAGCTATTGTTGTCGAAATGGATTCCGATTTTGATCCCCCCCCCCTCATTCTCCATCCATTATGACTGATTTCAGTTTTTCCTGAATGATTGCAGTAGATCCCGAATGTGAAATTCGCATGTTGAAAGAGCATACTCTGACATCCATATGATACTTGCCCATGTTACATAAGTCTAAAAAAGCGACCATATCCAGGCGCCAGCTCTCAAGGGCGACAGATTCGAAATTACTGGGAACTTTTAATGTAGTGGGAGGGGAGGGGAGAGGAGGGGAATACACTTATTTATTTGCATCCAGTCGTTTGAAAGTCTTGACCCATGACCTCATCCTAGAGAGTGTCTGGCAGTGCGGCAGTTGTGCAGATGCATCCTCCCAATCAGTACATTTCGTAATGCAGATCATCGACTGACATGGGAAGTATAGCCTTTCATGTGTTGCAGATGCAGAAGACTAAAAAGGGATCTAAATGAAAAGTGTGCGAACAATGCTCCTAACTTGACATTGGTAAACAAAAAAATAAATAAATAAATAAATAAAATAATAAATAAATGAAATAAAAAATTTTTCGTAACCCCTGAGCAAAAGTTGCAGATTCTAAAGGAAACTGATCTGTTGATTTCAAAATTGTCTATGATGTCTTTATTGAAAGATATACTAAAATCTTAGTAATTTGACCGACTAATTTTAAATATCATACAATAATACATATGCTATCGTAAAAATTAGACTTATTCATTTTAAAGTACTTTAATCGAATATAATGTTCTATATACATTTTTTCCTTAAATGTTTTCCGCTCAGATTTTAATATAGTCCATTTTTGCTTTCTCTCTTAAGAAGTCATCTCTGATCAGCAGTATTCCAGCAACCTTAGTACCACTTTATCGTAGATATGTCTGATGAAAGCGCTCCTCTTGCTCATCACTTACATCCCGCAAATTTTAAGGAAAAAAATAAATAAATAAATGAAAAACAAACAAAAACAAAACTTGCAGTGAATTTCTAAAAAAATTCGGCAGCCCATATTTATAACATTGCAGTAAAGTTGACACCAGAGGTTCACAATTGTCTTTCCTTTTTCAAAGAAATCCATGCACAACTGTTTAAACGATTGGTAAGCTGATAATTCATCTTTTAGCTTTGTTTCAAATACCCCATCTTAGAGGAGTTTTTTGTTTGAGGCCTGATGAAATTCCTTCTTTCAGTTTTGTATCTGTTAAATTGAGAAACACTTTCCTTAGGTAGCCGAATCCATTTTCTTCTTTTCCACGGTCTTAACAAAATACTTCATTAACGCCATTCATTAGAATTATAGTTATTGCCTTCAAAATTTTAAGAAGACTCCTAATATCTTTACTGAAACACATACCGCCTTCCATAACGAAATATTTTAAATACTTCGTGAAGTTTTCGATGTACTGTAATTTTAGTTCCTGCTTCAAGTAATTTCCACTGTTGTAACCTAGAACCAAGGCATTTTGCTGTTCTTTAAATAAGTTTAAATCACGAATTGAGTGCAGTGGGTTTATAATTTTCTGTTTGGTAGTCCAAATCTGTTGAAGTGGACGGTCCAGAAAAGTCTGAAACGCATGATATTCATCATTGCTTCCTTTATCCCTTGATTTTGAGGGATATGATATCGGCAGGTCTTCATTATATCGAACTGGCCTTATTTGCAGGTGATGTGTTAGTATATATGACGCTGTATTTGCTTTTTCTGGACATCCCTGATATTTTTGTCATGCAGAAATAACAAACTTCAACATGGTTGTGCAATGCTGTTCTCGCCACACCATACCAACAGCAAAAGGCATATTGGGAAAATTATTTTAATTTTCCCAGTTAGCCATATCTTCCAATTTGTCGGGGAGATAATGCAGCACATATGTGGAGCCCAAGTTTTGTCCTGATCACCACTCTTGTAACCAAGTACAGTATAAAGAATATGCACGTTTAGTAATAGTGTAGTTTTTGTGTAAACCATCCACACAAGCAAATATTGTCAGGTGATTCAGATATTTCCTTTTTTTCTGCTTAAACATTTTAACAATACAATGCTTAGCAAACTTTACACAATCGCAATACAACTGCCTTTCCGTGACTGACAGACAGGCAGAAAGATTGAACATGTTAATCCTGTCCAACGTTACTGCCATCAGTAAGTACATGCAAACGTTATTATTTGCAGGTAATACAATAAGTCAGCATCGTATCTGAAGCAAGTAAGAAAAAATTGTTGCTGAATGTGTGTAAAACTAAAAATGTGGTGATTGGTGATAATCTCGGTTTCAGTAAAGTGAAGGTTAATGGGAAAGATATCGAAGAAGTTGATGAATTTGATTACTTAGGATCAAGAATAAATAAAAATAGTGACTGCTCAAACGATGTAAAGAGACGACAGGCAATTGCTAAAACGTTGGTCATTGATCTGATAAAATTATGGAGAGATAAAGTTCTGCCCTAAAGACGAAACCGAGAATCATTGATTCGTTAATTTTTCCAGTTGCCACTTATGGATGTGAAGGATGGAATCAGAAAAGAGTTGACAGGAAGAAAATTGAGGCATTTGAAATGTGGTGTTACAGGAGAATACTGTGTATAGCTTACTTGGATCGAAGAACAAATGAGTGGGTATTGAATAAAATTGGCAGGCCTAAAATTCCTCATAGCATCAACAAAAGAAAACTAAGTTTTTTAGTCATATAGTAAGAAGGGAAAATTTTCTGTTGAAGAATATAATGGAAGGAAAAATTGAGGAGAAGAGGTGCAGTGGAAGACCTGCAACTAGGTGGAAGGATGGGATCAGTGAACTTCTGAGCATGACACTTTGCGATGTCGCTCCGTGACTGGAAGAAGAAGAATCTACTTCCCAAAATTGTAGTGTAAGATATATGTATTACGCGTAAACACAAAAATCAATGTGACGCGATGTGAAATTTTAAGAGTTATTTTATAAATCTACACATAAAAATTGGCTACGAACTGCTGATATATTAGTAGAGCTAAAAATCAAGTTTTCTACTGATAACCTTTCACAAAGAGGCTTCTTGTGGGCTGCTTCGTTGTTGTGCCGACATCATCAAATTTCTTGTTGTCTGTTAACATACTGAATCATAATTGAAAAAAAAAAATAAATAATAATATTGAATCTGCATAATCTCCTCCTCCGGAGAAGAGAGGAGAGGAACCCTCACATAGATTTTTCATCCAGGTAAGCCGAACGTAGATCACTGGCAGTTTGCAATCTGAATACAATGATGCCTCTCGGGGCCCTAGTTGCTTTGACATAAACAAAAATTGCACCAGCTGCGATAGGTGCGTGTTACAAACTCAACTTTCGTTAGTAACACAGTGTTTACAGTCACTGTCCTTCCCTATTGCGTGGGAAGGCCAAGGCTCGAATCTCATCAGATCTCCTATCCTCCGGAAACTTTTTTTTTTTTTTTTATTCAGAAAAACAGACTGATCGAACATTGAATACATGCAGTTTACCAGTTTATCTTACCTGTTTTGGCACAAAAAAAACGACGATAGCACCTTCAATTTCCCGTCAGTGTGCCTGCTGATCTCATGGATAACCAGATGATTATTTAGGCGACTATGTGCTCACCCTGTGTCAGTATTACAGAGACTATAACCCACATTTTCTCCACACTTCCTGGGTTCTAGAAAGATTCCTAGGTCATGAGTACTAGTATATGATTCATATATGATGACACTTCATTCAGCATGTACGCATATGACACTACCAGAATTCCCGCAAGAGTAATTTTGATGTGAGTGTTCGCATAGCAAAGTATAGCGAGCGTACTGATCAAACATGGATGCTCTGGCTTCTTCCTGTGCGCTTGCATGTGGGTTGGTAAGACGGGAGAAGCTCTAGAAAGGCATCGAGAGCAGGAATTGATCGATTTTTTTTGATTTGTGGAAATTTGATTTGTTAGTGAAACCGAACCCTTCGACTTATAATATTTTTTAGAGGAATGCATAGATTAACAGGGAATGTACTGCTAAATAAACTTTGATTTTTTTTTTTTTTTTTGGAGGCTTGCTTTTCACTTTTTTTTTTTTTCCGGTTAGTCTCCAATTATCTATGTATGTACAGAGTGAAAAGAATTTCTTGCTGTTTTTTAATACAACGAATATCTATACGTACGAACCTAGTTTTATTTTTTTCCGATTAAAATCTTAGCGCACTTCTTATACATATGAGGGGTTGTATTTTGCAGCATCGATGTACGTTAACAAGCCGAGAGGCTAGGTGAACAGTAAGTTTAAACGGAAACATTCTCATGTTTCAGTTTTCACACGGCTTAAACTTTTCTCAAGTTTCAGCAGAATTAGTATTAACTTATTAATGGTGATTCTGTTGAAATTGAGGACGAATGAGCTGTTTCGAATATCGCTGTTCTTAGCACTATCAACAGAGGTGTGATTAGAAGACGATAATAACGGGAAGCACTGATGCACATAGTCTTTCTCCCCTTTATAGGATACCCTTAGCTTTTATAAATCTCTTTGGCCAGCCAGCCGCGATAATCGACCAGAGCAGCAGCACTACAACTCTGGGGAAGCGCTGGCAAGCAACGGTGTGCATTAATGTTATCTGATCTCCTCTATTTTAGAGTAACACAACACAAAAATAGAAAATGCCCATAATAGCTACTATAGACCACAAGATTTACAAAAGGACAAAAAAGAATAAACATTATTATATAAAATTATGCCCGATATTAAAAAAATTCATAAAAATCAGCTATCTAAATAGGAACCTATTACATTAATTTTTTTGCCAAAATCCTGAAGTGTAAAACAAATTGGTTTATTTTCCTAATTCAAATTTCATTACTGAACAGCACAGCTCTACTGGTATTACAGATTACCTCTACATTGTTCTAAAAAGGAAGTGCTATTTTTTTTTTTTTTTTTTTTTTGTAATTTATCTTTCAGAAAATTGGATGCTCATGTTATTCGGGACACGTGCGGTATTTGCACAAACACAGCACAATAGCTAGTAAAAGCTATAGTTTCCGCTTTCAGCTGAAAAGATTTCATAATATGTCAATTTTTATTTCACTACATGCCACACAAAAAAAAATTTCGCTGAGCACAGTCCTTGGAGCATTTCCAATGTCATTGCCTAATGCTGTGTAACCGATTTGGACAAGTAAGAACGGAAGGAAACCACATTACTGCATACATTGAAAACAACGTGTTTATCAGGATATTCACTTACGTCATATTGCATATATTTTCCGGCTTTTGAATTCAGTACATAGCTCTAAAAGAAAGTGGTATCGAGAGAGATTGAATTTATGCTAGGTCATTCTCGAGAACCCGTTAGTTTGGGAGCAACATTTTGGCAGAAACTGCTTGGTGACTAGCCACATTGTGTTCAGCATCGCTTTCTAATCTTTAATCTTCAACTTACATTTCCGATGCTGATTTCAAGATGTGCTAATAAAAGAAAACACAAAAGTGCTCGATTATAATTCGCAATCAAATACATTTCGATATCCGGTTTTTACTTAACGGATATCGAAATGTATTTGATTGACTATCTGAAATATGCAACGGTTTCTTAACTCTAAGCGTAAATCGATTTACGCTTAGAATTTACGCTTTAATTCGCATCCTAAGACTATGCTAGTTTCCGTTTACACGTGTGTGAATTAACTTTAAATATAGATACGGAAATGAATTTCTGTGCGTGTAGAAATAAGAAGCTGAGTTACTTATTTAAGGTAAGTGTATGGGAAGACCCATAACGATTTTCCAGATTTAGCTGTGAAAGAGCACATTGAACTTTGGTTTTTTTCGAGGGGAGGGAGTAGTGAAGAGAGTCGAAGCCAACCATCTCGCTTTTTGTGTATACCGTTCTAGAAGGATTGCTTTACTTTGCTTACTCAACAAAACTGATCTCTCATACCTGCCTGCATATGCTCATGTTCGAATTGTGAAAATGTGATTAATAAATACCAGTGATTAAACTTTTCCATTAACGTATAATCCAAACCTTTTATGTACAACTGCATCTGTTATAATCTTCGAGTATCTTAATTACGGCATAAAATGCTGTTAACTCATATAAATTGAAAATGTTCTGTATTCTGTCTTGTAATTTTAACATATACTACTAATCTGCTTAAGCCTTTGTTACTACTTTTTTACTGTAGCCGCAGTAAAAGTTTCATACTGTAGCCGCCTGGGCTAGAACAGTTGTTACGAATTCCTGTTCTTTCCAAATCTTTCCGCAACACTTATTCTGATTTTTCAGTGCTCACAACATGCATTAAGCCCGCAAATACACGATATGGTTATGATTAGCAAGTTCAAATGCCGGTAAATTTGGTGTTTTTTTCCCCCCATACTGTGGTCGTGTGACAGTTGTATGGGTTTCCCCCTCCTGGAAACTCATGTTTTAATCTTTGATTTTATTATTACGGCAACCAGTAGTCTGTTGCATATTTGTGGTGTTGTGCTGATTCGAACAAGCAGCTGCTATCACAGCCATAGCCTGCTAAAAATAGTTGCTAATTTTGTACTGTATACATTTTCTGTCCAAAAAACAGGGACAAATTTACTATATATAGTGTACTGATATAAGGAAAACAAAGAAAAGAAAATACGCATTGAAAATCGACCATGAGTATATGAAGATATATAAATAAAAGGGCAGTCTGAGTTAAACATCATTTGTGAAGTGAGATCTGCACAACAATCGAAACGCTTTCATGGGTTCCAATTCGACTGCTGCTAGACAGCCTTCACTGTTCAAAGTAGGTCATGTGGAAGAACTGGAATGGTACCACCACTGAATCACGCCCTCCTGGAGGGAGACGTAGGAATGAAGGCTCGAAAAGAATGTCGAAAGCAGCTATGACAGTCGGATTCCGTCGAGAATGTGTAACAAAATTGAAGCCAATACCATTGATTTAGGTACTCAAGTTCTCATTACACCAAATGCAAAATAGTATAAAAAAGAAATTAACTATTGCAGAAATGATTTTTCCTTCAACTCAGCCTTCATTACTCCCGAGTAAAATCTAAATTCTTCTGTTTGAAAGTATAGTATTTTCGCTGCACGTTTGAAGAGGTTTGGGTTCGAATCCCGTTGGAGATTGGAGTAATTCTTAAGTCCTTTTTAATCCGTGCTGTAGTTCCCGATCCCAGGCAAAGGGAGTTGGCCTCCCCTCTCACCATGTTATTCCAAGTTTTTTTATTCACACAGTTAGAATTGGTCCGTGCACAAATATGGTCTAAGATTAGGCGTGTCCTAAAGTAAAGAACAACGCATACAGTCTTCATTTGGTAGTTTGATAGTGTCCAATATGATTGAATCCTTTCTCTTGACTTCACTATAGTTGAGTACAATAAATACGTGTTAATTTCATTATTCATTGTGATAAATCAGCACCTTTTTCATGTGCTGAAGTCATAAAACCTCTTAATCATAAATATTAGTACATAAATATTTTTGAAGTACGTAAACGATTTTAACCAGTAGAATTCCCAATTCCCAATATTCTAATAAAGAAGTTAGTTATCGAGCTAGAATTCACTTCGTTGATAACGTTGGGCAGTTAATTTATTTAATCTTGTTGTTAAACTTTCCTCCCATCACTTCCAACAATATTTTTTTTTTATCAAAAAAAAAAAAAAAAAAAAAAAATGGATAAGAAAAATTCCCACAGTTGAATTTTGGCATGCATACAACAAAAATAATAAATAAATAAATAATAATAAAATAAAAGGAATAACACACGAAACCTGCTCATCCAACTGTTGTACGGTGTTAGACGCATCAAGAACTTAGACCATATTGCGTTGCATATAATATGTCTGTAAATTGCATGTATTTTGTGGTCGTTTGCTGGACGAAAAACGAGATTCTGGGGGAAAAACCATGCTACCTCGCCTGAGACAGACTAATTGAGTCACGTTGTTAAAAAAAAAGACCCATAAATCCCCCCCCCCCCTAAATCATTGATGGAATTCGAACTCTGGTCTTTCCCACCTGATGGGGGTACTGTTATTGTAACAACTGCACTACTCACGAGGGCCTTTCATCCATCATGCGGAACTATGTTAATATTCTAAAAGATCTTTCTTGGCTAAATGCCTAAGAGTATGAAGGAGTTTACTTATGCATGGGTAAGGCACACACACAATTTCTACTACCAAGATAGTTTTAATGCATCATTTTAATTATATCTCATTGTGAATACCTTCACAACAAGTTTCCATGGTATTGCACTACCTTGAATAAGTAACGCTTCACTTATGGAGAAGACTAATGCTACTTATTCCTCCGATACCCATGCATAAGTAAACTATGTTAATATTGCTGTACTACTTATACTTCAATATCCTTATTGAAGTCTGCTGTCGTGTCCGAATTGCGTAACTTGAAAAAGCGCGATTACTAATTATAATACTTTTTGATGCTCTGACAAAATCGGTCGCAGTGTGCCGGTTCTCTTGAGTCTTTAAACTTTTATTATTGTGGCAGTAGTTCCAACGAGATGAATTTTTTAAAATGAACGCTCGAAACGATATTTGTCACAGGTATTTGCAGTTCCCCTAATTCACCAAGAAAGTGAAGCGACAAATTGCCATCTTCACCGTTTGATGTTAATTAATCTTTGTTGTTTGTACGTAAAGGTACAATACAATGTACCCATCACGGCATGCTGCCAGGGGTTGTTGTGTGTTCATTTTTTTTTTGAATCATTTATAGTGTAGCTACAATTCGAATTAATGTTACAAAACAGTTTTTCAATGCTGATGGCATTAAGTGAACTAAATGTTGATGACATCCTTACTTTATTAGGCGAACACAGACACAGATATGAATTGAAAAAAGATGATTTCAGAAAAAGACTTGCAGAAATCAGTATTCAACCAGTGAGCTTTGGTGGAATAAACTTCCACCAAGGGTTGTGGAAATGGGTACTTTGAATTAGTCTAAAGAAGAAATGGACAAATTATTAGAAGGTATAGGCCAGGGGTGGCGAATCTTTTTAAGGGTACATGCCAAAATTGACTAAATCTTAAAAAAAAAAACTACCCTCGCGTGCAGCTCGGAATTTTGCAAAGTACAGTAGAACGTCGATTATCCGAACCACCGTCGCCTCCCCCCCCACAATTACGGTATCTACTTTTAGTACACTGGCTGTTATGCCGAAATATTACTTCTGCCGCGTCATGCATTTGAAGGCCCACTCAAACTATATAGATACAGATGAGATATAGATACAGATGAGAGATCTCGCCACGAAAAAAAGACAATATCGCATTGTTCAAAGAAAAATTCAAAATTACATATTTTAAAAAAATAAATCTTCCCAAGATTCATTATACTCTTATTTGTGTGCAATTACTTGTTTGTTTATTTCTGTTTATGTAAAAAACAGTGTGGTTTGTAGCTGAAACCATGTAAAATAATTAGGTAGTCCAAAATAAATATAATATAAATTGTTTCTTCAAAACGTTTTGGTTATTATTTACAAACCATTTCTTAAATCAATATATTTTTTATACACTTCATATTTCAAAATACAGTATCATATTTCATATTACCTTGCGTACAATAATTTAAATGTACGTCTAATTACATTACACTATTTTATGTATAAACTGGGTATTCTCATGTATGTTGATTATCCGAACTATTTGATTAACCGAACCAACCTTGGTCCCAATTAGTTCGAATAATCGACGTTCTACTGTATTGTTATTTTTCTCATACACGTTTTACTTAACAAAAGCGTAACCAAAAAAAGAATGAAATAAAGTATATTATTTCAAAGATGCTTTAATAAAGGTATTAAAATAAAATCCTTCGTAGCAAAAATGTAACTTTTAGATTACAGAACAAATTTAATATAAAATGATAAACCCCCTCTCTTATATTATAAATATAAAACACCAGTGAGACTTCTGTTGCTGCACCATTGACAGATGCTTTACAATCAGGCTTATACTTTGTAACTTTTAGAGCTATGCGTGCAGCAATAGTTTCATCCGTAAGACTCCTCCTATGACTAGACTTAACAAAGTTCATCACTGAGAACGACTCACAAGATATGTTGATGAGAAAATTGTTAGTAATGCTGTTGCCAGATTTTTTAAACAGACAAAAGTTTCAGGGATGGAATTCCAAACTTTTAATAACTCATTTTCTGCAGCTTTCATTGCTAATCTCGTCACTAATCGTACCCTCTCAATATTTTCTAAATCAGCTCTGAGGTCGCTAAATTTTTTTCCTCCAAATTGAGCCACTCTGAAAATCAATCAATTGAATCTTAAAATCATCCAGGTCGATCCATTGAAACATTTCAGGTTCATTTCGACTAGTTTTACACTGTCTGCTAACTTGAATTTTGCTTTTTCTTCCAATTCTATGAACTCGACAAATCTTGAAGAAAACTGTTCAATAATCGACTCAATTTTTTTTTGGGACGCACTGAATTCCGTGTGCCCATTCGGGCACGCGTGCCATAGGTTCACCGTCCCTGGTATAGGCAAATAAAGTGGGTAATTTTTTTTTTTTTTTCGCTGATGTTGAGTAAACTTGTTCCTTGCATCATTTTGGCCACTATTAATACTAATTCACCTTAATATGATCGCTGTGATTTCAAAATAGAGCTGTTACGAAAAACAGCTACATAACTTTTGTTCACAGAAAAAACGTTTATCATCTCAACTGATGCGATTTAAATCAACTCATACGTTATTAGATTATCATACTTGAATAAGATTATATATATCGTCTAATAGATCGTGAACTATTCTAGGTCCTACGCATACTTCATAGGAAATATGTAGTTCCATTCGTAATTAAATTTAGCCGCTTTATTTAGATTGAAAATCACACATTAACCTGCACCCTTTAATAATATATATATATATATATATATATATATATTTATAAATAAAACGAAAACCTAAACCAGAAGTCGTAGGAAAACACTTTTCTTGACACTTCCGCACTTGTCAAGCTTAGCTTAAGTTATGTTATAGTATTTATAAATATATATCTTGAGTGAATTTCTAGAATTTTGGAGTTAATTATAGCCCAGAATTAAAATGATCAGTGCTTTTATATTTGATTTATAATTTGTAATATTAATGAGGTCATTAAATCGGTATAACTGGAATATTGTGATTAATTTCAGAAATAAGTGTGCACGTTTTCCGAATTCTAAAATATTTTGATTGTGACTACATTTTTATTCATTATTGTAGTTAAACCATCCTATGGAAAGACTATCCAGTATCTAATCTAGTTTATTTGTAGGATGAATGAAAAATGATTTTTGAAGATGGGGAAAAAGTATTTTATTCTGTCTCCCGAAAAAAAATAAAAAATAATAACAATGTGAAGGATTGTGAAGTACTATCGTAAACCGTTGTTTAGTGTTAGTCTTATGAGCTTTGGTGGAAAACAGCATTTACAGGTTCTCTAAAATCTTTTTTTTTTTTTTTTTTTTTTTTTTTTTTTTTAACTCTTTCTGTCTGGGTGGTGGTACCTATCTGAGAATAAGTAACACTAGTCTTCTCCTTAGGTGAAGCGTTACTTACTCGAAGTAGTGCAATATCATGGCAACTCGTTGTGAAGGCATTCACAATATGAGATATAACCTAAAACGATGCCACCTTAAAAATTTTCTGTTTATTCAGAAATGGCTGTGTATTATGATGCTAAGCACTTTATATACATACTCTTTCTGAATTAACTAAAAAAAAAACAAAATGTGCAGTTTCTGCGCTTTAATTTGTAAACTCCTCTGACTGCCTGTGCAGTATCGAGTATAAACGGAAATTTGTTTACTTGTATTTAATTAGCTGTCTTGGCACGGTGACGTGTGGTGTCCTTGCGATATTTAATTTAAGTGCTACGCTAATTATAATTAACTTCTAACACAAACCTATTCTCTACGCATACATTTGGTATTTGTAATAAATAGTTGGTAGATTTCCAAAACTCCATCTCTTCCTCACCAAAATTAAATCTGAAGCTGGTCGGGTTCTGTACCGTTAACATATTTTTATTGTTTAAAGTGAAGAGCCATCTACTCCGAGAATTATAATTTTGGATTTCTGTTTAGTATGTTGTAAATGCAGAAGAGGCGCTGGATAAACTGGCTCCTCAGTCGTAGAAAATGGTGCAGCGATAATCTGTTCATTATGGAAGTTAAGGGTGGTTTGTAATTTGCACATTCTGTAATCGCTTTCCTTGTTGTTTCCCAATCTCAGGTTTATGTTCGTTCTCCTGTATGTGTAACCTAGGTAACTAGATAATAGAAAACTGGTGGATCGTGTAGAATGGGCTCTTCGTTGACTGAGAGGATGGTGATGTGCTTGAGTCTGGCAGAAGGGAGCTGTAAGATGGAGGGAACCTTTCCTTTTTAACCACCTCTCATGCATTCAATGTTTTTGGTGTCTCTAAACTCAGATTTATTGGCAAATGTGTTATCCCTGTTGGTAATTGCACGAAAGCGTTGTGAAATTCGGAAAAAATTTGACAAACAACAAAAATTCTTCCTTAACAACTTGAATTTAGGAGAAAAATGTTTCCGTTTTTTTCAAAAAATGTTAAATTGTTTCCTTGCGAAGTCAAGCTTAGCAAATCCTTGGCAGCAAAAAAGAAAGAAAAATTGCTTCTCCATCCATATCTGTATTTTTTGGTAAACAACTGTTGTACTAAATATTCACTGGCTGGAAATATCAAAAACTACCATTGAACGTTTTGGACGCCGCGTTTAGAAGCAGGAAACACATCTGCAGCTTGTTTCGATAAAATTTAATTAAATATGTAGAGTCCTTTTTTTAAAATGCCCTGGATATGTGAATATTATATATTATCTGGCCCTTACTGAAATTAACCTACCATCGTTATGATAATAAAAAGAAACACTTAACTGACTCGTATACCGTCGCATGGCCTCTTGCATTTTCAGAGATCTGATTCATTCAACTAATGAATAATCCTTCATTCTACTACTGTATAAAAACATTTTTTTGCTCCTTTTATATTTTGGCGAGAGGATGGGGAATGGGAATTCTTTTAAATTAGAGACAACGAAACTGAACTTGAACCTGAACTTGTTCAGTTTGGTGGTGTCTGTACTCCAAGTACAGACACCACCAAACTGAACTTTTTGGTGGTGTCTGTACTTGGAGCTTCAGCCATATGAGTAATACATATACCATTCAACTAAAACGGACCATCACCATGTGACAGCATAATATGCATCTAATCATGGTCATATCTGTTGAGCAGATGTTGAATCGCTGTAAGTAGTAAACAAGATCAAGTAATTCATTCCACTGCGATGTATTTACTCACTTCGAAAGATCAATATGAGCAGTTTCCGCATTCTACGGAGTTGTACGTAAATCTTTTGGCACGATACGTCGCATTTTCCTGGCAATTTAAATAACAGACTCTTCACTGCACTAGTCACACGTTTTACTTGCGGATGTCATTGCGACCGTTTCAGGTCAGATACAATTTGAAAGTGCTTAGGATACAGTCGGTAAAACTGCTGCCAGACGAACTGAAGAAAACATTATTTTCCCTTAATTTCGTTTGTTGTTTCCAGTGCTAACTTCAAAATGTTTTCTGGGCACTTTTTTTTTATAAAGCGTGCACTTTTTTTTTATAAAGCGTGCACTTTTTTTTTATAAAGCGTGCACTTTTTTTTTTATAAAGCAGAATATACGAGACAGTCACAATAACGGATGGCACACCGGCAAAATAATTAAACGGAAATTGTGCTAAATATTTAAAAGAAAGCTAATTTTTGGGATAGTAATACTGGGTGGTTGTAAAATGTTTCCCTATTCAGGAGACCCTAGTGTCAAAACGGTTAGAGAGAGCGCTGTGAAAAGCGGTGGGAATGTCGTTTTAGGGTATGGGGAAGCGATTTGTATAAGGGGGAAAAAAAAAAAGTTCAAATTTCCGCCACCAGGGGAGAAATTGGCACTTTAAACATGAGATGGAATACTTAACTTAGGATTAGATTTTAATATCAGAACTTAGATATTGTACTATGTGCTTTCCTTCACTTGAGATGACATTATGAAAACGGAGGACTGTGTGCGACACAGTTTCGTGTAGCATCTCATTGGGGGTGTTGGCTACATGCTCTTTAATTTTTGCTTTCAAATTGACAAGCGTCTGTATGCCGCAACGGTAAACTCTGTCTTTCAGGTATCCCCATAGCCAGAAACTACAGGGATTGAGATCTAGTGATCGGGCTGGCAAGAACTGCGGAAAGTCTCTAGAAATGCGATCATTTCCGAATGTTGAACGGAGCAGTTCCTTCACTTGTCGACCAACGTGGGGAGGGGCACCATCTTGCATGAACACCACGGTCTCCAAGCATTGCCTTTCTTGCAAAGCGGGAATAATTTGATATCTTAGAAGAGCGCAGTACCGTGCGCTAGTTACTGTACACCTCACCGGGCCATGAGGTGTAGACTTTTCAAAGAAAAATGGTCCGATTATAAACCCTGCTGTGAATCCACACCATACTGTAACGTACGGACTTTGTAGTGGTCTTTTTTTATGCAGCAGATGGACTAGAAGTTCCCCATAATCTGCAGTTTTGTGCATTTACAGCCCCATGAAGAGTGAAATGTGTCTCATCAGACCACAAGATCATTGGAGCCCATGTATCGTCATGTTCCATACGAGCCAGAAATCGTAGAGCAGTCTATTCGTTGTTGCTGATCACAAGACTTTAGTTCTTGCACTATGTGAATCTTGTATGGGACCAGCGTAAAATTATTCGAAGCACTTTACGTACAGTAGACCAAGGAAGGTTCAAGTCTCTTGACACACCTCTGGCAGTACTGACTGGTAGTGTTTCTCATTCTGACCATTGCAACCGCCACTTCCTTCACTTCCTCCGTTCCGATACGTGGTCGTCCCCTGCCTGGAAGTACACCTAACTCCCCGCTCGCTTCAAATTTCTTTATTAGTTTTCGAAGCCCCACTGATGTCAAAGATCCTTTACGCAAACCTTTAAGTTTCCGATATTCACGTAATGCTGCTTTAGCGTTACTATTATTCTGGTAGAATATTTTTTTCTAAAAGAGGAGCACGTTCCTGTTTTGTAAGAGCCATAATGATTATTTGACGGTGGCTTTTGCCTTTCTGCTTTTATCTAACAGAATGTCATTTTGGTGAGCAGCGTGCCTTGAAGTACTGACTTGAAGTATTGACAACTTTTACTTGTGTCCAGCGCCGTTTTTACCCTTGGTGGCGGAAATTTGAGCATTTTTTTTTTTCCCTCCTACAATCTCTTCCCCATACCCTAAATGACATGCTCACCGATTTTTACAGCGCTAACTCTAACCGTTTTGACCCTAGGATCTCATGAATAGGGAAACTTATTTTATAACCACCCGGTACTTCCATATGATCTACGGGAAAACAGTCTGTGTCTCTAATTAAAAGTTGAGCAATTTCATTTAATAAAAACAAGCCGCTACTATAAATTTTTGTTGAATATCGAAACTATTCTGGCTACATTTTACTGTTGTAAGCTCAGAAAAAGGCAGTGACTGTAGAAAAGAAAAGATTTTTAAGGGTTTTTAGAATTACACAAGCTATCTTAAACTTTTTAAAGGAATCAATTTTTTTTAATAAGGTGAACTGTATGCAAAAATTTTCCTGGTTCACCTTACTTTGTATTTTCATTTAAGTAAACTGCAACTGCTACGTTCTCTATAAATATTTCTCACCTGTGAGAGTGAAAGTAAGGGGGACTCTTCAAAAGTTTAAGATTGGTTAAAAATAGTAAATGGATTTAAAAAAAGATAGGGTAGATGATTTATAGGCGTGTCGCGACAGTTCCCTTGAAATTTAATTGGGTCTCTATTAAAAAGATGGAAGAATGCTGCATAATTGTTCTGCATATTGCGGAACAATGCGTATGTAAATTCCCATAAATAAAACACCTTTGAGCACAACTTAATTTACACAATTATGCAGTTGTATAATTGTGAAAGTTAAGTTACACAATTGAACAAGTTGATCAAATAGGACAATTGCTATTGTTTGACCGGTGAAAGCTGAGCGAGTTGCACGCAACACTGGTTCATTCTGTTGCTGCATGTGGTAGAGATCACATTGCTTGCATAATGAAATGTCTGTAAATTAGCATGATCAAAAAACCTGCTTCTTAAATTATTAGTATCGTAATATTTTCTATTATTCGTTGTATGGTATGCACATGTTAGTGGCATCTGTATGCTGCAGTTTTTCAGAGCTTTATGAAGCCCTGACGCAGCCAGTTGGTCGTTGCTAGAGTACAATAGGATGTGTTTGAGTTGACGGTAGTTCAGGACAACGTGACTGTAAATATGGATAATGATTGGATTCTTGTCGACGTATTTAGTTGTAAAATTCTCTGCCCTATGTGGTCGTACCGGATTTGAGACAGAACATTTAAGTTTGTTAGTCTAATTCAATACATGGTACAGTAACACTTTAAGGAAGTTGGAGACTTGCCACGTATGTGCTCTCAAATGTGACGAGCCTTTACACTTGGTGTGTATGTATTTTATAATTGTAAGTTGGAAACTTATTGTTGCTGATTAGATATTTGCAAAATCATTGCATGTGCGGATAGCGGAAGACTTTTTTCCAGTCAGCTGAGAAGTGAAAACATTTTCTCACTGCGATTTTTCGCAGTGAGAAACTTTTTTCCCGGGTAAATAAAAATTATTTAGTTTATAGATTTTATTTTTTTTTATCCCTCATTCACACCTTCAACCCCACTCCAACCTAAATAGAGCTTCTAAATGATAAAAAGCTTTAGAAACACCAATAATTATATAAATGTAAAAATTCATCAAGCACGCTATCCTTTTAATTTAATTTATGAAATAGTGAAATATCGATTCAACTCGTTTTGATAATGAGTCATATGAATGCTGTGCCAATGTTAAAAAATGTATTTTCCTTCTTTTCTAATAAAAATGTACTTTTTTTGGTCAAATAGCAATTTCATAAATGTTAAAGCGAAGAATTGTGAGTTGCTCATTGTTAGAGCGTGGAGTTTTCCATATGAGGGATCCATACGATGAAAAAAAAACTTTTTTTTCCCTTCCTAAGAGAAAAATACACTGCTTTGAATAAACAGCAGGCTACTAAATCAATATTTGAAGTAGTGCACATTACGATAAAACTCCATGTGAAGCTTTAGAGTGCTCTGTTTGAGAGAAGACATGTTGTGAACTAGGGAACACGGGATTTGGTACACTATAACCAAAGTAGTCAGAGCGCCAAACAAAAAATTTATCTTGCTAGTTGAAATAGCTCAATACCAAGACAGAAAAATCTATCCCATTAAATGGATAAATTTTCCTTTTCTAATAGAAAATTTAGTTTGTGTTTGGTGATAGAAATTTTGTTTATTTGAAGTACAGTACTGACACAACTCGTTATAGAGGCGAAGAGTGTTAATACAACAAAATTGTCGTTCCGAAATCCTTAAGTGGCCCAGGTTTCCTGAGTTTATATTGTAGTTTTCAATAATAATGAAAACATGTGTATACGCATTGGTCCGTTTAAGTGTATTCTAATTTTATACTTAATAACTTTTTATTTAATTATTTTTATACAGCATTCCAGGTAGCTGCGAAATCTAATATTATAGATATTAAATTTAATAAAAATTCGTTCACTGGAGCACGAGATGTCTTAAAAACTTAACATTACGAAAAATGCGCATTTAAAATGCTTTGAGAACGTTAACTATTTAATGTTTAACGATATCACCTGCTGAAAATCCAGTAATAGGATCATCAAATGAAGTATCTCAGGAATTAAACTTCGTTTGATAATACTGTTGCTGGATTTTCAGTAGGCGATACCGTTAACATACGCTGAAAATTTGGTATCGATCCGATTTTTCCTTAAAGTCATGCCCAAACATACTTTCATTATATGCTTTGTACGGATAACTTTGAGATATGTATGAAAATTTATAAATAGATATTTATAAATTTCTATAAATATCTATTTATTAAATACCTGTAAATATCTATTTATTAAACTATGGACCCTAGTACTCCAGGCCCATTTGTCACTATGAAAATTTATATTTCTATTTGTTCCAATTGTAATCAAATTGGAATGGCTCGACAAGTCTTTGTAACAGAGCCAAGTTTAAAATTTCATGAAAATCAGTTCATTATGTGTTGAGTTGTCATATGTAGACAGATGGGCATGCTGAAACATTATGCACTTCCAAACATGCCTAAAATTTTTGGTTTTCAAAGTGCCAGCTTATCTGTCGAACTGGTGGCTGAATTCCAAAGTAAAAAAAAAAAAAAAAAAACTAGTGAGGCTTCCTGTGAAATATTTTTAAACCTAAACTTTTCTTGAACTTAAAGTTTGCAAATCATATGGCTGGTCAAACCATTTAAATCTATTTGTGAGGGGGGGGGGGGTAATACTTGTCTTCGATGCATTCAAAAAAATAAATATTTTAGTAGTAACTGATGGGCAGTTACCGTGCAGCTCTTTATTATGTTCCATCTAAAAGTTAATTAAAATTATCGAAATACTTAAAAGTTATAAAACTTAAAAGTAATGCCCTTAAATTCAGCACTGCCAGCGACAATGCTGAACTTAAGGGCATTACTAATGACTTTAAAACCAAATTTCTGTATTTTTTTATGAGTTCTAGGTTTTGTTGGTGGGTTTGAAGGAAAGGTTTGTGAAGAATAAATGAATTGCTTTTAAAACAGAAATTCTTAAATATATTCGTACATGTATCCGTTCTTACCTTTCCTAAAAGTTCAGGAAATTCATTCATGCTGGGTGTGCATTCAGTTATTTAGACACGTATATTTAATCAGAGCATGAGCAATGAGAGGATCTTAACTCGATCGTAGTACTAGCATTTACAAATTACTTTCCCTTTGCATGAGTAGATAATAACTATTACTCTGGTTGTTACTTCTATTATACTTTATTATACGCCGCACATTTCTTATCTATATGATATTTCTAGTCGTGCAGCTTCTGCATGGCACTATTTTTGGACCTATTCAATATGTCGTTATATAAATAGCCAGCTTAAAAAAAAAACAAGTATTTCTTAAAGTAATTTCTTTTCATGTTACTGATTTATCTAAAGCAATTTTCTCCAATTTCTGTTGGCAGCCTACCAATTTTTTTTTATGAGTCAAATTTTTTGTGTGTCACGAAATGTCATTATTAGCTGATCTGATATAGCATAGATGAAAGGAACTGGAGAAATGGAATATTTTGTCTGTCGAGTATTATGCAATATCTTATCTTTGCTTGTATAGTTGAATAATGAAAGGGAAGTTTATCTACCTTAATTTTAGTCAATCTTTTTTTCCCTATATATTTTATTGTAAAACTCAATAACAAGTAAATTGAAATTGTAGCATTCTAGTGATATATGGTTTATGGCCTTTCAGACAAGTAAATTTACATAACCCTAGCTTTCTACGATTGCATTTCATTTTTTCTTAAAAAAATCTTATCAATAATTATCTCAGCATGACTCGTTGCACAGAACAACTAGAAACGCAAACCTCAAGGGAAATTCATAAGAACACACAGTAAAGGCATCGATGGTTAATCCATTTTACCAAGGAAATCAAGAACAAACAGCACAATATAGGCATAATAAATATCTTTAATTTAAAAGAGCGTAAAGAATTTTAAAAACGAACTTTTTCAGAAATGATAATTAGGCAAAATTCTGGAATGTGAACTATATGATGAAAATATATTTTAGTGCTTCCATCATTTCCGGGCGCCTCCGTAGCCAGGTGGGAAGGAGCAGCAACAGTGCGTAGCACACGCTTCTTGATTAGACCGGGGTTCGAGCCCGTCACCACCAAATACGGAGGATGCGGAAAGGTCAGGAATGATCACCGCATATTCACGGAGCAATATGGCCTTAGTTGCTAATGCTCCTAAAAACCAAATAACAACAACCATCATTTCCGGGGGGTATCAAAAGGTTCGTACCCTTACCTTGAAATAATAGCCCTAGAAAGATGAAACTTCACAGGAACTTTAATCCTTTTCTATGTACTCTTCATGTATAGTAACAGATTTCACCCATCTGTGGATCAGTTGTTTAATACCTTGATCATAGAAGTCCGCACTTTTGGCCTGAAACGACGATTCCATTTCATTGATGACTTCCTGAGACAAATCAAAGCGGCGTCCAAGCAATGGTCTATTCATTTCTCGAAACAAGAAGTCTGACGGTGCTAGGTCAGAAGAATAGGGTGGATGCTGTAGTAGTTCGAAGCCACACTGGGCAACAAAGTTGGTGGTGGCAGCAGCCATGTGAGCCGGTGCATTGTCTGACAGAAGACAGACACTCTTGGTTAACATTCCACGCCTTTTCACCTTCAAAGCATCGCGTAACTTTTTTTTTCAAAATATTTCTGTAGTATTCTCCGGTAAGTGTGGAACCACGAAGTAGGTAATCTGTCAGGATAACCTCTTTTTTTCTGTTCCGAAACACGAAAAACATCACCTTCTTCGCAGATGGAGTGATCTTTGCCTTTTTGGGAGGTGGGGATGAGGTGTGCTTCCACTGCTTTGACATGTCTTGAGTCTCCGGATCATACTGGTATACCCAGCATTCGTCATTTGTCGCCAACTGATCAAAAAAGTTCTCAACATCTGCATTACACAAATCCAACAGTTTGCGAGAACATTGCATTCGACATTGCTTTTGCAAAGGCATCAGCAATTTTGGAACCCATCGTGCGGAGACCTTAGACATATGCAGGTGGTCATGTAAAATAGTCTGCGCGGGTAGCACAGTGGTATCGTCACCGTCCTCCCCACACCGGGTGGAAAAGGCCCGGGTTCGAATCCCGTCGATGACGCGAGGAACTTTTAATAGACTTTTTTCACCCCGTGGCTGAGTTAGTCGGTCTGAGGCGTAGATAGCAAAGTTTTCCCTCCAGAAAACTGAGGTTTTTCGTCTAGAAAAACAGACAAATGACCATAGACCACACGCAATTAACAGACATAAGACACACAGCACGAAAATATTCGGGTGGCCTAATATAAAAGTGTGGTTTTTGGTCATGTAAAATGCTGTGGGCCGACCCATAACTAATTCCCACTGCATTTGCGATTAAATGAATTGTCACACGTCTGTCATTCAGCACCAGCTGCTCAACCTTTGCAACCTCTCACTGTTTGTGGATGTTGAAAGTCTTCCTTCTCTTGACTCGTCAAAGACACTTGTACGACCACACTGGATCTCCCGTTTCCACTTTTTTACAGTGTCATAGGATGGACAATTCTG
The DNA here is from genome assembly GCF_048544385.1 of Mastigoproctus giganteus. Classification (NCBI taxonomy): domain Eukaryota; kingdom Metazoa; phylum Arthropoda; class Arachnida; order Uropygi; family Thelyphonidae; genus Mastigoproctus; species Mastigoproctus giganteus. The sequence goes on from NC_143578.1 coordinate 65,116,453, forward strand.
TCCATATATAACTTTCATTTCTTCATCAGTTTCCTGAGCTTTCTTGCCCTGTAAATGCAGGAACGTAATCACTGTTCGACACTCCACTTTGTCAATCATAGCGTTCTTCCTCAGATTCCTGGGTCCACCTCTGGTGTACGATCACTTACGGGAATGAAATTTCACATGTTAGTTATTGAATATGTAGAAAACTTATATTAAAAACGGCATCTTCCTACTGTTGTTTTATCTAGGTCAGGGTACGAACTTTTTTATACCTCCTGGTAGCTCTCTCTGTAACTATCAATTGCCAGTTTAACCGGAAAAACAGCCAGAAGGGTATATATATATATATATATATTAGACTCCGTTAAAAATTTGTAGGTTAGATTAGGTTAACATTTACTAAGATTAAACTAACAGTTCTTTTAAGAATTCATGTATAGTGTAGGTTGCTTTATAGGTATTCGTATTCACTGCAGTTTTATATTGTTTGTAACTATAGTGTATCAGCTAAACTTGGCTTACCATTTCAATGTCGTTTGCTATGGACATTTCTCCGATGAATTTCATTTGATACAGTTTTTAAAGAGGACGTTGTTAGTGGATTTTCTGCTTCTTTATTCCTTTCTCTCGGGTTACTGATGGGTATCTGTTAATTGTACATGTGTGATATCCAGGTTCTGTAGAATCTGACTCTTCAGAAAGTAAATAATCGATGAATTACTTAATCTATTTTAGGAGCCAATATTGGGAAATCAGTAAACGCTCTATGTTAGACGCCGGAGCTAATGACCGTATAAGTTAGGAATATAGAGTGGTAAGAATCATGTGTCTGGCGATGTATTTAATTGACATGATCACGTGATTCAGCTCTTGCTTAAGCCCTGCTTTTATTGTTTATTAAATAAATAATTTTTTGTCAACCTTTTACACATGAAATGCATGCGTACGTACGAGTTGAAAAAAGACGAGCTTGAAGACTGTACTGCTGCTTTTATGTTGTTCATCAAGCCTTATTGTGTGCATGTGTTATTTTTTTTTACTTGTGTTAGTAAAACTTTTGTATGTATGTTTATTTCATTTTCGTATTGTAAAATTTTTATATCGATGTAAGCCCTTCTAGTCATATGCCCGTACAAGGCGGGTCTCTCTTACTTGTGTGTGTGTGTGTAAAAGGTTTTATTTATTTATTTATTTATTTATTAACACACAACTGTATATACATTCTCAAGTTATCTTAATCAATTTACATACAATATTAATCAATTTATATACAATATTTATATACAGATTTATATACATGCTCTTATATATACTGTAGTCTTTCTGTACATTGATTGTGTGTGTCCTGATATGAAGGGTGGCTCCTAGACACAAGCCCATCTCCACCTTTTACTCCTGAGAAAGCTCAGAACGTCTGCAAGACAGGCCTGAAAAAAAGAGCATTATGTCAGGCCATTTTGCCACCAGGGATTAACTAACACCTGGATCCACCATTCTCTATGTGTGCGGTAGGTGCAGGATTTGTGCATTACAGCACACATAGAGAATGGTGGATCCAGGTGTTAGTTAATCCCTGGTGGCAAAATGGCCTGACATAATGCTCTTTTTTTCAGGCCTGTCTTGCAGACGTTCTGAGCTTTCTCAGGAGTAAAAGGTGGAGATGGGCTTGTGTCTAGGAGCCACCCTTCATATCAGGACACACACAATCAATGTACAGAAAGACTACAGTATATATAAGAGCATGTATATAAATCTGTATATAAATATTGTATATAAATTGATTAATATTGTATGTAAATTGATTAAGATAACTTGAGAATGTATATACAGTTGTGTGTTAATAAATAAATAAATAAATAAATAAAACCTTTTACACACACACACACAAGTAAGAGAGACCCGCCTTGTACGGGCATATGACTAGAAGGGCTTACATCGATATAAAAATTTTACAATACGAAAATGAAATAAACATACATACAAAAGTTTTACTAACACAAGTAAAAAAATAACACATGCACACAATAAGGCTTGATGAACAACATAAAAGCAGCAGTACAGTCTTCAAGCTCGTCTTTTTTCAACTCGTACGTACGCATGCATTTCATCTGGGAAACTATCAGAAATAATTTTAGGGCATTATTATAAGATGCATGTCATAATTATTTATTAAGTTTATAGTTAAGTGCGTGAAAACCTATCCAGAGATTTTATTCTATTCTCGTACATAGATTTGGCCTCCATTCTGAGCCTAGATAATTTTTGTTATCGACTTTCTAAATGACATTAACAAAAACATTTTTTTCTTTGAATTCTTTTGATAAAGGCGTTGTTTTGTTATGATTTGTTTATCGAGAATCAATAATTTATTGATATTTAACCGTAATGATTTCAGATCTTTTACCACCATGACTCTACGTCTGAGAAGCTCCAGTCGCCTGATGTAAATGCTGTTGTGTATTTTCCGCAATGGTTCAACGCAGCAGCGAAGGAGAACCCAGAAAGCATTCCATCACCTTTGGGGGTGTTTTCCGGGTTCTATGGAGAAATTCCTTACTAGATAAGGGTATTGATTTTGGATACCCAGCGTTGAGTGCCCTCCTAGTACTAGTTATTATATGGGAAGTGATCAGCTAGTTTGTCATTGCTGAACTTCCTTTGATGGATGGGTATTGTCGGCAGTGATTCGTAAGCATTTTATTGATGAATTTTTTTAAAAAATTTGGTTTAATATCTTCAGGATTAGTTAGGGTTTTTGACCTTAGTAAGTGATTCACCAGAAATTTTTTAAGCTTGTGGTACGTAGGTGTGTTGAATGCTTTTGTTGAAGTGCTATCCTAATGCATCAATGATAATATGGCTAGAGATTTTGATGATTGAATAGTGTGATCCCATCAGAATGGCTCTAAGATAAAATATTGTTTACCAGATGGTGCTTCAGTTTTTATATTTGTTAAAGTTACCATTCCCTGCTTTGTGTTGTATGTTAGGTTTAATTGCTTCACTGAAGCATGCTTTTGTTTGAAGTTGGTTTTAACTATCTTGTCCAGTTTTTGCGAAATCATATCCTCTACTTCCTGTACTGGCACGTCGCATAGATGGAATTAATCTTATGTAACTTGCCAATCCAGATAACATGTAGCTCATAAAAAACATATAATGAATTTCGCGAAGGTGATTTTTCTTCTGTCTTTGAAAGACTGTTGATCCTTCTCTGGAATTGATATTCATCATTATAGATATTTTAAACAACCGCCGTTATAAATGGTGGAATATTATGATATTCAACCATGGGTGGTACACGAGATCCTTTTGAGAGTAGGAAGTAGGAACTCTTAAGGGATGTTTTTTTCTTTTCACTACAGTCATGCAGGTTATACTGTATTTTTGGTTATACTGTATTTATTTATAATAAACTCCAAGCTCAGTTAACTTTAAAAGAGAATCCTTCAATCCCCCACCCCCTTTTATACCGGTGAGGTACGAGATTTTGAAAATAAGATTTAAGATTAGTATTAATAATAACAAATAGTGCAAGAAGAAAGCATCAGAAAAAAATAAACCTTCCCTCATCACCTGTCCACACACTCCAATGGTTTGTCTAGTTCTTCCTTGAATTTATTCAAACTACCCACTTCCACAACAACAGATGGAAGTACTTAAATTTGATTCTTTTTATATATATTCTTGTCTAGTCGCAGAACTAGATTTATTATATTTTAAAAATGAAAAAGGAGAGTGCTACATTTTTTAAGATTCGTGCTGGTTTCTTGATCCCATGCCAATTGGAATACACTTAGCGGCGTATATGAACCCTGTAACGTAAGTAGACGGAGTATCACGTATGGGTAACTTTCATGAGGAGAATTGTATATAGGACAAACGAAAAGCAAAAAGGGAAAACTATAGTGAAGGATCACTCGGGTTATATAGAATACGCAAGCAATGACAAGTTCAGTTTTAAAATAATAAACCTGGGCATGAAGAAATTAAGAAGCAAATAAAAAAGAAAGTAAAGTATATTGTATCAACAAGTGAGAAAAATAAACAAACTAAATACGAATAACGATAGATTCTAATTGAGTTCGCATCTGTCATTAGTTATTCGTTAATCATCATTGATTCGAATTGAGTTCGTTTATTTAATGATGAACTCACTTGTATGTGCAGTAAATTTATTACTGTTTACGTAATAGTAAAATTTTTTGTACATATAAAAAGCGATCTCCTTAAATTGTTAAAAATGTTCTTCGAGACTAGTGGGTCACACTATTAATGATAAACAAATTCTTGCTAGGGGCGACGTTGCCCTACATATTTGTTCCAATAACAAAACCAAGGAGGTTCATTCACGTTGCTGTGATTACTGTAGACACAAATACAGAAAAATTAATATTCTGTAGTTTTCTTTTTTTGTCAGAACCTGTTTTGTTAGAGTATTATATTGAGTATGGTATATGAATTAAAATTCAAATTTATAGCGCCATGTTGTGAGATAAATTTTTATTAATGTCACTGTTTCTGTATAGTTAATACTTAAATTATAATTGAAGTTCAATCTTTTCTGTAATTTCTTTTAAGAGATTTATTGAGATTGCAGTACAGTAACAGTCGTACAACAAAATTTTGTGCCTCTTTGCCAAAAGGGTGTTTTTAATGCGCAGAGTGGTTCAGATATATAATTTAAATTGTTTTGAAAATTAAAATTGCACCTCTGTTCAGATACCCTTTATAAATCAGATTTTTGGGTTTTTACGAACAAGTATTAAAGTAGCCGCACTCAAATAAATACTGTGGATATATTTCACTTATAAACAGTTATAAGTGAAGCGGACGACACGCACAAAGGATTTTCCAAGGAGGTTGAAAACGTAGTCCCAAATATGCTGCCGCCAAGGCACGGAATTCCTGAAGAAAATCAGACGCAAGGCAGCAAAGTTACTTATTTCATAAAAGTTAAAAAAAACCCTGAATGATAAAAGTGGGCCTGATACACTGGGTAATTATAATAGAAGTTACTGAAACACGCAAATCCAAGCACAAACTATTTTCACCATGTTTGATGAGACTAGATGTAATATTTGAATAGTTGATTTAATATCAGCTTTAATTATTCCAGAGTGTGAGGGTGGTTAGTGTATAACATGATCAAAAGTTTGTGGATTTACTGTCTTGAAATTGCAATATCATAGAGAGTTGTAACATGTTCAGCGACTCTTCCAGACACACTAACGCACGAATCACCCTTTATCTGCAGGTAGTGCAAATTAGCTTGCGTTGAATTGAAGATGCATTGTGTGTTTCGTTCCATTTTAAAATAAGTGATTTACTCATAAGCAGTAATTTCCATCGAATTTTGCTTCAAATTAGGGACAAGTGCAACAGAAACCAGTTTTGGGACAAGATGCTTTGTGCGTGTCGTTCGAAGGCTTCAGTGCTTCGCAAAATTTTAAAGAGGGGTCGCTTGTCTATCGAAGATTATCCTCGCTTTGGCCTTTCAGCTGTCACCTTTCAACTTCAGAAACAAATGACTCAGTTGCCCATGTTCGTGATCAGAAGTTTAACTAAACGCTAAGTTGCTAGTGAATTGGCATTTCTTATGGAGCATCAAGCAATTTTAACACAATTTGGGAATGCTCTGCATTTCAGTCAAATGTGCCTCACTTCCTCAACGATAATAACAAAGATTGGCAAGTTCTTGCATCCAGGATCTTCGCTAACGTATCCACACTTTGTTTCTTCCGTCACTACTGACTGGTGACTATTCATACGCCCATGAATAGTCACTACTGGTGACTATTCATAGGCGTATGGCTTTGACCCGGATACAAAGTTCCAGTCCTTTCAATAAAAGACTCCGTCTTCTCCAAGACTCATAAAAATAATAAGACGATCTCAATGCGAGAGATCATTCTTATGCTATTTTTTTTGACTGACAGGGTATTCTTCATTATCAATTTGTCCTGCATGGTCAAACGGTTAACCAGGAATACTACCAAACGCCTTTATGGCTATTAGGCGCTGTATACCTCTTGTGAGAGACGTTTCAAGTTGTTTCAGCCATAGTATTATCCAATTCATCCTTTTCATATTTGTGCCTTGGAAGTGGCATGTGCATATCTCCCATCATGATGGAGTCTGCATTTGTTTTTAAGTTTGAGACGAACCATGTGAGGAGTTCATTTCTGGCTTTGCTGTCATGGTTGGGTTGAAACGTATAGAATGTAGATTTGCATGTTCTCTTCGCCATCTTTGAAGGTGGCGGAAACTGCTTAAAATTTTCGGAGTGCGAGTCCTGATTTTTAACTATAGAGAAATTTTTCTTGTAGAGCGTCATTTCTCCTCTGCCTCTTTTGTTGTCTCTTCATCTTGCAATATATTTGTAGCTCAAACTGTCTGATAGAGCATTCAGCTAACTGTTATTTTGGAGCGAGGTCTCTGTCAGACAGATTAATTCGTATTCTGAGTTTAATAGAAGGCTCTGCAAAGTGTAAAGTTTATTATATATGCTTGCTAAAAGAACACCTTGTAGAAAAAGAGACGCCTATTTTTTTTTTCCCCGAGTCAGGTGAGTAGTTATTAATTGCTACTGCTTTGCTATGGCTGATGTTTGAAGGAATGAATCCTTGTCTCTATCTTATTAAAATGATTAATTAAGCACAGCTTTATATATATATATATATATATATATATATATATATATATATATATATATATAGAATATCATTAGAAAAAGTAAATCAATCCAATAATAAGAATACCATCAAGGACTTAAGAAAACGCAAAAAAAAAAAAAAAAATTATTATTATCGCTTTTTACCGACAATCTAGATGACTTCAACTGGGGCCAACCACCCAGAATGAAGGCAAAAAACGACAAGAAGTTCTCTGTTTCTGTGATGATCAATATATGCTAAGTAATTTAAATCTAAACCAAATATAAACCAGTATAGACCGAACATAAATCGAATATAAATAAATCGAATGAAGATAATTAATTAAGAAAAATTTTGAAATATTAGAATCAAAGGTAAGAAATATAAGTAAAATATAAATGTAAGCATATATTAATCATCGTTGACCCGACAGAGAACGTAATTTAAGGATTAAAACAAGATTAAATATATAATACATACTACATTTGACCGTATCTAGGACATAATGTAATAGTCGTCAAAATAATATGTGGTGCCCCCTATGTGATGGATACGGTAAAAATAAATAATTAAATTAAATTAACGCAAAGAGAAACATGCAGATAGTAAGAAGAAAAACTAAAGGAGTAGGAAAAATAGAACCTGAACTCCACAAAGGCGAAAAATAGTGGTATAGATAAGAAATAGTTTCTCCTACTATTTAAAAGAGAGTTTTAAAAGAATAGTTTCTCCTACTATTTCTTATCTATACCACTATTTTTCGCCTTTGTGGAGTTCAGGTTCTATTTTTCCTACTCCTTTAGTTTTTCTTCTTACTATCTGCATGTTTCTCTTTGCGTTAATTTAATTTAATTATTTATTTTTACCGTATCCATCACATAGGGGGCACCACATATTATTTTGACGACTATTACATTATGTCCTAGATACGGTCAAATGTAGTATGTATTATATATTTAATCTTGTTTTAATCCTTAAATTACGTTCTCTGTCGGGTCAACGATGATTAATATATGCTTACATTTATATTTTACTTATATTTCTTACCTTTGATTCTAATATTTCAAAATTTTTCTTAATTAATTATCTTCATTCGATTTATTTATATTCGATTTATGTTCGGTCTATACTGGTTTATATTTGGTTTAGATTTAAATTACTTAGCATATATTGATCATCACAGAAACAGAGAACTTCTTGTCGTTTTTTGCCTTCATTCTGGGTGGTTGGCCCCAGTTGAAGTCATCTAGATTGTCGGTAAAAAGCGATAATAATAATTTTTTTTTTTTTTTTTTTTTTTTTTTTTGCGTTTTCTTAAGTCCTTGATGGTATTCTTATTATTGGATTGATTTACTTTTTCTAATGATATTCTATAGACATTGTGGGTGTATTGCATGATTGCTTGCAACTGCATTAACCCATAAATATTAGTTATTGTCTTTTAACTTTCTTGCTTTGCTTTATTTCTTGCTTTCCTTTTATCACTAATATAACTATTAATATATATATATATATATATATATATATATATATATATATAAACGTTGAGAAACGCCGTACTAGACGATCCATGCTTCGCAGAGAAAGAATAATCCGGACTTTTTATATCCTTTTGTAATAATCACTTTCATTTTACACATCACTTGCCTCTTCCAACGTCAAGCAAGTCAGCCACCGATATGCGGCCGTCTGAATAAGATAGAGAATTATGTATGATTAAAGCCCGGATGCTTAACGCTAATAAGGGTTACAAAAGGAAAATAAGCTGAAATAGAGAAATTGCTCATGGATTATAAAACTCAGGGAAAAAAGTACTTATGGCTATTTTAAACGAACCTTAATATATATTCGTTAACTTAATAACAAGAAGAATTAATAACAATTTTTCAAATTGGAAACTTTGTCTTCTGTTTGAGAAACCATATTCAATGAGAGAGAATTTTCCTTCTACTTCAACTGAGGGAGCGTATTTAAAACATATTACATTTACGGAATTCGCACCTACTCAGAAAAAGTAACTGAGAAATAAATTCTACAATTTATTGATCAACAAACACACATGTAATTTTAACAACTATATCGATTTAATCCGAAAACAACTTGTGCGTTTATGACAATATGTATTTTTGTTCACCTTACATATAAATTATCTGTTTGATTTGTTAATATGTGGTTATGCCAATCACACAGTTTTTGCACTGTAGAAACTATGTGATTTGCATATCATTATGGTTCAGCATTTTTATAATACAGGAATGCGCACCCTCTTGATAATGATAGTATATACAGTAATAGTAGCAAAATCAAGGTAATGGCATTATATATAGTGGCTACGTGCGGAAAGAGGCTATGCCCGATATGTACAGTCATTTTTTTTAGCTTTCGCTGCTCGAGAGCTCTGCTCTGAGTTTGTCTACTTTAGCTTACTGTCCCGTCTCACATGTGTGCGTATCTCGTCATTCTTCAAGCATACTCGAAACCTGAGTCTAGGTAGTGTCGTACACTTTAAATAAATAAATAAAAAAGCAATATACTTCTCTATTGGAGAAGTGCTTTTTGTTTACATTAGTGCAATACCAAGGCAACCCGTGGCGAAGTGTCTCCACAATATGAGATTGATGCACTAAGTAGAAAATCCAGTTTTAGTGTGTAGAACTGACTGTGCGAAACAAAACTAACAGTTCCAAAAAAAAAAAAAAAAAACTTATACCAGGCGCTGCGTGGTCGGTATGCAAAGAAACTCTTACGGCATGTGACCCACAGATTTTAGATACGATAAAAGCAGATGCGGCCACGTGGTTGTAAGCAAAAAGTTAACATACTGTATACTGCAAATGAAATGTCGTGTTTTGTAGGGTTTTTTCTTAACAAAACACCTGTATATGGTTGTGCCATATTCACGTGCTTCGTGTAGTCAGTTAAGGCTTGAAGTAGTCGAGTGATTAACTCAAAACTACAGTATGATACGCGTTTCGTTGACCAGGTGTAAGCTGAAGTGACTGGGCATTGTGTGTATCTGTAAGCAGTCTCAGTGGTTCCCCACAAAACCGTGAAGTGTTACTGTGAAGAAGCAAAATCTGCCAAGGCCAGATGAGGGTGTGAGTATAATATGTGTATCGTGAATTGTGTTGTTCATCTGGCCACTTAGTGAAAGGTCCCACGCCACGAAGTGGCATTCCAGAATGGCATGAGGACAGCAGGAAGGCAAAGTTAATAATGCAAAGATGTAGAGAAGGAGAGAGGGAGATTCTGAAGAGAGAAACACTGTCGATCAATGGGTAGAGCAGGAATGAGACTGGCCTTAGATATTCCACGCCAGAGAGGAGGCGTCAGCAGATACAAAGTCCTATCCCAAAGGGTTTGCCAAGACACTGAGCCAGGAGATTTCATTGGCGAAATACAAATAACGCCAGCAGCCATTTGCCCCTTAACCATGCATATAAGTGTTCCTAGGTCTATTTAAAAAACACTCAAAAACCTGGTCGTCATGTCCGCCCCCTTACGATGATACCTGGATACGATAGTGATTGACTGTGTGGATGCATGTAACGCAAACACAAACTAGTGTCTTTTTTTTTTTTGTTGGAATTAATCGTTTGCGCCATTTGCTTCAGCATGGTCTGGCGCCTCCGTAGCCAGGTGGGAAGGAGCAGCAGTGCGTAGCACACGCTTCTTGGTTAGACCGGAGTTCGAGCCCGTGACCACCAAATACGGAGGATGCGGAAAGGTCAGGGAATGACCACCGCATAATCCCGGAGCAATATCTTCGTTGCTAATGCTCCTAAAAACCAAATAACAAACAAACAAACATCAGCATTGTCTATATATTGCATTTACAGATTTATAATTTGTGCGATTCATGATTTTTCACCCACCTTTCCATCAGTGGATGGTTTTCAAACTCTTACTCTTAAACTATTTGGATCTCGTTTATTGAGATGTTATTCTTTTGGGTTATTTGGTATATCCTGCAGTCGTAGATATACGATGAACATTCTTAAATAATTTGAACTCAAGGAGGGGATCAGATATTATGTGGGCAAACATCACTAGAACCATTGTGATGTTTTGCATACTAAGTACTTACTTGATTGATGTGTAATGAAATTGGTAGTTTTCTCATTGAACAATTGATATGGCGTTGGCTATTTCTGACTTTTTTGTGAATTGCTATTCTTCCTATTTACCAAAAAGTTGATGATCTCAGATTTTAAGGATTGTTGCCCTTATCGGCATTTTTTTTTTTTTTTTTTTTATCCCTCCTCCATTCGACTCTGCATGTATAATTCACGAAACAATATTTACTCGGCCGCAAATGCCATTAGCGGGACATTATCGTTAAATTCTCTTTTGATGATTCATATGTGATCCGAGTTCAACTATAATGGAAAGAGTGAAGGGAAAAGTTTCATTGAACGGATTTAGTAAGTAAAACTTAACAATGCTAAACAAGAAGTGGGTGAGGATTAGCCTGGACTTCTGCCGTGTGGGCTTGTAAGTTCATGGTTGAACCTTGCGTATACTCGTTTAAATGTGCTCGCAATATTTTGGGGTACTGGGCATATACGTTACGGGCTTTTAAAATTATATTTGCAACTGTAGATTGATTAGAATTCGTAATTAGATCCAAATGTTTAAATTTAGTGCGCTAAATTAGGTAACTGCGATGATGGACGAGCCATCAAAATAAGAAGAGATTGCCAAAAAAGATAAAGTAGTGCGAGTTAAAAGGACCAAGGTCAGTAAACGAAATTTATAGGAGAATGAGGTGATGTGATTCTTCGATTATGCTTTTCTTTTTTTAATAATTATTACTGGATGGATTTATGCAGCTGCCTGCAAAAGATACATTTCTAAAACTCGACTGTAAGTAATAAATGCCTCAAGTTTCAGTAACGAGCAGGGCCTATCATAAGCCTAAGCAAACTCAGCACATGCCTAGAGAACATTTTCCGTTCTCTGGGCAATAGCCAAAATCATATTCAGTAGCGTAACGATGAGCATGAGCACTTTATTCCTTTATAAAATTTGCAAATAAATTATACTTTCAAATTGAAATATTGTAGCTTCTGATCAAAAGGTGCGAGGTCGATGTGTCGAATGTAAAGCAAATTTAATTGCTTTACATTTTTGTATTGACTATAATCCTAATTTTGAATTATACTGTTAATTGTTTTATTATTAAAGTAGGGTCTAGGGGCCCTGGGAAAATATTTTGTTTAGAGCCCAAATACTCCAAAGAGATCCCTGGTAACGAATGATATATTACTCACCTTCCCAAACGAAGTCATTCATCCACTTACCTCCCAGTCTATAATGCCAAATAGAAATTAGACTATTACAAGCTGATATTGAATTTTGTAGAATTGACTTTTGTTGTTTTTGGATTTGCACTGAAGTTTGAAGTTTTGCCTCGAGTTTTATCGTAGAACTCCCTAATACTGTATTATGATGCACGTGAAATAAAATAAATTTACTATTTATACTCCGGGAGTCTGTCAGAAGAGTTCACAGAATTGGATGGACATTGAAAATAAGAAGAGGGAATACAAAGACGTAGTTGTCAGCTTTCTTGTAGATGGGCATGCAAGCCGTTTTTAGTTTACGACTGCTTCCCAAACAGTACATATACACTGTATGTTTTTAGTGCAAGAATATCTCGGGGTAATAGCTTAAATTAAATGGCTACTATTAACCGCGCCAGCTGCATAATGGCAATAGTTTTCTCTTAGACTTTTTCTGTTCTCTAAGATCAGAATGTCCAGGTGCAGATGCGATCTTTACTTTAAGGTTCAGAAATTATACAGGGTGTCTCAAAAATATTGGTGCAAACGTTTGTTACCTACCTCCCCAAACGTTTAGGGGAGGTAGGTAACATATAATGTGAATCGCATAGGAATCCATAACCGGAAACGTCACGGGAAAGTAGTAGCAGAGGCACAAGAAGCAGAAATGACACAAGACAGTAATTAGTGGCAAACATTTATTTGACATAATATTAACAATGGAGTACGAGATGGATGCCTTTCATGATGTTACAACAGATGCTCGAAGGTTCCACCATGAGACTCGATGCATGCGTGACACCGATGTAGCATGGATTGGCGGACACGGTCGAACACATCTGTAATTTCTTTGACAGTAGCAGCAGCGCAGACGAGTCTCGCCACGAGATCCATTTCCGTCTCCACGGGCGATTCATTCACGATAGATCTGAGGCCCCCCACAGAAAGAAATCAAGGCTCGATAAATCAGGTGAGCGTGGGGGCAGGCAATGGGTCCACCACGGCCAATCCATCGACGCCCAAAACGCCTGTTCAAATGATCATGAACACACCTTCCATAATGGGCAGGCGCCCCGGCATGTTGAAACCAAATGTTGCGTCTCACATTTGCTGGAACATCGTCATGTAACCCTGGTAGAACTTGTTCAAGAAAGATCCGATATTTAGCGGAGTTCATGTGGGATGGTAACAGGTATGGGCCGACTAAGCAGTCACCGACCATACCTGCCCACACATTTATTGCGAAGCGATGTTGTGCCGCATGGGGCGCACACCGTGTGGGCCCTCTGCTAATCCATACACTAAGTGCATGTCTGCCAGCAGGTGGGAAGGAGCAGCAGTGCGTAGCACACGCTTCTTGATTAGACCGGGGTTCGAGTCCGTCACCACCAAATACGGAGGATGCGGAAAGGTCAGGGAATGACCATCGCATATCCTGTAGCAATATGGCCATAGTTACTAATGCTCTTAAAAAAAAAAAAAAAACCAAATAACAAACAAACAATGTCTGCCAGCTCACAGTTCGTATATCGATGCATGCTCTTCGTGCAGCGACTACTGCTTGAATGAGTAAACCAGAAATTTTCCCTCTCGCGAACTGATGAACAGTGCTGTGTACCGACTTACGGTGACGTTTCCGGTTATGGGTTCCTATGCGATTAACATTCCTTTAGCTGTTACCTACGTCCCCTAAACGTTTGTGCCAATATTTTTGAGACACCCTGTATATACTGCTGAGATTATTTATAGCTTTGGTGCACATACAAGTTGTTGCATTTTTATATGCACCAAACCGTTTGTCAATGACAAAACTCTTGAGTACTTGAAATAATTCCACACGAGAAAATGGAAATAAAATATATAGCATATTTAATTGTAATTCAAGTTCAGAATGGATTATATTTAGCTTTCCCTAATCTACAATATGTTCAGTAGCAATGGAAGTAATTGTGCCTTTTATTTTTCCAAGTACTGATTAGTATATACACGTATAAATATATTTACAAGCAGATTCTATGTTCAGTCAAATGTTTATATCTCATTAAAACTTTTAAGAACAGAAGCCTCTTGTCATGCCATAACAGTTTATAGTGTCTGCGAATTAAGTTTGTTTTTTTATTCGGTTTGCTCGTGTTTCAGGATGGAAAAAACCCAGGTTTCTGAGTTGGAAAGTCCTTCGGACTTGCCAAGTACTGTCATCACTGACGTGAATCGAAAGATCTATCCAAACGAGAAACAAGTGACGTATTACTACGAGTATATTTCCACTGAACTGCTCAACAAATCCAACACTGAGGCTCGGTGTTGGATTTATTGAGCATTCCGTGATTTTTTTTATTTTTTTTATATGAGGAATTTAACAATAATATCCGTAAAGGTTAGTGTTCTATTTTAGTTTGCTGCTGCATACTTGCATTATAAGACAAATGAAAATAATATATATATGGAATGTAATGTGTGAAAATTTTACAAGTACCGCTTAAGGAAAACTTCATTATTGTAAGTTTAGCTTACTTTCCAAAAATGAAAAACAGTCTTGGGAGATTGGTATAAATGTTTCGCAAATTTGCGTTTACAATTCGATTCAAGCAAAATTTTCAATATATATGAGGGTTATTTCGGTGCCCTAACGAGGGTGGCGGGGAATTTTGATCCACCACCTTCAAGCAAGATTGAAATGTGTTCCCTACCCATCATGTAAGATGGACAAGTCTTAAAAAAGCTGTCACAACAGTACCCCGATTTCGAGAAATAGTGACATTATTCATTATAGTAGAATCTATCAGTTTTACTTAACACCTATTTAAATTAAAATGATTAAATATATTTTCATTATAAAGACTCGAGTATTTTTACTTTTTAGGTCATGAATACTTTAAGGGAGTGGCGCCCAACACCACCAGCTTTTTATCAGAAATTAGCAAAAAAAGTTTTCCACGACCGCAAAGCAGTCATTAAAGACAAAGGTTGGTTAAGATGCTGTTAATTTCTTTAAATATATTGTTCGTAACTTAAGTGTCCCATTACTTTGATAGGATAGTGTATTTTTAATTCCTAAAATCAGTATCAAGAAATATATTAAAACGAATTCATCATATTACCTTTCAGGAAATGTGAAAGACAGTACCTTTCACATTTCGATAAAATAATGATAAAAAGCACAGTTTAGAAGATTTTTATAGTTAGAAATTAAAGTACCGTCTATTTTCTCATAAGTAATTTATAGCAATAGCTTAATTTGTATATATGTATACAAGCTAAATTTTAATATATATTTCAGTAATTTTTATTTCTCTATTTAATTTTTGGATTAATTTGATTTTATATATATATATATATATATATATATATATATATATATATAAATTTATTATATATATCAATATTTATTTTGCTGACATCAGATTTCATTATTTATTAATATTTCATATTTTATTCCCCGTTTCGGAGTTCTGTGTTTAGTAAATTTTTCCCGCCTTTATCTGATGTAGGCTATCGTAACTTTCTTTTAACGTTTTCATGTAATTTTTTAAGCTTTCCGGAGTTTCGAATTGCCATCTTTACTTTTATTTATCATATTAAGAAATATATTAAAACGAATTCATCATATTACCTTTCAGGAAATGTGAAAGACAGTACCTTTAAACAATTAAAATATATATATATATATATATATATATATATATATATATATACAGTATATATATAACGCTTGGATATGCTGCCAAATTTTCTTACTGCTAATTGTTGCCAGCATCCGTTCACCTCACATGACCACCATCCGGGCCTTCTTTATTAATTTTTGTACTAACGTTTTCGACTGAAGAGAGGTAACCTATGCCTGAAAGCTATCGATGTATGTTTATTTTACGTCTTCAATTTTAATAAACCGTTCTACGTTTTAAGAAGTGTAAAAATGGCTGAACAGTGTGTAAGAACTTTGAGAAAATGTAGAAGAAATGCTAATGAAACAGTAGGGGAGAGATCTGGTAGACTAAGAGATCGAAACGAGACTCTACGACTACGAAGATGGACAGAAAACATTGAAGAAAGAGAAGCAAGATTGGAAATGAGAACATGGGCGAAATACCATAAGATTAATCAAATAGAAGTACAGTACCGGATGCGAATAATCAATAAGCTGTAATTAATGTGGAAGAGCATGACATAGAAAATATGTGTTACAACTGTGAGTATTGCAATACAAGATATTGGGGACATGAGTTAAACACATCGAATAAATACACTAAATGCTGTCATGATGGAAAGGTTTCACTCGACCCACTGTTTGACACACCTATCTATCCAGACGAGAGCTGCTTACAGGGGATACACGTAAAGCAAATAACTACAGAGAACATATACGAGAGTCATCATCATCAGCCATTTTCAATCCACTGCAGGATGAAGGCCTCTCCAGCAACTTTCCAGTTCCTTCTGTTTTGTGACATCCATTTACTACCCACAAACTCATGAACCCTTCTGGCACAGAGCCGTCCCGTTGTGGGTGACCCAAAGGTTTCTTGGGAAATAAACTGACTTTAATAATAAAATAATAATTTCATCTGTCCATCTCCGTTGGCTTCCAGGTTTTCTTCTAGCTCCTCTTGGGTACCATTCTGTTATTTTCTTAGTCCATCTGTCATCATGTCTTCGAGCTATGTGTCCTGCCCAAGACCATTTTATTTCTTTTAGTTTTGATAAGAATGTCCTTTACTTGAGTTTTCTGCCTAATCCACGAGTTTCTCTTCTTATCTAACAGTCTGATTCCCAATATAATTCGTTCCATTCTTCGCTGTGTAGTTCTCAGCTTCTCTTCCATTCTTTTGATGAGTGTCCAAGTTTCACTTCCGTAAGTCATGGTGGGGAGTATATGATTGGTTCATTATTTTACGTTTCAGACAAATTGGGATATTGTTCCTCAGTATGTGACTATATTTCCTGAATGCTATCCATCCAAAATTTATTCTTCTCTTGACTTCCAGCCATTTATCATTATTACAGCTAATGACTTGTCCCAGATAAGTATATGACTCTGCCTTTTCAATTACTGCTCCTTCAATCAGTATTTCCCTTTCTGTGGCATACTTGTTCATCATTACTTTTGTTTTAGCCATATTTATCTTTAGTCCAAAATCCTTACTAACTCTGCATAACTGATTAAGATTTTCCTCTAATTCTTTGGGATCGTGGCTTATGACCACAATGACATCTGAAAATCGTAAATGGTTTAGGTACTCTCCATTCACATTGATTCCTTTCTGCGACCAGTCTAATCTTCTGAAAACTTCCTCAAGGGCAGCAGTAAACAGCTTCGGAGATATTGTATCTTCTTGTCGAACTCCTTTCTGAATTTTAAATTTACTACTGTTTTTGTCTAGTCTAATAAAGGAGGTAGCAGTCTCATATTTTCTTAAAAATCATAATATATAGGGTATCTATACCTTGTCTTTCTAGTGCCCGAAACATTGTCTTATGCTGTATGGAGTCAAAAACGCCTTTTCATAATCCACAAATGCCAGGCATAGCGGTGTTTTATATTCATTTGCTTTCTCCATTACCTGTGATATTACGTGAAAGTGATCCACAGTTTAGAATCCTGTCCTAAAGCCAGCTTGCTCTTTCCGTTGATTCTCATCAAGTATTCTTTCTAATCTGTTAGTAATGATAATTTTTGTAGATGTGGGATAGCAAGTTAATTGGTCTGTAATTTCCAATTTCTGATTTATCTCCTTTCTTATGCAGCAAAACTATGATTGCATTATTCCACTGTTTAGGCGTCACAATTTTTGTAATGCATTTTGTGAAGAGCTTTGCCAGTTTTTGTGTTATGTCTCTTCCTCCCAATTTTAACAACTCTACAGTAACTTCATCTTCCCCCGGTGCTTTCTTGCTCTTCATACGAGAGTACAACTCAGCAATGTCGTTCGCATCAATGGGCGCAGAGATTAAATCACCGCCTGAAAATAATCCATACTGTTTCAGAATTCACGGCCAGATTTGCCTTTTGGTCTCACCGCTATATTCAAACGAGGCAAATAAGCCAGGATATGGACAACTTTATATTTTCGATTCTGCTGAAGCAACAGCAAAACGGCTTGAAAAACAATCAAACCAATGGTGTATGGCCGAAGCAATGCAACAATTGGATGAGATGCTGCGACAAAACCCATTTGCTGAGTCATATAAACAAATACTGTACATCAAATAACCTAGTCCAATCCAACAATGAATGTGCGCATGGTATTTACAGAAGATCCAGACTTAGATAAGATACGATATAATGCACCTACATCCAAAACGGAGGTTGGTGCAATATTTGTTGGAGAAGACTGGGAACCACCTGCAAAAAGAGACATATTGCATATATCCCACAGGTGATAATGCAATATATCACCTGTGGGATATAATTCACTGCTGGAGAATTATATCACCGCTAAACAACAAGAATGGTGAATACTGAAGGAGCTAGATTAAACTATTTACACTGTAATCAGAAAGATTGCGTATGTTACGTCGGGTACAACTAGTTATTTGTGTAAGTTCTGTATGTAACTCGTGTCCTCTAAGCTGCATAGCTGTACATTAACTATCTTTTTTTTTTTTTTTTTTTTGTAATGAACTTATATTTTGCAGCAGGTGCAAACCCCAGCAATTGATTTTTGTTGAACAGCATAATTATTCGCATTTTAATCGATGGATTTCAGCTGCAGCTGAAATCCATTGCCTTAGTGCATGCATTCTTTTAAGAAATGAAGTTCATGAATTTTAGTGCATTCTTTTAAGGAGCAGAACATGTCTGTTAAATACTGCCTGCAACCCAACTTATGATGGTGGCGCGGCTGCCCTACTAATCCCCTTCCATCAAGAGTAAAGTCCCCAGCGAAAACGCTGCGAAGTTTAGTCTGCGCGTCCCTAGCCCTGTCAAATTTTCGCGTACCTCTCGTCGCGAAGGGCGGTTTGTCTGTTGTGAGGGAAAAACCAGAGTCAATCCCATCCCGGTGATAAACCTCACAACCACGCTTTGAGACCGCCAAACTCAATGCTGAATGGAAAATCTCTGGGGAAAATTCCCATAAGAGTAGCAGCTGGAATCGAACCTCGACCAGCTATTCAGCAAGCCTGCAACGTTACCACAAGGCTACCGTGGCCCCGTACCCTATCGCTTTAATTTCATTATTTGACATCATATTTCTCACAAGTCGCGTGGGTGTGACGTCATTGCTAAACTTCCGTTACATTCTCATTGTGCCTATAGGTGTTTTCACTTAAAAAAAAAAAAAAAAAAAAAAACTACGATGGCATCATATTTGAATTGATGAATCGTTGAAAGTAATATATTGAGAGGGGGAGAACTATGTAGAAGCATAAATAGTGTTAACAGTTGTGTGCTTCTAAACGGAAAACAATAAAATAATGTAATAATGATCTTTTTATATCACAATAAGATGGGACCAGAATTCAGACCACTCCACATGAATGACAAGCCTGATTCTGGTTCTACCTTAGACTGGAGGAATTTATAAATGTATTCTCTGTCGAGGGTGTAGGTAGCCGATTTTAGAAGGCAGTAATAAGGGTCCTTCCTGAGTTATTTTAGATGTTTCATCTCTCACAGAGTGTAAATCGGATTATGAATATTTTGATCTGCGCGATTGTAATATCGCTAGCATTTTGACAAAGCGCTTAAATAGGGGGGGGAACGAATTTTGGCTCTGTAATATAGATCAATTATCTTATTCACAATAAATAAGAAATTGCTTTCATTTTATTTACCCTTCTGCATTACCGACTGGTGCCATATTATATACCACATTATTGGCAGAGGTGGATTTAACAGCGGGCGCGCGCCCTGGGCCCCGACTTCTGAAGGGCCCACGCAAAACCCCAACAAATTAGTTGAACATATTAGTTCAAAACTTTGTGATTATTATTATGCTATTATTAATTATATTATACATTTATTATTATTATTATTATTATTATTATTATTATAAGAGCCGACCGGGCTAGCCGGGTGGGTAAAGTGCCTGCCTGGCAACCCAAAGGTCGCGGGTTTGATTTCCGCCTCGGGCTTGGATCAAAGTACTGCAAAAACCTTGGGAGGTGCATTATGGCCACAGAAGCCTATGCGCCAACAACTACCAAAAAAAAAAAAAAATTAATTAATTAAAAAAAAACATATATTACATAATATTTTTTATTTATTTAAAAAAATGGTTAACATGTATTTTTATTTTCCCTGTCTCTCTCTCTTTTTTTAAGGGGCCCAATATTTTCTTCTGCGCCCGGGGCCTCAACCGACCTTAATCCGCTCCTGATTATTGGGTTTTAGGCACATCATCGACTTAAACCATATTTCGCCATTGTCTAATATGTCTGTGCATGTGTACGTTCGTGGATCGAAAAAACTGGAATAGCTTACGGGGAAAACCCTACTCAGTCTATCTGAGATTGGCTAAGTACAGCCTCGATTGAAAAGGGCTTCAGAAATTCTTCCAGTTATCGACTGGAATCAAACTTGAATCTCTTCAAACGAGTGAAATTCCAAATTTCACTTACAAATTTCGCCTCTTCAGTGGTGAAATTTGGATCAAAGCATGAAATACGTATAGAAAAACCTATCACAACCAGAGCAGTTCAACATAATTTTAGAGGATAAATTAGTTCCAGAAATCTACTAATACTTGCATCTGATAGCATTCTGTCAGGAGAACTCATGGAGATTCTTACTCCCTGAGAATATTTTCGCCAAAAATATTCTCAGGGACTGGAAATCTCCAGAAATACTTCAAATTGCGTCCACTGAACAGACTTGCCAATGCTTTCCTGCTTTAATAGTGATTCGTTTAATTTTTTGTTTTTAATAAGCTCTTAAGTGGAGCTTAAATTAAGTTGGCGAGCCCAAAAATTTGTCCACTGAAACGCATTTTACATATAAATGTAAAAAAAAAAAAAAGTTTGATTTGCATCGTTTCGATATACGTCACAATTCATAGGAACGCATTCCTGACGCATACCAGTGCATTTTCCCGCATAGCTGATGTGAGCGCTGAGCTTTGGATGTAATTGAAATTCCTCACAAATTGTAAACATACAAATTGAAATATTTCTAGTTTTAATACTAGAAATATTTCAAGTGATATTGCAGATTTATGTCTTCAGAGTCTGATGTTGGGAATAATGCCACGTTATTTGTAATTTAATGTAATTTGCTTGTCATATACTACAGAAGAAGCTTTTCAGCTGTCTTGATTAAACTGAATTATGTGCGCAGTTCCTTTCATATTTATCCCAAGTAATTCTGGAACTCCAGATTTATCGTATCGAATAATATTGCACGCTACGTATGTTGGCCCTTTATATTACGAGGTATAGGTATAAAAATTTAATCCTATTCTTGGCTCACTGTATTTTGCATTGCTTCCAACCATATTTTCTCTCGCTCTCTAGATAACAGTTAATTTTTTTTTTGTTTTTACAACATTTTATCATATATTATTAGATTTGGTCTGTCATAGTTGTATGCATCAGTAGTCACATAAAAGTGTGAAAGACCAGCTATAATGAGGACGATTGCTCTTGGGATATGATAACACCTCAGTTTATAGAAGTGTATTTAAGTAGTCGTATAAAAATTTTATTTCTTATTCAGATTTTACATCATCACTGTAAATAATATTACCAATATTATTTACACTGATGGTGTAAATAATATTGTCAATACTAATACAATATCTGTTGTAATGCTATCTTTAAATATAAACAAAACCAAACGAAATAAAACATGACTGTTTGGTCCTTTTTTATAATAAATCTGAATGCAGTATTTATTATATTTTCTTTTGTACATCTTAATATAAGAAGACTGAAGTGAATGTTGCATTACAAATGAACAATATTTCCTAAAACAACAGTCCATGCTACTGCTAACACGATTTCCCCACCACCCCTTTTCCTCCCGTACTGTACAAAACTGCCACTTACTGTAACTGGGTTGTTCTGGTTAATGATGCTATTTACATGCTGCCAAAAGGTAGCGAAGGTGTTTTAAGCGAAGTCTCGTATCAACTCAACTTTTTTTTCTAATAAATTCCAAAATGCATTTGACCTGTAATTGCCCCAGTACAAGTATCTTTTTCTTGTTTTTTTTTCCCATTTGGCAGATATTTCTTACTCAGTTGGATTACTCGTATTTAGTTTTTACTTATATTTAGTCCGGAGGAAGAAGTTAATAATCAAATATCATTAGTTGTAATTGCCAATCTTTTCCGTTAAATTACGACTAGCCTGGGCTTGGAATGACCCGAACGCGGTTATAGTTCGTCACACTCATCGGTTATATCATATACATATTTGATTGTTTTTCCAGTTGCGATATTCCTGAGTCCACTGTAAATGTACTTTCTTTTTTTTTTGCTGTCATAAGTGAAACTCTATCGTTATGCGGTATCACGAGGTACGTTTGAAATGTCGCTTTGGTTATTACTGTTCCTGGGTTGTTGTTTGACTGACTGCAGCCCTTCTGTTACCTTGCACAACTCTTGTCGGCCTCTCTCATCAACGAACTCTTTCCTACCACTGGATTGCCGTTGGGTGGATGTTATTTGGTTATTGGACCAATCTCGACATAGTCGTAGGTAAAAATCCCAGCAGTTCTGCAGTTTTCGAGATATTCATATCGGCATGGCTGGCACCAACTACCATTCCACGTTCACATTCAGTTAAATCTTTCATGGGCTTGTGATGCAAATTGATCTCAGATGCATTCTCGGATAACACCAAAAAAAAAATCTTTCGTCTTGCTCTTAATTGCGCGCGCGCACACACCCCACCCTGTGTATCAACCAACCTGCTTTATTTCTAATGGTACGAACATGCGATGCCCTTACTGAGGCAGCACTCCATTTCATTCACCTAATAAAGTAGCCATTCGGTGTAATATGAACAGATAGGCCAAAACATAAGTACATGAAAACTGAAATACAGGATGGTCCGGGCTAGAGGTATCCAAAAATACACACATATATCTTAGCATCTATAAGGTGTATTAAAATAATTTTTTTGTTATTATACTGAGTAACTCACCAAGTTTTTATGAAGGCTAGTAAAGTTCAATAACTCGACATATGTCAAAACGATACTCGAGCTCTTGCCAAGTGTTTTCTAGCATCTGAGGCGTTATTAGAGCAACTGCTTCAATGATACGCTGTTTTAAATCGTCCAAATCCCGAAATTTCTCTAGTGTGCCCACAGTGTTTAATAAAGCCTCATGCTTTTTTTTTTCATGGTCATATCTATGGAAAAAAAAATTAACCCATAACAACATTTTTGTGCACTCCTAACCAGACATTGACTTTTGGTATGTCCCTTTCATTTTCGATCACTTGGTGAGGATTCTTCGTACCCCCCAAATGCGGCAAAATGTGACGAAACAAATCTTGGAGAGATTTTCTGTTGACTGTGCTTTCGTTTGAGAAAATATGGGTGATTCTCGCATTATAAGCCGTTATTTTTGAATACTTCTAGCCCGGACACCCTGTATCTTTGCTGATTCAGGTGCTGTTAAAAATAGGCTGCACATTTGAAATCAACATTAGAAAATTCACCACGTCCGGCATATTTCTATCGAAAAATTCTTCATTGATATTTAGTATTTCTGTCTGTTGTGAAATACTTTTATGTTACGAAAAGTTCATAGAATGACTCTCCTTCCAGCAGTGTGTTGCATCTTCCTTTTTGTTTTTCTATCTGAAATCCGTATAATTTTGTCGTGTTTGATTGTGCAGTATAAATTTTCCTTTGACAGCGGGAAAAAGAGCAGATTCATACATTGAAAACTGTATGGAGCCAGACATGTACCGGACCACCGTTTGTTTGCGCGTGTGCATCAAAATTTGTGCGATTATGGGTCATTTAGAGGTAACAGGAGTAGTGCGGGAAGACCATGTGCGACGCGAAATCCCGCCATAGAAGAAAGTGTGTTGAATGCTGTCCAGAATAATCCTACTACCAGCACACGTGCCGTTGCCTCTGCCTTAGGAGTGTCTCGTTGCATTGTACAGCGTGTCTGGCACGACGATTCCTTACACCCCTTTCATCTCCAAAGGGTTCAGTTACTGCTCCCCCAAGATCATCCTGCACGTGTGGCTTTTGCGCAGTGGTTTCTCCAAAAAAGTGTTCAAGACCTGAATTTTCCAGCCTATTTCACTCGGGAAGGCTTATTCAATCAGCACGATGCTCATGTGTGGGCTCACGACATCCCAAACGGTGTGCGCCCCCATGCGACACAACATCGCTTCGCAATAAATGTGTGGGCAGGTATGGTCGGTGACTACTTAGTCGGCCCATACCTGTTACCATCCCGCATGAACTCCGCTAAATATCGGATCTTTCTTTGAACAAGTTCTACCAGGGTTACATGACGATGTTCCAGCAAATGTGAGACGCAACATTTGGTTTCAACATGACGGGGCGAGTGCCCATTATGTAAGGTGTGTTCGTGACCATTTGAACGGGCGTTTTGGCCGTCGATCGATTGGCCGTGGTGGACTCGTTGCCTGCCCCCCCCCCACCCCCCGCTCACCTGATTTATCGAGCCTTGATTTCTTTCTGTGGGGGGGGGGCCCTCAAATCTATCGTGTACGAATCGTCTGTGGAGACGGAAATGGATCTCGTGGCGAGACTCGACTGCGCTGCTGCTACTGTCAAAGAAACTCCAGGTGTGTTCGACCGTGTCCGCCAATCCATGCTGCGTCGGTGTCACGCATGCATCGCGTCTCATGGTGGAACCTTCGAGCATCTGTTGTAGCATCATGAAATGCATCCATCTCGTACTCCATTGTTAATATTATGTCAAATTAATGTTTGCCACTAATTACTGTCTTGTGTCATTTCTGCTTCTTGTGCCTCTGCTACTACTTTCCCGTGACGTTTCCGGTTCTGGGTTCCTATGCGATTCACATTCCTTTAGATGTTACCTACCTCCCCTAATCGTTTGTACCAATATTTTTGAGACACCCTGTATATATAATTAAAAGATATATGAATGATCAGTTTGATCATATGAATTCTGCTGGACACATTAGTTTCTTAAAGAAAAAGCAATGCGACTGCTTCTGAGCCTTACTAACTGAACCATGATGTGAAGAAAAAGTTCTCCTGTCTTCTAGAGAATTCAAACCACGAACTTTTCCACACTGTATGGAACAGCGATTATGATCACTGTGTTGGTCCCCCAAGGGCGACGAGGCTTGCCGAAATTATGCAAATTTCACCATTTGAAAGTAAAGAGGCGTCATTATTTTTCCGCGGTAGTTTTATGAATTGAGTACAACTCTAGGCGGTGGGCGATATTAAATCAGCTGCGCAGTAATTATTTTACGGCTTGCGTCAAGGCTTTTTCCGGTTGTTACTCGAAGTTATTGGAGTAACAACTCGAGGTTATCTCCTTTATTGCGTTGAGCCCAATTTGAACTGTTCATACTACCAGATCTACAGCTCTTGGTACTAGGTTTTACTTCCGTATCCTCCCTCTGAAACTATTCATTACACGAACGAAAATTTCATTGCAAATTTTAAAATATAAATACAAATTCAAATACTCAGTGCATGTTTTATTTATTCTTAAAAATGAATAGCTATCGTTATTTTTAATGAGTACAGATATGAACTATTATTTATAAAACTGTTGTTTAAATATCGTGGATAACTGAAAATTCTGGTGGAACGGGGACATGACCAAGGGTAACTAGGTTTTCTGAATATGGAGCAGTGCCTCGGGTTGCTTGCATCATCTACTACCCCTTTGACTTAATAAAAAATGTTCTATTTATACTCGGGCACGAATACATAAGTCAGAGTGGTTTATGACTAGTTACTTGATAAGAATATTATCCCTGATCATGCTTTGCGGTGGCATGGAACTGAACCACACAACTCAAACGAGTGTATTTTGGTGTTTACCACCCAGCTACAACGAGTACTGTTTTACAGTAGAAGAATTGCCTACGTAACCCTTCTAGCATTCGCTGCTTTCTGCGATAAATACCTCCTTGAGTGATGATACGACTGCTATCACTCCCTCCCCTTCAGTTCTTTCAAGGTCATTCAATTTTGATAAATATCCTAAAAGGCTCCTCAGTTTTCTCTCGCCGTGATTGAAGGCGATTCACTTCCTTCTGATTTCCTGCCTTTGGCAGAAATCTGATGCCATCCAGAATCGCTACAGATGCTAAAAGAACCCCAATTTCTGATACTTATAGCAAGGTATAAAAACTTAATGGTAAAGCTTTAAGGTGCTAGGATGAACTAATTCATGTGTTAAACGAAGCCGTTTTTATTTGCCGAGAAGGCCCCAAGAAGGTTGCTGTAGGTTTTTGGTATACTTCCACTGCATGCTATTTTTGGCACACATCCAAAATCTTTTCACACGATTTGTAAATTTTTTGCACATACTCGTAAGGAGCACATTTGTTAAGATTCCAGTGTTTTCTCTGACAAAAACGCTTCTTCCGAAAACTTCATTACGTAGCTAAAGGAGAGTTGAATTTATAATGTGGAATTATAATATTTTATAATATAATAAAATGGCGATTACCTTTAAATCACCACATATCTGCCACTCGTAAGAGTGTCCACCTAAGGGATGTTCTCCATATTTGTGTATGTTTCTTTTTTGGGTACGGCAGCATATTTCCATTGTTTGATAACACAGCCATAAGACTAACCTTAGCGTCCATATATAGTCGCCATTCTACGGGAACGTGCCTCATGTTCACTGCTGCCATTAGACCATCAACATCCTTACAAACAGTGAGTTCACCTTCTGCTTGATAGAATTTATCATAGTCTTTATTTCGGGTACGAAATGTTGTCACTTTCACAGAATGATTTAGAAGATTCCATTGTTGTAGCTTCGAGGCCAGAAGCTCTACCCTATTCTTCGGCAGTTTGAGATCCCTGATGAGGTCATTAAGATCACTTTCTGTGATCTCTTGTGGTTGAGGATAAAGGTTTGGACAAAATTGTGGATTACTTGACCTAGACGTCATTACTTGTTCATATGCCACATATCTTTGACTTCCTGATCTTTTCCTTGTATGTTTTCTGGCGTTTGCTAGAGTTATGCTAATCAGGTAGGTAGCCATTTCCTACTTGTCGATGAGGGTTATGTCTGTTCTGCTGTGCAGAATCGTCTTGTGTATTATTATTGCACGGTTCCAGTATAATCTTGTGAATAGAGGTCTATAGTACAGCCTGAGTCTCGTTCTTGTAAACGGCAAACTTTCTTTGATCAGCTGGTATTTTTGTGCTGCCTTCTTGAGTGTAATCCGTCTTGGTGATCACTCTGATTATTATTATGTTGTTCTTATATTATTTCTCCTTGATGGGATTCCATCCCGTAACGGATACTGGTACCAAATGCACAGGTTGGTTGTTGTATCTGATGTTACTGTCGGTCGAGGAAATCTCTGACCGTTTTACAGGTGTTCAAGATTACGAGTTTCTGGAGTTTCTTGTATGTTTTCCTTGGGAGACCTATTGCTGTTAGGCTATTATGTAGGATCTTTGGCACCATACCGGTGGTTGACGCGACGATCGGGATGGTCATAACTTGTTGCATATGCAACATCTCTTTCCTGTCTTAGGTCCGTGTATTTCCTGATCTTTTCCTCATGTATTTTCTGGAGATTGCCAGTGTTAGGCACCGCTATGTCAATGAGATAGGTAAATCTTCAAATAGGCCTCTGGGGTTGGGAATATTTATGTTCACAATAACTGCACGATCCTACACAAACCGTTATAAACTTTTATTAAATAAAATAAATTAGAGTTGTGTTGTATTAAGATAATAAAATGAATTAAAATAAATAAAATGAATAGTACAATTACACCGGATAAAACTGATAAAATAAGATACCTGTCTGTACAATAAAAATATAAAATAAAATTAAAACAATGTATATAAAACACCGGATAAAAGCAATAAAACATCCATAAAAGCGATAAAATTCAAGCTTTCAGAGGCGTCTGCCTCCTTTTTCAACAGTGAAGCTTATTGTACAGTACATCCTTAAATATCAGCAGGCTCACGGTTCACAGCACATGTTTCCACAGGAGCAGCGCACTGAAACCGGGAATGGCTCGGGAGCGTGCCAGGTGGAACCGTGAATCCCGTCCATCCTGTCCAGCTTCGAAGAGGAGATGAAATGAATGCGGATTCCCCTGTCTCTATTAATAGTATTACTCTCAGAGGAGCAATTCGCAAGCTCTCGAGCCACTTGCAATCCCAAAATCTGTGTCCATCGACGATAACTGCTTCTTCAGGAGAGATTTGATGGTTCTCTTCCCAGAAATGCTCTGCCACAGCAGACCTCCCATAATCCGCGGTCTTTATCGCGCTGATATGCTCTCCCCCTATTCTCTGATTTGTGGTCTCGTGTTTGCTATGGAGGTTGTCTCTCTTGAGGGCGCTCTTCACTTTTCCAGTCAATTTATTACTCCTATTATCCCGGTGGTACTGGGCCAATTGATCTATCTTGGCTCTTAATTCTGATATCTTCTGCTGAAAAATCTTAGATATTCTGGTTCTCCTGATGAACCAGGTTTAACCAAAAATGAAGTTAACACTGGTATCATGTCTTTGAAGTCGGGCAAATGTCCTGGTTTTGATGGATTGGAAGTTGAGATCATTAAGCGTTCCTGGAAAATATTCCCTGATGTCTTTATTTATCTCTTTAACACCTGTCTTCGTGATGGAATCTTCCCTTCTGTTTGGAAAATTGCTGTACTTAAAATACTAATTAAGGGACCTGATAAACCGCTTGATTCTCCATCTTCCTAAAGGCTTACTGCCTGTTCTTGGCAAGACTTTTGAAAAACTTATTTCAAAACGTCTTATGTCTGCTTATACATATAGACGACTTATCTCCATTGCTCAGTTTGGCTTTGTCAAAGGTCGTGGTACTGAAGGCGCTATTCATAAGTTGTTGGATTATCATGATCTCTCCCCCTCTAAATATGTTCTGGGTCTCTTTGTGGACGTTAAGGGAGCCTTTGATACACTTTGGTGGCAAAGTGTCCTCGAGTGATCCCGGTAGGTCCAGGTTTCCATGCCTATCTATAATGTTGTAAAGAATTATTTTACGGACCGTCATATTAAAGTCACTTCTGACCTTGAAGAGATTACTCGCTGTGTTACTAGGGGCTGCCCACAGGGGTCTATTCTTGGACCCCTGTGTTGGAATATTGTTTTTGATAGTTGGCTTTCAAAATCCTTTGATAATGTTAGCATGGTTGCTTATGCAGACGATTTGACTATCAACATTAATGGAAAATCTAGAAAATGCCTGGAAGATACAGCTAACTTTGTAATGAAAGAACTTTTTAATTGGACATCCATACATAAATTACAAGTGTCGACTGCCAAGACTTGTCAGATGCTGCTTAAGGGCAAATTGGATCCGGATCGGTAGCCAACTGTAAAATACAATGGTCTCCCTATTCGCTTCTACTCTACTGTCAAGTATCTTGGTATCTGGCTTGATGATCGGGGTAGTTTCTTGCATCGTATCAGGTACATTAAGGATATGTGTAAAATCTTAATGGCCAGATTAAAACAAATTGCTAAAAAAGACTGGGGTATCAGAGCACACACGCTTCGAAAATATTATGATTGCATCTTTTTAGCCATCATTTTGTACGGTGGGTTTGATAATAGCAACCTTATTTGCAGGGAAACCCCAAAATGGGGTTACCGTGCAAATAAGGTTGCTGTTATCAAACAACTTCTGCAGGCTCAAAGAGCTGCTCTTATCTCGATCATGCAAAACTACATCTACATCTGCTCTTCAGGTAATGCTAGGTTGACTCCCAATACACTTTGAAGTGCAATATCGATACCTTCTATATCATCTAAAAAGACGTTACCCTGCTACCATTAGTGGTTTTACCTTGAATCTTGATGAAAATTTTTCCTCTGAAAAGAAGAGGATCAGAGTGCATTTTAATAATATGTGGCAACAGGATTGGTCTAATTCTTCTGTTGGTGCTGCTACTAGAGGTTACTTCCCCATCGCCAAGGAATTTCAGAAGAAAGAAACACTTTGGTTATCTCTTAGCCTTTCTGCTACTTTTCTCCTTACTGAACATGGGAGCTTAAACTTCAAACTCTTCTCGTTTGGTCTTTCGGACTCCGCTTTGCCATTGTGGTGCTACTGAAACTGCAGATCGTGTCCTTTTCGACTGTCCTACCTATTGTGACCTGAGACTTGATTTACACTGTGCCATTCCAAACTTCTTTATTGAAAACAAGGAACTGATTGTTCAAACTAAAGAGTTTTTTATTCTGTTTAATTCTTATGACAATAGGGCCTTCAAAAGAAGTGTTATTCGTGCCTCAATACTGCCTCACTAATAGTGAAGTTTCTTCCGTGAGATCCTTATCACCTTTTAAAGTTTTGGAACTTTCACTGTTGGAAGCCTCTTACTATGTTGAGAACTGAGAACTTTCATCTCTTGAAAGCCTCTGTTTTCATATACTGCTTTTGTATGCTAACAGTTTTTCTTGTTAATAGTTTTTATGTAAACTGAGAACTTTCATCTTTTGGACGCCTCCGTTTCATTTTCTGTTTTTGTATGCTGACAGATCACGTGTTGATATTTTAATAATATATATGTTCATATGTTAGTTGCACAGATATTTAAATGAGTGGTACTTCTTGTTTTGTACCACTTCATTATAAAAATACAAAAATATAAAAATTTATATTTTTATATATAAATTATAAAAATGTAAAATATGCATCATTCTGAATGGCAATGGTTCCAGTAGGATAGCATTGATTGTTTTGTTTTGCTTTATTTCCGCTTGTTGCTCCTCCCTCGGCATTTTTAAATCTTCTTTCAAGACCCCCCCCCCCCTTGTATAATCAGTTGCTACTTTTGAGCTGTTTCACATTTTAATTTTCCCAGCTGCTCTGAGCTGTTGGTGTATATCCTTGTATTATATCTCTGCATATACTTATTAATTTGAATTTTTATCACATATGTGTATTAATACTATATTATATGGATAATATTAATATTATCCATATAATTTGTACTTTTCTTCATGCGATGACCACACTTTTACGTATTCTGTATATATAACTGATTTATTTTTTATATATGGCTGTTTGAACCTTGTGGTTTAATAATTAAGAGTTTTATTAGTTAGACTTCCCCTTCTAATTTAGATGCATAATGATAACCTTGTTGGGTGTGGCAGGCAACACCATTTTCCACCCTCCACTATCTTTTATCTTCTTTTTTTGCTTAAATTCTACTGTCTTCTCCTTCTGAGAAATACATCTGTGATTTTTCACTACTTTCTGTAGATAATTTTGTTTAGTTACTCTTCTCTCTCCACATGATGTTAAACTGCGGCTAATGCAGAAATCCTGGGGTCCGCCAATCAATAAATAAGAAAAAAAAAAAGAAAAAAAAGAATCTTCTGCTGAAGTCTTCTTTTCCAAGCGGGCGGTTCCTTGTTTTTTTTTTTTTTTTTTTTCGTTTCTTCTGCTTCTGGTCTCTCGTTTCTCTCCCATTAATCGTAGTGGCTGCTATGGCAGCACGGTATACAGCTGTGTGGATGGCCACCAGCTTTGCACCGTTGTTGTCCAGGCAATGTGGTATTATTTGCCGAGTGAACTGGTCTGTGACTCTTATTGTTACTATTATACTCTTATATTATCTCTCCCTGATTGGGGGATTCCACCCCGTGACGGGTATTGCTACCAACTACACAGGGTGGTTGTTGTTTTTTTCTGCCTGTTACTGTTGGTCGAGAAACTCTCTGACTATCCTACGGGTGTTCGGGATTGCGACTTTCTGGAGCTTCCTTGTAGGTATTCTCTGGGAGACCTATTACTGCTAGGCTGTTATGCATAAGTGTCTTTGGCACCATACCGGTGATTGATACAAAGATCGGGATGGTCGTTACTTGTTGCATATGCCACATGTCTTTGATCTCCTGTCTTAGGTCCATGTACTTCGTGATTTTCTCCTCGTGGATTTTCCCTTCGTGGTTGCCAGTGTTGGGCACTGCTGTGCCAATCAGATAAGTAGCATTTTCCTCCTTGTCGACACGGATTATGTCCTGTCTGTTGTGTGGGATTGTCTTGTCCATTTTTTATGGCGCGGTCCCAGTACAGCTTGTGGGTTGGGGTCTATAGTATACTGGCTGAGGTTGTACTTGTAATACAGTACACTTTCTTTGATCAACTCGTATTTTCTCGCTAGCTACTGATGTATTATCCTGGCTACCTGGTCGTGTCTACGAGTGTACTGTCTGCGGGATCACCTTGTATCCCGCGGTGATATGCTGGATCATTTCTGAGGCGAGGCGGAGTCGTCGACATGAATCCTTCAGTCTCGGGGTAGAGCGTCCCGCCCCAGAGCCATGCATTGGAAGCCATTTTATCTATATGATCATTGTAGTGTCTGCCATGGAGTGTCATCTTTTCCCATCTTTCTAGCTTCGTTTGTGTCGTTTGAGCGGGAGGGGACTCCTCGCTTAGGTTGAGTCGGATATATCGCTTTCGTTATGGCCAGGTAGAGTGCTGCTGTGTTTTTCTGGAAATTATCCTTCAAGTTAACTATCGTTGTTTTCTGTTGCTCGATGATGTCTATCAGGCCCCTTCCTCCATGTTTCTGAGCTATTGTCAGTTTCTCCACGGCTGACTTCGGATGGTGTTTGGCGGCTCTTGGTCATCGTTGTCCTTGTCTTTCTCATGATTTCTTCCTGCTCGGTGTTATTCCAATCGATGATCCGAGGGAGTATGTTAGCACTGGGACTGCATAAGTGTTCATGGCTTTAACCGTGTTCCCTCCGTTTAGTTTTGCTCTCAGCAGGCTTCTGAGTCTCTGGTGGTATTTTTCGGTCAAGCAGGCCTTGATTTCATTGTACTGTAACTTCTGAGCCTACCTCATCCCCAGGTATTTATAGGTCTCTCCCTCTGTCATGGCTTTGATGTCTTTACCAGTCTGCAACTGGGAGTTTTGGCCGACTAATTTTCCCCTAATGCAATCCGTGGGTCTTGCATTTGTCTAGACCAAATTCTATCCTGATATCATTGAATTTTTCGGTGATCCAGAGTTGTTTCTTGGTTGCCGCGTACAGCTTGATGTCATCCGTGTACATCATATAGGTGACGGTGTACAGGTTTTTCTTTCCTTCTTTGAGGTTATATCCATACTTGTTGCTGTTGAGAATGGTGGATAACGGGCGGAGTGTTATTATTATTGCGAGTAATTTACACAGCGAGAAGGCGAAGAGGACATAATATAAAATTAAGGTGCATCCATCTGAGTGAGATTCACATATGCATAAGGAGTGATGTAACATTTCGATTAATCGCCTTCTGTTGTTCAGTTAAGTCTGTCAAATCCCTCCCTCCTTTCAGGTCTGTAGTCAGTCCCTATATGACCAATTTCGGATGGTGACGTCTGCCCTAAGTCATTATTGTCCCGGTCGATTTCATAACCTCCTCCAATTCAGTCTATGGTCCAGAAGGAGTATATTAGTAGTGGAACTGTATAGATGTTTATGGCTCTGACCATGTTCCTGCCATTCAGCTTTGATTTTAGCACGCTTCTCAGTCTCTGATGGTATTTCTGAATGAGGTGGGCCTTAACTCTTTGGGTTCTAGCTGTTGAGCGTACATCATCCCCATATTTGTAGGTCTCTCCCTCTGTCATGGCTTCAATCACTTCACTGATCTTCATCTGGTAGTTCCAGCCGACTGGATTTCCTTGATGCAGTCCGCGGGTCTTCATTTGTCTAGGCCAAATTGCATCCTGAGGTTAGTGCTGAACTCTTCGCATAGAGCTAGATGTCTCGGTTGCTGCATGGTTTGGTGTCATCCTTGTTCATCAGGTGAGAGAGAGGATGTGCAGGTTTTTCCTCCATTTTTGGTATATCCGTACTTGCTGTTTTTGGCCATGGTGGACAGTGAGTTGAGTGTTAGACAGTAAAACGGTGGGCTGAGAGCATTTTCCTGGAAGATTCATCTTCTGATGGAGATCTGTCTATTTGTGATATTTCTAACCTTGATAGGGGTCCTCTCTTTCACTATAGTTACTTCTAGGAAGTGTGTCAGCGTGGGGTTGACTTTATAGATCTTAAGTGTCTATCAGCCAGCTATGAGTCAAGACCTTGTACATCGTTGGGAGACAGGTGATCGGCCTGTATTTCGCCGGGTTTCTTGTATTTTGGTCTTTAGTCTTCAGATATGATTTGAGTCAGAGACTCTGGGTTTGTATCAGTTTGCCTTATCACCTGGGTGAACTGTGCTATGTGCAGCTGAATTTTCAGGAATAGATAACATCCACAGCTACTGTACCAGTAGTTGTGGATGTTACCTATTCCTGAGGTTTTTTACCGTAGAAGGCTCTCTGGTTTTTCATGAAATATCCGGTTTTCTGTTTTGCTTTGGACATTCTCCATTGGCGAAGTCTCTTACTGAGTGCCAGGAGGTTCTGCTTGAGAGTATCAAGGTAATCTTCGACTTTCCGATTATAGGTCTCGTGTTTGCTGTTGTCTTTCTTTCTTGAGAGTGGTCTTCACTTTTTTTTTGATCAACTCTTTTTCACTCTGCCGGTACTGGGGGTAGTTGTTCTATCTTCACTCTTGGCTTTTCTATTTGCTGCCGTAGCCCTCTTTTCCAGACTGGTGGTTCCTTGTTTTTGCACTTTGTGTTCTGTTTGTTTCTGGTTTGTGTTCTGTTCTGTTGGTTTCTGGTTTCTCTTCTGTTCAACCTGGTGACTGCTAAAGCGGCACAGTAAATGGCTGTGGAGATGGTACCTGGTCATACTTTTGAGGTAATCTGCCTTTATTCGTCGATTGAAGTGGTCTGTGACGACACCGAATTCTTTTGGGTCTCTGCTTCAGTATGGTTTAGGGTACCTGTGGGGTTCATTCCCTGGAATTCTGCTGGGGTCTTCCCTCGCCTTTCTTCTATTCTGGATATCGCGACCTCGTCTGTTGCTGCTTTGGGTTGTAGCTCTTGTACTTGGTGTTCCTCCTCCAGTTCTGGTTCGGTTGTATTCATGTTCTTTGTAGTCGGTCGCGCATATCCTGCTTGGTTTTTTTCAGACTGCAGGAGCTATTAGATTCTTCGTGGTCTTTGGTCTGCTATTCGGTAACCTGAACAGTTGGGAACCGTTCCAACCGCTTGGTAAGAGTGTAAAGTGTGTTTAGAGTCAAACGGCACCAGGGGTTTCTCCCATCTCCGCGTTGTTTTCATTGTAGGTGAATCAGTTCGCTGGGAAATGCCAGAGATTTAAAAGTGTATGTGTAGTGTCATGTACCGTTGTTCATCTGGTCGTTTAGCCGCTGGACCCCTGCTGAGGCCCAACGTTGTCCCACTTTTGCCCCGTGGAGGCAGACCAGGAAACACCAGTAGACTAAGATTTACTCTGGCAGGTCCTGCCGCTTAATTTCTTGAGATTTCGGCGGCTAGGACCTTAAAAAAAAAGAGAGAGAAAATTTTTTTTTTTTGGTAAATTCGATGAGGAATAACGCTACATTTCTGAAAGGCCGAATGTATGGCCGAAAAACGTAATTTGGAGATGATTAAATCAATTCCGACGTATAGGGAATTCGCTTACGTATGTGCGGTAGAGTGGATGGAGTCGAGAGAGCTGATCCCAAGTCACAGTGGGGCATGCCATGCCCCACCAGAAGGGAAAGTGGGAACGGCGAGGAGGGGAGAAGACAGTAAGACCGTCTCCTCCTCGCCGAGGATAGGGGGGTATTAAAGATGGAGGCTGGGGCGTCCTCTTCAAGTCGCCAAATGGGTTTGGCAGCTGCGCTGCGTTAAGTCTCTTTTCTTCAGTGTCTAGTCGATTTCAGTCCATTCGCTCATGGGGTAAGCCCCGTCCTTGTGT
The DNA here is from genome assembly GCF_048544385.1 of Mastigoproctus giganteus. NCBI lineage: Eukaryota > Metazoa > Arthropoda > Arachnida > Uropygi > Thelyphonidae > Mastigoproctus > Mastigoproctus giganteus. The sequence goes on from NC_143578.1 coordinate 65,152,310, forward strand.
TTTTCACTTTCTTATCTCGGGGTTTTTCTCTGTAGTAACTCCGTTGGATAGTATTTTATGGTCTTGTACAGTTTAACTTGTGGTGGTCTTTCGTCAGACACGATTTATGGTAATTAGTAGTTTTCTCCTTTCGAACCACTTGGTGTGGGGTGTAGTCTCGTTCTGTATATTGTCATGTCGGTCTTTAATTTCGTAGTATGTTCGCAATATGAATGTATTTATTTCGATGCGCCACTTCATGCGTTGACTCTTACTTCTTTCCTTCCTTCCAGGTTGGCCACTTACACAGAAAGCACTTCCAGTTGTTTGGGTGTGTGGTCTTGCCCTTCACTTGTAGTAGCCGTACTGGGTATAGTGTCACTTGCTCCACTGTCGTCCTTGGAACACTGTCTACAACTTTATGAACCGACCCCTCTGCCTACATCACGAATGCGAGTGACTTTATCCTGCGTCATTCGATGCAGTATGTTCAGTATTTCTACTTCTCATCTTCATCCAACTATGGATGTGGATTTGTTTAGATTTGACCAGTGGTGGGTGGAAATTACTTGGAGAGACACCAGATGACGCCACTCTCTCAGCCATCACTTCTGCATTGGGAGGTAGGTCCGATGAAGCGACTTCAGCGATTTTTTTTCTCCCTTTCAATTTTTTTATTATCTTTTTCCGCCTATGCGGCGGTATTTGAACTCGGGTCCATCACATTGGTGGTCTGTCGTAATCACTGGGCTAATCGTGCACCTTATTATCAGTTTAACAAAATTCTAATAATAATACAATACAATTTTATTTATATATATATTTTTTCCCCCACAAATCAGAACCACCGCTGGACGTACACGTGCCAAAAGTGTGTACTGTTTACTATTTGAGGTACCCATTTATGGTTATATACAGAGGACGTGGGCATGACCTGTGAAAGTTTATTCAAAACGTTGAAATAATATACAAACACTCAAGTTATACTTCAAAGTTGCAGTCCGGTTATAATAGCACCCACTTTTTATAATATAATTTTATTGTTGGTTACTATCTTTTCTCTTATCGTCAGAATAGAAAAAAAAAGTTTTTGCTTTATTTCCTCAATACAAACGTTTACATTTGAGTAGGATTTTCTGATACACATGCTATGTGAGGAATGCAGTATTTGGAGTTAAGAAAAGGTAATTGATTCGTTAGAAGGATGTGCAGGAGCGTTATCTAACTATACATTGTCTTAACGTTTTCATTTGCATTTAATCTTTCTTTTTGAATGATATTACTTCAACAAAGTGATTGAAAACTATTCTGAAAATGCATCATTTAATTCTCGATCTGGATTATTAAAGGCTGATTAGGATCCGAATTAGTGAAGTCCGATAATTGGGGAAATAGCAATTTGCTCTTCGCTGCTAACTAAATCAAGATAACTTTGGCTCCTAGGCAAAAGTATATGATATCTGTAAATTGTGTGTGTTCCACGACTCAGCTTGTTGTAGATTATAACAACCCTAGTCGAATACTGGAAAAACTTCCGAGAAGTAGCCATTTCCCCCTTCGAGAGCGGTTTCCCCTTCCTTCTCCAATGAAAACGTGATCAACTTCCTTGCGTTTTGAATGAGAATCAAACCCGGATCTTTCCTCTCCAATGAGGTAGCGAGTGAGAAATCGACTCTGCTAGAGATGCCATAGAAGAAAATTTAGTTAGGTGAGTTTGTTTTTACTATCAATGGATAAGTGACTGGTTGTGTCGCACGTGCACTTTTACTGAAAACTTTTACTGTGTGTGTGTGTGTGCGCGCGCGCGCACACACACACACACACACACACACACACACACACACACACACACACACACACACGGGATATATATAAATGTAATCAGATTACATTTGAAGAATTTACACATCCTGTCCCTCTTCTCAAATATCTACTGGTGGTGGATATTTGAGAAGAGGAACAGGATGTGTAATTGTTCTATAAGGGTTGGGAATTGTTTTGAAATGGCACCTTTCTATATCGATATATAGAAAGAAATGGATGGATAAATAGAACCTTGGTCTATTCCAGTATTAGTCGAAAAGCCTGAGAATAGTCATTCGCGATCTCATGTGCAGTGAACCACCAGAAGAAACGGGCTAACTGATCGCAAAGTGGCAGGATATAGACCATTCAATGGGAAATGTCAAGGGTAACTGCTTCATGTTTCTAAACTTTTCCTGGCATTTGTTCACAGGCGAGTGACGTCAGGAAGAAAATCCTCTGTAGTCGACACAGAGAATCCATATTGGCGGCCATTAATCGGACGGGAAGTTTTTTAAGGTAGTGTAAAGGTTGGATGTTTGTGGCCGGTTCCGTTACTTCAGAGACAAGATCAGTAAGAGCTATACGGTTCTGTATAACTGGATGGTTGTTGTTGTTTGGTTTTTAGGAGCATTAGCAACTAAGGCCATATTGCTCCAGGGATATGCGGTGGTCATTCCCTGACCTTTCCGCATCTTCCGTATTTGGTGGTGACGGGCTCGAACCCCGGTCTAATCAAGAAGCGTGTGCTACGCACTGCTGCTCCTGCCCACCTGGCTACGGAGATGCCTATAACTGGATGGTAAAATTTTTCTCCCATTATTGAAACAGACTGGAAAAACTGTATTTACATACATGTATCGGCACAAATCGCGAAACATTTTATAAATTTTATGACGTATATCACCTGTTTACATTTATACAGTAATATACGGTTAGAAGGATGTTCTCGTGGGTGCACGAATTATTTCGTTGTATCAAAATTTAATTCTAATGTATATAGCCAGACATTATTTGTATAAATAAATTCTGCTACACTTTGCTGATATATAGAGGTAGTCATTTCCGGTTTATTTCACTTAAATATGAACTTTAAAATCAGTCAATAAATAATAATACTGCTAAATGCGTATGCTACAAAAATAAAAATATTTTGTTCCATATGTTATTTATAAGAAATATCACACATTCAGAAATACGGTTTTAACCTAATACTTCGTAGGTCCTCCTTTTGCCCTCAGTACAGCAGCTATCCGACGTGGTATTGATTCAACAAGATGTCGGAAGCGTTCGGGGGGTATGGCCAACCAAGCTGTGCATAATGCAGTCAGCAATGGAGGTGATTGGTTTATCCAAATGCCTGATATGCCTTACCATAGTGTCCCACAAGTGCTCTATGGGATTGATATCGGTGGAGTTCGGAGGCCAATCGATATGCTGGAAGTCAGAACTGTGTTCCTCAAACCATTCCTGCACAACAAGTGCCCGATGGCTCGGTGCATTATCGTCTTGGAAGACACCATCGCCATTCTGGAAAAAGTGTAACATAGCGGGGTGTACACAGTTAGCAAGTAGTTGACGATAGCGGCGACCACTGATACGTTGGTTGTTCCACATGCACCAGGGGTCCAAATTCCTGCAGTGAAACATGCCCCACATTATACAACCGCCGGCGCCTCCGTAGCCAGGTGGGAAGGAGCAGCAATGCATAGCACACGCTTCTTGATTAGACCGGGGTTCGAGCCCGTCACCACCAAATACGGAGGATGCAGAAAGGTCAGGGAATGACCCCCGCATATCCCGGAGCAATATGGCTTTAGTTGCTTATGCTCCTAAAAATCAAACCAACAACAACATATACAACCGCCTGCACTTTTGATACTATGCATGATGGATCAAGGGACTCATGTTGTTGACGCCAAATCTGTACACGAGCATCCACAATGTAGAGTAAATAACGTGACTCATCCGACCAGTACACCTTCTTCCAGTCTTCTAACGTTCAACTTGTATACTCTTTGCACCAGGTGAGTCTTTTACGCCGATGAACCTTGGTTAGGAGAGGATGCCGTAGGGATTGTCTGCTGGTATAGCCCATACATGCGAGCGTTCGACGCGTGCTCATGCCAGATATTGTTCCGGATTAGCCCATGTTGTATTTGGTAATCAACTCTCGAATAGTGCTTCGCCTGTACGAGTCGTCGGACCCGGTACTCGCCCCCTAACATCAACCTTTCGCTGAGCTTTGCAGTTTTGCCGTCGGGTCGTTGTTTGATCAATTTTACGCTAGTTCTGGTACACTTTAACAACGGCGGCTCTCGAACACCCCACCAGTTGAGCTGGTTGGGAAATTGAGGCACCAGCTCGTCGAGCTCCCACAATCTTTCCTTTATCAAAGTCCAATAAATCCTTCCTTTTTTACCCATCACGCTCGGAATTTTACTACATGCTGAGAACCACTGACACCTTATCTATGCTACGTAAGTCGCCTAACCCCTCCGCACTCTCGTACCTCACGTGGTCAACGGGTCGCATTCAGTTTTCATAGGGGTGGTCATAATTCAGTGATCACTCAGTGTACATGTACAGAATATGTAAGCCTTAATTAAAGAGACAACGATCGCTGTATTGTCTAGTGGATATTACAAAGGAAACACATTAAAAATATATCACAATGCCAGTTTTGACTTTTAGTTGATTACAGGCAAATATTTTTGTAACAGTGAGCAAATATTTTTGTAACATCATTCGGGATACAATGTTGATTAATTTATTTAATATAGGCGCCGTAATTATCAAAGATTTTAAGGAAAAAGTGTAGAGTTGCTGTTGAGACACTTTCACATCAATTGAATTACAACGACATCAAAGATATATATAAAAAAATAAAATGAAAATTAAATCATATGCCATTATAAAAAAAAAAATCACCTTTCCAGTGGGACAATAGACATTTATTTTCCAGAGAATTGACTTAGTATATATCATACAAATCAAATTTGTACACATGGCCAAATGAAATCACTGTGGTCTGTTCTAACGTAATTACATAATTAAGAGCTTGAATCTTTTTTGTCCACAGTATTTCTCCGGATGTCTGCATCTACAAAGGCATATCATTCGATAGGTTTTTATGAGGAGTTTTTGACGTTAATCAGAATTAGGTAAAAATTATATTGTGCGAAATTACGGAATTGAGTGTGTTCGCTTTCGGCCAACTCTCTGTAGCCGAAAGCCGCCTGTACATTACGGTCTGTTAGTAGCTCAATGAAGTTGTAAAATGTAATTCCTGGATGAATGAGTTTGGTGCGTTTATACAGTTTACTTCATTCCTTCAATTCTGTATATCAGTAAAGATATTGGGGATATACATGAGAAAACTAATCACCCGCATAGACTTTCTGGATTATATAAATTATCCACTGAAAATTAAAATATAATTTTATTATCCACTGAAAATTATATTTTCAGTGGATAATTTATAAGTGGAAAATTAAAATATAATTGTTATTTATTAATTAATTGATAAATAAATAACAATAACATTATAATATCGTAATAATATCATAACTGTATTAGATAATTATTTGCCTTACTCTTTCTACAGATATCTTCAGAACTGAGTATTGAAACGACAGTGTCGAAATACATTTCTTTTTAAAGCATTATTTTATGGACTATCAAATGGTGAATGAAACACTGAAGTTCTGCACCATTGTAAATCAAGTAGCGGTTGCGTTACTTCAAATGCCAACAAAGATAAGATGAACGTCACCTTAAGATAAATTATATCGCGGAAACTTTAAAAAAATTGTTTCTTTTTTGATTTTTTTTTTTTTAAACTTCGTTACATAACACGACATTAACAGTGAAGTTGTTAAGGCCCCATCTAGGATTTCGTAATGCTTACAACTTGGCCAAAATATTCTCCCCCACCCACATCTAAATATATTCTTCAATTATAATCAATAGCCATGGCCGTATAGCTCTCTACCCTCAGCTTCGACGTGGAAGCACAGAAACCCAGTTATTGATCGAAGAGGCCTTTCACATCACTCGTAACGATATACAGACGGTAAGGATGAAGAAGAAACAGAGACAAGGTCATGACGTTACTATGACAACGAAAATCACCTACCTCCTCCATTCTTGTAGCAGAGATAAGGGAATCTCCAGACATTGCCGAGGCCGATACAAAAACCCATACAAGAGAGGACGAACTCGATTTTGTTGCCCCATTTCTCCCTCTCTCGGTACTTCTTCTTGGGCGTTTCCGTGGGTTTACCGTTGACGATGATCCCGTCGATGTGGGGTTTCTCCTCACTAGCCATTACTATACCTTGCTTCGCAAAACCACTGTTGCTGTCGTCGTCCTTTGAACTGTTCCGTGATGTAGCCGGCACGGAACGACTGCTGTGATTTAAAAGAATGGAGATGGAATAGATCTCGAGTTAGTTTTACGTTCGAAGGTAGGTTTCCAAGCGAGAAAAAAATTTCTTCCGTTCGAGTCCGCTCCTAATGCTAGTACGACGGTTGCACTGTTCTGTCTAGAAATAGGGATGTCGGAGGCCCTACATTCACGGACGTCTACGTCTGTCTGCCTAGGTATCGTATGCGCGCGCGCTCACGGCAGCGCGTGTCAGTTCTCCCTAGGAATTCTGTCTCGTAACGGAAGAGGCGAGAGTAGCGCTCCTCTTCACTAACTCATATAAGCCAGTTTTGCGTGTCGCCGAGATTTAAATCGTTAAATACATGACCTCAGATCTTTTTCTTTTTTGTTTGTCTGTCTCCGAAGCATGCTAAAGAATGACGAAAAGAGAAGCAATACCCGACAGAGTTTATCAAAGAGCACACAGCTGAATATCTTATTAGCACGATTGCCAGAGCATCTTTCAAGTCTCAGCTAACGTGAGATAATCGCATCTTACTATTTAGTTTATAAAACGTTGAAGGGGAGGAAACTTGAGCAATCTTTTAAGATTTTGATGCTGATAGTATTGTGACAGCATCAATCTTATATAAACAACGTTTATGAAAATTTCCTAGCAACGTTAGTGGAGCAGAAAAATCTTCCTAATACTGTTCGTAATATTTTCTTTGGTTCGTTCTTGTGATAAATTTCGGTCTGATGTGCGCGGATAACTGATAATATAAAATCTAAGTGCTAGACTGATATCTGTGTGATATGAACATATCACACAGATATCCACACTTGTGATATCCACAAGTTTGCCTCTTTTCTTAAACTGCAAAGTGACTAGCTCACATCTAATTATTGTAGCTTATTATTTGTTATATTATTTTTCTATTCTCTAACGGATTAATTATTACTTGTACTGGTAACTTAACTTAATACAATCCTCTTTTGTACATATGCTGTTATTGTTTGAATCTATATCAATGTTTATCGTCCTGTTGAATTTCATATTATTGTTATTATGTTTATTGATCTGATCTCAGATACACTGTTAATGGTTACCTGTTGTGTATCTTGCTATTAATAAAATAAAATGTGACCGTTGTCATTTAATTTTTTTTTTAAAATATAGTACTATTTTATTTCATTCTCTCATTTTAATTGATTTAACTCGGCATTCAATCGTATCTTTAAATGAGACGTTTTCTTTGCGGGTATTGTCCATTAAGAATAAACTATCCGAACATTTTATACATAAAATATATATTTATCGTGGTGTATTAAAGTGTTTGAATAGCTTATTTCTTGATTATTTTTTATGTACCTTTCTTTAGTTATAGGATATACTCATGTTCTAATATTAACTCCTGGTCATTGTGCCCTGTCTTGCAACTTCAGTCTGCTCTTTATTTATCCATGTTGCAATACAAATATTCTCTCTCTCTCTCTCTCTCTCTCTCTCTCTCTCTCTCTCTCTCTCTCTCTCTCTCTTCCGCCCCCTCCCATTTATTTATATTATTTATTACAAATCACGCAGACGCAGCCATAAAGGCTAGGTGGATGCATCATAAATACTTACTTATTTCTTGTTTATACATTTTTTTCTACTTTAGAATAATTTGCTATCAATTAATGTTTACAATTTTTCCTTACTTATTTTTTCATACTCTTATTTTCAATTTTTTGTTACTTTTTATAAATGTCGAAGGAAAGGAATGGATAAACAATCTATTCCTTTCCTTCTATATTCAAGTTGCATTAAAGTCGTGGTATTGCTCCTGTTTTCTTCTGTAATTTTTTCTCGTATTTATTTTAATTTTAAATGCATTAGTTTACTCCTTCTCAGTCTAAAAATTTGAATGCTTAAAACGTTAAAACTTACAGCATAAATCATTATAACATTCCACTGTTTAAACCAGTATCTTGCTCTGTTTCTATTGGAACGTGCAGCAGCCTGGAAAGCAAGGTGCTGGAGATTTCAAGGCCTGCTGTGAGTCATCATGGAAGAAGTAAATACATCGGCTGTGTTAAGGTAACTAAGAGTAAGAACAAATGCATGTATACTTACATTTAGACCAATTGAATGACCAGGACTTCAAATTCATCAAATAAATTTGATGAATTTGAAGTCCTTTGACTTGACCAGCACTTCAAATTCATCAAATAAATTTGATGAATTTGAAGTGCTGGTCAAGTCAACAAATGCAGTCAACATAAGGATCCCGGAGTTAATGGCATATACCGAGTAGTTTTGAGGGAGAGTGCGAGGGAGTCTATTGAACCATTGAGGTTAATTATGAGGACATCTTTGGACTCAGGGGAGATTCATTTGGATTGGAGAAGTGCCAATGTATCACCAATACATGAAAACGGTTCTAAGAGTGGTTGGTAACTACAGACCAGTTATCTGACTTCAGTGGTAGGAAAAATCTTAGAGGCAGTGATTAAGAATGCAATACAGGGACATTTAGATAGATATGGCATTCTGAAGGACATGGCAACGTGGCTTTGTTAAGGGTAAATCATGCTTTACTAACTTCGGCTATTTTGACATTGTTACTCATGAGCTGGATTTAGGGAATAATTTCGACATAGTTTATTTGGATTTTAGCAAAGCATTTGACTCAGTCCCTCATGAGAGGTTACTGCATAAGCTTTAAGAGGTTGGGATTACTGGTAAGATCCTAAGACGGATTGCTTGGTGGCTGCAAGGCAGAAGGTGGAGCGTTGTGATTAACGTTGTTTCACAACAGTAGTCGAAACCACCGTTGTTTCTCATTTTCATAAACGGCATCGACGAAGGGATGGAAGGCGTAATGTCAAAATTTACAGATGACGTGAAGATTGGCAGAGTCGTTAATGGTCAGAGAAGTAGCAGGTATGTTTTAATGCTGTTAAATGCAAGGTTTTACACTTGGGGAATAGCAGTCGACAAAAAAATTATAGACTTGGTGGGGTTGAATTAGAAACAATGGAGGAAGAAAGCGCTCTGGGAGTTACAATATGGGCAGATATAAAGTTTTCTGAACAGTGTAAACAGGCAGTTGGGAAAGCCAATGGCTTCCTATCGATGATTTTACGAACGCTATCCTGTTGAGATAGGGAAATCGTAATCCCACTGTATAACGCAATTGTAAGATCACATTTGGAATACTGTGTTGAAGTATGGAGACCTCATCTAAAAAAAGATATTGAGCTTCTTGAAAGGGTCCAAAGACGGCCAACTCGAAAGGTAAGATGGGCAGGACGACGACCGTATGAGGAAGGACTTCGATTATGTGGGCTTACAAGGCTTGGCAACCAGGCACCTCAGAGGTGAACAGATTAAGGTTTATAAGGCTCTGAGAGGGATCAGTAAAATGAATGAAAATGGAATTCTCACTCTTCTAAAGAGTTCCAGACCTAGGGGCCTTAAATTTAAATTACAGGGGTTGAGGTTTAGATTAGATTGTATGAAGCTTTCTTTTAGCCAGCGAGTTTTTGATACCTGCAACAAATTGCACTCTCAGTTAGTTGAAGCTGACAGCTTGAATAAGTTCAAAGGTCAACTGGATATCTGTGTGAGGAGGGAAGCATATACTTTGTGCTTTCTTATCTACTTTGTTGGTTATGGTGTTTTTTTTTTTTTTTTTTTGCTAGTGCATCAGTAACTAATTTATGGTGACTTGTAGTGACTTATGGTGAATATTATTACTATAACTCTAAGGCAGTGTATCCAATTGACATGGGTGGCCAGTAAAAGTTGGGCCAGTTTGGTGTGACATTAGCACTGGGGAAGCAAAAATGAGACTAGGTGTGTGTTATAGGCCTATTGACTCTGATGAATACAACGAACACCTGTACAGAGAAATACCTGTTAGCCTAACTTCTGTTCCAGGTAAAATTATAGAGTCACTGGTTAAAGAAGTAATGCAGGACCATCTGGACAGGAGTGCAGTTATACATCAGTCATAGTATGGGTTTATCAATAGGTGATGTTGTCTGGCCAATTTGATTGGATACTGTGATGCATCACAAAGGAACTGGATGCAAAATAAAATAATTTTGATATCATATGCTTTAATGTCGTTGAACGCTTTAGAGAGTGTTGCACATGAAAGACTGCTATACAAATTGGAGCAACCTGGCATTAAGAGCAAGTTACTACACTGCTCGACAAAATTAACAGAACACGTGGAAAACGTGGTGTAACTCGGGCAGCTTGCGATTAAGCGGTACAAAATTATAGGGATACGGTTCTGTTCTCTGATGGGTCCCTTTTTAGCCCACAAACGGTTTCTAGACGTTATTTCATCTGGAGACAACGAGGAATGCGGTACCTTTCCTCCAATATCAGGCGATGTTCTCGTATGCGGCGGAAAAATGGTCACTGGCCGTACCCCTCTTCATATTTTTGATTGACGTATCGTAACTGCACAGAGGTACCGAGAACAGATCCTCGAGTCCTATGTGAGACTTTTTAGGGGCGCAGTTGGCCAAGATTTGATTTTTATGTACGACAACGCCACTGTACATAGAGTTCAGTGGCGTTGAACTCTAAGTGGTGGAGGAATATCTTTGAACTGAAGATATGCAACGACTGCCGTGGCCAGCACCGTCAGCCGACTTAAATCCGATCGAACATGTGTAGGACGCCTTTGGGCGTCGCATTACACGCCTGCAGCCAACTTCGTGGCCACTGTGAGCTAAGGTCTGCGCTGGTGGAACAATGGGGAGTGTAGAGTGCGTTTAGTGTCAAACGGCACCAGGGGTTCCCCCCACCTCCGCGTTGTATACTTTGTGGGTGTGAAACAGAACACTGTCAATGCCCAGAGGTTTAAAGGTGTATGGATATTGTAAATGTGTAGTGTCGTGTACCGTTGTTCCTCTGGTTATTTAGCCGCATGATAAGTTGCCACAGAATCTTATAGACATCCTTATATCGAGCATGGTTCACCGCTGTGAGGCCTGTTTAGCCGTTGGAGAGGTTCGTACGCCGTACTGATGTCACGTGACGATATTTTCGAGCATCTTTTATCGACTTCTGTAATGTTGACCTGTTTGGCCATTCTTATAGAACCTCTATAAATGTCCCTTATGCCTGTCCGAAGTTTTTCGCTGTATCCTCATTTCATCGTTATTCTATGGTACACCACGATACCAAATTTTGTCCCACTTTATCGCAAGCTGCACGAGTTACACTACGTTTTCTACGTGATGTAACTCGTGGAGCTTCAGAAACACACTGCCACACACTGTAACTCGATCCCAGAGGTGTCCAAAGAATTGGGCAGCTTTGGGCCTTAAGTGCAACCTTTATTGCTTTTTCTGATTTTTGGCAGGGAATTACTTATTGATATTGGTCTGATATCTTTTATTATTCTTGAGTGTTTAATTTTTGTCATGAGTATGATCGCGTATTCCGTCTACTTTACTAGATAGAAGCCATTTTTGTGCACTTATTATATATATTAATATTTGTAAAATAATAAGAGGAGTTTACCTCAGTATAGTACGTAGAACACTTCCGTATGATACTCTCCAGAAATTTCTGGAGAGTATCATACGGAAGTGTTCTACGTACTATATTGAGGTAAACTCCTCTTATTATTTTACAAATATTAATATCAACGTAGAACGTATTGAGTATTACAGCTCTGATTCATAATATACAGGGTGTTTTAGTTAAACGTTTCAGAACTTCTAAGAGGGGTAGGGTACATCCTGACAACTCGAAATCATATAGCAATGTGGGGTCGGAAATGCTTTCCTGAAGCGGTGTTGTACACAGAAGCACCATAAAGAAAAGAGACCGTAAGTGAGAAATCGTTTTAATAATACATGAAAAGAAGGAAAAGGTACATGGATTAAAGTAAGTGTTCGAAGTTTCTTCCACGGGCTACAATGCACGCCTCACATCTCCGACGCATGGACATCCGAACATTCTGGAATACTCCAGGCGAATTTCGAATTTCTTCGGCAGCTACTGCGAGTCTTGCAACCAGCTCCTCAGCATTGTCAACAGGGGTGTCATAAACTAGCGATTTCATATGACCCCAGAAATAAAAATCAAGACATGATAGGTCGGGTGACCGAGCAGGCCAACACACGGAACCACCACGTCCGATCCACTGTTGACCAAATGTGACATCCAGGTAGTTACGAACATCTCCGCTATAATGGGCAGGGGCTCCATCGTGTTGGAACCACGTTGTCTGTTGCGTCGATGCAGAAATCTGTTCATCTCTCAAAAGTTGTGGCAATACTTGCTGCAGAAAGATCAAGTAGATAGGTCCGGTTAGATGACACGGTAACAGGTAAGGTCCGATGAGGTGATCTCGCAGGCCAACGCACGGGACGTGGTGGTCCCGTGCGTTGGCCTGCTCGGTCACCCGACCTATCATGTCTTGATTTTTATTTCTGGGGTCATATGAAATCGCTAGTTTATGACATCCCTGTTGACAATGCTGAGGAGCTGGTTGCAAGACTCGCAGTAGCTGCCGAAGAAATTCGAAATTCGCCTGGAGTATTCCAGAATGTTCGGATGTCCATGCGTCGGAGATGTGAGGCGTGCATTGTAGCCCGTGGAAGAAACTTCGAACACTTACTTTAATCCATGTACCTTTTCCTTCTTTTCATGTATTATTAAAACGATTTCTCACTTACGGTCTCTTTTCTTTATGGTGCTTCTGTGTACAACACCACTTCAGGAAAGCATTTCTGACCCCACATTGCTATATGATTTCGAGTTGTCAGGATGTACCCTACCCCTCTTAGAAGTTCTGAAACGTTTAACTGAAACACCCTGTATATATATATATATATATATATATATATATATATATATATATATATATATATATATATATATATATATATATATATTTGAATAATGAACAATAGTTTAAAACGGTAGTATAGAATGGCGGTACTATCTGAGGATCGGATGGTGGACTGATCTTTCGATCGGTTCGACATTACGGCGATTTGTCTAACGATTGAAATGCAGTAATTTCCTGACCATTATTGGCCTTGTGGTCCTCTGTCGATATGGGGCATAATGGTCAGTCTGCTTGTTCATTTTGGTTTTATTTTTATTCTAGTTAGTTTAGATCTATTCGTGATATATCACGCAATTTGGACATGGTACCCGTCGAGGAGGGCGCTGTTAAATTTCTATATAATTGGCATCTAAATTTAATTGATTTCTTTTATTTATTTATTTATTATTCTTTATTTAGATTTTTTAAATTATTTTAGAGTTTCTGCTACAATATTTTTAGTCTTGTTACCTTTTCTCTTCCCTCCCTGTTGGTTTGATTATTTATTTAGTTAATTTTATTGTAGTATTTAATTATTTTATTATATATATACTGAAATATATGGTATGTTGCATTTTTGGTTCAATTTCTTTTCTCTGCTGGCTTCTTCAATCCATAGTTTTACTCTGTTCTGCTTTATATATGGTTTCTGTCTTTTATCTGTAGTTCTGTTCGACTTCAGAGCCTCATGTAAATGTGATTGTTTAATGCCTATCTTCTAGTGCAGTGGTTCTCAAACTTTTTTAATGTGAAGACACCCTAAATTCATTATGAAAAATTTCCGGCAACCCCAGCACCGGGTGCATGGGCGCTGGCAGAGTATTTTGTAAGGTGGTGCATGTGGAAGGGCAATGAGAGAATTTTTTCTTGAAAAATGCATGAAAAAAACGTTTGGCTTTTGGTACAGGATTTTTAAACAATTTTTTTATTTAAAAATTGGCCTCATACTGCATTTTATTCACAATTTATATATCTCTATGAATAATAAATTGTATGAAAAAATCTAAATTAAAAAAATAATATTCGATTGTTTTTTCACTTATTTTAATGTTTTTAGAACAATAAATACATTTTCTAATTTATGTCATGACGACTTCTAATTTACACAGTTGCATGAAAATCAATGACCTTTCGTAGCGACGGCCACGATGTAAGCCGTCGCTACGAAAATTTGACTTCGCGGCACCCCAATAAAGAGTAAACGGAACCCTATGGTGCCGCGGCACCCACTTTGAGAACCACTTTTATAGTGTAACAAATGTTGCACTTTGCCTTTTATATTTCGTTAGATCCTGAACATTGTTCTGTTCCGATGTCGATATGCCTTTTTTTTTTTTCCTTTTTGTTTTTTTTTTTTTTTTATAAATTGTCATTCTTACATAAATTCCAGATTCTGGTTACAACTATCTGAAAATCCAATGTGTTCTGAAAATGCTATATCTGATTACATTTTCTGAAAGTCTTATATATGGTCGTCATTCGTTATTGAATTTCTGAGACCTTTAAACACAGTAGATCGTGCGTTTATCCATTCTCCTATCACTTTTAAAACAACATTGAAAGATTAGGCATTACCGTTTTAATATGCCATTTCTAAACTTTTTATATGGAAATAAGCAGCTAACATCAAGCCTTGGTTTGGCGTAGATGCATATATTAATGACCGAAATGAAGAAATGTTTCAAATAGTTTAATGATTTTATAAGTGATTCTTATGGTGGTGAATTGACTTTATCAAATTGTTATATAAAGTTTTTGATGAAACATTCATACCGCACAATCACAGGTGCCGTTGTGGTTCTTATCTCATTAAGTTTCCCTAACTTTCAGCTTGCCTGCCACGTGCTGTTTCCGATTTAAAAAAAAAATTGATGAGATAGATAAATAACAAATTACAAAGTCTGTAAGCAAAAAAAAAAAAAAGGGATTTGTGTTAGTGTTGATTATAACAATAGCATAATGACTCAGAGAAGCAACCTTATTTTGCCCTGTCAAAAATATAAAAAAAAAACCCTCCCTCTCGTATAACCGCCTTAAAAAAAGGCCGGTTCCAATTTCTTCCTGAATTTGCCAAACTCTCTCGCCGGCCATTCTTTTAGGCAACTTATTTCAATGTTCCTCAGCAGGCTGCCCGAAGGTAAACTTCAAAAAATCTAGTCTACGCTTTCCCCCCCCCCCCCCCCCCACCTTCAAAATTTCACAGTTATGCCCGCTGATTCTTATGGCACTCACCAGTGAAAATATCCCCCCCTCCATTCATTTTACTAATCCCTTCAAGACTTCATATACTTCCCTGTCACATCCCCCACCTCCTCCCAGGGTGTCTTGTTGCAAAGCTCTGCAGACCACATCTTGATAATGCTTAGCGCTCTTCACCAATCTGTTCACCCTTCTTCGTACTTTCTCTAGTTCTATATCTTTTTTAAATGCGCCCTCCAGTCCTGTCAGTTTATTAATGGAGGTAAATGAAGAGAAGGTGATGGGCAAAACACCGAAAGGAAGAGGATGATTTGAAACGTTGGATGATTTGATAGAGGCTGTGAATATCTTGGGCTAAAGGAAAGTGCGAAGGACAGGTAGAAATGGAGATAAGATCGAATTTTGTCTGCCATGGACCCTTCACGAAACAGAGAGTATATCTGGTGAAGTGTCTTGTATCATCATGGAACGAGACCTACTTTGTTTTTAAGACGATTAAGCCGATGTATCACTTTCTTCTACTTGCTCGAAGAGGTTGGTTGCGATTCCCTTTGATAACTGGAAGATTTCCAAAGTCATCCTCAATCTTGGTAGTAGTTAGCTGATCTTAGGTAGAGGGGGTGGAGTAGAATTATTCTGAGTTTTTAAGCCCGCACATCATTCAAATCGGCCTGTGAACGCGCACACATAGATTTGCACTCTTAAAAACAAATACATGTATACAATTACGAACGGCAAATTCCAGTGCTACTGAAATAACAATTTGAATTAATTTTTGTTATTTCAGTTGATTCCCATCCTTCATTTCCATTACCCCCTTGCATGAGCAATCTCTCTGACTGGGGTGAGTTATGACTAATCTTTAGTCACAGCTGATAGCGAGCTTTCATAATTGTGTGTGCGTGTTTAGTCTACTTTTAGAGCAGAAAGCGGGATGAGATTAATCTGTCACTGTCTGAATATTTCCTTAATTTTTTTTTTTTTTTTCACAGTTCGGCGAAAGCCAAATTTCCATAGGCACTATGGTTTTAATTGGTGTATGTAATTCCATCCCTTTCTTTTAAACTTCTCTGAACAAATACAGCTATTAGACAGCCAATATTTGTTCACGGTTTAGGTTCACTGAACTAACTTTTTCCCTTCGTTTAATTCCTTTACTTCTGAGTCCTCATGGCCTGTACAGTGGTCACGACCACTGTCATTGTACTGTATGGGAAAAGCCTGGGTTCGAATATCCGTTAGGATTACAGGAACTTTTATGTATTTTGCTCATTGCGTGACTGAGTTATCGATTCGATTTCTCATCCCACAAAACTGATTATAGAATACATGCAATTTACAAAACACTACATACTCTGACGCCTAATGACCTTATCTGCTTCAGTGCTTCAAAACACCAATCAGGGACATTTCGCATTTATACATAGGCTGGGCGTTGAAGATCGTATTTTATAATTATACTGTAAACTCTTTAAAATCCGCCTCCTTCTAAGAAAGAGAGGGGCAGGATTTATATTTAATGGTTGAGCAGCTTTAGAAGAGCACATATCAATAAATATCAAGCACAAACAACTGATCTTATTTACATCTGTAAACATTTATGACTATCTTCTCATTTCATTTATTTTTGCGGCAGAAATATTTAAATTGCATGGATAATGCAATGGTTTTAATTCTCACAGCAGAACATATTTGCCTTTGTAATGAGTTGTCTGGTATTGCACTAATGTAGTTAAAGCTGTCCGGTGACAGTTTTAGCTATATTACAACTCTGAAAATTTATTTCGTATACAGCCGAAGCAGGGAACAATTCTTTATAATTGATTTTTTTTCCCTGCGATTTGTCACTAGAGACCACATGCTGTGTAATGAGGGACCAGTTAGTCCTGAAAGGCTGTCAAAACAGTCTCATTTTTTAAATAAATGGCCAGTTAACTTTTTTATAGGGGGTCACCTTTTTGAGATTATCTCAATAGCAGGGAAACTCGTAGCAAAGGCAGATTTGTTCTGCTATGAGAATTAAGATCATTGTATTATCTATGCAGTTAAAATCCTACTGGCCGCAAAAAAAAAAAAAACATGAAAGGACAAGACGATTATGATAAATGTTATCAGATGTAAATAAGTTCAATTTGTGCTTAATGTTTATTGAAATGTGCTGCTCTAAAACTTTTCAAACCACTATGTATATCTCTCAAAAAGTTGGAGGAAAGTTTTAAATCCGGCACTTCTCATTTCCCTTGGGTGCTGGATTTTGGAGTTACTGTTATTTTAGAGAGATGACGTAGAATAAATATCTACATTAATTGAAGTGGCATGCATCGTTGGCATACATACTTCACGTTTATACATTTAATGACTTTATACTTCTGTTACACGTTTGATACATTGAAGCACACTGGCCAGTAAAAAAAAAAAAATGAACCTTTATTCAGTATCGAATCGGGCTGCATTTGTTTCGAATAACAGTAAGTGTGTGGCGTGACATGGATTATATAAGGTGTTTTTGTGGTTTTGTTCTAACTGTAACTATTCTTTCAGCAAAATATCGCGTAGCTGCGAAGTTGAAGAAAGAGGTCTTCGTTGCCGAATAGCTCTCTTCAGTATATTCCACACAATCTGAATAGAATTGTGATCAGGTGAATGTGGGGCCAGGGAAGATGGCGGAAATCAGTGTCATGTTCTCCGAACCATTCTTGCACTTTTCTGGCACGATGTGCTGTTGCATTGTCATCCATAAAGTGGCCATCGCGGTATAACCTTCGGGACAAAGGTTATACCGCGATGGATGACATTCGACTTTCCACCAGTATCTTGGATGACATTCGACTTTCCACCAGTATCAACGGACCTATTCCGTGCCAACAAAACATTCCCCATGTCATGATACTACCTCCAGATGCTTGGGTTGTCTTTACAAGGCAAGTAGGGTCCACTGCTTCGTGTGGTTCTGGCTATACTCTCTGCTTACCATCGGTATAAAACAATGTTTCGTTTATCGTCTGATCACATGACTTTCTTCTTTGTTTCACTGTCCAATCACGAGGTTCTCGGCACCACTGAAACAAGTGGCTTCCGAATGGGAAGGCGTCTGCCAATACCCAATTTCTTAAATTATCTGCTCATGGCAGTTCTCGCTTGGGTGAATTCAGATGTTATTTGCTGTACCTCACGTCACAGTTTTCTTTGCATCTCTTTTATCTGTGCCTGTCTTAATACAAACTTCGTTTTTTTGTTTTTTTTTTTGCCATGTGTGTTTCATTGAGCATACAATTAGAATTACGCATAAGTTATTCTGCTCTTTTTCTTTTGTGACAGTGAAGCTGCGTGCTTTTACTTGCTTTAATGGAAATGAAGATCGGTATTTAAAAAGCAAAAAAAGTTTGAGTTTTTTGTATTTATTGTTGCAAATATGAAAATGGTTCATATACGAAAAAATTACTTCTCCAGATAGTATCCCTGTATAGACTAATAAAATTTTAGAGCAGAAAACTTCAACGTGTGGCATTGTTTAGTGCAATTTCATCATTACTGCATAGTTGAATTTTAAGACAAACCGAAGTTCCTTCTTTAAGCTCATTAACATCAAATACAGTATTGCGAAATCCGTCAAAACGAGTTACAGTAATGATGCAATGTACTAAACACTAAAAATTCTGATACTTTTTTCCGAATAAGTTTTGTGGTTATTGTCGGGATCACAATTTCACGGTTTCCATTACTTAGCGTTTTTTTTTTTTTTTTTTTAACCCTAAACTTTTAATGATTCGCACAAATGATAATCAGAAGGTGCCAAGTTCGAAAGTACGGTAAGGAAGCGCACCTCCTATTTCTTCGAGGTATTTATTGTTAATTTGGCTATATGAGGTTATTATTATTGTGGCTGTCATTATCGTGGTGGAAACAGGTGATTTTCTCTTTTGATCTCTGCGTTTCTACACCATGCCCACCTTTACCTTAACCTTCGATAACACACACAGTAGTAAATTAGAATTTGTTATATGAATAGTAGTCTTGTCTTTTTCTCCCGCCCTCGTGGGTAGCGCAGTTGGTAGAATCGCCGTTTTCCCCACACCGGGTGGAAAATACTTGAGTTCGAGTCCCGTCGATGACGTGAGGAATTGTAATGGGCCTTTTGAACGTGAAAAATCCCATTACAATTCCAATGGTTTTTTCTCCCGAAAACTCGGGTTTTTCGTCCAGCAAACAGAAAATCAACCTCAGAACACACGCAATTTACAGACAGTATACACTGAGCAATATGGCCTCAGTCGCTGATGCTCCTAAAACCTCACTACAACAACTTTCTCTCCTTTAGAAAATCAGTAATTACACTATTATAAATTAAATAAAAGAACTGCTGCAACACGTGAGAGAATTTGTTTTACGATGTTTATTGAAGTATTATTATATCAGTCTACACTTATTACGTGGTCAATTTCATTGACTAGCTGCCCATGTCTGTTAGAGGCATAAGTATAAATGGGCTTGTTTTACTGGGATCCATGGTACAATGCAATAAGATAAGTGTAAATCCAGTAAATATCTTTAATTATGAATACTTTGGAGCTTTCGAGACAATCGTGACTCTTCTTCAACAGAGTTTAAACTTAACGGATACAGTTATGCGTTCAGTCATTAAACTGGCGTTCATTGTTGCTGCAAGGACATGCGCAGTTCTTCTCCAGCGCTTGTTGAGGTATAACACGGTTGTCACCAAGATGGGGTGCAGTCTCATGCCCTTGCAGCGGTTCATGGCTTTCGAATTTCTCAATATATTGAGTGACTCCAACCATAGGCGGTGGCGGAAGTGCCTGGAGTGGTCTGTTATTTCGTAGTCTCGTCTGGGATTGAGGTCGTGGTGGGTAGCCCAGAAGTGCTGTGCGATTACGGACTGGTCGGTCTCAGCAAGGCGGATTGCTCTGTCGTGTTCCGCAAGGCGGTCTCGAAGACTTCTCGAAGTCTCTCCTACGTAGCAGCTTCACAGTCTCTACAGGTTATGCGGTATATTACACTGCTGCGTAAGAGAGGGGTGACAGGGGTCTTTACACTGGAGACTAGAGAACGTAGGCTTCTACAGGGTAACTGTACGCATTTTATGCGGTATTCCCTGAGGATTTTAGAGATCCGGCCTGACACGCCTGGATAGTAGGGAACGTAGGCGGTAGGTATATTGTCCTGGGTTGGTGGTCTCGGGTGAACTGTGAGTTCTTGTGACAATAGACACTTGTCTAGTACGTGTGTTGGGTAGCCGCAATTGATTAAGTCTGTCCTCACACGAGAAATCTCGCTGCGCCTAGCTGCATCTGTGCTGGAATGGCTCCAAGCTCTGGAGAACAGAGTGCGGTCAGTGCTGTTGAGATGATTGGGGGCATGGCCGGATCTGTAGTTTGTGGATTGCCCGCGCCACATAGGCTTACGGTATACTGAGGTTTCCAGATGTGGGTCCACACGTTTTACTAGGACATCCAGGAACGGGAGTGATCCGTTAACCTCTAACTCTAGAGTGAACTGGATGAACCCAGACAGGGAATTGAGATATTCTAGTAGTGTTGTTTCAGAGCCACGTGGGATGACGGTGAAGATGTCATCAACATATCTGCACCATCTTATAATAGGTACAGGTGGGTTCGCCATGGAAGGATTAGAAGAACAGATATTCCTGAACCCACCTGTACCTATTATAAGATGGTGCAGATATGTTGATGACATCTTCACCGTCATCCCACGTGGCTCTGAAACAACACTACTAGAATATCTCAATTCCCTGTCTGGGTTCATCCAGTTCACTGGATGAACCCAGACAGGGGGAAGAATTGGAAGGCCTCTTCGGGGAAAAACCTACTCTCTCCGCTTGAGATCTGCTTTAATTAGCCGGTCTCAGGCGGAGGGAGTAAGGCTCACCCGTGAGTTATTCCGGATTTTTCAACTGGCACAACATGCAAATCAGCACCTGAACACAGTTTTAGAGACATAATATGTAATAATATGGTCTGATTCACTAAAAAACCGTACAACAACTACTATTGAAACGTGGTGGACATATATATATATATTACATGTAGTTTGATGTGGTAACACTTCAGTGAACATCTTAAAACGAATGCTGACGTATTGTAACAGTCGTTGATTTTAATTTAACTTCTAATATGGCAAACCACGTGTCGTCCCCCTTTCAAACAATCACTGATTGTTTGAAAGGGAGATGACATACCTTCATAGTCAGAGTGTAGACCAGAAAATGTTATAGTAAGGAGAAAAACAAAAGGCAGTTCAAGATCGCTCCCTATCTTCCCTCTCCTCGCTCATTCTATAGTGCGAATACAGAGTGGATAGGCCTTGAAAAACCTTGAGCAGCCTGTCGTTTTTCTTCTTTCTGTAGTCATTAACATGTCGTGAAGAGTAACATAAAGTCACTTCTAGATCATATATCATCCATCCCCTTGTTTAAGTAAGCTTTAAATATTATCAGCCTTGAAGTGTCAAAATAAAGCTGGTCATACATTAGAGATGCGGATAAATATTGTGTACCCGAAATCGGGCGGGTATGGCTGCGGGGGAAAAAACTCGGTGTTTGTGTGAACTCGTAGTTTACGGTGATCAGTTTTCTATGTGGGCAGCCAGTTTTTCCCCCAGTTCCAGTGGCGAAATGAGGTACCCCTATGATCTTTAATAACCATGCTGTGAACCAACCATCAGGGTTGATCCCCACCAGCGAATCATTGGAATTGGAATAAGCGAATTATGGCAAAAATAATCACAACTATAAAGTAAACAAGAATATAAATATAGAAGAAAAGTTATGTAGTTGATACCTTAAATATTTTCAATAAAAAATGACACACTCCAGTCCAATCGAATGATAATATAATTTAATTTAGGCATAATTATCCAAAATTTCAGAAATTATGCGACGTCGTGAGGGATGCTCTGATTTTGTCCTTTTACAAGATAACATTGTTTACAAATTTGTATAGAATAATTAACGTTTTTTACGATAATTAACATGTAATACTAGGAAGGCTGGCGTATTTTTCATTTAAACATGAATAATGTTCAGTAGGAACAGTATTGAATGTATGTTGTAATACTAAGAAAAAGTGATTGCTATTTAGCTCCCAGATTTTGAATAAGAAATGTATTTAGATCATTGTGATGATATTTGTCCTTTAGCGCTTCACCTCTTAATAGAAAACGATAGCAAAACTTTTGATCTCAAGATAATCTTTCCATTTAAAAATTTGGAAATGGTCTCGATATTTTAAGAACAGTTTTAGTGTTTTTCAGATGAATTGAGATCAAAATTTTAGCTTTTGACCTTAACCTCTGCGCGTTTTGATATTTCTGGGTATCAGGTTGTCTTTAAATAGCTTAAAATATTTGGCTTTCATCAGATTAATTTTTAATGGGCATACAACTTGGGATAAATATAACCCAGTGTGGTGTTAAATATGCTAAGAGCAAATACCTAACCTCCTTGATACCGCATAAAGACATTTGGTTGGTAATTACAGTATTTACATTGCATTCAGTTCATAAAGTACGTTAAAGTGTTTTCTGATGCGGCACATTGCCAGTTTTTCCTTTCACCATTTCTTCAATTTGCCTCGCTGAACAAGCACATCTCAGAGAAAAGTTGTTGGTATTCAACCCTGTTTGGATCCTCTTCAGGTCTATAAGTAGGCACTTGGACAACACTTGCAGACACACCTGATTCCTAGTGGTCGGTATGAGAACTGTAAAGGGATGGAATGTTCTGGAACTACAGGCAGCTTCCGGTAACATCTGCTTGTGACGTATGCTGTCAGGAGGCACGTCACCACCAACACACACATTTTTATTTCTTATCGATGCATCTGAGAATGTGTTGCGTCAGGTGGGTATATTTAACAGCCTGTCATCCAAAATAGTCTGCCCTAAAAGAAACTCAGTGTCGTACATTGTGTATATTTTTTTCAATTAATCCCATTCTGTATGGGGTTAATTGCTACTGAAGTGTCGATTATTCACTAATCATTAGTATTCTGCTTCTTAGAACATTGTTTCATTCTTCTCTTATTACTCATAGCTTTTTGTTTTCCAGAACAGTGAATTTCCTGTCAGTTTACAGTTGAACTTTGTCAGCACTCAACGCTTTCGAATCTTTTGTGTTCACTTTTAACAGCCACACATCTTTGTACCATAAAACATCCATCAATTTTGATATTGGTAGCTCTCCCACTGACCATTATCGAATTATAAAAGTGACTGGTAAAATCCTAATAAGTGGTGGATGCTTCTGACTACCCTTCTTCTAAGTGCTTCGTGGTTCCAAATAATGAATATCGAAACCTGTACCTTCGATGTGTGTGATTTAGCCCTTCGAGTATCATAAATTGATGCTCGGGCAGATAGACTTTCGAATGTTTTTCGTTTTCGGCTGTAGATGAAGATTGGTGAGGGGAATGAAAGGATCCTCCCTTTAAGAGAGAGGCTTAAGTTCTGAAAATTGCAGCGGCTGGAGACTAGACACCTGCGAGGTGATCTGATTGAGGTGTATAAGGCCTTGAATGGGTTGCGCACGCCGAATTCTGATGGGATTCTTCCAGAGAGAGAGAGAGAGAGAGAGAGAGAGAGAGAGAGAGAGAGAGAGAGAGTCTTTATTGCCCTTCACGGCCACAAAGCCAGGGGTTTACAGCCTCCCGAAACTTCCGGGAAATCGAACAATTATTTACAAAAAAAGGTAATTTTACAAACGAAAACACATTTTAATACAAAGGAGGGAACTCCTTACGAGAGTTAAGTCTGATTGAGCTGGCTTAACATCGAGATAAGAGCACCAGCTCAATCAGACAGGAACAGATGCAAGGTACACATCAGGCATTGCTGATTAGTCCTGCTAGTCATAATGTTTTTCCTGTAAGTCCGGTCAACAGAGAATTTGTTCAGGTCGGCGTCAAGTGCCTGGGTTTGCTTGAGCATTTGCTGAGGGAGCAATATGTCCGAGAGATGGAGTCGTGCTAAATGCGAGTAGAGCTTTGGATTGGTCGTAAGAGCAGCAGGGGGAATCCTCCAGCCACAGGTATCCCAGAATGAAGGAGGTGTTGAAATTATACCTGTTATAATCTTGACTGTTGCTAGGAGGCGTTGGTCGTCGACTAAGGTGGAAAGCCGTGGAATCCCGAGAGAATCGGCAAGCTGCGTGGTGCGAATCAGAGTTGGAAGGTTGTGCTTCCCGTTGGCCCACTTTAGGAGCCAGAATTCTGCGGCAAAGAGTGGTTTCTTTATTGACGGTACCGCTGAGGTCCAAATTTCAGCAGCATAGAGTAAAGGTGGAAATATAATTGTTCTTATGTACCTCACGTTTGTCTTTTTATCTGTGATATGAAGGAGATGCTGTTTTGCTATCCACAAGAGTCTTGAAGCACGTGTGAGGAGCATGTCTATGTGGGCATTGAATCGAAGTTTGGAGTCGAATACAACGCCCAGATCACGATGGCTGGGCACAATTGGAATGAGGGTGTTGCCGATCGAAGGCTGGAGAGAAGGAGTTTGCTTCAATGAATACGCCATGAATTCGGACTTAGCAGGATTGATCTTGAGCCGAAACTGGCAGAGGTAAGATGTGACTGCAGTGAGAGTGTTGTTAATTTCCGCTCTTACCAGATCTAGGTCTTGACCGGGGATGGTCCACTTGCTCAGATTACGAACCTAAGGAGGCATAAATTCAAATTGAGGAAAGACAGTTGTAGAATAGATTGAGGAAATTTGCCTTTAGCCAGCGGGTGGTTAATTGCTGGAACAAATTTCCATCTGTCGTTGTGGAATTTGATAGCTTAAATAAATTCAAGGAGGAACTGGACAAACTTTTAGAGGGAATGGTTTCGTGAATTTTTATTTACTTTTTTTTATTTTAATTATTATTATTATTTTTTTTTTGGCTGATGCTACATAAGTTCTCTTGCTTTTTTGTTTGCTTTCTTATATCTACGTTTGCTTTCTTGTATCACATGCCTCTATTACTATTATTTTACTAGTAAGAGTTTAAGAAATTTTGGTGTTTGAAGTAAAAAACCAGCCAGAAGTCTCTTCCTCCTTCTGCCTTTTAATTACATATAAAACATATGTAATTAAATTAAATAATAATGATTATTTTAAGCATTATTATCGGGGGTAATTAAGGCAGGTAATAAAGAAGTTTAAAGATAAAATTATATAATAAATTATATTTTTGAATAATTAAAAAATATTTAAAAACTTAGAACTTTGTGCCCTTCCATTTTTAAAAAGGAAAGCGACATTGGAGAAGCAGACAGTGCGCAAAGTTCTAAGTTTTTAAATATAGACCTTTACATTTCTGAGTATTCGGTGCAGAAGTACAAAGTTTCAAAGTGTATTTGTAAGTTAATGGTGGCTTCCAGGGTGTCCCCTATATCCGCCGTTTGTTAGGCTTTTTCGCCAATTGCCGGCTGAAAAAAAAAAAAAAAAGTCGGTTCAAATTTGAATTTTGGGGGAAAAAAAAAAAAATTTTAATTTTAAATTTTTGAATTTTGAAGGAAAAAAAAAAGAAAATTTTGCATCTAATAGATGAAATTTTGAGTTAGGTGTGCAGTAGTGTTGTGTTTGCGTTGTGTGTTAGCCGGCACCTGGCATTTAGCAGTAAGGGGCTGCGGGCAGAGATGTGTCCCAGCCCCCCACTCCCATCCCTAGCCACGTGGAGGCAGCCAGGATCTACTTTCTATTTATAAACTTATGAGGACGCGGACTAGGCCTGTCAGTCCTATTGGTAGACTCTGTGTTGCCGGGCAATTCCCCGGGAAAGATCCCCCCCGGGAATCACCAGGCCACACATTAGCATTGTTTTCTTTCCTAAAAAAAAAAAAAAAAAACTCACAGGGCTTAATCCTGTCCAAGAGTGGGGGATGTGATGTGGTACCCCAGCTCCTGCAGGGCTTAATCCTGTCCAAGAGTGGGAAGGCTGGAGTCTGGACGGTATTGTTCTATCAGGATACGGCATTGTCCATTTCTTCTTTACTTCCTTCTCCCCACTCTTCCATGTTCCATCTTCTTTCTCTTCTCTTCCTTCCTCTTGGGCATAATCTTGTGTGACCCAACACCCATTGTTTTGCCGTAGTGTGCTGGCACAGGTGCAGTAGTTTGGCCACGTTCATCGGTGGTTTTCCTCCTCTTTCTTTCCTTTTTCTCTTTCTTCCTTCTTCTGCTCACTTCGCTTTCTCTTCCTCTCCTTCTTCATCTTCTTCTTATGGCTCATATTGTTTGCAAGGTATGCATACTGTGATGTCTGGGATCTGGTCATTGAGAGTTTGGGTCTGTATCTTGTCCCTCAGTATTATCTTTGTTGTTTCATTGTCACATCATTCCTTTTGTTCATTCAGAACTACTATGGTCCAGGATAGTTACTTACCACTACCTATATCTACTAGATGTGTCTTGGGCTTAGGCAATGACAGGGTAATTGTTCTTGGTGGGCCCGGCACTGTTAAATAATAGTGCATCCATGGTTTATGCCCATTGGAGTGGTACTCTGAGAGGATTAGGCTGAGGTCAACATGTAGTTCTTTAATGACACTTAACTTCTTGTATGGTGAGAGTACTGTGATGTCTGTAACATGGGCACTGAGAGTTTAGCTCAGTACCATGCCCCTTGACTTCATTTTTATTATTTTTGATGTTACTATCATTCCTTTTGTTTAAGCAATATTATTATGATCTAGGATAGGTACTCACCATTACCTATACTTTCTTGTTGTGCCTTAGGCTTAGTAAAGACCGGGTTAACTGGCCTTTGTGTGTCTTTATATTACTTAACTACTTATAGTAAAAGCACTGTGTTGCCTGGAACACGTACACTGGGAGTGTGGTTCAATACCATGCCCCTTGATTTTATTTTTGTTGTCTTCCATATCACGATCAATATTTCTGGTTCATGTTTTACTGTTGTGATCTAATAGGTACACACAATTACCTGTACTCACTTGTTGTGCCTTAGGCTTAGGCAATGTCAGGGTTAGTTGGTCTTATTGTGCCCAAGGCTGTTAATTTATGGCACATGCAAAATTTATGGCCTTTGGTATGATTATCTGTGATAACTGCACTGTAGTCTACCTGCTTTGTTCCCAATGACTCTTAATTGCTTGTAGGGTGAGTATACTATGAAGTCTTAAGCATGGGCACTGGGTATGTTGTTCAGTGTTATGCCCCTTGGTATTAGTCTTTTCTTTCCCTTTTCCTCTTGTTCTTCTTCTTTCCCTTTCCCTCCTTTCCCCTTCTTCCTTCTCTTCCCTTCTTCCTCTTTTCTCCTTCTCTTCCCTTCTTCCTCTTTTCTCCTTCTCTTCCCTTCTTCCTCTTTTCTCCTTCTCTTCCCCTTCCCTTCTTCTTTGTTGTTGTTCATGTCTCAATCTTTGCTTGTTGTCCATGTCATACTATTGTGACCTGGGAATTTCACCCCATTACCTCTGCTCACTTGATGTGCCTTTGGCTTTGGCAATGTTAGGGTTAACTGGCCTTATTGTGCCTGGTACTGTTGATGTGAGGTACAAAGTTTTTGGCCCTTGGTGTAATTTGTGATGTCAGTGTTGCACTCAACCTGCTTTGTTCTCATTGGCACTTAACTGCTTGCAGGGTGAGATGTCTGAGGCATGGGCACTGGGAATGTGATTCAGTGACCTGCCCCTTGATTTTATTCTGTCTCTCTTCTTCCCCTTTTCCTTCTACTCTCTTTCCTTCCCTTTCCTCCCTTCTTGTTGTCTTCTATGCCTCAATCATTCCTTCTTGTTCTTGCAGTGCTACTGTGATCTGGGACAAATATTCACTACTTCCTATACCTACCAGATGAGCCTTGGGCCCAGGCACTGGCAGGGTTAACTGGTCTTAGTGAGCTTGGCACTAATAGTTTGTGGTTCATACTGTGATCTAGGACACTTATTCACTACTACCATGATCTAGGACAATTATTCACTGCTACCTATACCTACCAGATGTGCCCTAGGCCCAGGCACTGACAGGGTTAACTGGTCTGAGTGAGCCTGGTACTGATAATTTGTGGTACATATAAGGTTTATGACCGTTGTTGAGGTTCCCTAAGAAGGTACTATTGTAGTCAACATGTATTTTCTTAATGGTGCTAAACTACTTGTGTGGTAAGTGCACCGTGTTGTCTGAAACATGGGCACTGAGGATGTAGTTCAGTACCATGCCCTTGAATTTATTTTTGTTGTTTTCCATGTTGCAATCATTACTTCTTGTTATTGTCATATTTCTGTGGCATAGGGTATACTCTCCATTTCCCTTACTCACTTGTTGTGTCTTAGACTTTTGCCATGTTGGGGTTGACTGGTCTTTTGTTCCTGGTACTGTTTACTATGGTACATGTACAGTTTATGTCCATTGTTATGACTATCTGAAACGACAGTGCTGCAGTCAGCATGTATTCCTTTTTATTGTGGTATTTTTAGCATGGGTACTGAGAATATATATCAGTCCCTTTCCGTAGGTTAGTCTCCATCCATGCTGTGTCCTCTTTCCCAATTTTAGGTATGGGCTTGTGTGTTGCCTCTTGCTTTACTCCGGCATACCGAGGAGGGTTCTTCTTCTTTTGAATGCACTTGTTGCAAAGTTTACTAATGCTTGAAAGTTATCTGGTGATTCCAGCACTTTATAAACAACAACCCTTAAAACATCTTAGCTTGGAAATTTCCCAGTCACAAATGGGTGCAGTTTTGTACTGCTACGCATTTTCGCAGAACAGAATAATTTTTTCTTTACTTAATTTTCCACCATTGCAAGACTCTCTTAGAACAACAAGTGTTTCTTTTGGAACCTAACTTCAAGTTTAATTAAATTGTATATACCCTCCGCAGCGAGTTTTGAAGCGCGAGAGCACAGAAGTACACAGGCTTTGAGTGATCGTGGTTCAAGCTCATATGACTACTAAATATGGCATAATTATTCTTGTATTTTCTGTATCTTTTGAACTTCTCTGACCTTATGTAGTTGTCCTGAAGTATAAACAGAATTTATTGTACCAAGCAGGGCCGGGTCTATAGTTCAAGATGCTTTGGTGGGAATATTAATGTTTGGGAAAAAGATAACAACGAGGAATTCTCCTTGCCTGAATTGAGAGCACCGTATTTTGGGATTTGGGGACCTTTTCAGTCGTGAGCCTGGGTGTATTACACCTAGAATCGCCCCTAAGTATCGGTCCTAGTACTGTACCAAGCTTTGTATTAACTATACAAAGTACAAATAGCATAATTTCTCACGAGATGAAAACACTCTGTAATACATAGTAACCGAATTTTGTAATAAACGAATATGCTATGTAGAAAATCCTATCCTTTTAGCAAGGGTGGGGGGAGGGGATGATATGTGTTTTGTATAAACGAGAACTTTGTATAAACCAAGTTTGTATTAACTTGTTTATACAAAGTTTTTACTTCTATTTATGTACAGAGAACACGAAATTTTACAGAGAAAAATGGGGAATTTCTGTGGATTTGGTTAATTAAACTTTGGGACGGCTCGACAAGGCTTTCTAAAAGATCCAAATATAAAATTTCATGAAAATCAGCCCACTGGGATAGATTTATTTCATGCTGACGGATGGGTGGATTGGATGTGGTGAGACAACAGGCATTTTACACATTTGTGAGCGCGCTAAAAAAATTGAACTTTTTAATAACTATTTTTTTGTAAATTAAGTAGAGTGAGTTGTATTTGGTGCTCTAATTGTTGCTATCGAAATAAATAAACAAACCGGTATATTCATAATTTTGAATTTGCTGTTGGTTTTTAATTCTAATTGAACAGTGATCTTTATGTCACTGTTATTATTATTATTATTATTATTATTATTATTATTATTATTATTAGCCATATGGTACAAGGAAGCCTGAGGCTTATGCTGCACCAGCCAAAAAAAAAAAAAAAAAAAATTCCCCGAGTTACCCTGAGAGAGAGAGAGAGAGAGAGAGAGAGAGAGAGAGAGAGAGAGAGAGAGAGAGAGAGAGAGGAATCACCAAGAAAGGGAAGAATGATGATATCCAGCTCAGGACCCTGGGTTTGCCAAGCCCATACTCACCAGATGAACCCCCGGGGTTGATGTGAGCCCCTGTTCAATTAGTATGGCAGCGAATACAAAACAAATGACTTGGTTCTTTCATTTAAGTGCCAAAATTTGTTTTCTGGAAGAACTTACAAGTGATCGGTCAGTATTTCAAAGATATTCCGGACATTATTTATGGCTAACGAGAAAGAAAGAAAAACAGATTGCCAATATTCTATATACTGACGAAATTCAGCTCTGCGAGAAAGCATCGAACTGTGACAAATTTTAGAGCAGCATAGACGAGACATCACAATGACGTCCTGGAAAGATTCCATTGGAATTTTCCGCAGTCATGTAAAGATAACCTATCCCAAGTGAATTCCGATTTTTACCTATCCCAAGTGATTTTTACACAAATAAGTAAAAAGTTCATATGAACAGCGATCGTAAGATTGGTTATGATCGTGCCCTCCCAACAACATGTGAACAGGCCTAGGTTCGAATTCTGTTAAGACGGGAAAAAATTTTATGGGCTTTTTTTCAAACCCTGACGGAGTTGATCAGTTTTGGGCAAATGATGTACAAGGAACCATGCGATCCTCTCCCGTGCCGTTTCAGATAAACGGCACTTCCTGGTTGCTCACAGCCCACTATGGTTAAAGTGTTCGAAGAATGGTGCCAAATGGGTCAAACCACCTCCTGCCGACAGAATTGTAAAGGATTATGCAAGATGAATGTTCGTGGTCAGCGAGGAATTCAACGCGTTATACAGCTCAGTGGCAGGTCACTGTGCAACGATTGGCATCAATACAATAGCGAAATGATCATTCAAGAACAATAGCTCAAATGACGACGCGCCGCACACTCGGATGTATGGGGTTCCACATTATATGACTCAAGAGACACCCTCTCCTCACTGCTGATTTTCGTCGACAGGAAATGCTGTGTGCATAGTGTTGGGGGAAAGGCGCCTCCGGTGGTTTCCCACATCTGCGCCATATGAACTCTGGGGAGACAAACAGCATCACTGTGAAAGCCAGAAAAATGTTTTGTGTTGTAAATGAAGTATTGTGCTGGGTTCTGTTGGGTGGTCTGGCTTTTGGCCGCAGGGCCCCTGGTGGGACTCCACGTTGCCCGCACACACCACTAGGAGGTAGCCAGGCTGCCCATAATTCTCTGGCTAGTCTCCTCCAGGTCACCTGAGCTTCCTGGAAAGAGACCAAGTAAAATATATATAGAGTACAGGATGTACCGGAGAGGGTAAAGGAAAGGAGGTATAGACAGAGGATGTAAGGGAAGGCATCCTCTGCAGGTTGGGTGGGAGTTCTCCCACCTAATAGGAACGTGGAAGAAGAGAGCCCTCGACAGGGTGGGAAGACAGCCTCGTATCAAGAGAGACACGGATGAAACAATTCAAGCTACCAGAGTGTCAAGTTAGTAGCTAGAAGTGGTCACAATCTAGGTGAAGATGTTCATAGTCGAATCTGGACGAATTTGAAGTGGAGATATTCAGTATATGAGAAAAGGGTGTTGATCAATGTGCATTAGTTCCAGGAGGATGTGTGGTGCCAACAACACTCTGGTTGGACACTGGAGGACTGGAAGCGAATTTGCTGGTCGGATGAGTCGAAATACCTGGTGCAACACGCTGACGGCTTGTGCGACGTAAGCAGTACGAGTTCATGGACCCATCGTTCATGGTGCCCATTATACGGAAAGTTGCAGTGGTTACTTAATATGGTGCATGTTTAGCTAGCAAGAACTAGGATCCCTGGTGGGTATGAATTAACGTTTTATTGGCTTGGTCTACCGGTAGCTCGTAGGAGACCATGTACACCCTGCCATGTTGCATTTTTATTTTCCGGACAGAAACGGGTTCTTCTAAGACAATAATGCGCCGTGTCATCAGGCGCACACCATGCACAAGTTATTCCAGAAACACAGTGAAGATGTCACTGTGTTTCTTGAAATTCTGAGAATTTGCAGGCCATCTTGATTGGCCTCCAAATTCTCCTGACCTCAGTCCAATTTGGACACCTGTGTTATATTTTGGAACGGGAAGTGAAGAATATGGGCATACAACTGTCATCTATTCCGACACTGTGCAAAAAAGCTTTTCACAGTGTCGCTGCAGATCCCTACTGACGCCTTCAGACATCTGGTGGAGTCATTGCCTAGGCGAATCCTAGGCATTGACTCCGGTACGAGATCTAAATATAAGAACGTTGATTAAGATTAACATCGCACTTCATCCAGTAATACTCTGTAGAAGCAGAACGTTCAAAATTAGACTTTAAGATCTGATCAAGTTTCCGGACATTTTAACCGATAAAACACTTCATACAATCTGGACACTTAATCCGATGAACGGATGCTCCCTGTTGTAACATGGAAATAACTGTTTCACCCTATAGACTGTAGTTTCAAACACCCTATCAAGAGATAACCAGATGGTCACTTCCCACTTGAATTCTTATAATAAAATTACTACCACCATATACGTTCCCTGTTGGCAACAGAGAACATGTGGTGGCAGTTATTTCATTGTTAGAAAATAGTGCGAAGCTAAACCACTTCCCATTTTTTTTTCAACAACATGAGAGAATATCCACATTTAGCAAATCCATTCTTATCCCAGAATGGAAGTCTCATTATTCCTGTCTACCACATAATTGGAATGTAACAACGATCAATTAAGTAATCACATACACTGTTGCGTAGATGGCCCAGGGCAACGGTTCTCAAAGTGTGGTCCCCGAGACCCTTTCAGGGGGGTCCGCGAGGTCAAAACTATTTTCATAATAATACTAAGACGTTATACTAAGACTAGGACTTTGGGGTCCTCCATAATTTTTAAGATTGTAAAGGGGTCCTGAGACCAAAAAGTTTGAGAACCGCTGGCCCAGGGCATGCGGTAATCTGTAGTTTCTAAATTGTCATTTACACATGGGCTTTTACTATGTGACCACCTTCAGGTTCCACATAACGGAGACAGCAAAAAGGTCGGTTGCTGAGTTTGCTAAAATCCTAGGTGCTAACCAACGGCAGCCATTGGACATCTCTATTAACAAACTCTTTAATAAATTCAGAGTGTCTCCATCCATTTGATACACTCAGTGAGCAGTGAACAAAATGAATGGAGGCACGAAATCATGATTTGATACCAACAGGATGAATGAAGCGAGCATTTCGCAGGTGTGTGAATGGGTGAAAAAATAGTGTGTTTGTGAAACACGAAACAGTTGCCAAGTCTTTCAGGAAATGTGAACGCAATGTACTTTATGTCCCTGAAGGCGATGTACCCTTTGAAGAAAGCGCGTAAGTTTGGTAATGACGAATTCAACAGTAACGACGACGCGTTATTGGCGTTATGAGTAAAAGCTTCGTTTTACGCTAGCATTTTGTTTAGGAAGCACTTACTGAATTTGTTTCAAATATGTGCAATAAGATATTTTTCCCGAATTTTCCTTCAGAACCGTTCAACAACAGATAAATCTCAACATTTCCTTCAAAAACGTTGAGATTTTAGGTAGACTTCGTAAAAAAATTCGAAAGATACGGCCAAATTTATGGTCGGACTAATGGTTTTTACATCATGTCAATGCATCGTATTCCTCTTTCGCAGTGAGAGAGTTTTTAACGAAAAACAAGATCACAACATTGTTCTTCAGATCTGGCGCTGTGCGACTTCCTGTTTTCTAAAATTAAAATCCACCTCAAAGAAAAACGATTTGAAGACTTAGCAGACATTCAGAGCACAACGCAGCAATTAAAGACGGTATCTTCCGAGGACTTCCGCTGCTGTTTTTTTTCCTGGAAATCGCGAATGGAGCGCTGCATATGCGCGGCTGAAGAGTACTTGGAAGGAGATATCATTGATATTGTTGTATTTAAAATAATAAATGATTTAAAAAATATTTTTTTTTGGCCGCACCTTGTATTTATAAGCGCCTATTGTCTTCACCATATCCGTCCGCATGTAATAATTCGACTCCACCTGATGGATTTTCATGAAATTTTATATTTGGTTTATATAGAAAAATTCATTGAGTCATTCCAAGTTTCATTAAAATCGGACAAATAGAAATCCGGCAGTTATTATTATTATTTTTCATAACATTGTATGTAAAAAAAAAAAAAAAAAAAAAAAAAAAAGAAAAAGTCATAGATTAAATGTAATTTAATGCAGTACGCCATGCACGTTTGTGTGTATTTTTTTTTATCTAAGACTCGTGAACATGGTGCTGTTTGTGTGAGGAGAGTTAAACTGACTTCGAGAACTGTAGCGTTTTAGCCTTTATAACCTTAGTAATTAATTGATAAGAAGATAACTATATTTACTTTTAACTTCAGTTAATCACAGTAAAAAAAAAAAAAAAAAAAAACCTATTCATTTTAAGAAAAAAAATAAGAATGTGCCTGAAATGTATTACCTAACTTATAATGGAAAAATTTTACCGTATGTTTAGACATCAATTAATATGTGGACATGTGTTCTGTCTTATGTAAGGCGGACCCTAAACGTTAGTTCAACTCTGCCATGGTTGTTCTCCGTGATGATGTACAATGGCCAAACATGAGTGTAGTGCTACGTTTGCGTAGTCTGTGTTGTGTTATTTTGTTGTTTTTGGCCACTTAGCTATCAGGAAGCAGCTATCGCCAGGAAGGCTGCTTCCCAGTATCCGTCCACGCCATGAGGAGGAGGGCCCAACCCTACACGTACTAAACTAAATGTAGTATTACCAGTACTCATAGGAAGAAGCACAAGCCGTATGGGTGCAGCAGTCTCCTATAATCACATATGGTGGTGAAGACCACAAAGAATCCTGCTGCAAAGGGGCTAGCATATGAAAAAAAAAAATCGACCTTAACTCCATGGAGCCTAAGGTAGGATCCGTGAATAACGTCATGTGAAATGAAAAAAAAATAAGCTTAATAAAATCAGTTTTATTTTATTCGGTATTTTAATTTACAATCAACAGTAAAGGTTTGTGATAAAAGGTTTGTTCAAACTATTAACATTGCGATTGAAGACCAAGTCGATACATGATTGACCACGCGTAGTAGATTTTGCAGTGATGCGAGTTTAAGATCGAATGTTGATTCCATGAAGTAGAGGAATGTGCTTGCTTTTCAACGTTAGATTTGTGATTTTGTCGAAATCTTTGAACACGTTTAGTTGATGTAACTTTCAGCATCGTCACAACTTAACTAAATGAAACACAACCGCACTGCTCGACAAATGCGAAGTAACTGAACGAAGTAGTTACTTTAACGAGTTGTTCAACTTTCGAAAGCTAAAAACCCGATTTGAAATCTAGTTATATATCCTTGTAGAGCTCTCAAAGGGCAACAGTTTTGTTGCTCAATTGTACGCAACAAGTTGCGTACAATCGAGTTTTCTTGGGCGCATGCATTGTATTTGTTGCATCACCGCTATTGAGAGTGAAAGTAACCAAGGCGCAACGGCAAATGACCAAAATGTGAACTTTTTAGTTTTTTCGAAAAAAATGATATTAAATATCAAAATTTCTAATTTTTCTTGCATATTCGTCGACGGCATTATATACCCGACAAAATTAGTATAAATTGTTTATACTTTTGTCTATTAGTTTCGGAGATATAGCAGCGATTAGGCGTTTCACTTTTCGTGACACCCTGAGCGCCCTAGGGTACCCCCAGTATAGACGTTATTCACATCAAAACCTGTCCCCAAAGGGACTAGCATAAATAACAATGTTAGAATAAAAAACCAACTCCCAACTATAGAATTCTAGTCATAAAACGAAAGTATATTCGTGTATTACTGTACAACGAAAAGTCGGATCGGGGTCAGATTTTCAACCTATTTTCTGTTGGTTCATGGGAAAATTTCGGGTCCAGTTACGATTTCACAGCCTTCCCCTACAGAATCACATAAATTAAAGTATATTTTCGCATTAATTGACAAGAAAAATATGCGGATTGCTAACAAATTTTCAGCATATTTTCTATTTGGCCTCCTGGTATGGTTTTAAGTTCAATTTCGATTTCATAGAATTCCCTCCCTAGTTTCACCTGCAGAAATATTGCTATGAATTTGGAACAAGAGCTGTGATCCATTTCGAAATTTCAGTGCTTACTTAGAATATTTTAGGAATCTTTGTAACAAATTTTCATGTCGATGGAGTGGCTTATTTTGTTATTAATAATGAATTATTACTATTTGCTAACAAGCCTGAAATGTAACGCACTGCGCATCATACATTAACTAACTTTTTTTTTTTTTTTTTTTTCTCTCGGAAAGGAGACTACCGATATCTCCTAAGAAAACCCGAAGCACTTCTTTACGATAATGTTTTGTCTAATGAACTGGATTATGGACATACAGAAGTTTTAATTTACGATATAAAATTATAGAATATCAGTACAGGTAAGGACAGCATTGAGATTAAGGACATAAAAAATTGATGCCTGAAATCCTTCGAAGAAACTTTTTAGGTGTAGAAATTTTGTCAGTGATCTTGATAAGTTCTGCGGACTGGAAAGAAAAATAAATGATGGCAGACATTCTGTCCTTTCGAAGGACCTCCCGGTAGGTTTTCATCAGGTGACCTTGATAAGACCTTGGTCTCTTCCTTTTCCTCCTTTCTGTAAAGAGAGGGTAATGATTCTTGTACTCCAATGATAATTTGAGTGTCAGCTCAGTAACAATAAAGTTTGTTTATGATTGTATCTTAATTTCCTGCTGAACTCACTTCAGCTACTTGTGTATTCCAGTAATAATATACTGCATCCGTTATGTACTCGATTAAGCCAAGTTTCATCTGCAAAATTTCTGTTAGTGGTCGGGGTCAAATGTCAACGACAATACAAAGCTTTATTGGCGATTGTGACGCACAGTCTGCATCCTAATTATCCGAGTGACAAAGTGACGTAGTCGATAAAGGTTTCTGTAGATTCATATAAGGGAATACAGTTGAAGGGATAGCAAAACTACATTCCCGTTGTTTTATTTCCATAATTGCTGCTTAGGTGGGCTTCTTTGGTTTAATCGGTAAGTACATGCGCCTGTTGAATGGGAATTGGAAAGGTTTAAGTTTCAAATTCCAGTGCTTACTGGAAAAACTAGTATGATTTCATTCATGTACAGAGTTAGTTGTTCTCAGAGTTTTTCCACGAGTAAACAGGTTTTATTTTCTTTGAAAACACAAAATCGACACCTGCATTCTCCATAATAATATAGCGGCTTCGCCAGTTGTCCTCATTTGGTCGAAATCCCGTCGAAGGCTGGGGAAATTATTAAAAGCTTTTTCATAGAGACCGTATTTCAGGCAGAGGTAAAGGGCGTCCACCCCAACTCTCACCTTAGTTATTCCGGATTTTTTTTCCTTTTTCCTAACTCGTACAGCATGGAAATCTGTCCGTGGACGCGCACTTGTGTAGACATAATACTGGTATGTATACTGATAATGTCTGGCGCCCGTTCTTATGGTACGAGATGATATGTGTTATGTCTGCATGAGTGTGGTTATGTACATGGGCAGGTTTCCCTAACTCAATTCAATTCTCAAGAAAATACCCCACCCATATAAAAATAATAATAAAATAAAATTAATAATAATAATAATCAAGGCTCTTCTATAGGTAAGACTCTCGCAGGGACCAAAAGTGGAAATTTTGATGAAACAGAACGTTCGTTAATAAAAATCTTATTTTTAGTAATCAAGTGTATGTACATGACATTACCGATTCACCTAGCGAACCTGAACGGCGTCCTTTGTGCTCTGGTCCATTCCAAACCCTGGGCGAGAGAGATCAGTGATGCCATTACTTTTAGAAACTGTAAGGGTTTCAAAGGGTAACGGGCATATGTAGTCTAGTGACTTGTGATGAATGATAAAAAGTGTGTTGTTTTTTTTTTTCGAAATCTGGTTTTCATTCTAATATGATATCTTCCTAACTTCGCTATGGTTTGCTGACTTTAAAAAGTGATTTTTTTTTAAATATCACTAGTACTTTCAAAATTGGGGAAAAAGGGAAACACGTTTTTTTCTAATGTTTTTCTTATTGCGTTAATTTTATTTAAATTGTTTAAAATAATTAAATGCACAAGGCATAATACATTAAGAGTTTAATAATATGGCGCCTCCGTAGCCAGGTGGGAAGGAGCAGCAGAGCATAGCACACGCTTCTTGATTAGACCGGGGTTCGAGCCCGTCACCACCAAATACGGAGAATGCGGAAAGGTCACCATAGACAACTCTTAAAAAACTACAAAGTAGTTGTTGTGGGCATCATTTGCTCTTTCTCATATTGTGCTCTGCCTTCACGACGAGTTGCCATGATATTGCACTACCTCGAATAAGTAACGCTTCACTAATAGAGAAGACTATTATTACTTATGCTCAGTGAATACCACCACCCAGACATGTTTCAAGGCTATTTGTATATGTGTGGGATAATAGCTCTACTATCCACTTGTCCCTATTAGACTTAGAAAGCAAAAAAGGTAGAGGGAAAGTAATAGTAGGAGTCTTCTCTACTGGGGAAGCGTTACCTATTCGAGGAGTTTATGAGTTTTTGAGTGGTGTGAGTTGAAGGAGTTAGTCCCTTTCATTCTTCTACATGTTTCTTTTTCCTCTTCCACTCCTACTATTACTTTCCCTCTACCTTTTTTGCTTTCTAAGTCTAATAGGAACAAGTGGATAGTAGAGCTATTATCCCACACATATACAAATAGCCTTGAAACATGTCTGGGGAGCCTGATATTCACGGAGTTTCCGAGAATGGGTAACAACAGTCTTCTCTACTGGGGAAGCGTTACCTATTGGAGGAATTGGATTTTTGAGTGGTTGTGAGTTGAAGAGTTACTGTCCCTTTCATTCTTCGACATGTTTCTTTTCCTCTTCCACTACTACTATTACTTTCCCTCTACCTTTTTGCTTTTCTAAGTCTAATAGGGACAAATGGTTTGAATTTTATAATTCATTTGTTTGATTTAATAGATCTGGTCCAATGAGTTTTTTTTCACATTAAATTCACAATAGCCTTGAAACATGTCTGGGTGGTGGTATTCACTGAGAATAAGTAACAATAGTCTTCTCTATTAGTGAAGCATTACTTATTCGAGGCAGTGCAATATCATGGCAACTCGTCGTGAAGACAGAGCACAATATGAGAAAGAGCAAATGATGCCCACAACAATTACTTTGTAGTTTTTAAAGAGTTGTCTATGGTATCTAAACACCGATATTATATATTTAAATTGTGAAAATAATCATTTGAGTACTTTATTATAATAAAATGGACAAAACTCATGTGAATAAAATAGGCGAATAACACAAAAGTGATAATTTCACCAGATTTCTTGGAATAAAATCTTTTGCACTCAAATGAACGTTTTTGTGGTGTTTATGCATTACGCGACATCTCCCTTTCTAAAGGCAAGCAATAATCTTCTGTCATGTTTACGGAAACCTGGCCCGGTACTATACCTTCTTTATATCTTTGGAACTGTTTCGCGCTGACGGAACCAAGATTTTTCCGGAATAAAGTCTGCACGAGATTGCAAGAACCTTCAAACTTATCTTGCAACCAAAATTGTAAGTAAAGAAATAAATTTCTTTTCACTCTGGATGGCTACGACCAGAAGAGTTTACAGTTTCATTTTTACTGTTCTTATTGCAAACCGATAGTAGTATGCCTTGCACTTTTGTTGTGGAAGCACACTTGATCTCACACATTGCAAATTTGCGTCCACGTGTGTGTTTGAGCGCATTTTCGATGATACCCTCATGATTTACACATTTCTTGTTCCCTTAAGAGTGCGAACATTTTTGAAGGAAATCACTGTATTCTTATTTTTCACTCAAACATTGTTCCTTCAGATCTGTTCTGAAGTTAACTTTTTTTTTATCTGTAGCTTAGTGAATCTTTGTCTATAAATTGCTTCGTTAGCTCATATCCACATGAAATGATGCAAATAGTACTATTTTCAGTATACTTTTTTTGAACCCGATACGAGGCTGCACTCCATGGCGGCTGCTTTCCTGTCCGCACTGACTTTGTGCTCTGCTGTTCCATTCATATAAAAAGCATGGTATTTTAGTGGAACATGATTGCTGACTCCCATACGATGCTTAGAACCTTCAAGTATATTCAAATTCAGTAGCGCTGCGTTCTTATGTGCCGCCAGTAAGCAAAATAAAATTTGCCGCCCTAAATGTCGAATACTGATAAGCGTTAATCGATCAGAAAACAATATCGAAAAAAAATTTCGGCGACCTCTTGAACTGACGCCCGTACCTTGCCTACCCACTTACGGCGGCCCTGTTCAAATTATTTTATTGTAGAAATAGAAAACCCAACCTGTTACACAGACGAACGAACCCATTGAGCCTTGACTTCAGTCGTACGTCTAAAACCCTACAACAAGGTTTCTTGTGATAATAAACTTATTTTAATAATAGCTGCTAGATGAAAAGCGATTTTGCGATGAACAGAGCATATAGATGGCCCTGGAAGAAACATGGGGGATTCTCCAGCCAAAGCAGTCCCACAATAAGGGTTCAGGTTCAGAGATGATACCAGCCATTAGTTTGAGAGTTATGATGAGGTGCCGTTTCTTTATTAGTACTCAAATGAACCGTTTTGAGTCGTAGTTGTAGTGCAAAGTTGGGAAGGAAGGTTATGCTTTCTAGTTGCACTTAATCATTTTATACCATAGATGCCAGTATTAGTGAAACGGACACTGTCAGTATCAGCACGACATCTTATTCGGAACTGGTTTTTGGGCTTCGTGATGCTGAGGCCCTCCAATTAGTCTGAGGTCCGAGCTCAGAGTTCGAGACTGAGCACCTGCAAGACGAATTAGAGGGCTGGATTTCCCACGGTTCAATTTCAGAATGGCTGACTGGCCTCTGCTCAACCAAGCTCTCAGCAATATGGGCAAGCAGCTCTTTGATGCTGTTGATGACATCGATGTGCTCACCAGTAACCTGATAAACTGTCCACTCGGTTATATCCGACATAGTTCCTCAATCCCATCTGAAGGCATGCTCTACCTACCCGCATTAGTATAACAGCGAATTAATCCATAAAACTAAATCTAAAGA
The DNA here is from genome assembly GCF_048544385.1 of Mastigoproctus giganteus. Classification (NCBI taxonomy): domain Eukaryota; kingdom Metazoa; phylum Arthropoda; class Arachnida; order Uropygi; family Thelyphonidae; genus Mastigoproctus; species Mastigoproctus giganteus. The sequence goes on from NC_143578.1 coordinate 65,193,650, forward strand.
ATTCTATAGGAACAAGTATAAGCAATCAGATGACGGTCGATACTATTAAATATTCAGCTAACTCCGCAAAGAAGTAACAACGGTCATATTAAAATCTTTACAATATGTATACAGAGTCAGTTCAGGACAGTCTACTTACTCACAGAGATATAAGCCATTCTGGAACTCCACGAAGCACAAGAATAAAACCTATAGTACAACTCCATAACTCGGAGGGAATTCTCTTATCTGACGAATTTAGTATTGCTCAAGAGTTTGGTTTGAATCCTGGAAAAATGTTTGGCAATGATACATTGAGACCTGCCTCATTTCCTGACTTCACATCAGTTAAAAATGATATCCTTATCAACCTCTTTATCAGAGATGATGATTTTAAGTCAGCATTAAAAAGCATGAAAAATGACTACATCAGAGGTCCAAATGGCATACCTGCTTATTTTGGAAAAAGACTCGCTTCTCTAAAACTCATCATACTTCGGATCCTCAACTTATGCTGATTAAGTATCCGAAGTACTTTAAGAAGGTAAAACATACTGCCAGTTTTCAAAAAAGGTGAGACATGTTATGTATCTGATTACAGACCCATATCTTTGCAAAACAGCCTTGCTAAACTCTTCGACACAGTAGTGCACTGTACACAAACCTCTCTTCGAATTCTTCAGGACTCTCATTGAGCAGTATTATATTTCACACTGGCATGAAATTTTCAATGCAGTGTAAACAGGTGGCTAAGGAAGGTACATGGTGTTCCATCTGTGATTTATTGGACTTTTGCTAGTAGGGAGGAGGTCATTGTCCTTGCTTATAAAGCAGTGGTTAGACCACATTTAAATTATTGTATTCGGGTCTGCAGACTATACTGAAAAAGACACAGAACTTCTGGATAGGATTCAGGGAAGGGCAACCAGGTTGGTGATGAGTGCAAAGCGATATACATATGAAGAATTGCTTAAAAGATATGGACTGAAAAGTTTGATAACTAAATATCTAAGGAGAGATCAAGCACATTTTAGGGCTTATGCCTCAGGCTACGTGAAAGTTTAACTGATGTTAGTATGCAGCAAGTGGCATTATTTTCAGTATATCTCATTGTGGATACCTTCACGAGTTGACATATTGCACTACCTCAAATAAAACGCTTCATCAATGGAGAAGACTATTGTTACTTATTCTCGGAGAATACCACCACCCAGACGGCACCGTTTCAAGGCTTACTGGCCTATCCTCAGTGGGTGGATAGGTACCCCGGTTGCAGTCATGTCAACCCAGTTATGAAGTATAATTCCACAATATGAGAGATGCCAAATGGTCTTCACAACAGTCTTTTCCTTGTTGAAGCGTTACTTATTCGAGGTAGCGCAATATCATGGTAACTCATTGTGTGAAGGTAGTCACAATATGAGATACAATTAAATCAATGCCTTTTATACTACTGCTGTAGTTCATTACTACGAACAAAATATTGTGTATATATACTGGCAGTTCTGTAGTGAATTTCAAATTCGTAGTTTATTACGCCTTGTGCATTTATTTTTCTAGTACTATTACTATGTACACCATTTGGCATCTCTTGTGTTGCGGAATTATACTTCACAACTGGGTTGGCATGATTGCAACACTTGAGTATCTACCCACCTACTGAGGATAGGAAAATATGCCTTGAAACGGTGCCACCTGGGTGGTGGTATCCTTCTAGAATAAGTAACAGTAGTCTTCTCTATTGGTGAAGCGTTACTTATTCGAGGTAGTGCAGTATCATGGTGATTCGTTGCGAAGGTAGTCACAATATGAGATACAATTAAATCGATTCCCTTTACACTACTGTTGCAGTTCACTACTACAAACAAAATATTGTGTATATACACTGGCAGTTCTGTAGTGAATTTCAAATTCGTAGTTTATTATGCATGTAATAATTAATTACATTATTACCAGTATAATAATTAATTATAACAATTTTGTAATCAGTGTATTATTTTAAGATAGACTGATCTAGAGATATTTTTATTTAAAGTAGCTAATGTGGAGGTTTGCCAACCCTGGATATAGACAATATAATGTACACAGTAGAGAGCTTTTTAAACTTTGAAATTTTATAACCATGAGCTCCCGCCATTAGAAAATTAGTGTGCCTAATTTTCTAAAAGATGGGTGCCTAAAACAGTGTTATGGAGAACCATTAAACTAATCATCGTGTAAAAAAAAATAAATAAATAAAATAAAAAAAATAAAAAAAATAAAAAAACCCCACATTATTTTGTTCATACTGAAGTTCTTGGGAATATTGCTGTGTGTGTCATTGCTTATTAAAATTATGGAGTGGATCGTGTTAAATAAATAAGCATTTTCTGCTTATACTCTGGACAATGTAGTCAGAAAAGCAGAAGAGTTCACAAGAGAGTAGAAGAAACTGCTCTATTTAGCAATCATGACGAATTGAACCACGGTCACTCAAAGTGCTTGCACTGACCACTTGGCTATTGCAGCCTTCGTAATAGTATTCGAAATATAGTGCGAAAAGTAGAGGTTTGCACGGGCCTGGTCTTTGGGCTTCGGCCGAAATCGTGCCAGATAACAAGAAGGGGGCTCGGGCCGGGTAACACGAACGATGTTTGTGCTCGGTTCGGGTACAAAAATCGTAATGAATTGTTATTTCCAAACATTTCGGACTATTTCCCACACACACACACAGACACCCATATATATAGGATGGGCAGAAAGTAGGTATACAGTACTGATCGGGTATGTGGTATTGTGACACACAGTAACACAGAAATTCTGGTTAGTCAGCTCTTACTGTGTGTCACAGTGTCGGGGAGAGATTCCAGGAATGTTGCAACATTGATGGAGGATATTTTGAGCCCCTAAGAGACTAAACATGATCCGATCAGTACTGTATAACCTACTTTTGGCCCTGTGTATATATATATATATATGTATATACAGGGTGATTCACTACCAGTGCGACAAACTTGCAGGAGGTGTAGGGGGCACAAAGACTAATCGGAATCACATAGCATTGCCGAAATGCTATGTGATTCCGATTAGTCGTCCGAAATGCCTTCGTCATGCGGTAGAGGACGTTGAACGGGAGGTCGCGTGAACAGCGATCTCGCTAGAAGTCAGCATTTGCGAACCGTTTCTGTTGAAGAAACCAAGTAGCAAAAGTCCTCCGGAGTGGATAATCCGCAGGCTCCAATGATTGGACGCGTTGCAGATGGTATGAACTCATTTGGTTTGTTGACAGTATCCTCCATACAGTGGATTGGGAAATACCCAATCGTTGGCCTATCGCCAGAGTACTCGGATTGCCTTCTGAAAGACGTAGGACATTCTCCTCATTGTCTGGCGTCCTCGTCGTTCGCTCTCGATTCATGGTACCTCTCGTGAAACAACCAGTCTCACGTGACCTTCTGTGCATACGTGTGAAAATCGTATGATGAGGAGCACGCCTCTGCGGGAAACGTTCCTGGTACAAGCGCAGAGCGGCGCACCTGTTACAGTCCGCAGCTCCATACGCAAGGTGCATGTAGGCCAATTGAACGTTTGAATACTCGTCCATCCTACTACGATTTTATTTATATAAAAAGTTTCAACCGGAGTGGGATCAAAATTGGTTCTTGAAAAAAAAAATTCCAGGTAAAAATAAAAAATTTAGAACCATGAAGACCTGTAGCGAGAAGCCACAGGTTTTTGCTGCATTGGCAAAAAAAAACCAAAAAAAAAAAAAAAAACAAACCCAAAATAGATAAGAAAATACAAATTGTGCCCTTCTCTCTCTCTCTCTCTCTCTCTCTCTCTCTCCTCACATAGGTGACTATCCAGTTGACTTTTTAATTTATTCAAACTGTCAGCCTGAATTATCTGCAAAGGCAACTTGTTGCAGCAATCGACAACTCACTGTCAGAAAGAAAACTTCCTATAATCTAGTCTAAACCTATTCTTCTGTAATTTGAATTTATGGCACCTAGTTCCGGAATTCTTTGTAATAGTGAAAATTCCACCTTCATTCATTTTACTAATCCCTCTCAGAGCCTTATAAACCTTAATCGGGGCATGCCTGGTTGCTTAGCTCTGATGCCCACATAACTGGAGTCTTTGCTTGTCCAGTCGCCTTTTTTTGCCAATTTCACCATATGAGTTGCCTGTCTGTGGACTCTTTCAAGAAGCTCAGTCTTTTTTCAGATAAGGTCTCCATACTTGAACACAGTATTCCAAATGTGGTTGTAATTGGCTTATACAGTGGGATTATGACCTCCCTATCTCTACAGGATAATGTTTGATAAATCATCTATAAGACACCATGGACTTTCCTGGCTGTCAAACTTCATACTTACCCATATCATCATGTTCAGATTCCTTTCTTCCTCTGTTGCTTCATCCCCATGAAGTGTATAATTTATTTTGGGGTTGCTATTCTCCAAGTGTGAGACCTTGCATTTTTCCACATTAAAACATAGCTGCCCCTTTTCTGACCATTTTTGAAGTCTGAGTCATCCCGAAGAAGTGCTGCTTGGCACTTATCATTAACCACTCCACCAATCTTTTGTTGTCTGCAAATTTTGACATCACTTCATTCTGTCCCTTCTTCAATGTCGCTTATGAAAATCAGAAACAATCAAAATCAGCCTTGACCCCACACCACAAATTAAAAAAAAGAATATCACTAAAATATTTATTTACTATTGCAATAAATAAAAGAATTTTAAATTATTAATAAATTCTCAGAAGTACAGAGAAATGAATTATAATTCATATTCACTTTACACATACAAGAATTAAAATAATGACATCTTTAATTTATATGTATCTTTTTATATTTTTAATTTAATTTTATTTATTTTTTTGAATTAGGTGAACTAGGTGGCACACTAGGCAGTTGCCACCTAGTTCAAGTATATGAATGGGCACCCCTTGGTAACCATAATAGTTTTTATAACAATTAAGCTTGTTTTTTATATTGCCTGCTTGATAACAGAAGCAAAACACAAAGTCTGGGCTATGAATGGGGGTCCCCATACTGCACATTATATTAAAAATCATGTGATATTAGCTGGTAGACCCAGCAGAGCTGGCTTTAAAGGTGAAGGGATAGGCAATGGAGAAGAGGAAGGAAATCCCCCCCCACCAAACCAAAACTTGCACATGTTGTTGAATTTGACAACTGTGAATCTATCAAGGGCATTCCTTGTGTAAAAAGAAAAAAAATAACATGGATAGTATCCTATCAGCTATTTTAGATATTAAAAATAATAAAATAATAAATATTTTGCATCTTAGCTTAAGAAACAATGAGGCTGAGGGCACAGATAAGTCATGAATGACAGGCATTAAATTTGACACAATAGAAAATCCAGTCACTTTCATGAAACTGATGTTGGGTAACTACAAATGTGGGTCCCCCTCTGTGAGATTTCCATAGCCCTCTTGAAATTTTAACAACCATAGTTTACTGTTAGATTTCTTGACTCTTCTAACTTTCCCATAGTGGTAAATTTGACAATATAGCAGAAATTTCACCACTGTCTGATATCATTTAGAAACTTCTCCTTATACATACTAGTCACTTTCTTTCTTTTGAAAAGTTGTATATATGTCCTTATAGCAGTATTTCAATTTTGGTAATATTCCAAGATCTTGACATTACTGAAATCAGTCAAATAATACAATGATGAAATTCATACATTGCACATTAGCCAATATATTAGCTTAGTGTGTTGTCCAGCAATCATATGATTTTCAAATGATGCATACCTCATTATTGTTATGCACAAGATATTTTATATACAATACTCCAAATGCATACATGTATAACCAGCATTCTTAATAAACATAAGATTAAATAATGATTAATTAAATAGTCAGCCTGGCCTGTGCTTGGTAACAGGAGAGACTGCTTCTACAGGGATGGGATACACTTAAATAGAAAGGTTGCAAGAATATTTGCTGATGCTATCGAGACAGTGTTAGGTGGGTCAGAAAACTGTTAGCTTGGGGGGGATACACAGATTAATAGAATAACAGTAGCCCCTGGCAGAGGTGAAAGTGATTCTTGCACTGCTTCTATTGGAATGAGCAGCAGTCTGGAAAACAAGGTGCAGGGAATTTCGGAGACTGCTGGGAGTAATTTTGAAACAAGCAAATACATGGGCCGTGTGAGGGTAGCTAAGAATAGGAACAGGTGCATGTGTACTTGCAGTGAAGTAAATAAATTTGATGTGTTGGTCAAAACATCAAAAGCAGATATTGTTTGGATATCAGACATGGTGTCACACAGATATAAGGAATGCAGAAATGGAATTTGGGAAGTAAAATGTGTACAGGAAGGGAGGAGGTGTTATGCTATTAGTTAAAAAAACACATAATTCAAGGAAGTACAGCCAGTCGACATGGGTGGACAGAGCAGTGTAGAGTCAGTTTGGTGTGGCATAAATGCTGAGAAAGCAAAATTGAGAGTAGGAGTGTGTTATAAGCCTAATGATTCTGATGAGTATAATAAACAACTGTACAGAGAAACAGAGTGGGCCAGTAAATCAGATTGTCTTATAATGGGGGATTTTAATTTCCCAGATATTGACTGGAATTTGTGGGTTGGTCACTCACACACTAGCAAGGCTTTTGTGGATTTATTGGATGATTGTTTTCTACAGCAGCATGTTCAGGAGGCAACCAGAGGGAGTAATACTCTTGATCTGATTATCAGAATGATTTTTCATGCATTAAGAATCTGCAGATAAAGGAACTACTAGGTGGCAGTGATCACAGTGTGCTTAAGGAGGATTTACTTAGAGGTAACTACCATCAGGGGTAAAGGGAAGGGTTTTTGCTTTTGTAAAGGTGACTGTGGTGGTCTGAGACAGTTTTTAAATTCTATACAGTGGGACCAACTTATGTTGTTACCAACTAAGAAATATTGTTCAAGGTTTAGACCTAAATGGATGTCAGATGAACTAATGAGACATATGGCAGAGAAGAAAAATGCATGCGGTACATATAACTTAACAAGTGACACGGAAGCCTATGATAGATATAAGCTGGTCTGTAACCAAGTCACAAAGGAAGTTGGGCAAGAAAAGGCAGATATGAGAAATCTTTTGCAAAGGATGCAAAGAAAAATAGCAAAGAGTTCTTTATTTATGTAAGCTCTAGAAGGAAGGGGATGAATCAGATTGGTCCACTTGATATCGGTGGTTCAACTGTTGATGATCCTGCTCAGTTAGCTAACAAACTAAAGAGTATTTTGCATCTACATTCACACATGAGGAGTTATTCAGGGAGGAGAATGCCAGTGGCGTATTAAACTCTGGCAGTAAGCTAGATGATTTTGTAATAACTGAGAGCAAAGTGGAGGAGAAATTGTTGAAGATAAACATAAGAAAGGCACCTGGGGTGGATGGGATCTATCCAGTTATATTAAAGGAGGCAGCAAAGGAAGTAAGCAATCCCTTAGCCATAATTATGAGAGCTTCCTTTGACTCAGGTGAGGTACCAGTGGACTGGAGATGTGCAAATGTGACAACAATTCACAAAGAAGGGTCAAAGGGTGACACAACTAATTACAGACCTGTTAGTTTAACTTCTGTTCCAGGGAAATTAATGGAGACACTGGTTAAAGAAGCACTGTAGGATCATCTAGACAAGATCTAGACACAGCATGGTTTTGTTAAGGGGAAGTCTTGTCTGACCAATTTGATTGGATACTACGATGGGATCACAAAGGAACTTGATGCAAAGAATATTTTTGATATCATATATTTGGATCTTAGAAGGGCTTTTGCTACTGTTGCAAATGAAAGACTGCTGCACAAATTGGAGCAGTGTGGCATTGGAGGAAAATTGCTGCTATGGATAAAGGGTTGGTTGAGTGGGAGGGGAGAGGGAGGGAGGGAGGGAGGGAGAGAGAGAGAGAGAGAGAGAGAGAGAGATAATCAATGGGAACTGATCTTTGTGAACTAATGTTATTAGTGGAGTCCCCCAGGGTTCAGTGTTGGGTCCATTGTTGTTTTCTATATTTATTAATGATATTGATGATGTATGTTAGGCTTCATGTCCAAGTTTGGAGACAATACGTAGGTTGGCAGGGTTGTTAATGACACTGATGACATTATGCTGCTGCAACAGGATATAGAAAAGGTTGAGCATATGGGCTGAGAGGTGGCAACTGAAATTTTTAACATTGGCAAATGTAAAGTACTGCATATGGGAAGCAGTAACCCCAGAGTGATCTATCAACTCTGTGGTACTCCACTGATGGTGGTAGAGAATGAAAAGGATCTAGGGGTAATTGTGCAGTCAGATACAAAGTTTTCTGAGCAGTGCAGATGGTCTGCAAGAGTAGCTCATGTCAATGATATACAGGAATTTTTTATATCAGGTTTAAGGATATGATTATCCCCTTGTATAAGGCAATAGTCAGGCCACACCTTGAGTACTGTCTGGAGGCCTCATTTTAAGAAGGATGTAGAGCTGCTGGAACAAGTACAGAGAAGGGCAACAAGATTAGTGAATGGAACGAAGGGTTGCTCTTAAGAAGAAAGGCATAAGTTTTGCAAATTACAGTGTCTGGAGACTAGGCACCTGCGAGGTGATCTGATTGAGGTGTATAAAGTCTTGAATGGTGTGAGCATGCTCAATGCTGATGGGATGCTTCCTCTTGCTCAGAATAATCGCCTGAGAGGACATAAATTCAAATTGAGGAAAAACAGTTGTAGGATAGATGTGCGGAAGTTTGCCTTTAGCCAGTGTTGTAGGATAGATGTATGGAAGTTTGCCTTTAGCCAGTAGGTGATTGATTGCTGGAACAAACTTCCATCTGTGATTGTAGAAGTTGAAAGCTTAAATGGATTCAAGGCAGAACTAGACAAACATTTGGGGCAAATGGATCAGTGAAATGAGATGTATTTTTTTTTTTTTTTTGGCTGATGCTGTAAAAACTTGCTTTCTTGCATCATATGCTTTTACTAATGCTAATGCTAATGCTTACAGCTTGTTCTGACAATTTATATTTTAAAAACCTTTATACATAAAGTTTCCTCTTCTTCAGAATATCTGAGTGTAAACAGATTAATTTGTTTTCTAATCAATAAAACAGTTTCCTATTGAAGGCTATGAGAAGAGCTGTGATGCTATCTGGATAATTTGTCAAACACAATGCTATGGAAGTCTGGCCTAAAGAATTCCAGCAACCTCACAGTGGTTACTATCCAAAGGTCTGAAAGTCAGGGACTTTCTTAAAACAGAACAGAGCATGAACAAACAGCTGGCAGTTATTGTCTAGCTGCCAACTGGGAAAAATGTCTACAGGAATGCTGCCAATAGTATCACATGGCTGTTCATATTATCTTCAAGGTAATGCCCATCATTACTTGAACTTGCAAAACAGATAAACACTAAAATGGCAATTGTTGACAAATTTTGTTTTTGATTAGATAATATTTTAATGCATATTGCAGACATCACATATTCATATTTTAGCAGCTATTGATGCTGCTCCACATGAAACACTGCTGTACAAATTAGAGCAAGTTACTGCTGTGGATACAGGGATGGTTGAGCAGCAGACAGAGAGTGGTTATCAGTGGGCACTGCTCTTCTTGGAATAATGTTATTAGTAGAGATTCCAGGGTTCAGTTGTAGGCTCATTGTTGTTTTCAGTATTATTAATGATACTGATGAAGGCACATCAAGTGTAATGTCTAAGTTTTCAGATTACTATCACTAACCACCTTGCCAAAGGTTGGCAGGGCAGTTAGTGATGCCATGCTTGCTTGGTTGAGCATCACTGCTATATGTGCCTATTCTTTTCCTGCCTGGGCTTATTGAGAGCTTGTTCCTCAATAGGTGGAGTTCTACTGTAGTATAGTTAAAATCTGTAGGCAGTTGGATGCAGGTTTTAGGGGAAATAGGAGATTATTCAGTTTCTCTTTAGGCCTTCTATAATGTATTAAATGCGGCCAAGGCTTATATATTAGAAAAACATGGTTTTTCCCATACTACCATAACTCTTGCATATGAAGCACTCTTCATTTTCATAGCAACTTGCCTTGGTATTGCATTACTTCAGATAAACTACATTTTCTTATCCTGATAGAAAGGTGCATTGTCTACTTGACAATGTCAGACAATGACAATGACAAACTACAATGACAATGTCACTTGGAGTCTGCTGACGAGGCTACTAGGAGACGGTCGTGTTCAAAGCCGCTAAGTGGATTTTTCTTATTTATTGATTTGAAATTATTGTTTTTCTAAAACTTTTGATTTAAATTTAGTAGTATAACATTATTTTGTGATTTTCTGATTAATTTGGTGTATTTATTCTTTACTCGGCCTTGTAATTGCATCCGTTCATAACTTTCCCGCCTTTGTGATACGATAGTTATATACCGTACTAGATAGCGTTAGTTGAACTTCGTTAGCAGTTAAATTGTACGTTTAAATAAATACATATAACGACTTAGATTACAAACGTAATATAATTAATTATATTTAACATAATTAATAAATTAATAGAATCATGACTCAGACCAGAGCAGCAAAGCAAAAGGCTCAAGCTAATGGAAGTGCTGTGGCTCAGAGCAGAACTGAGGGGGGCAGTTGTCCTCTGACTCACAGCCTTATAAAATGCACTGTTTGCTTGATGTTTGCAGAGCAATCAGGTACGGGACATGATACTGCCAAGGGGAATGTCTTTGTGTGTGTGCGATGCAAGGAGTGTATCGATATCAGGCAACAACTCGGCGTTCTTGTGGGCCTATATGAGAGCTTGAAGGACAGGGTGGATGCCCTCGAAGAAACTAAATTGAGGGGCCCATCAAGCTCTCAGCTGCCCACATCAACGCCAGAGCTTGCACTTGGGCATCGCGTGACACGGAGACAACCCCCAAGGCAGAATGCGCTGGTCCTGAAGGAACTAGTAGTTGTTGGTGACTCTATTGTCAGGGAAACGGGGAAGATGCTTTGTAAAAAAGATAGGTGGAACAGGACCAGGGTATGTCTGCCAGGGGCAAAGGTTGATGACGTTGTAGAGTGAATATCATCTTTTAAGGGCACAAAAGGTGATATAGTTGTACACGTTGGCACTAATAATATTAACAGTAGGAGACCGGCAGAATTACTTAACAAGTACAGGTCACTGTTGAACAAAAGCCGAGAATTAGGGTTGAATTTGAAAGTGTCTGCATTTCTGCCCAGACACGATAGGAGGGAGTATATGATGAGAGCCTTGTCGATCAATTCGGCCCTGGAAAGATTGTGCAAGACTCAAGGGGTAGAATTTTTTTCAGCCTGGACTGTACTTGTTAACAGGAGAGATTGCTTCTACAGGGATGGGATACACTTAAATAGAAAGGGTGCAAGAATATTTGCTGATGCTATCGAGGCAGTGTTAGGTGGGTCGGAAAACTGCTAGCTTAGGGGGAGACAAAGACCAATAGATTGACAGTAGCCACTGGCAGAGGTGAAAGAGATTCTTGCACTGCTTCTATTAGAATGAGCAGAAGCCTGAAAAACAAGATGCATGGTATTTCAGAGACTGCTGGGAGCCATTGCGGTACAAGTAAACACATGGGTTGTGTTAGGGTAGCTAAGAATAGAAACAGGTGCAGGTATACTTGCGTGTACACCAATGCTAGGAGTTTAGTAAATAAATTTGATGAATTTGAGGTATTGCTCAAAACATCGAAGGTAGATATTGTTGGGATATCAGAGACGTGGTGTCACACAGATATAAGGGATGCAGAACTGCAATTTGGGGAGTACAACGTCTACAGAAAGGATAGACAGGATAGGAAGGGGGGAGGGGTTATGCTATTAGTTAAGAAACACATAAAAACCAAGGAAGTGAAGCCAGTCGACATCGCTGGACAGTGCAGTGTTGAGTCAGTTTGGTGTGACATAAACATTGGGAGATCAAAATTGAGAGTAGGAGTGTGCTATAGGCCTAATGACTCTGATGAGTATAATAAGGAACTGTACAGGGAAATAGAGTGGGCCAGTAAATCAGAGAGTCTTATAATGGGAGATTTTAATTTCCCAGATATTGACTGGAATTTGGGGGCTGGTTACTCACACACTAGCAGGGCTTTTGTGGATTTATTGGATGATTGTTTTCTACATCAGCATGTTCGGGAGGCAACTAGAGGGAGTAATACTCTTGATTTGATTATCAGCAGTGATTCTTCATGCATTAAGAATCTGCAGATAAATGAACCACTGGGTGGCAGTGATCACAGTGTGCTGAAGTGGGATTTACTCAAAGAGGTAACTACCATTAGGGGTAAAGGGAAGGGTTATTGCTTCCGTAAAGGCGACTACGATGGACTGAGACAGTATTTAAATTCTATACAGTGGGACCAACTGATGATGTTACCAACAGCAAATTCAAAATGGGAAGCATTCAAAGAACTTATCTTGGAAGCTACTAGGCTTTACATACCAACTAAGAAATATTGTTCAAGGTTTAGGCCAAAATGGATGTCAGATGAACTAATGAGGCATATGGCAGAGAAGAAAAATGCATGGGATACATACAAATTAACACGACACAGAAGCCTATGATAGATACAAGTTGATATGCAACCAAGTTACAAAGGAGGTTAGGCAGGCGAAGGCAGATTACGAGAAATCCTTGGCAAGGGATGCAAAGAAAAACAGCAAAGAGTTCTTTACTTATGTAAACTCTAGAAGGAAGGGGATGAATCAGATTGGTCCACTTGATATTGATGGGTCAACTGTTGATGATCCTGCTCAGGTAGCTAACAAACTAAATGAATATTTTGCATCGACATTCACACATGAGGAGTTATTCATGAAGGGGAATGCCAGAGGTGTATTCAACTCTAGCAGTAAGCTACAGAATCTTGAAATAACTGGGAGTAAAGTGGAGGAGAAACTGTTGAAGATAAACACAAGAAAGGCACCCGGGGTGGATGGGATCTGTCCAGTTATATTAAAGGAGGCAGCAAAGGAAGTAAGCAAACCCTTAGCCATAATTATGAGAGCTTCCTTGGACTCAGGGGAGGTGCCCATAGACTGGAAATGTGCAAATGTGACCCCAATTCACAAAGGAGGATCAAAGGCTGACACAAGTAATTATAGACCTGTGAGCTTAACTTCTGTTCCAGGAAAATTAATGGAGGCACTGGTTAAAGAAGCACTGCAGGATCATTTAGACAAGACTTCAGTTATAGCTCAGACACAGCATGGTTTTCTTAAGGGGAAGTCTTGCCTGACCAACTTGATTGGATACTATGATGCAGTCACAAAAGAACTGGATGCAGGGAATAACTTTGATATTATATACTTGGATCTTAGAAAGGCTTTTGATACTGTTGCACATAGAAGACTGCTGCACAAAGCAGTGTGACATTGGAGGCAAATTGCTGCTATGGATAAAGGGGTGGTTGAGGGGGAGAAGACAGAGAGTGGTAATCAATGGACACTGCTCATCGTGGACTGATGTTATTAGTGGAGTCCCTCAGGGCTCAGTGTTGGGTCCATTATTGTTTTCTGTATTTATAAATGATATTGATGATGGTATATCGGGCTTAATGTCCAAGTTTGCAGATGATACAAAGGTTGGCAGGGTTGTCAAGGACACTACTGACACTATGCTGCTGCAACAGGATCTGGAAAGGTTGAGCAGATGGGCTGAGAGGTGGCAAATGAAGTTTAACATTGACAAATGTAAAGTACTACACATGGCAAACAGCAACCCCAGAGCAAAGTATCAACTCTGTGGTACTACACTGACAGTGGTAGAGAATGAAAGGGACTTGGGGGTGGTTGTGCAGGCAGATATGAAGTTCTCTGAGCAGTGCAGACGGGCTGCAAGAGTAGCTCATGGAGTATTGTCAATGATATACAGGAATTTTTCCAGCAGGGATAAGGAGGTGATTATTCCATTGTATAAGGCAATGGTCAGGCCACACCTAGAGTACTGTATACAGGTCTGGAGGCCTCATTTCAAGAAGGATGTAGAGCTGCTGGAACGAGTACAGAGAAGGGCAACAAGATTAGTGAATGGAACAAAGGGGTGCTCTTACGAAGAAAGGCTTAAGTTTTGCAAATTACAGTGTCTGGAGACTAGGTACCAGGGAGGTGATCTGATAGAGGTGTATAAAGCCTTGAATGGTTTAAGCATGCTCAATGCTGATGGGATTCTTCCTCTAGCTCAGAAAAATCACCTGAGAGGGCATAAATTCAAATTGAGGAAAGACCGATGTAGGATAGACGTGCGGAAATTTGCCTTTAGCCAGCAGGTGGTTGGTTGGTGGAACAGACTTCCATCCCTTGTGGTGGAGGTTGATAGCCTAAATAAGTTTAAGGCTCAGGTGGACAGGTATTTTGAACGAACTGAGGGGTGAAGTGGAAGTGGGTTTTTTTTTTTTTTTTTGGCTGATGCTGCATAAGCTTGCTTTCTTGCATCAAATGCCTCTACTAATGCTAATGCTAATGTTCGGGAATTGTTGTAATCGCAACTGCAGTTGAGCATATCTCCAGAACATCAGTGGTAATTTCTCTCATTTGGTTTTGAAATGTCAGGAAAATAGAAACATTTTCCCTAGGTATCATTGAGGAGTCGAATTCTTTAATCTCTTTTCAAGGCTCATCAGCATTCTTTGCTGCAACCAGAATGTTGAATCCTTTCTAAAGTTCTTTCAGGGTTTAATCCTGGTCTGTTGTTTTGATAGCCTAGGTAAAGGTTTTCAGGTTACATGCTTTGAAAGAAGCAAATCATCCTCTGGTTAACAGGTTGGAGAAGAGATATTGTGTTTGGGGGGGGGGCAAGAACGCAATTTTGTTGGGAGTCGAGTCTGCATCAACAAAGCATGGAGGATGTCTGGTTATAACTGTGCTTTAAATGATACATTATGCTGCAGCTGCTAATAACTCTGAACAGCTGGCAAAATGAATTCTGTGAGCCACTCCTCAAAGAGGGGCCCCCAGTTACCTCTTGGATTAGATCTTCAGATAACAGGAAGTCTTCTTCCTTTTAACATACCCTTGAATGTTCTTGGGTCTTTGGTGTGACAAACAAGGGTTTAAGTCTTGGATTACTTGCAGCATTCGACCAAAGCAAAAGAGTTGGCCTGTCCTTTCAGTGCTAGGCCCAGTGTTGTTTTCAGTATTATTAATGATACTGATGAAGGCACATCAAGTGTAATGTCTAAGTTTTCAGATTACTATCACTAACCTAGGCATTGATTTTATTTCCTGATGATGTAGGTTCTCCCTCTTCAGTCATTTTTTCAGCTATCTGTTCATCAGCATTAGCACTTTTGCCTTGCATTCTCATGTTATGCAAGCCATATCTAGCTTTGAAACACCAACCATCACTTACTTGCACTGAAACTTTCATTGTTGGATCCTCACCATGTTGATCTTTCACTGTATCAAAAAGATTCAAAGCCTTAGCCTGAATGGCAGCAAAGTGGGCACTGGGATCGCAGAACAGTACGGACGGTGGATTTTTGGCTGCTGTAAAGGGATAGGTATTTTTTAATTTTTAACGTATTCTTTGTTATTTGACATAGCACATTGTGTTTTATAGAGATATTAAATAGTTTTAGTAGCATTCGTTAGCTTATTTTGAATTTAACCGGCGATTTTTGGAAGTTACGACTATATTGTAGTCGATAAGAAATAGCTTAACGTATATATCTCAAACTGATAGCAAAGGTATAAAGTAAAACTAGATAGCGTAATACGAAGCACTGTATTTGTTAGCTTATTATAGTATTATGAATTAATCAAAAATATTAATCTTGTTAAATTTCATTGTTAATTAAATTGTATTTAAATGGAAATCATGACCCAGACTAGAGCTACAAAGCAGAGATCACAGACTAGCGAGAGTACTGTGGCTCAGGGGAGAAACGAAGGGGGCGATTCTCCAACGCATCAGTCTCAAAAAATGTGAAATGTTTGCCGACCTTTCTAAAACAGGACATGATCTAGCCAAGGAGGATGCCTTTGTGTGTGCTAGGTGTCTGGAGTGTCAGAAATTAGGCGCCAACTCGGCATTCTGATGAGCGTATGAGAGCTTGAGGTGTAGGGTAAATGCCCTCGAAGAAATTAATATGAAGGGCCCATCAGGCTCTCAGCTGCCCAGGTCAACGACAGAGCTCCCTCCTCTGCATCGGCAACACAGAGGCAATCTCCAAGGCAGAATGTGCTGGTCCCAAAGGAACTGTTATTGTTGGTGACAAAATTGTCAGGGAGATGGGGAATATACTATGTAAGAAGGTAGGTGGAACAGGACCAGTGTATGTCTGCCAGGAGCAAAAGTTGATAACTTTGTAGAGCAGATATCATCTTTTCAGGGCACGAAAGGTGATATTGTTGTACACGTTGGAACTAATGGCATTAAGAGTAAGAGATCTGCAGATTTACTCAACAAGTACTGGTCAATATTGAAAAAAAGTCGCGAGTTAGGGTTGAATGTGAAAGTGTCTGCAATTCTGCCCAGACACGATAGGAGGGAGTATATGACGAGAGCCTTGTCAATCAATTCTACCCTGAAAAGATTGTGCAAGGCTCAAGGGGTAGAATTTTTTTCAGCCTGGTCTGTACTTGTTAACAGGAGAGACTGCTTCTACAGGGATGGGATACACTTAAATAGAAAGGGTGCAAGAATATTTGCTGATGCTATCGAGGCAGTGTTAGGTGGGTTGGAAAACTGCTAGCTTGGGGGATACAAAGACTAAAAGGTTAACAGTGGCCACAGGCAGAGGCAAAAGTGATTCTTGCACTGCTTCTGTTAGAATGGGCAGCAGACTGGAAAGCAAGGTAATGGAGATTTCTAGGACTACTGGGAGTCATAGTGGAACAATATACATGGGCTGTGTTAGGGTGGCTATGAGCAGGAACATGTATACTTGCATGTACACCAATGCTAGGAGTATAGTTAATAAATTTGATGAGCCTGAAGTGCTAGTCAAGACTTCAAAGGCAGATATTGTTGGGATATCAGAGAAGTGGTGTCACACAGATATAGGCAGTGCAGAGTTGGAATTTGGGGAGTACAATGTGTATAGGAAGGGAGGAGGGGTTGTGCTGTTAGTTAAGAAACATAAAATCTAAGGAAGTGCATCCAGTTGATGCTGGTGGACAATGCAGTGTTGAGTTTTTTTTGGAAGAAATAAGCACTGGGAAAGGAAAAAGGAGAGTAGGTGTGTGTTATAGGCCTAATGAATCTGATGAGAATAATGAGCAATTGTGCAGAAAAATAGTGGGCCAGTAAATCAGAATGTCTTATAATGGGAGATTTTAACTTTCCAGATATTGACTGGAACTTGTGGATTGTCAATCGCACACTAGCAAGACTTTTGTGGATTTATTGGATGACTGTTTTCTACAGCAACATGTTCAAGAGGCAACCAAAGGGAGTAATACTCTTGATATGATTATCAGTAGTGATTCTTCATGAATTAAGAATCTGCAGATAATGGAACCACTGGGCGACAGTGATCAATGTATTGATGTGGGAATTATTTAAAGATGTAACTACCATCAAGGCTAAAGGGAAGGGCTTTTGCTTTTGTAAAGGTGACTACAGAGGTCTCAGACAGTTTTTAAATTCTGTGAATTCTAAATGAGAAGATTGATTTAGAATTCTAAATCAACAGTGAATTCTAAATGGGAAACCTTCAGGGACTTAATTTTGGAGGTCACTAGGCTTTTCATTCCAACTAAAAAATACTGTTCAAGGTTTAGGCCTAAATGGATGTCAGATGAATTAATGAGGCTAATGGCAGAGAAGAAGAATGTATGGGATGCCCATAAAGTATCAGGTGACACAGTGGCATATGGGAGGTATAAACTAGTCTGTGATCAAGTCACAAAGGAGGTTAGACAGACGGAGGCAGATTATGAGAAATCTTTAGCAAAGGATGCAAAGAAAAACAGCAAGGAGTTCTTTCATATGTAAACTCTAGAAGGAAAGGGATGAATCAGAGTGGACCACTTAACGTAGATGGGTTGACTATTGATGATCATGCTCAGGTAGCTGATAAACTGAATGAGTATTTCGCATCTACATTCACACATGAGGAGTTATTCAATGAGGAGAGTGCCAAAAGTTTATCAAACGTTAACAGGGAGCTAAGTGATTTTGTAATAACTGAGAACAAAGTGGAGGAGAAATTGTTGAAGTTAAACATAAGGAAGGCACCTGGGGGGGGGACGGAATCTATCCAGTTATATTAAAGGAGGCAGCAAAGGAAGTAAGCGGACCCTTGGCCATAATTATGAGAGCTTCCTTGGACTCAGGGGAGGTCCCCATGGACTGGAGGTGTGCAAATGTATCACCAATTCACAAAGGAGGTTCAAAAGATGACACAACTACAGACCTGTTAGTTTAACTTGTGTTCCAGGGAAAATAATGGAATCACTGGTTTAAGAAGCAGTGCAGGATCATCTAGACAAGACTGCAAGGTGCCTCCCATAGCCAGGTGGAAAGGAGCAGCAGTGCGTAGCACACACTTCTTGATTAGACCGGTGTTCGAGCCCGTCACCACCAAATACGGAGGATGCAGAAAGGTCAGGGAATGACCACTGCATGTCCCGGAGCAATATGGCCTTAGTTGCTAATGCTCCTAAAAACCAAATAACAACAAGACTGCAGTAATAGTTAAGATACAGCATGGGTTTGTCAAAGGGAGGTCTTGTCTGACCAATTTGATTGGTTACTATGATGTGGTCACAAAGGAACTGAATGCCAAAAGAATTTTGATATCATACTTGGATTTCAGGAAAGCTTTTGATACTGTTGCACATGGAAGATTGCTGTACAAATTGGAGAGGTATGGCATCAAGGGTAAGCTGCTACAATGGATAAAGGGATGGTTGAGTGGAAGACAACAGAGAGTGGTAATCAATGGACACTGCTCGTCGTGGACAAATGTTATTAGTGGAGTTCCCCAAGGTTCGGTGTTGGGCCCATTGTTGTTTTGCATATTTATCAATGATATTGATGAAGGTATACCAGGTTTAATGTCCAAGTTTGCAGATGATACAAAGGTTGGCAGGGTTGTTAACGACAGTAATGACAGTAGGCTACTCCAACTGGATCTAGATAAGTTGGGACAATAGTAGAAGTGGCAACTGGAGTTTAATATTGACAAATGCAAAGTTCTGCATATGGGTAGCAATAACCAAAGAGAAACGTACCAACTGGGTGGTACTACACTCAGAGAAGTGGAAAGTGAAAAAGACCTGGAGGTAATTGTGCAGCCAAATATGAAGTTTGCTGAGCAATGCAGACGGTCTGCCAGGACAGGTCATGGAGTCTTGTCAATGATATATAGGAATTTTGCTAGCAGGGACAGGAAGGTGATAATCCTGTTATACAAGGCAATGGTCAGGCCACACTTAGCGTACTGTGTACAGGTCTGGAGGCCTCATTTTAGGAAGGATGTAGAGTTTATAGAACGAGTACAAAGAAGGGCAACAAGATTGGTGAGGGGAACAAAGGGGTGCTCTTACAAAGAAAGACATAAGTTTTGCAAATTGCAGCACCTGGATAGTAGGCACCTGCGAGGTGATCTGATTGAGGTGTATAAGGCCTTGAATGAGTTGAGCAAGCTGAATGCTGATGGGATTGTTTGTCTTGCTCAGACTAAGAACCTGAGGGGGCACAGTTTCAAATTGAGGAAAGATAGTTGTAGAATAGATGTGTGGAAATTTGTCTTTAGCCAGCGGTTAGTTGATTGGTGGAACAGGCTTCCATCTTTTTTTTGTGGAAGCTAATAGCCTAAATCAATTTAAGGCTGAGCTGGACAGGCATTTGGAACGAATGGAGGGATGAAATGGGAGGGTTGGGTTTTTTTTTTTTTTTTGGCTGATGCTGTATAAGCTTGCATTCTTGCATCGTATGCCTCTACTAATGCTAATGGTGTATTGGCATTCCATTTGGTCTCTTGAATACAGAGTTGTCTTTCCATCTCAGACAAGTTTTATACATTTTCCTGTAATTGTTGTTGCAGTGGAGCTGTACTTTTTATTTCAGCACTGATTTTAGTCTTTTAATAAGTAAGATGTTTATAGAATATTTTAAGGACTATTTGCAGTTATGCAAGAAAGTTCAATCTGCTTTCCAATTTCAGACTTTGCCCACTTTTGCTAAAGTGTTATCACTTTTGTGAAAGTGCAAAGTTCAAAAGTGATAAGGATTATCACTTTTGTACTTACTTCTAACGTAATTAAAGTAGAAGTGCTATATTTATTTCCAGTAGCATTGCTTGAGCATTTGACTTTTCCTTTTACCCAACATTTAAAAATGTTGAAAAAGGATGAAATTTTAAATGAACAATTACCTGTAGCACTGAAGCTCATGGAGCACCAGACTGACAAAATAACATATTGTGCTGGGTCTGGTGGTCCACACACCAGTGCATGATGTAATTGAAAGTAAAGTGTGCAGGAGAACAGATTTTCTAATTATTAACATTACACTTTCCCGTGCATTACAATAGAAACTGAAAACAGAATATCACTGATTTTATTTATCCAAATGCCCTTTCTTGGCATAATTTCTATTTTTAAACTGCAGTATAAAGACTAAAACTACAAAATATAAAATTACCTTTCACATTTGGGTTTCCTCCCACCCCCAGCTGATATTACTCACTGAAAGTGCATCAAAACTTCTCAGCCACTGAAATAATTACTTCCAAGGAATTAAAAAATTAAAGTAGAAGTGCTGTAAGTAATAATAAGTAAAATTCTCCAGTGGAGTAAGTGCTGATCAGTGTAAGTCAGCTCATATCTGTAATTTATTTCCAAGCTATAATATAAAATATTTGTGGTCTGTGCTATTTTTGAATATACTGTACATGAAAAAAAAATTTCCCTTTAATTTGTACGTAGGACATTCCATCGTCTCAATTAAGAGTTCTGTTAATTATCTCACAATTAGGAAAAATTTAGGAACTAAGTTGAATCTAATTATATTCATTTGTCAATAGTGTGTGTCATGTACAATTACTGATGCACTCTTTCCTCCAATCAGTAATTTTCTCTGGCTTTGTTGACATTGAAGAGTCTGGAATCAAACTGTTGATGTGCATGTTTCATGAGCAGTACTCCTGTTATTGACTGGCATCCAACTACACACATGCAATTGTTGAAGTGTGCAGATTTTTCAGTTTGCATTTTGCTTTCTGACAGGTCTAAATGGTTTTAATTTCAAAAATGAATCAAAAATATGTTTTTAATATAAAAAATGGATTTTTCACAGTTTTGTTTAGATTGAAAATAAAGGTAGCATCAAAAAAGTGAACAGTTTGAATTATTTCTTGTTGATTTTTAAAAATGCATGCACGTAATATCACTTAGACCCCAGCTCTTAGAAGAGTAACAAGTCATCGTGCTACTGGTTAATAAGTAAGGTGTTTATAGAATATTTGAGTATATCCTCAGATATTATTTCAAATTCTTACTTCTGATACTAAAGAAAACAGTGTAATAGGTTCATGTGCTCGAACAGCCTAGCCTAAATTACATTATTATAATACTGCAATATAATTGAACTGAACTATCAACTTTAAAATAATATGTGAAAGTGTGAAGCAAGAAATGTAGTTAAAAATCTACTTGGGACAAGACAAAAGTTATCTGATTTTAACAAAGACTTTTTACTTTCTTTTGTTGTTTTAATCATTTCACAATAATTCGATTGTCATCTATAATATGGGGTGGAATGTCCAGTTGGAACAACTGGAAGGTAAAATAAATGGGTGAATAGTAAATCTCATTTGTTACCATTCATTAATGCAGTCTCTTTCACTTACAGTTGTTCCCAGTAATTAACCTTTTTTTGTTTCACTGTACGATATTTAACGACATTGAGCTGTCAAGATTCACAGTAACACTAAGCTAACTGTGTAAGAGAAGCATATATATTAAATCTCAGTTACATCATTAATATAACATATACAGATCACAAATTCAACTTAAAGTACATATTAGCCTATACAGGATACCACTGACTAGTGGAATCCACATATTTACAACAGGCCGTTATATTACACGAGCATAGGCTCTTATTTACAGTTAGTCAATTTCTCCTGTATGCAGTTCAATAATAGATATTAACTTTTCAATAAAAATAATATCTATAAGAAGTCACACTCAGTGTGACTGTTGGCTGGTTACAGAGGACTGGGTGGAAACATACAGAGCAAGAAACAGATGCTTTCTTTGGCACAATCACTTCTTCTGTGATGAGATGAAACAACCATTAGGCTACTACAGCCTTAACCAGACGAAACACAGAAGAAATATTTCACACGCATTGCATATTCTTCAATAGCCATAAACATAATGGCATTTCACGGAAGTAGTCTGTCACTGGGATTAAATATCTGTGCTTTCTGGTGGCTTCCTCAAGTGAGACTTGCTTGCACCCTTCCCTTTCTTTCCAAAGAGGCCTCCCAGAAATCCTTGCTGTCCCAAAGATTTTCCTCCATCTATTGATCTGCCTGGTACACCATCCAAACCAGCAGCTGAAGCATGAACTGTTTGAGGTGAAGAATCATGGCTAACAGTACTTGCTGTAGATGACTGGAAGGATATTGACTAAAGTGGAAGAGAGAAAGAAAAATTTTCAGAAATAGAGTTTATTATTAAATATTCTATAAAATATTTTTGACCTAAAAGTTAGGAATTCTATCACTAAGGTTGTGCAACTCCCTTTAGTGTCTAATTTATTTTAATAATATTATTAGGGTAAGCCAATGCTTCCAAAAACTGTCTTTTATGCTCCTTTTAATAACTAGATTAACTACTCTGCTCAGCTTCTTTGAAATATAATTCCTGCATAGAATATATAACAATAAAAATAAATTTTTTTTAAAAACTGCTAGGTTAATTGCCATACTGAACTTAGTTATAAATAGGAATTCAAATTATATGTACAGTAGATAAAATAAAATTTGAAATTGTGGAATTAAAATGGCCATACATTATGGCTAGCGTTTTGCACTTTCTTTCCATGTCTTAAAAAAAGAAAAGAAAATTTCTAAAGCTTACACAATCTACTTTATCCTCTCCAGGTGCATTTATGTCTCTTCCTTTTGGTGACAGGGGCCATGCAGAGAGAGAACAGTCCTTTGTGGAGGTGGAAACAAAAGATTGCTAGATGATAGCTATTCATTAGAGCCTTAGCATGTGAAGTAGCTATCATGTGTATGGGAGCAGGGCTAGGGATTGAAGGCAGTGTTTTTTGTTGTTTGCTGGCTGCTATTCTCAGATACCAGTTAAGTCTTAAGCTGTTAATTCTGTTGTAAGCAGATTGACTCTAATCCAAAATTTTTATTTCATTCTGTCCACCCCCCCCTCATTCTCTCATTATAAAAAATTGCAAGATCTGTTTTAGACAGGCTCAAATGCATTTCTATAACATGTGACCATACAAGCAAGCTTCAAACACACAAATGGTGTGCAACAATACTCGCTTATAAGGGAAGGCAACTCGCTTATAAGGGACTGCCACAGTCTGGAACAGAATTGGGATGAAATGTCTGCAACAAGTTGCAAATAGACAAATATGAAAAAATCTGGACTTTTTTTTGCAATTATTTGCAGCCAGTTATACAAGAGGAAGTATGGGAAAATAGTTGTACTCTTAATTTTTCAGAGTTTGAAAGCAGGTTTATATACATTGTGTCTAATTAAGGTATACAAGAATAATGCTTCATCCAGTGGCAAAATTAACATACTGCCAGGTTTGCCATCGTGGGGAGGGGACAACAGGTGGCTTGATATGGTTGTTAGAAATTGAGGGTTGGGGAGGCAGAATTTATAGTTTCTGCCATTGGCTTTACCAATTGTTTTCAAGTTGTGACATGAAAAAGTTTTTAAAGAACAACAATTTTTTTTTGGTATTGATACAGAATTTCCATAAAACTATCCTAAGAAATGTAACAAGAATGTTAGTTTCTCTAATAGATTTATTCCACATCATGGCAGTGTTTGGAAATAAAAAAAAAAAAAGAAAAAGAAGTTTAAAACAGATGGTTACTACATCAAGAACAGACTGTGAGTGATCTCATTTCTGAAGTTCCATATTCCAAAAGTGTTTCAAAGTTGACTTCCAGTTAATTGTGAAAATCAATTGTCTATCTAGCACAAAGAGCCAGATGTTTGCCACACATATTGAAATATAGAATAATAAGGTTCTTCAAGAAGAGAAGCAACAGTTTTGACCACCCATATTTTTTGATGTATTGAATTGGTGAGTTGTATCATTAAACACTTAACCCACAGGAGTTTAAGCCTTACCGGTGGGCCGGAGGCCCACTGGGGTTTTCCCGGTAAGGCTTATGGCCAGTCTGCCTCTGTCGATAGAGAAAATATATGAAACTGTGAAACGCTTTGAGCGAAATGAAAGACCATGTGATATTGCACGTGCTACAGACCTAAATGAGGCAACGCCGAGAATTACAAAGAATGCAGAGAAAATAAAAACAACTTTCATAGCAGGAACAATTCAAAGTGTAATTAAAATCCATTAGATTAAGACACAAAGAATTGGAAGAGATGGAATGGCTGTCATCTGTTTGGATAGAAAATCAAATAAAAAACAAGTTTGCTTATGATAGAAGCAAAAGCATTAGCAATATTTTATTACGTAATTATTTATTGTGTTTGGTAATGTTTTGGTTACAAATGTGTGTTCAATCTTGGGTGGTCGGCACCTAACCCTATTTTTCCCATAGGGCCTGTTGTTTATATTGCACGATTTTGCATTGCACAAGGGTTTCTAGGAACACAACTATCGTGCTATACGAGGACTGGCTGTACACGCGTTTACTCTCATTCTACCATTGCCAACCGAGGATGTGTAAAACGAAAGCCATTTGTTATGGCTATTGGCCTTCTGTTTTCAACCGTATAACTAAAATCGTTTCAAATTTCAACATTGACAACCAAGGACGAAGACGTGCACTTCTACTTCCTTGCGCACATTTTAATTCTGTTTTTAAATCCTAACTTATTCATGCTAACTTAAATTTAAAATTATCATCCAATTTATTCCAACATCAGTGCAGATTATAAAAAGGTGAGTATCATAATAAATTGAATTAAGCTACGCTATTATATTACTTCCAATGCCAATTAATGTTTTATTCATCCTTGGTGGCCACAAATACCTCTTTATATACCCAAAGGACTTTCAAAAGAGCCCTCAACGTTGTTTGAATGAAATGCTCTGGAATTATAAATTGACACTTCTCTTCTTAGACTAATGTTATTGCTTGCTCAACAGATCTACAATTTTATGATACTACATATAATAGGTAAGGATATTATGGTGGACAACAGTACAATGTGCAAGTGTGATGTCAGTGACTTATCTGATTCAGAAGAAGTGGTGTTCCTCAGGGTTTCTGGGCCCCTTACTGTTTTTAGTATTTATTACTGATATTAAAGCTTTAATGTCTAAGAATGTTTTGTTACCCAATCTGAAGCGTAACCATAAATTTTGCCTGTGATCCTACCATGTTCAAGCTTAAATAGTAAGCTGGAACATGTTGGGATCACAGGTCAGAATTATTTCCTGCATCCAGCTCATGAGTGACTCTCTCAAAATAGCTAACCAGGTTGGTTAAACAATTTTTCTTTTACAGAACCATGCTGTGTTTCCTTCAGAATTCCAATTCTATCTTAAATGACCCTGTACATTCTTGATGACTACCTCCAAGATTTTCCCCTGCAACTTAATCAGCCTGCTTGGTATGTTCACTTTGCTCATAAAACCACATTTGTTGGCACTGCTGCACTCCATCCAAATATGCCCTCATAATTAATCTTAATGGTTTGAATGCTCTCTCTCTCTCTCTCTCTCTCTCTCTATTTCTCTCAAAATTACTGTGTGCATACCATCAACTCCAGGATCCATAATTGCCTTTAGTCCTGAAAGCTTTTTTCTAATAACAGTTTTCTGGAATTTCAATATTGCTAATTTCATGCCACTCAGCTTCACTTGCACAGTTTTTCCTACAAAGGATCTTTAATCTGTAAATATCGATGCAAAGAATTTCTTCAATTCATCAACATCAGCTGAATTATCTAAGAATTTCCTGCACCCGTTACACAAGAGTCTGATCTGATCTGTTCTTTTGTAGTAGTAATAACAATAATCATTCACATATGTGAAACCCATCCCTGTTCTTTGTTCTCTTAGTCGGTGATTTCTCATAATCAGCCTTTGCAACCCCTAACCTTTTCTGTGTTACAATTACAGATGATATATGCTTTAGAACTATTTCATGCCATCTTTTTGCTGATCTTTTAAACTGGCTAGTTCATTATTTATCCATCTCAGCAATTCACCTTGTGCTATATTTTCTTAAGGATATATATGCATTCATGGCTTCTGTGGCTATTGATTTAAAGGTATTCCATAATCCTAATGTGTTATCTTTCCAGTTGATGATCAGGCATGTGGGTGCATAAATATATGTGCTTTGAGTGACCTGGCTGCTAAAAATGGTGCTGTTTCTTGTATTTTGTGAACTCCTCTGACCATATTGTCAGAGGAGTTCATAAAGCAGTTTCCTTTTCCGAGATTAAAAATGATTGTCTTTAAAAACTGCCCCCCCTCTCTCTTTATTTATTAGCACTTTTCATGTTTTACCCATTTAAAAAGTGCAATAATTCATTTAAATTTCATTATAAAAAGATAAAATTCTTTTTAACAATACAAAATTTAAAGATGTTCACACTTATTAAACAATCTCAAGTAGATGTTTTAAATGGTTCAAATCTTAAAACTCAGTTATGGTAAAAATCAATTAATAATAATAATAATAATAATAATAATAAAGATTCTAAATAAATATTTTTAACTGATTTAAATAACCAGGAAATTCTGTACAAGGATCTATAATGATCTGCTAAGTGAAGCATTGAATATAGCAGGCTATTTTTTTTCCCCCATAAGCTGTTTTGTATTTGATTTTGAAGATAGCAGGGTTATGTGTAAATATGACAGGTAAAAGGGAGGAATTTAAGAAAAGACTGTGGATAATATATTAATTTTAACTCCTGAGTTTGCCTTCTGATAGCTAGCATTTCAAGTTATACCTATATAAGTGTGATAATATTACTTCTCATCCAACTCAAAACTCTGATCAAAACTCTTCTGGTTTATGGAGTATGGATGATGATCAGATCTAGGATATTCTTTCCCCTAGTACTTTCACTAATATGTTGATACAAATAATATTTATCTAGTTGATTTAAAAATTTTGTTCTCCGTGGTAAGCGTCCCTCCCACTTGCTCCAGTCAATAACAGGCAAATTGAAATTACCCATAAGACATTCACCCTTCCTGCCCATTTCATTTGCATGTAGAGGCTCTCATAATAGGCTTCAAAATCTTTTGGTGTGTAGATTAATCTTATTTTCATTATATCTTTCCTTCCAACTAACTCACACCACAGACATGTGTAACAACTCTGGATATTCTTCAGATTTGTGTAGTGTCAAGAGTGGGATTCCTCAAGGATCGGTTCTTGGACCACTGTTGTTTCTCATTTTCATAAATGAGATTGATGAAGGGATAGAAGGAATGATGTCAAAATTAGCAGAGTTGTTAAATTCAAAGGTCAATTGGATACTTACCTGAAAAGGAGGGAAGCATATAATTTGCTTTCTTATCTACTTGTATTTTTTTTGCCAGTGCAGTGAAAGCTTGGGCTTCCTTTCACTATGGTGAATACTATTACTTAACTTCTGAATCTGCAAAAGCTTTTATCATGCTCAGGCCTTTTGATTAGGAAAAACAACTCTACCACCCATTTTATCTTCCCTATCCTTACTAAATACATCCAACATAATAGTGAAACTCATCATTCACTATTTCTCAGTGAAATCACATTTCCATTAGTCCTATTATGTCAGTGATTAAGCCCTGTATTGTCAGAGGTCTTTATTATATACATATTATGTTTGATTGGAATATGCTAAGAGAACAGGGCCATCATTAATGATTGCAAAAATGAAATTTTTTTACATAGAAAAGAACACGCCAAAATTTTCATGTTTTTTAAAGAAAAGCGTTTTACATTAATAAGACAAAGATAGCAATCTGTTATGCGATTTTTGTAATATTAGGAACTCAACCATTATTCTGATCTTCAACTTTTACATCCAAAAGCTTTTTAAACTAAATGAGTGACATATAGTATTTTATTTCAAAAAACACGCACATGCTAAAACAAGTTAAGCTCATTCATGCAATTATGAGGTATTTTAACTAACTCAATTGTTTATTAAATTACTAAAAAGTCAGTTGCTTACTGGCTTGAAATATATACAATTTAATGTTGTGCATTAAAAGCAGTTTTCATAGCATGCAACTGCACATGCTTCAAGCTGATATGGCAAAATTAAAGATATACATATGTCATACTTAGGGCACATAGATTGTACTACAAAAGAGTACTTTTTAAGTGTTAGTGCATTCCATATAATATATATGCAGTAAAATTTAACACAAACTTCTAATATTGTGACAATTTTTCAGTCTTTACAATATAATGAAACCAGATTTTCTTGGCAATTCCATATGATATCACCATCATATAGATAATATTTGATATCACATCATATAGATTCTCAATTTACATAATTATTAATCAGTACCTACAATTTTACAAGGATCATTGCTAGAAAATAAATTGAAATTTGTTATTCAATTATTTGCAGTTATCTTTCAAAGGTTAGAATTTATGTGGTATGTTATGGCTACAATTTGTCTTTAAAGTAATCTGCTAACAAGGGTTGTTTCTATATGAATCAAGTTGGACTGCTAAATAATTGGGAGTGAGATGGCACAGTTGTTTGTTTATAAGTGAGTATATGTACAGCTTGATTCAGACTTTAAAGTCATCCAAGAGCACAAATGTGTTGGTGAGTTTATAGTAAATGCTCACCTTTTATTAGAAAGCCAAAATACTTATTTCTCAACCAATGGGTTGCTGACATATTCATAATGGGTCACCTTGAATTCTGTATAAAGTTTAAAAAAAAAAAGCTGTAATGGAATGATTAAAAACAGTATATGATAAAAAGTTAAATCAGTGTGAGTGTTTGTGTGTGTTAAAAATGTCAGAAATAGGTTACTACCTGTGTGGTACACTTCATCCAGTAATATGTATACAGGACCCTCCCCCATCAAAAGCCATACCACATCCTTCAATTGTATTGTAGCTGTGCAATAACGTGCAACTGGTGTGTACTTCTCAATTCTGTAATTTTATAGGAAAACATACTGTCACAAAACTATGAATATGGGTTCCATGGCCCCTTTCCAGAAAAGAATATGAAAGAAAATTAAATTAGATAGTAAAAAGAAAATAATTATAAGAGAAAAAAAGAAAAAAAAACTCAATTACTCTAGTAATCACTGCCTAGAGATATTAAGCATTTAATTCCATTTCTGCTTATATCACTACAAATTTCTCTGTAACAAGAGGCTGTTTCAGATTAAATAAAGTTATGAAATATTCTGTTACAATACAACTAAAATTATTGTTAATTATTTAATATGTTCAAAAATTGTATTTATACACAATTTATAGTTTAATTCTTCTTCAAAAAAAATTTAAACCAAGTAACGTTATATAATAATAATGAGTAATATCACTTATAATGAGCAATAATAATGAGTAATATCACTTATAATGAGCAATAATAATGAGTAATATCACTTCCCTTTTTAAGGTCTTAAGATAAACTCTTAACAAGCTTAACACCTTTTTATACAGAATGTTCTCAAAACCTATACAGGCAACTTAACTATTCATTTTTATAGACAAAAGGTAATTCCATAATCATATTTTAATTATGATTTAAGGGAAATAACAAATTTCCCTACTCCAAATACAAAGATCATTTGGCAATTAACAAACACTTTAACCTTAAAAATTCATCAGTGTTTTAGATATTTTTTAAAAGATATTTAAATTGAGTAAGTATCCTTTAAAAAAGATATTTACATAGATCTGTTCTGTGTATCATGAAGATTCCTCATCCTTATCTTTGATAAGAGCATTGAAATAATTAAATTTAAAATGAACAGAAAAACATCTATGCAGGAAAGGTTTGAATCCCAAAAAAAGTAGTGAGTAATACTATATTTCGTTTTCTTTAAGTTGATATTTTTTATATTTTATTTAATTCTTACTTGAGAATATTAGAAACCAAGATAAGTTATAACAGAAGTCTTGCTACCAATATTTCTGCAAACCATGACTTTTTCTTAACAGTTAACTGGCCCATCTTATACATTCAGATTTTCAAAAAAGAAGATAAATTGAAGCTAAAACTGTGGGAGAGTAACATAAAAGTTTAACTTAAAATTTATGAAATAAAGAATCCTTGTTGGTCTAAAAATTTGATGTATTTTATACATCAACAGGGATTCTTTATGGCTATACAATTTGAAAATAAGCAAATTAGATTATAACAGAATACTATACTGGAATTCACACTGTATTAAAATTCTAATAGATATTTTAGTTTAAGTAGTGCAGTGAACTAGTACAATGGCATGACTATTCCAGGATATATATAAAAAAAAAATTCACAAATGTAAAATTTATTTAGACTACTTAATATTCATAAAGTTGATGAAAATAAAAGGTATAAAGCATAATATAGCTGATTGGTTGTTTTGGGATCTTTGGCATGTCGATTACTTTGATCCTAATGGACCAGTTCACATGATATGCATGTTGTGCAGGCTGAAAAACCCTCAATAATTTAGGCCTTTCCCTCTTTCTACTTTAACTGGCTAACTACAGGCCTGATTGAAGGGGGGGGGGAATGACAGGATCTTAACTCATACCTTCCTAAACAAGTGACAGCCCTACTATTTATAAGGTATGGTCAAAAAGTTTGGGAACCAAACTATCTCTTTGACACTGTGCACACACTTTCCAATGCTTCTACAACTTTTGGAAGCATTCCTGATAAAACTTGTCAGTATAGTTTCCAAGTCACATTCTGAATAATTTGCCTAGTCTTTGCAAATATGGTGGTGGGGGGGGGGGTTATGCTTGGGAAAAAATCAAAGGGAGCTAAATCTGATGAGTACAGTGGATGGAATATTTATCAAGAAATTCTTGAATAAAAAGCACTGAGTGTACAGGGATATTGTCATGATGCAAGTGAAATTCACTTCTGGCTGAACAGCATCACACAATTACTGTAGAGTTATTTTGTATTATTCCCGATTCATTGATTGACATAATAATTTAATTCCCTAGTGAGGATGTGAGACACAAAACTGGATGAAATGCATCGCACTCCCAAATCTTGTGTGAAAATTGAACATCCCATAAGAAATGCCTGTTTCACTAGCACCTTTGTGGACAGTTAAACATTAACCACTCCCTATCAGATCAAAACCATGCAATTAAATCATTGGTTTTTAAAACTGAGGCAGCTTGAGTGAGGATCATTTCTGATGGACAAGTGATCCTCTTTAAACTTTGCAAAAACTGCATGATATATCTTCATATAACATTTGAAATTTTCTCGTAAAGCCGCTTTTAACAGTTCATGGCTTCTGTTGCACTTTCTCTAATTTTAAATAAAATTTATACAAATTTGCAGCACAGTTGAGTAAAATCAGTCATTTGAAAATGTGAGAAAACACATACCACACCTTCTGTTTAACATGCACTAATTTAGATTGAATACAACTAATCCATGCATTAGAATGACTAGATGGGCTGCCAAATGTGTTATTATGATGACTCACTCAACTGCAATTTTGAGACACAAAGTCAGTCCCCAAACTTACTGATCATACCTTGTAATCTCCCAAGAACAAGAAATTTAATAACAAAGTTGAATTGAATCTCAAAATTTTGCCAAAGTATTAAGTGTAAATTGATGTGATTCACTTCAATAAACATTAAAACTGTATCGTGTGATGTAACAGTGTTTTTGATATAAATCATAGTTAATGGCTAACAACATATCATCTCCCTTTTCCCACAAGATATTTAATTATGTTGATATCACTTAGAGCAGCATTTCTCAGTTCCTGGTGTGCCTTTTGGCACACAAAGAACTGAGAAATATGCTGTAAGAAATACTTATTGACAATTTTTATATATAAATAATTGTCTAATACAGGGCATACATAAACACCCTTTACAAAATTAAAATGTTATTGTATAAATAGGATACATGATGCAAACCTGTAAACCATGTCCAGGTGATAGAGGATATTTTCAAGTTTTAATTAGAAATGTTCAGTGTGGGCAACTTTAGTTACTCGACAGATGTCCCACCTATAATCCAGTTCATCCAACATTTGGCACAATGTCTCCTGCCAAACAGCAGATTCCTTCACAAATCTTTAGAGAGTGAAACGTAATGGAGCCAGATCAGGAGATCACGGGCAGCCAAAATTTGTCCTCCTCTTCTAATCCATTCCCCAGTTCAGATATGCACAAGCTTCTTTGTGACAGTGTGGCAGAACTCCTGTTGGAAAATCATGTCATGCTGTCATTGACATCTTGAATTTGTGGTATAAGCAAATTCCGTAACATGTCCAGATACATGATGCCTATGATGGTAGCTTCTCCAAAGGAGAAAGGTCCATGCTTCTCTTGGCATTGGTTGTTGTTTGTTTGTTATTTGGTTTTTAGGAGCATTAGCAACTAAGGCCATATTGCTCCGTGAATATGCGGTGGTCATTCCCTGACCTTTCCGCATCCTCCGTATTTGGTGGTGACGGCTCGAACCCCGGTCTAATCAAGAAGCATGTGCTATGCACTGCTGCTCCTTCCCACCTGGCTATGGAGGCGGCGTTGGCATTGGTAAATTGTGCAATGATTTAAAGTTTTTCAATTATGCTGCCATCCACTTCAGTGTGCACATTTTCTGGTTGGTGAATAAAAACCTGATGGTATCCTCTATCACCTGGAAGTGGTTTCACGTACTCTATTCACACAGTGTTTAGTTTTGTATAAGTTTGGAAACACCCTGTATTTTAGGCAAGCTATTTAAAAAAAACAAAAAAAAACTGCATTAACAGAAACGGTTGAGAAACATGGGTAAACTACATTAATATGTTATATATTTTCCAGTTCTTTTTATTATTTAAGTAGTTACATTGCAGTTTGATTTTTTTTTTTTTTTTAATGCTCCGAGTGTCATTAATTCATTTCAAAATGAATGTAGTTCCAATATTTTTGACATTCTCAGTATATATACATATACATGCAGTATAATAACTGCATAACTGTATTAAATAAATAAATAAAAATTATTATTAACAAAGAAACATTCAGCAGCCAACTTACCATTCCACTATCCAGTGATCCAGCACTTCCTCTTCTTACAGGCTTGTTGACAGCTGAATAAATTATATAATCATAAATATATAATTTAAATTTTCTGAAAATAATTAATTCTATGCAATTCACATAAGTTTTTGGTACAATGAAAAGTTTACTTAACTTACCCCTTTGAATTTAAACTAACAGTCAGAAAGGAACTATACTTTCTTTAAAAAAATAACGCTATCCTCAAATTCAACCAGTTTACCAGACTATAAAGGCAAATATAAATAAATATTCATTTATTGCAAATACAGCAAGCCCATCACAGCACATGGCTAGGGGCAGATAATACAAAGGAAATAAAATAAAATAACTAATACAGCAGATTTCTAGATTATTATGGAAACAGAAACTAATAACATAGGAGGAAGAGTTTCTTAAGAATTTTGAAGAAAAAGATTAAAGTTGTCACTTACTGTCAATCACTGTATTCATGTGGGATTTACTTAAGGGTATAACTACTTAAAGGGAAGGAATTTTGTTTTTGTAAAGGTGACCACAATGGTCATAGACAGTTTTTCAATTCTTTTCATTGGGAACAACTGATAATGTTACCAACTGCAAATTCTAAATGAGAAACATACAGGGAAGTAATTGTAGTACCTATCAAGAGACTTCAAGTTTAGACCTATGTGGATGTCAGATGAAAATAGAAATTCATGGAATGGTTACAAATTATCAGGAGACAACGATAACAACATCAAGTTTAAACTAGCCTGCAATCAAGGTTTAGGCATGCTAAGGCCGATTACTAGAAGTATTTTGTTAAGAATGAGAAGAAAAGTAACAAAATTTTCTGCTTTTGATAAGACTAGATTAGGTCCATTAGGTATGATTATGTCATAACTATTGATAATCCTGTTCAGAATGCTGACAAACTAAAGTACTTTAAATCTACATCCATGTATGAAAAAGTTTTTAGGGGTGTGGAACCAGTAGCTAATCAGATTGGTTAGATCTTATCTTATCATTCTGATTAGCTACTATTTTGCAGTAACCAAGGAACTGGATGCAAAAAATTATTTGACATCATATACTTGATTTTAATATGATTCCACATGAGACTTCTGTACAAATTGGAGAAGTGTAACATTAGGAGCAAGTTACTTCTGTGGATAAAGGGATGGTTGAGTGGTTACAAATGGGTGCTGCTCTTGTTGGACCAGCATTATTAGGGGAGTTCCTCAGAGTTCAGTGCCGTATCCTTTATTGTTTTGATATTTATTAACAATGTTGATGAAGATATATCAAGTTTAATGTCAAAGTTTGCAGATGAGGCGAAGGGTGGTTAATGACAGGAATCAGGGTATGCCACTGCAACAAGACTTACAAAAAATTAGAAGGGCTAAGAAATAGCAACTAACATTTAACAATGATAAATGTAAGGTAGTGCATGAGTAGCAATAATCCCAGGATAACATACAATTTGGTGGTATCACACTCAAAGTAGTTAAGAATGAAATGATTTTAGGGACTTTAATTGTATAGTCTTACATGAAGTTCTCTGAGTAGCGCAGATGGCTGCTAGGACATCTCATTGGTTCTGTCAGTGATATACAGGAATTTTGCTAGCAGGGAAAAAATGAATAGGTAATTATTTAATTGTATGAGGCAATAGTTATACCACATCTTGAGTACAGCAAACAGGTCTAGAAAGGTGAGGTAACTTATTCCACTAATTTTAGTTAGGATACGGACCTGATGGAATGGGCAACAAGATTAGTTAGCAGCATGAAATGATACTCTTGCAAAGAAAGATTAGTACCGCAAATTGCAGTGTCTAGAAACTAAGCACCTGCAAAGAGACCTGATTGAAGTGTTTAAAGCTTTAAATGGAGTGAGTAAACTAATGCTGATGGCATCCTTGGTCTTGTCTCTTGTTTGGACAACACATAAGGACAATTTAAATTGCAAAATGTTGTTGTTGTTTGTTATTTTTAGGAGCATTAGCAACTAGGGCCATATTGCTCCGGGATATGCGGTGGTCATTCCCTGACCTTTCCGCATCCTCCGTATTTGGTGGTGACGGGCTCGAACCCTGGTCTAATCAAGAAGCGTGTGCTATGCACTACTGCTACTTCCCACCTGGCTACGGAGGTGCCTAAAATTGCAAAAAGGTTGATTGCAAAACAGATATGCAAAATTTTGCTTTCACCCAGATTTAAGTCAGTAGTCTGAATAAATTTAAGGAAGGAGATAAATTATTAGAAAGGATGGATAGATGATTTGAGTAGGGAGCTTTTTTGCTGATGTTGTATACCCTTGCTTCCTTGCCATTACTAATACATTCAGTTAGTGTCAGCTTAGTTCCATATTCCTGCTGAATGAATGAGTTCATTCATTCAGCAGCTCTACTAATAGGTTACATTGAGTTTGAAGCCCAGTTGGTTACTCATAAGCCTTACTCAGGAGTTGTGGAGGAGTTCTGGTTATATGACCTTTATAACGCTTATTTTCTCAGTTCACTTAAAATCCAAACTTTTTTACACTCCCAATGCTAGGTATTTAAGTTATTCTCTTTATATAAATGTGTTTTGATAGGTGGGAAAAGCTGGAAAAAGTTAAAGGGAATGAGTCACTTGTGGAGAGAAAAATGTCAAGAGACATCAGTTTATGGAGTTCAGAAATGTCGTCTAATATTTTCATTGCAGTTCCATGTGGTTATAATTTGCCAAGGTTACAAATTAAGTTATGGTTAAGTTAGAGCCAAGCAATTGACCACAGTGATTTCCAAACCAGGGAGGTGTTACTCGTGTCAATGCTACATACCAGTTACATACTGATTAAATTACCCTGCCATAGCAAGTTAACTTCAATTAGAATGTAACTCTTGTATGAATGAATACTACTCTTTAACGTTGTATTTGATAATTTCCTCTGGCTTCATTTACATTAGTGTAATATACACAAACCTTAGTGTATTGTTTCTAAAGATCTTTATTCTGCTTGAGTTGATAAGAATAAAGTGATTACAATTTTGTGTAATATCATGTCTTACTTTCTCTTTTAAGGTACTTCTTCTCACATAAGGATGATCACACTTAATCCTAGATTTGCTCTATACCAGAGGTTTCCAAAGTGTGGGATACTCTGACTCCCCCAACTGTACAAAGCACTTTTCTAATTAAATACAAACTTTTTTTTTTATAACTCCTTTGTTTGTTTAATATTGTTTAGTTAGTATAAGAAATGGTGCAAGAAAGCCCTCACTGCCAAAATCAAAATAAAAAGAAATAATGAAAAATGATTTAATATATAAATAATAAAATAAAATAAACTAGCCAATGATTTGTTAATTATTGGAATAAGTTGCATCAGTGGGAGGTTGATAGTGTTTAAAAAAGATTGGAGTATATCTTATTTCAATCTTTGAGAGTAAATGTATATATTTTTGTATATTCATAGTTAATTTTTTTTTTTATCAAATCTGTTTATTTTCCTAAGCTGTTAGCCTACACTACTCATTGGAGGTAACTTATTCCAGCAATTAACAACTTGAGGCTAAAAGAAAACTTCCTTAGTCCAGTCTAAACTTCTTACCCAATCATTTGAATTTAAGGCCCCTAATTCTAGAATCAGCAAAAATTTCACCCTCATTCATTTTACTTTCCCTTCAGAACTTTATGCACCTCACTTAGGATCTCCTTTAAGTTATCTAGTTTCCAAGCTCTGCAGCCCACATAATTTGAAGCCTTTACTCATAGGGAGGCCCTTTCACCAGGTAGTTTGCCCAAAATTTGACCATTTGAAGAAGTTTGATGTCTTTCTTTTAGGTATAGTTTTCATATTTTGAAGGGTCTGGAGGCCTCATTTTAGGAAAAATGTAGAGCTGCTGGAATGAGTACAGAGAAGGGCAGTGAGATTAGTGAGTGGAACAAAGGGTTACTATTAGCAAGAAAGGCTTAAGTTCTGCAAATTGCAGCATCTGGAGACTAGGTACCTGTGAGGTGATCTGATTGAGGTGTATAAGGCCTTGAATGGTTTGAGCACTCCTGAGGAAGAATCCCATCAGCAGGAAGGCTGATGGGATTCTTCAGCCTTCCTGCTGGCTTCATTCTTCCTCTTGCTTAGATTCCACACCTGAGGGGGCATAGATTAAAATTGAGGAAAGATTGTTGTAGAATAGATGTGCAGAAATTTGCCTGCAGCCAGTTTAAATAAATTCAAGGCTAACTAGACAAACTTTTGTAGTGAACAGATGGGTGAAAAGGGAATGTTTTTTTTTGGTTTGATGCTATATAAGCTTGCTTTCTGGCATCATATGCCTCTATTAATGCTATTTTGAAGTATTCACAGTATTCCATGTGTAGTCTTACAATTGTCTTACACTGGGATTATGACTGATATGATTGATAGGACACCATCAATAGTAATCATTAACTAACTTGCTGACATCATGCCCTGTGTTCCTTTATTAATGTCATTTAGAAAAATCAAAAACAGTAATGGTCCCAGTACCAGTCCTTGGGGTACCCCTCTCCTTACATTAGCCCAATCTGAAGAATAAATGTCAATCACAAGCCTCTGCGTCCTGCTCTGCAGTAATCCTGTGATTCCAGCATGTTCTAGCTTGTATTGTAACTTCTCATAGAGAACCAAGTTAAATTCTTTTCTGAAATTCAAGTTAAAAATGTTAAAATAGCTAACTAGGTTAGTTAAACATGATTTTCCCTTTACAAAACCATGCTGTTTCATTCATAATTCCATTTAGTGCTGTGTAGAATCATTTCATTCATCAAAATTAAATGTTCCTGCATTGTACCCTAGTTCATTGACTCCATGATTTTTTTTTTTTTTTTTTTTTACCACTGAAGGGAAGACTGATGGTCAGTAGTTACCTGCATCACTCTTAGAACCTTCTTTATGTATTAGTGATACTCTTGCACTTCCTTGAGTCCAGTGACACCCTCATAATTAACTTTAATATTTCAATGCACCCGCTTGCTGCTTTCCTGAAAATTACTGGGCACATGCTATCAACTCTAGAGGCCTTACTTGCCTTTAGGCTGAAAAGTTTTTTTTAATAAATAATCTTTCAAATTTCATGCTTTCTAGTTTCATTTATACAGTTTCTCTTCATCACAAAGGGCTGCAAAGTACCAGTTCAATTCACCTTCAACATCAGCTGGGTTATCTAAGACTTCCCATAACATGAGGGTCTGATCTGAACCATTCTTTTCTTCTTTGTATTCACATATGTGAGAAACTCCTTGTCCTTACTCTTTGCCCTCTAATGTTGAAAAAAAAAGTTGCAAGTTAGGGTTAATTTTGAAAGTGTCTGCAATTCTGCTCAGACACGATAGGAGGGAGTATATGATAAGAGCCTTGTCAATCAATTTGGCCTTGGAGAGACTGTTCAAGGCTCATAGGGTAGAGTTTTTCTCACCATGGTCTAAGCTTGTTAACAGGAGAGGCTGCTTCTAAAGGGATGACATACACTTAAATAGAAAGGGTGCAAGAATATTTGCTGATGCTATTGAGGCAATTAGGTGGGTCAGGAAACTACTAGCTTGGGGGGGAATTCGCAGACTAATACATTAACAGTAGTCACAAGCAGAGGTGAAAGTGATTCTTACCTGCTTCTGCTGGAATGAACAGCAGCCTGGAAAGCAGGGTGCCGGGAATTTCAAGAACTGGTGAGAGTCATCATGGAACAAGTAAATACATGGGCTGTGTTAGGGTAACTAAGAGCAAGAACAGGTGCATGTACACCTATGTTAGTATAGTAAATAATTTTATGAATTTAAAGTGCTGGTCAAGACATCAAAGGTGGATATTGTTGGGATATCAGAGATGTAGTGTCATGCAGATATAAGGAATTCAGAATTGGAATTTAGGGAGTACAATGTGTACAGGAAAGATAGATAGGATAGGAAGGGAGGAGGGTTATGCTATTAGTTAAGAAACACATAAAATCCAAGGAAGTACACTAGATCAGCGGTGATTATTCATGTATTAAGAATCTGGGAATTAATCTTAGAAGCTACTAAGTTTTTTATATAAACTAAGACATACTGTTGAAGGTTTAGGCCTAATGGATGTCTGATGAACTAATGAGACTTGTGGCAGAGAAGAAAACTGCATTGATGTATATAAATTATTAGGAAACAGAACAAGCCTATGGTAGATATAAGCTAGTCTGTAATCAAGTCACAAAGGAGGTTAGGCAAGTGAAGGCAGATTTCTTTGGCAAAGGATGCAAAGACGTCTTTACTTATATAAACTCTAGAAGGAAGGGGATGAATCAGATTGGTCTACTTGATATCGATGGTTGGACTGTTGATGATCCTGCTCAGATAGCTGACAAACTGAATGAGTATTTTGAATCTACATTTACACATGAGGAATTCTGTGGGCATTAGAGTAGAGGAATATGATGCAAGAAAGCAAGCTTATGCAGCATCAGCCAAAAAAAAAAAAACAAAAAAAAAAAAAAACCCGCTCCCATTTCATCCCTCCATTCGTTCCAAATGCCTGTCCAGCTAGCTCAGCCTTAAATTTATTTAGGCTATTAGCTTCCATATTGGAATTGGAAGACAGAAGTTTTTATTAAACTCTGACAGGGAGCTAAATGATTTTGTAATAACTGAGAGCAAAGTGGAGGAGAAATTGTTGAAGTTACATATAAGGAACGCACTCGGTCTGGATGGGATCTATCCAGTTATATTAAAGGAGGCAGCAAAGGAAGTAAGCAAACCTTCAGTCATAATTAAGAGAGCTTCCTTGGACTCGGGGGAGGTACCCATGGACTGGAAATGTGCAAATGTGACCACAATCCACAAAAGAGGATCAAAAAATATAGGCATTTTTTTGCACAGGTAATTACAGACCTGTTAGTTTAACTTCTGTTCCAGGGAAAACAATGGAGTCACTGGTTAAACAAGCATTGCAGGATCATGTAGACGAGACTGCAGTAATAATTCAAACAGAGGATGGGTTTGCTAAGGGGATGTCTGGTCTGACTAATCTGATTTGGATACTTTGATGTAGTCGCAAAGCAACTGGATGCAAAAAAATAATTTTGATATCATATACTTGAATTTCAGGAAATCTTTTGATACTGTTGCACATGGAAGAATGCTAAACAAATTTGAGCAGTATGGCATTCAAGGGCAAGTTTCTGCTATGGATAAAGGGATGGTTGAGTGGGAGAAGACAGAGTGGTAATCAATGGACACTGCTCTTTGTGGACTAGAATTTTTAGTGGTGCCACCACCAAGGGTTCAGTGTTGGGCCCATTGTTGTTTTGTATATTTATCAATGATATTGATGAAGGTATATCAGGCTTAATATCTAAGTTTGCAGACGGTACAAGGTTGGCGGGGTTGTTAATGGCAGTATGCTTCTGCAACAGGATCTAGAAATGTTGGGCAGATGGGCTGAGAGGTGGCAACTGAAGTTTAACGTTGATAAATAAACTTCAGTTGCCACATTAAACTTGGCATGTTACTCTGGGGCAGTAACCCCAGAGTAACATACCAACTGTGCACTACTACACTGCCTCTAATTGATTGGAGAAAATGGGAAGGAAACTCGACATGGGGAACAAAATTTTTAAATTAACTAGATGACTGTTATTTGTATCAACATGTCAGGGCAAGTACTAGAGAAAAGAATATGCTAGACCTCATCATCACCCATGAATCAGATGACATAACAGGGCTGAAGTAGAGGAACCAGTAGCAGGAAGTGATCATGGAGTTCTATGGTGGATGATGAAGAGAGAGGTAGCAGTAGTAAAAGGCAAAGGAATGGGTTATAATTTCAGAAAAGGAAATTATGATGTCTTAAGGGGCTACATAGCCTCTATTAACTGGGTAGATATTGCACAGATAACAAATACAATTGAACTGTGGTATGCTTTTAAAATATTAATCACAGATGCCTTGAATGCGTATTTACCATTAAGAAAATACTCCACGAGGAGGGTTCCAAGTTGGATGAGTAGTGAAGTTGCCACATTACTTGAGCAGAAAAAGGTGGCATGGAAAAGTTACGGAGCAATAAAAAGTACTGAAGCCTATAACAGCTACAAGATGATCTTTAATAGAGCCACAGAAAAGGTTCGAAAGGCAGTTTATGAGAAATGGCTAGCAAACACAGCAAAGAGGGCCGATAAGGAATTCTTCACATATATAAATGCTAAAAAGAGCAGGACAAACCAGATTGGACCTTTACATAAGGGAAAGGGGATAGATAGTATTAAATACACCAGCTGCCTTTGCAGATGAACTCAACAGTTCATCTGCATCGATATTTACAGAAGAAAAACCTTTTGTGACAATGGGAAATTGTGGGAGCAAAGTTGAAAAATATGTAATTAATGATATTGAAATTTTGCAAGATTATTTAATGAAAAAACTTTCACGCCTACAGGCCAGTAAGGCTCCTGGAGTTGATGGAATATATCCTATAATCTTAAGGGAGGCGGCAAGTGAGTGCATTGAACCATTGAGGCTAATTATACGAGCATCACTAGACTCTGGGGAGATTCCATTGGATTGGAAAAGTGCCAATGTATCTCCCATACGTAAGGGTGGCTCTAAGAGTGAAGTGGGAAATTACTGACCTGTCAGTCTGACTTCAGTGGTAGGGAAAATCATGGAGGCAATGATCAAGGATGGAATTTAGGATCATTTGGATAGAACTGAAATTCTCAAGGATACTCAGCATGGTTTTGTAAAGGGAAAATCATGTTTAACAAATCTGGTTCGCTATTTTGAAAAGGTCACTCATGATCTGAATTTAGGGAATAATTTCAACATTGTTTATTTAGATTTCAGCAAAGCTTTTGAATCAGTCCCACATGAGTGGTTGCTTTATAAGCCGGAACAGGTTGGAATCACTGGGAGAATCCTTAGATGGATATCGGGATGGCTTCAGGGCAGGAGGCAGATGGTTGTGAAAAATAGCTATTCCTCAGATTGGGTTGATGTAAAAAGTGGGGTTTCCCAAGTATCAGTTATTAGGACCACTGTTGTTTTTAATTTTCATAAACGACATTGATGAAGGGATAGAGGGCGTGATGTCTAAATTTGCAGATGATGTTAAAATTGGTAGAGTAGTATCACTGTCAAGCTGAGCTTCTTCAGAGAGACCTAGATAGACTTCAGGAATGGTTAGAAAAATGGCAGCTATGCTTTAATCCAACAAAGTGTACGGTATTACACCTGGGAAACAGTAATCACAAAATAACTTATTCACTTGGTGGAGTTCAACTAAACCCAGTATTGGAGGAAAGGGACTTGGGTGTTACAATACGGTCAGACATAAATTCTCTGAGCATTGTAAACAGGTTGCAAGGAAGGCCCATGGTGTCCTATCGATGATCCATCGAACTTTTGCAAGTAGAGATAGGAACGTGATTATTCAATTATATAAGGCTTTTGTTAGACCACACTTTGAATACTGTGTTCAAGTATGGAGACCGCACCTAAAGAAAGACATTGAGTTTCTTGAAAGGGTGCAAAGATGGGTAACTCGCCTGGTGAGATCGGCAAAAGGATGTCTGTATGAAGAAAAACTTCAAATATGTGGGTTGCAAAGTTTGGAAACTAGACACGTTAGAGGAGATTTGATTGAGGTGCTTAAGGCTCTGAGAGGCATCAGTAAAATGAATGAGGATAAAATTTTTAAGATTATAAATGATGCTGGAACTAGGGGAACATAAATTCAAGTTACGGAGGGGGAGATGTTTAGATTGGATTGCAAGAAGTTTTATTTTAGCCAGCGAGTTATAAATTTCTGGAATAAGTTGCCTGCATGGGTGGTAGAGGCTGACAATTTGGGGAAATTCAAAGGTCATCTGGATAGTACCTTCAGGTGAGGGAAACGCATAGGATGATAGGTTTAATTTCCTTTTCTTTTATTAATTATTAGGTTTTTTTTTTTGGCTGGTGCAACATATGCCATAGGCTTTCTTGCATGATGCAGCCATTAATAATATTAATACTAATACACCCAAGGTAGTGAAGAATGAAAAAGACCTGGGGATAATTTTGCAGTCAGATATGAAGTTTGCTGAACAGTGCAGACAGGCTGCCATAGC
The DNA here is from genome assembly GCF_048544385.1 of Mastigoproctus giganteus. NCBI lineage: Eukaryota > Metazoa > Arthropoda > Arachnida > Uropygi > Thelyphonidae > Mastigoproctus > Mastigoproctus giganteus. The sequence continues at coordinate 65,237,072 of NC_143578.1, forward strand.
AGCTCATGGGGGTCTTGTTAATGATATTAAGGAATTTTGCTAGCAGGGATAAGGAGGTGATTATCTTTTGTATAAGACAATGGTCAGGTCACACCTTGAGTGCTCCATACAGGTTTGGGGCCTCATTTTAGGAAGTATGTAAAGCTGCTGGAATGAGTACAGAGAAAGGCAACAAGACTGATGAGGGTAACAAAGGGTTGCCCTTACCTTACCAAGAAAGGCTTAAGTTCTGAAAATTCTAGTGTCTGGAGATTAGTCTTGTACTTATTTTGTGAGGTGATGTGATTGAGGTTTATGAGGCCTTGAATGGTTTGAGCTACCTCAATGCTGATGGTATTCTTCCTTTTGCTCAGATTATTATGCAATTGAGGAAATAAGTTCAAATCGAGGAAACAGCATGTGGTTGATTGCTGGAACAAACTTTCGTCTGTTGTTGTTGTTGTGGAAGATGATAGTTTAAATAAATTCAAGGAAGAACTGGACAAATGTTTGTAACAAATGGATGGTTGAAATGAGATATATATTATATTTTTGGCTGATGCTGTATAAGCTTGATTTCTTGCATCATATGCCTCTACTAATGCTAATCCTGTGATTTTTCATAATCTTCCTTTGCAGGTTTAACCCTTTTGTGTTCTGTGGTACTATTACAGATAATTTTGTAGCTGTTATATAAACATCAGTACTTATTTTTATTTTATCTTTCTTTCTCTAACTTTCAGTGCCATCTTTTTCTGCTGTATTAAATTGGCTAGTTGATTATTCATTTATCTTGAAATCCTCTTATGCTGTACTTTCTTAATGGTATATATGCATTCAGGGATTTTCCTTCTGAGTCCAACATGTTCTAACTTGTATAATAACCTCTCATGCAGAACTGAGTCAAATTCTTGCTGAAATTCAAGTAAGCAATGTTGAAATTAATTCCTATATCCAGCTTATGAGGTACAGTCAGTCCTCGTATAACACGTGTTTACACTACACGAATTCGATCATACACGATTTATAAATAGGGGAATGATATCTTATATAACACGAACCGAATTCGCTTATGCACGATTCACCTTTGAGTTTACAAGAAATGGCAGTCGAACGCAGAATCACCCAAACCGAACGCAACACGATAGGAATGAAGAGAAGAAATTCTGAAAATGTATTTATGTTCTTTATATCAGTGAAGGGGAAACACATTTCACCATAATAATGTAAAAACCAACAATTCCAGCTATCGGTATAATCGCAAATGCAATTAGATTGAGTTTACTACCAGTTTATAAAAGATTCCACTAGCAGAAACGCAACTGGAAATTGTTTTTATTGTTTTATGGTAGTTATCCCTAGAAATGTGCTTTAGTAAAATGAGGTGTTAATAGTGTATCTCTGCCTTTATGGTGTTGTTCATTCAGTTGCTGCACGCGCGCAGCTTTGTTTATGTGTATCAAGCGTGCCTCCTCCTTTCTTCCCTAAAAATGAGTAAAATACTTAAAAGGTGTGAAAAGGAAGCGTCCTGGTGAAGACACTACAGATTCAGAGAGAGAGAAAAAGAAAAGCAATATCGATAAACAGAGGCGGACTGGGTCAAAAATTCTTATCCAGGAACATTTATAGTGGCCTCACACCATGGTTTATAGCCAAAATCACACCGGCCTCCGGCCCACCGGGGTTTTCCCGGTGAGGCTTATGGCCAGTCCACCTCTGTCGATAGAGAAAAAATATGAAATTGTGAAACACTTTGAGCGAAATGAAAGACCATGTGATATTGCACGTGCTACAGACCTAAATGAGGCAACGCCGAGAATTACAAAGAATGCAGAGAAAATAAAAACAACTTTCATAGCAGGAACAACTCAAAGTGTAATTAAAATCCATTAGATTAAGACACAAAGAATTGGAAGAGATGGAATGGCTGTCATCTGTTTGGATAGAAAATCAAACAAAAAACAAGTTTGCTTACGATAGAAGCAAAAGCATTAGCAATATTTTATTACATAATAGTCGTAATAAAATATGTAAGTATTTTATTACGATTATTTATTGTGTTTGGTTACAAATGTGGGTTCAATCTTGGGTGGTCGGCACCTAACCCTATTTTTCCCATAGGGCCTGTTGTTTATATTGCACGAGGGTTTCTAGGAACACAACTATCGTGCTATATGAGGACTGACTGTACTGTCAAAATAGTTATGCGACTATAGCTTTTAAAGGTATGACATAAGTCTAATGTATTTGCACTCTGTGAGCTATCTCCCCCAGTTGATAGATCAATTGCAAGACCAACCTTACGTTGTCAAAATCTCCTTTCCTTTGACTTTAACAACTGCTACCTCTCTTCTCATCATGCACTCCATAGCTCTGTGATCACTCCTTGCTAATGGTTCCTGTACCATCAGCCCTATAATGTCATCTGGTTCATAGGTGATGATCAGGTCTAGATTTTCTCAGTTATCACATAGTACCATTCAATTCAAACTCTGAGAGCCTCAGCTGGTTTTAGGAATGACTTTAGAATGGTCACTTCCAAACTCCAATTTTGGTATGATAACTTATGTCAAGAAACAGCAGCATCCTTTCCACTATTGTAGATATGGAGCAGATTTTACTTCAATATTTGAGAGTAAACAAGTTCAAATATATGTTACAGTAATTTATAAAAGTTTTCTATATTCATAGTTAATTTTTTGTCAGATCTGTTTATTTTCACGTTTTCTGGAAAAGGGGGTAAAAAGTAAAGTAAAGTGCAGCCATTATCAACCCACTGCAGGATGGAAGCCTCCTCAACAATAATTCATGTTGAGGGAAATGGACCATAGGAAAGACAGTTGTAGGATAGATGTGCTGAAGTTTGCCTTTAGCCAGCGGGTGGTTGATGCTGGAACAAACTTCCATCTGTTGTTGTAGAAGTTGATAGCTTAAATAGATTCAAGGCAGAACTTAACAAACATTTAGAGCGAGTGGATGGGCGAAATAAGTGCATTTTTTTTTTTAGCTAATGCTATATAAGCTTGCTTTCTTGCACCATGTGCCATTGCTAATGCTAATGTGTATCTTTTAATTTTTATATGTATAGTTAATATTTCATACTCTTACTCTTAGGTCATTTTCCCTTCTTAGAAGTTTTCCTGTGTAATAAGTTCTAAACCTTCAGTCCTTTGGAAAACTTCTTATTCGGGTTCTACTGTGTTTGTTTTTTGTTTGTGAATTTTCTTATTAAACTGCAGTGTGTAATTTTGCCCCTTTGTGAAAATGAGCAAAAAATATACTCAACACTTACGTGTAAAAAAAAAAAAGTAAAGTGCAGCCATTATCAACCCACTGCAGGATGGAAGCTTCCTCAACAATTCATGCTGAGGGAAATGGACCAAAATCTGCCAAGCTGGTCCAGTACGGGTTGGCAGATCGACCGTATTCAGCAGTGAGGGGCTTGAACCCTAGTCTACACTTACATGATCAGTGGCTTAAAGAAGCTAAATATAAAAACTGGATTTGAAAATTCTACGATGAATATTTAAATGTTTTTGTAAATATTGTCAAGGCAAGCTGACAAAAATTTAAGTAATATTGAAAGGTATCGCAATACAAACAAAACACAAGAAAGCTGAAGAGCCTTTCGGCATCAGAGAGTATTCCTAATAATTGACATTGTAACCAGTGAATTAAAACACAGCTTCATGAGTTTGAAAACTATTGCCAACTTATTTTCATTTTTAACACCAAAAATATTACTGAACACAACAGATGAAGAAATCATGCAAAACACATATTGCACACAGAATCAATATTCAAATGATTTATCCAAATTTTTATCTCCTCAGTTATTACTTTTTGTCAAAATGCTCCAAAGAGAAATAGAGAAAATTAACACAATAAGAGAATTGGTTGAACTAGAGTTGGTGCAGTATTATATTCCCAGGGGCTCACATCTGGTGAGTGTGGGCTTGGCACACCTAGGGTCCTGAGTTGGATGTCGTCGTTCTTCTCTTTCTTGGTGATTTCCTTCTACTTTTCTCTCTCTCTCTCTCTCTCTCTCTCTCTCTCTCTCTCTCTCTCTCTCTGGGTGGCTCGGGAATTTTTTTTTGGCTGGTGCAGAATAAGCCTCAGGCTTCCTTGCACCATATAGCTAATAATCTGCCACGTTGGTCCAGTGCGGGTTGGCAGATCAACTGTATTCAGCAGTCAGGGGCTTGAACCCCGGTCTACTCAAAGAGCGTGTGCTACTGCACTCCCGCTCCTGCTCACTCGGCTACGGCGGCCTAGTAACAAGGTATAAATAAATGTTTGAGAACCTCTTTTTTTTTAAGATTGTGATGATTAGTGTATAAATAATAAATAATTCTTCTTTATATTAAATAACTTTAACTGTTAAATATATAAGTAAATACTAAAGTCTGTATATTTCTGCAAAATGCTATTAATGCCTATTTTTGTAAAATAGGCATTAATAGCATGCCTATATGCTGCAAAGATAGAAAACTTTCCTACTCAGCCAAGCTGGAACTATCTATTTGATCCCCAATGGGTTCCTTTCTATGAGACAGTCTCGAGAGCCTTGACCTGCAGGACTTTGCCTGAAAGAACAACTGCTTAACTGGAAATTTGATTTCAGTAACATTCATCAGGATATCACTTGCCTAATTCACTGTTTAGGACCATTACTCTTTACTGTGATGACTCCTTCACACAGTGGGGTAAGGAATAGTTTGCTGGCCCATAGTTACCAATAAATGCGTGTTGCCCATACTTCAGAAAATTCCTATAAATACAAAGATGGTAAAAAATCTGACAATAATTAGGTGCAGCAGCTGTTTTTCCTTCCTTCACAGACATTTCAATACTCCTGAAATATAGCATAGTGACATCTGGGCTGTGTACAATCAATCTAGCTAGCCTTGATAAAAATCTTAAATCTTTCCTTATGGCCTGCCATAATTCTATTCTATTTATATTTCTATTCAAAACAATCTGTCCTCTTTTCATCCAGTATTGAAAGACATAAGTCAACTTCAGCACTGTCAAGAACACATTAAAGAAAAAACACTCTGCAAGAAACTGTAATACTCTGGTTATGCTGGGAAATGAAAAAGCAGACCATGCAGCTAAATGAATGACTATTTGTTTGGCATCTTCTCTACATTCCTACATGGATTTTAAGAGCATAATCCAAAAAAGCATGCAATCTTGAATGGGCATAGATACTGTATAATAATGAACATGGAAAATAGAAAAGCTGCCCTTATATTAGAAATGTCTGGCTGGCTGACTTGGCTGTTTGTTAATTTAGTTCCTTTATTTCACCAACCATTAATTTTTCTGTTTTTCATGGCAATGCTAAAAGCAAGTGCTTTCAGCATTGCCATGAAATAATTTGACTAAATTATTTAGAGGCTAAATAATTTAGTAAAAAAGTTTGGTAGCACTGTTATTAGCTACCAACAGCACAGTTTTTTTTTGTTTTGGTAAAGTATACAAAAAAAGCAGCAATTTAGGGAAGCCAACACTCAGCATTAGAAAGATACTGTATATTGCTGCCTTAATGGTAAGAAGTACAAACTTCCAAACCCTAAGCAGCTGAAAATTGGAAAAGTGGTGAAAAGAAGACCCGTCTGCTTAATATGTATGCTGCAGCCTCAGCAAGATTTCTTGCTTGAAGCTACAGAATTCTGAACTTTTGTTGATGGCAGCAATTCCTAGGTGAGAACTGGAAAACACATCTGGAGAGATTTTGGAAATACACTAACACGTTATCTGGCCACTTTTATGCTCATGGTTTGCAGATAGCTAAGGGATGAAGTTGCCAACACAAATATGACAAGACTGATGCATGCTGTGAAAGGTATATTGCCACCATATTCATTGGAACTACAGAGTCCAATAAGCCTTATAAACCTATTTTATTACATCTGAAGTACCTGAAAAGGCAAATAGTTTAACTGTTGCTCAACATTTTACAAATGCTTTTTCTATGCTTTTGATGGATGGGATTTAAGCATGATAATATCTTGCTGTCCCCAACTAATGAACAGCCGAGAGATGACACACTTATTGCTATCTCTGAAATGACACTGAAAAACATATGTATTTTTCTCATGGTCGACACAAAAATATATATGTGCACTCTGAAAAAGGTTAAACAAACATATGATAAAAACAGTATTAAACAAGTTTTATTTGTTATGATCTAAGACTACGAGAGTGGTTCAATAAAGAATCGCTCTAACCTAGCTGCAGAGGTGCTAGCCTGTTGATTCTTGGCACAGGTTTTAATCCTTTTCTACATAGCCACCGTGCAGATTTATACATTTTTCCCATCAATGGATGAGGCTACAGATACCATTTTTGTAGAAGTGAAGAGGTTGGTCTTTGAACCATGACTCTGTTGCAGAAATGAATGTTCTGTCGTCAGGGAAGTGGGTCCCCGAAGAAATTATTTGAGGGAAGGAAACAAGAAGTCTGGTTCATATCCACAAGTGGCCACTTGTTTTGTTGCAATTTCAGAAGTGTGGGTCATTGTCTTGAAGCATTCTCACACCTTTGGACAGCATGCCATGACTACAGGTTTTGATTTTCTCCTGTAATTTTGTTGAGTAAGTTGGCATAATAGGCACCTGTAATTGTTCTACCTTTGGGCAAGTAATCAGTCATTATTATGCCTTTCTCATCCCAAAACACTGTCAGCAAACAAGACCTTTCCTGTTGACACTTGGCCCCTTGCCTTCTTGGGGAGGTGGGGAACCATGATGTCGCCATTCCATGGACTGCTTTTTACTTTCAGGGTCAAAATGGTGTATCCAACTTTCATCCTGAGTGAAAGTCTTCCTCTCATTTTTTTTGGCACGGGGCTAACAACTCTTGTGATTTCTGTTGTCGTTCAGCCTTCTGGAAACCAGTCAATAAATCTTGCACTCAATTTCCCTAAATGAAGTTGGTCATGAAGGACTGTTTCAACAGAGCCCACACTAATCTTTACCTCCTGGTCCTGGGACAATTCACGCACAGATATCTGGCGATCTTCCATGATTAACGACTCCACTTTTTGTGATCGTGCTGTCATCAATGGCTGAATGGGCTCAGATTCTACCAAACTGACCAGACCTAAACTGTCTACGCCAGTGCTTCATAATGCCATAGGATGGGGCTTCATCCTTATATACAGCAGTCATCTCCTTGTGGATTTCTTTAGGAGATTTCCCCTTCAAGAACAGATACCGGATTACAGCTGTGGCTTCAGCTTTGTCCATGATGCTACTTCGTCACACGTTCAGTTCTGTAAGAGAAAAACAAATTAAGACACAGGGAAATTTTACACCTTTAGTACAGAGATATGTATGATGCTACACACAAAATATTGTGATATGTGGAAGTAGATGAGGGTGGCCTTGTACAGTACTATTATGATTATTTTAACAACATGTGTGCGTGTGTATATATATATATATATATATATATATATACACACAAAGGGTACTAGGAAAGTTTTGCAATACAGCTTTGTTTATTTAATTTTTTCAAAGTAATTTCCTCTACATTCAATACACCTCTCCATCCTCCGAAACCAATCTTTAAACCAGTTCTGCCAAGTTTCACTACACTCGTTGTCCCAAGCCCGTAGAAGGTCCTCATCACTGGAAGACCGCCTCCCTTTTAGCTTCATTTTCACATGCGGGAACAGTGCAAAGTCGCAGGGAGCAAGGTCTGGACTGTAGGGAGGGTGCTCGAGAAGTTTCAGTCCTGTCGTGGTCAAATATTCGGTGCAGGCTTTGGCACGGTGAGCTGGAGCATTTTCGTGATGGAGGTACCAGGTGTCCATTCTTGACTTTGGCCGCAGGTTCTTCATAGATCCAATGACTTTAGGCAGGCATTGTTCAGTATACCACTTAGCTGTGACTGTCTTCTGTGTGTCCAAAACGACACGTTCCACAATTCCACTCGATTTGAAAAATACAGCTATCATTTTCTTCTTTACAGATCGGGATTTTCTGACAATTACGGGTGTGTCGTCATCATCAAAGACCCAAACTTTGTTTTGAGCCTTGGTCGGCAGATCGTAATAGTACAGCCAAGTCTCGTCACCTGTCACGATGTTGTTCACATACCGAGATTGTCCCTTATCAAACTTTTTTAACATCTCCCGGCACCAAGTCACACGTCGATGCGGCACCCAGAGAGAACAAAGTTTCTTCACGTGCAAATGATCTTGCAGAATCGAATGAATTGCTGGTGCATTTAGGCCCAAAGTATCCTCTATCTGTTGGTAGGTCACTCGCCTGTTTTCGTCAAGCATTTTCCTCACAGCAGTAACGTTTTCCTCCGTAACTGACGTTCGTGGCCTTCTCGGCCTCTCAGAATCCTCCAGAGTGAAATTTCCCCTTTGGAATTCTCTATACCACCTGAATATCGTTGTACGATGTGGACAATCATCATCTAGTGCAAGAGTCATTTCTTCTAAGCACTGGTCTATGGTTAAACCACGCACGAAATTATACCGCAAAACTGTCCTTATCTCATTTCGTGACCACGATGCCATCGCAAGCACTTTACACTCTCACTACTAATGAATAACTGAGCCCATCGACTTGGCGCGGCGGCTACTATGCATGTATGAACATGTCTCAACATGCAGCAACAAGCAGCTTCCTGTGATTCATTGTTGCGTCATATTGCAAAACTTTCCTAGTACCCTTTGTGTATATATATATATATATATATATAAGTATTTTAGAATAAAATATAGTTATTATATTTTGTCATATTTTGTAATAAAAAGTATAATAAAATTAGCAACAGCTTTTTTTTAGTATTTGCTTTCAGTTTGGTAAAGCTTGCAAGTTTCAGTAACTCGAGACACCGGTGCACCTGCCTCAGTGCAAGGAACCAATGGTTAGGAATGCCAACAACTCTTGTATTTTTAGAATTCAATTATTACTTTATTATATTGCAATAACAATGGAACGTATAAGTACTCCATGCTGTGACCAGCATTAAGCAGCTATAGCCAAGAGGGGTTTCCATATATATTTTATAAAGTGCTCTAACTGATATGGAATAAAAGAATATAAAATAAAATAACATGAAAACTGAAATAAAAAATGAAATAAAGTAACACCTTCAGAAAACATAGTACATGCTAACTTTAAGACTATCTTAAGGCAGTATATTCTATAGCTTATGATAATTTACTTATTTTGTTTTATATTTTATTCCATATCAGTTAGCATAATCAATAAAATACATATTCATATATATAAATGGGTTTTTAAAAGAAAAGTTTAAAGAGTCACGTAGATGAAATGGTTTCGATGAAAGCAAGATTAATAAATTAGGTATGACAGATGCACCTAAAAGTGCAAAGCAGCATTAAAGGATGAGGGTGAGGAAAGTAGAAAAAGAAGAGTAGTAGATTACTGAAAGAATGTTAATATCCTAGAGGTTATGATGAATTAAGTAAATTAATGGCTGAATTGCCAAGCCAATATAAAGTGGGAAACATGCAAAGTAAAATTATTCACATAGAAAAGGGACATAGAATATGGTTAAATTCTACAGAGAATCTTACAGGATCTCTAAATAATTTTAATTTCATAATAATTCATATTGTAATCATCTAAATCAGGGGTCCCCAAAGTTTTAGAGAAGTGGGTCACGTGAATTTTGGAATATTTGGTGGGCTGGGGAAAATTCCTAATTACTGAAAACTACATCCTCTGCATAACTTTAATGTTATGCAGAGAAACAAATTGTATACCTACCTATATCTACAGATTCAAAAATAAGTCAATACTCTGAACATCAGTGTTGGTGTGCAGGCTGGCAAGGGATTATGAAATCCCTAGTTACTGTCTCTAACGCCTATTGCTATTTAATGACAGGGTCAAGATTAATGGATTATTTTAACAATGTTTCAAAGAATATCTTTGAGTGGAAATAACAGAATTAATATGTCACAGACTAAGCTGACACACACAGGTGTCAACACTATTAATCAACCAACAAATGTTAAAATAATCTGTAAAATGTGTTTTCATAAATTTTATTGTGATCTAGTATAAACATTAATTTTTACAATTGAATTGAAATATCTGCGGGCTGGATCCAGCCCATGGGCCATAATTTGGGGATCCCGGATCTAAATCATTAACAAAAATGGAATAATTTTCCCCCAACCTCTCTTAAAAAAATAGAAGGTATGGTTATTAATGGATATTATAATAATAGGGAAGCCAGAACTCTAATGTTTTCTACACTGACATCCTTCCAGTTAATTTGTATAGCTGCCTGGCACTGGTGAAAGAAAGATTTTTCATTAAGCAGTAAAGACTCACGTTGTTCATGGAGATCCAAGAGAGAGTTTGAAAGGGCAGATCGTTTAAGATTATTCGAATGACCTTCAGGAGAAATCTTTCCATCCTTGTTGGCAGGAGGTAGAATTTCAATATCAGCTACACCTGAATCTCTATTTTCAGCTCCCCTTGCTCTCATCATTTTCTGCTTTTCTAGTTCTGACTCAATCCTGAGATTTTCCATTTCATCCATCTAAAAAGAAAAAAAATTCCATGATCATTATGTATCATTTTCATATTTAAAAATGTGAAATGTTTGCTACCACATAATTTGCTCAAATACAAGAGATAAACAATAGATAAGCAAGTGTTAGTTAAATGCAGAAAAACCATAGATGAGTTTATTCCAGAACTGAATTTTAATGTGTTTATAACTTATGGCAGCTGCATTTCAGATGCAGTGTTAAATCTTCAAATTAATCTGTGTCTTTTCCATTAAAGATTTATATAAAAAACAAAAAAAAATAAATAAAGTTTGTTCTGTTTCTATAGCATAAAAAAAAATCACATATTGGTAATGGTGATGTATAGAACTACATGACTCATCATTATATAACTAATGCAATCTAATGTAAAGAAGAATTAACACCATATAGATTTGATAAATTGAGAAGGATTAGCACACATCTTACCTCTAATATAGATTCTTTTAGGTCTTCTACAAACTTGGAGCGATCATGCTCATTACGAGCATTAAATGTGATAAGAACCTTGTCATCCACTCTCTGACTTAATCTTATTCCATGTGCATAATCTACCAAAAAAAAGTCAAATTTTTTTGGAATTAAAAAAAAAAAAAAAAATTTTTTTTTTGTAGTTATTATTATTATCTTACATAATGTATTATTTTCTTTGTTTTTCTCAGAAATAATACTTTTAACCTGTCAGCAAACTTTGTGCCAAAACCTGAGATTATGGCACAAAGGAAGTTGAAAATCACAATATATATATATATATGGATCAGGAAGAGGTAGGCATTAATAGGAAATAAGTAACAAATGTAATCTATTTTGAGAGGTATTTTTTAAAAATACAGTTAACTATTCAACTTAGGTATACACAACAAGGCATTGTATTACAAATCCATGTAAACATACATTTACTTGTACATGGATGTTTTCAAATTTGAAATTTTTTGAAATTTGATTCAATCATGGCCTCCATGCTTCCCCATGAAGTAAATCGTGTGACAGTGAATAAACTTCAGCAAGTTAGTTTTTTACAATTATCTCTCCAAGAAAAAAATGTGATTTAAAAAGAAGGCCGCCCCACACTAAAGATTAAAATTTCTCAGTGGAGGATAAGTAATAATAAGAAATATATTTGTAGTTTTAAAACTGAATGGTATCAAAGGAAAAGTTGGCTTTGTGGTTGTGAAGTTAAAAATGCATTGTTTTGTTTTCCATGTTTACTGTTCGGAGGTGATTTAACGTGGACAAAAAGTGGCTTTACAAACAAACGGAATGAAAGAAAAAAAAAACTCTAAAACATGAGAGTTTGAGGAAACACATTGATAATGTGATTTCACTATCGCTTTTAGGAAGCGTAAATATTAAACAACAGCTTAGTTGAGGCCTACAGACTTTCGATCTGCAAACATAACAGAAAAGTTACCAAGAATCATGAGGTATTATCTAAAATAACAGACTGCATTAAATTTTGTGGACAGTTTGAAATTCCTTTACGTGGACATGATGAAAAATAAGATTCTAAAAATCCAGAGGATTAATAAATTTCGCCTGTACATTAGATTCCAATTTAAAGAACCAATTAGAAAGTAATGCAGCATTTCAAAAACTATTCAGAATGATATTCTTCACTGTTTGCTGCAAATATTCTGGGATGAAATAAAAAGAGAAATTAAAGACTCTTCATTCGTAGCTATCATGGCTGATGACATAACAGATGTTTCAGAACATATACAAATGGTAATTGTTCTGACATATAAACTGAATGGAGACATTTTTGAGCATTTTTGGGGTTTTTTCACTCCGGAAAACCAAACGGCAGATGGAATATCGAAGTGCATTCTAGATCAGTTAGACATAATCCTCAAAGGAAATGCTCAAAAACTTGTTGCTCAGACATTTGATGGTGCAAGTGTGATGAAAGGCAAGAAAGAGGAAGTTCAGGCTAAAATAAAAGAAGTGTACAAAAATGCACATTTTATTCACTGCTATGCACACCAACTGAATCTGATGATGAGAAATGCAGCAAGTAATACCTGAGATTCAAGAATATTCTTTTCGAACCGCATGTCGATACCAATGTTTTTCTCGAGATCACCACAGCATCTCTGTTCTCAGAAAGCAGGACAGCCGTGTTGCCCAACCTTCCCCTACAAGATGGAACTTCAATATATGCACTGTGAACAGCGTTTATGAAAATTCTGAATCCTTAAAGTGCATGGAGGAACTACAAGCAACAGCAAACACAGATAAGATGATTTCAGAAGCAACTGGAATTTTGCACATCTTGAGTAATGAAAAATTCGAGTTCTGGTTAGAACTTTTCCATCAGATAATGTCTCACGTGGAAGTTATTATAATCAAATGCAATCTCGAGAAATTGAGGCAGTTAAAATACACGAATATATAGGAAACTTTAAGAATGCCATTTTTAAAAATCAGGAATTCAATGTATTGTGAAAATCCTTCAAAAACACTCATGATTGAAGCGAAGGAAGTATGGAATACATAAGTGTTGACATAGGTGAGAGATTTTTTACAAAGCAATTAATTGCTGCTAAATTGTTTAACAAGGTGAACTTTATTTTTTGTATGAAATTGCCCATGGAAAAGGTACGGGAGACTACTGAGGCATATCCCATGATAACAGAAAAACGTCTTGCGGAATTACAAGTTTTCTATAGCAGACACGAACTACACAATTATTGCAAATTAACTGACTTGCTGAAATTTATCTCAGAAAATAATCTAGCTGAAGTTCTTCGTGAACTTACAAAACTCATAAAAGTTCTTTTGACCATTCCAATGAGTACTTCAGAGCCCGAACGTTGCCATTCGACATTAAAAAAATATAAAAACATTTTTAAGGAGCACTATGAATCAGGAAAGGCTAAATGCTCAAGCAATGCTTTCAATAGAGGAAAGCTTGGTCAACAGTGCATCAAACTTGAATGAAAAAGTTAATCTATTTTCAACAAATAAAAACTGAAGAATGGATTTTGTTTTTAAATAAATGTTCAAGTCTTTAATGGTAAATGTCTAGTTAACATTTTGTAGTATTTTTAACTTGCTTATTATTATTACTGCGTATGTCTAATAACCAAAAAGAAATTTAATGTAACTTTAAGACGCAGCACCCCCAAACATCAGAGTCACAAGCCACCACTAGTTAGATGTTATGTGTTTGTACTACTGTATTCAGTGACAGATGTGAATGTTTCATTACGGCTCACTGGTTTCATAGAAATCCTAGATTTCTATTTCATGAAATAGAATTCTAGTAACAAATAAATAATTAAAATAATACATTGAAATAAAATAACTTTTTAAACCCAAGACTGGTTTAACAGTTTTGCATTTGATTTTGTACTTGGTTATCTTTTGGTAGTGGGGTTGTTTCCTCCTGTCAATTCAGATTGCTTCCTTCTATGTTTGTTCTGTGGTCTGTTGCTGAAGCTCTGCTGTTACATTTGGTTCTTCTGTTATTGTGGAGGATCTCATTGTTAAATAAGCATAGGTACTCTGTTCTGAAGCTTATACCTTCTTTCTGGTTGATGTATTTTTCTCTATGATTTATAAAATTTTCTCCTGGTATAGTGTGAATCTGTAGACAGTGTGGTAATAAGATTTATAGTCCCATTCCAACCCACATTCAAAAGCATCCAGGGCTGGGTCAGACTTATTTACCCTTCCATGCTGTTTTCTTCATGGTGCTTGCAGAAACTTTTATGGAAGAGTCTGAAAGAACTTTCTGAGAACAAGCAATGCCTACCCCAAAATTTTGAGGCACACACATCAATGATATCCTGGCCATAGGAGAACAAGGATGGGAGAGCTTCACAAATTCTTCGATAACCCCAATATTGCTTTTATGGTGGAAGTAAATGTTGATCAAAAAAACTTCCAATTCTAGACATTTCAATCGGACAAGACCACAGCATATCTATGAGAGTATACAGGAAGTCGAAAATACTAATGTTATCTTAAAATTTCAGGTTTTCACCCACATTCAACTAAATTTTAAAATGTATATCACGGTGACAGATCATTAGCCAAAAGGAATTGATAATCAGAGTGTGTGTGTGTGTGTGTGTGTGTGTGTGTGTGACAAAGTTTGCTGAAGGAACAACTAAATTTAGGGAAAGAACAAGAACCCCCAAACTCATTAATTATCATCATACCTTATGTTGCAGTTATTAGCTGGAAGATAGCTCAAGCAGAAAAAGCTTTCAATGTTATCACTCAATTTACAGGTTCCAAGTCACTAAAAAGAATACACCAACAACACAGAACTTCTCAGTAACTTATACCCATCATATAGTGGTTCCTCTGTGGATGTGGGCAAGTATTTGTGGGAGAATTGTACTGAAGATTCACAATAAGGTTAGGACATAACGATATGGAAGGGTAGACAGGTCTGACCCCAGCCCTGAATGCTTTGATTTGCAAGATGGAGTGGGAAATACAGGAATTTTGATAGCAGGGAAAAGGAAGTAATAATAGTAACAGTGGCATGTGATGCAAGAAAGCAAGTGTATGAGCTTATGCAGCATCAGCCAAAAAAAAAAATAATATATTTCACACAACCATTCCCTCTAATTGTTTGTCCAGTTCCTCCTTAAATTTATTTAACCTATCAACTTCCGCAATGACAGATGGAAGTTTGTTCCAGAATTTAACCACCCGCTGGCTAAAGGCAAATTTCTGCACATCTGTCTTTCCTTAATTTGAATTTATGTCCCCTTAGGTTTGTAATCTAAACAAGTGGAAGAATCCTATCAGCATTCAGCTTGATAAACCCATTCAAGGCCTTATACACCTCAATCAGATCACCTTGCAGGTGCCTAGTCTCCAGCCACTGCAATTTGCAGAACTTAAGCCTCTTTTGGTAAGAGCATCCCTTCATTCCCCTCACAAATCTTGTTGCCCTTCTCTGTACACGCTCAAGCAAATCTACATCCTTCCTAAAATGAGGCCTTTAAACCTGTAGTGGTACTCAAGGCATGGCCTGACCATTGTCTTATACAGAGGGTTAATCACCTCCTTTTCCCTGCTAGCAAAATTCCTATATATCATTGACAAAACCTCATGACCTGCCCTGGCAGCCTGTCTGTGTCTTAGAAAACTTCATATCTGACTGCACAATTACTCCCAGGTCGTTTTCATTTTCTACCACCTTAAGTGTAGTACCACACAGTTGATATGTTTCTCTGGAGTTACTTCTACCCATATACAGTACTTTGCATTTGTCAATGTTAAACTTCAGTTGCCACTTCTCAGCCCATCTGCTCAAGTTTTCTAGATCCTGTTGCAGTGGCACACCGCCATTACTGTCATTAACCACCCTGCCAACCTTTGTATCATCTGCAAACTTCGACATTAAGCCTGATATACCTTCATCAATACCATTGATAAATATACAAAACAACAGTGGACCCAACACCGAACCCTGTGGGACTCCACTAATAACATTAGTCCAAGAAGAGCAGCACCCATTGATTACCACCCTCTGTCTTCTTCCACTCAACCATCCTTTTATCCATCTTGCAATTTACCCTTAATACCATTCTGCTCCAATTTGTACAGTAGTCTTCCATGCACAACAGTGTCAAAAGCTTTCCTGAAATCCAAGTAAATGATATCAAAATTATTTTTTGCATCCAGTTCCTTTGTAACCACATCATAATATCCTATCAAATTTGTGAAACAAGACTTTCCCTTAACAAACCCATGCTGTGAATTATTGCTGCAGTCTTGTCTAGATGATCCTGCAATGATAATCCTGGAACAGAAGTTAATCTAACTGGTCTGTAATTATTCATGTCACCATTCGATCCCCCTTTGTGAATTGGGGATACATTTGCACACCTCCAGTTTGTGGGGACCTCCCCTGAATCCAAGGATGCTCTCATAATTATGGCTAAGATTTTGTTTACTTCCTTTGCCGCCTCCTATAATATAACTGGATAAATCCCATGCATGGGATGGGATGGGATGGATGGTGCCTTTCTTATGTTTAACTTCAACAATTTATCCTCCACTTTGTTCTCAGTTATTACAAAATCATTAAGCACCCTGCTACAATTTGGTAACCTTCTGGCCTTTTCAATCCTTAATAACTCCTCATGTGTGAATGTAGATGCAAAATACTCATTTTTGTTTGCTATCTGAGCAGGATCATCAACAGTCAAACCATCGATATCAAGTGGAACAATCAGATTCATCCCCTTCCTTTTAGAGTTTATATAAGTAAAGAAATCCTTGCTGTTTTTCTTAGCATCCTTTGCTAAAGATTTCTCGTAATCTGCCTTTGACTGCCTAACCTCCTTTGTGACTTGGTTACAGATTAACTTATATCTGCCATAGGCTTCTGTGTCGCCTGATAATTTATATGCATCCCATGCATTTTTCTTCTCTGCCACAAGTCTCATTAGTTCATTTGACAACCATTTAGGCCTAAACCTTGAACAATATTTCTTAATAGGTATGAAACTTTTAGTAGCTTCCACGATTAATTCCTTGTATGCTTCCCACTTAGAATTTGTTGTTGGTAACATCATCAGTTGATCCCACTGTACAGAATTTAAAAACTCTGAGACCACTGTACTCACCTTTACAGAAGCAAAAACCCTTTCCTTTATCCCTGATGGTAATTATACCTTTAAGTAAATCCCACATCAGTACACTGTGATCACTGCCACATAGTGGTTCATTTATCTGCAAATTCTTAATACACGAATGATCACTGCTGATAACCAGATCAAGAGTATTACCCTCTCTGATTGCCTCTAGAACATGCTGCTGCTGCTGCAGAAAACAATCATCCAATAAATCCACAAAAGTCTTACTAGTGTGCAAGTGACCAACCCACATGTTCCAGTCAATGGTTTGAGCACGCTGAATTGTAATGGGATTCTTCCACTTGTTTAGATTATGAACCTAAGGGAGCATAAATTCAAATTGAGGAAAGACAGATGTAGAATTGACGATTTTATTTAAACCAACAGCAAATTCTAATTGGGAAGAATTCAGAGAAAAAAAAATTATAGAAGCTACTAGGTTTTTCATACCAAGAAATACTGTTTGAGGCTTAGACCTAAATGGATGTCATATGATCTAATGAGACATGTGACAGAGAAGAAAAATGCATGGGATGCATATAAATTATCAGGTGTACAGAAGAAGCCTGTGGTAGGTACAACATAGTCTGCAATCAATCACAAAGGAGGTTAGGCAAGCCAAGGCAGATTGAGAAACCTTTGGCAAAGGAAAGCAAAGGCTTCTTTAGTTATGTAAACACTAGAAAGAAGGGGATAAATCACATTGGTCCACTTGATATTGATGGTTTTAACTACTGATGATTCTGTTCAGGTTGCTGACAGGCTGAATAGGCATTTTGCATTTACATTCACACATGAGGAATTCTTTAGGGGGTGATGGAAGAAGTTTATCAAACCAAACAGGGAGCTAAATGATTTTGTAATAACTAAGAGGAAAGTGGATGAGAAATTGAAGTTAAACATAAAGAAGGCATGTGTGGTGAATAGGATCTTCCAGTTATATTAAGGGAGGTAAATAAATGCTTAGCCATAATTATGAGAGCATTTTTGGATTCAGGAGAATGTCCCTATGAACTGGAGATGTGCAAATGTATCTCCAATTTGCAAAGGGGCTGGCTAGTTTCTGTTTTTTTTTTGGCGCAAAAGCAACTGAGGCCATAGTGCACCACGGCCATTCCATAAAAGAGATAAAGAAGATTTTTGGTAACCTTTTAAAAAGATTACCATATCAAGATTTATACACAAACATAAAAATAGAATAAATTATATTATACTCAGACTAAAAAATATATGCATAAAATTATATATATTTGTAAAAATTTGAAAACATCTGACATACGGTCATTGTCTGATAAAATCTGATTGAGTGTATAAAACGCCTAGTCAGACGATTAAAAGTGGTAAAACATAATTTGAGCAGCATGGGTAGAATTAATGCAATCAATTAAAATATTTTTTATAGATAAAATGGTGTTAAAAGAGTTGCACATTGGAGGGTCATCTGCCCTCAGCAGGAATGAGTGTGTAAGATGACTGTGTCCTGTGCAGAGTCGAGCAAGAACAACTTCCTTGCTACAATTCTTGTGTAGACTACACTGCGATGTTTCAATTACAGGCCTTTATCAGGTATAATTTATTTGTTTTATGCCATAATTCTTGCCATTGGGAGTGTATCTTGTTGTGTATTATTTGCCTGTAGTCAGTACAGGGGACTGACAGGCAACAATTTCAATTTATTGTTTTAATTAATTAAATTAATTTACATGTTTTTTCTTTTACATACTTTAATTTATCATTTCCCATTCTATTTAAAACTACCTAGCCTTTACATCATTTAGAACAGTGCTTCCCAACTGTGTTCAGCGGAAAACTAGTGTTCCATGAAAAATTGTAATTAATAATAAAATAAATAAATTTGCATATTTGTAGCTTACACCACTTTTGTATCATTATAATTTTTAACAATTTTGTTTCAGTTATTAATATACTGGCATAGACTGTGGAACACTTTATTTTGGCAGGCGTTTGCATAGAGAAGTATGCATAGAGGTAATGACATCTACAAAAAAGTAGCAATGTAGTGATCTAATATGCCATTCATATGTGACTTAGCCTAGAGTACGCAGATTGAAGGAGAGGGGAAGCGAACTGATATCGTAACTAAACTCACTTCCTTGTATAAATTTTTTTTGATAATTATCAGTATTTTGAAATATTATTATTAAAATAAATGACCATGGATTTGTGGTTGAAAAAAGGAACTTTAAAACGAGAAGCAAGTACTTATAGTATTGAAAACTGTTGTCAATGAAAATGAACACAATATTGTCACACTTCAAAGTGAGGATGAACAATCACAGCCTTGTGTTCCCCAAAAATCTGAAGTGAAAAAACAGGAACCAACTAATAAAAGACCAAAACGAAAGTATGATGACAGTTATTTGAATTTCGGCTTTACGTGTGTTGGAAATAAAGATGCTCCTGATGCACAGTGTGTCGTATGTAATAAAATATTAGCAAACAGTTCTTTGGCTCCCGCTAAACTTGTGTTTTGTAGGAGTTCTGTAAATATATTGTGAGATGAAAAGTGTTCCATGACTAAAAAAGTTTGGGAAATGCTGATTTAGAAGATGAACTAGACAAACTACTGGAAGGAATGGATGGCTGTCATGGGAATGTTTTATTAATATTAATTTTAGGTTAGAAACATCTAAAATATCAGTTCTTGATTAAGCTGTCACGCTAATTTGGATTTTAATACTTCTTGAAACAGCAGGGTAAGGTTATTTTGCTATTTAGAACTTATTTCATAATAATTGTACTACACTTACTAAACTGACAAAGTATAATTTCGTCAGTGTATCACATTCAGTTAAGTGTTTTTATTATTGACTGTGGGTGGTTAGGAACAATATCTTAATCCAGTATTACAAGCTTATAATACAATAATAATAAATATGTCATGAAACGTTTCTTCCTGTTTCTGGAGAAATATGAATGGATGAAAACACTGTAATGCCAAGTATATGAAATGACATCTCTCTCTCTCAATAGGATGATATACATAAACAGAAAGAAATTAAAATCATCTATTACTTACATGGTGCCTCAAAAAGAGTAACACTCATTCCACACAGGGGAAATGATTGTCGGAAAGTGTATGTCACACTATTCTTTTTTTTGCTGAAAATTTTTGTAACCTGAAAAAGGAGAAAGTTTTTATGATGTACAATTCTGAGCCAAAATATAAAACATACAAAATTACAGCTCTATTAGCTGAACTTATACAGTGGATTCTGGTTATTTGGGCCACCAGTTAATCGGGGCAGCTGTTTATTTGGGGAAAATCTTAAAAAAACAGAACCCAATCGAGAAAATAGCCAGGATTTACTTCGCTTAATTGGGACAAAATGCCGTTTAATCGGGGCAGGAGACTGCAGCACTGGAGGTTGCAACCATAAAACAATAAAAACAATTAGCGGTCACCTGTTTATTGGGCTTTTCTGTTAGTGCAATCTATCATAAACGGATAGTAAACTCAATCTTACTGAATTTGCGATAATACCGACAGCTGGAATTCTGTGGGTTATTATGGTAAAATGTGTTTACACTTCCATGTAATCTTCAATCATATAAAAAAAAATTAATTTTCAGATTCTTCATTCCTTTTTAAAGCTTTGTAACTCGTTACTCCGTTCTGACTTGCGCGTATCGTGTGTGCCGTGTCCCTTGTTATTGATTGCTTATCTTGTTACTGTTTTAAATCTTAACCCCCAGCCACAAATATCAGTGAACAGAAATGTCAACTAGTTAGTTAGGTATGTACATATTACAGTACATATTAATTATTCCGATTATCATGTATATTCTTCCAATTTTATGGTATCATTTAATTTTTTAATTGGTAAGGTAATAAAGGGTAAATTTGTGCTTGATATATCTTTGCTTTTATAGCCTGTGGATAATATTCCTCCTATTTTCGCTAATTAGAATCGCTGTTTAATAGAATTAAAATTCAATTTACAAACGTGATCACAATTACCACCACTTACTACATATTGTATAGTGAACGGTACTTTACTATGGTGACTCCATCGTAACATGATTTTATTGTGCACTGAACCAATTGTAAAGGGGGGGAGACATTGTATTTTTAACTATTTACATAAAACTTCGGATAATTGGGGCAGCCGCTTAATCGGCCCAAAATGCACTAGTCCCGATGTGTCCCAATTAACCGGAATCGACTGTATTTCATTTATTATAGCACAGACAGCTTATCAAGTTCAAGTTTCTGAAATCAAGATGAGTATTTTTAACAGCAATTCTTGTGTTGCACAACAGATAAATAGAACTTCTCTACTGAGAAGTACTGTAATATTATGAATGGGTTCATAGAGGCATTCATCATTGCACATGGTAATTAATTTAGCATTGACATAGGATCATAACATAAGAGATGATAATAATAATAATAGAAAAAAAGTCAGAAACACTTATGGTCTAGAGAGGATACTGCTAAATTTTATATATGCAAGATTTGCATAATTAGCAGAACCTCTATCCACTTGCTGCAACATGGTCACCTAATTAGACAAAGTTTACAAATGAAGGACAAGATGTTCTTTTAACAGCTTCAGCTCTCATACTGCAATGCTACTATGGAGAATGGCTTTCATTTTTTGCGAATTTAAGTTTGGCTGATTGTCTATGCTAGCTAGAGCAAATGGAATATTGACATATGGGGGGGGGGGGTATTTGAAAAGTTTGTGGATTGAGTATGAATGGTTTATTTGATGAGTCTGGTAATATGATACTTTTCAACATAATCCCTTTAGAGCTAATACACTTTTGTCACCAATGCTGCAATGCATTTATTCTAGATATGAAGGATGTTTCCTATTGGGCATCCAGGAATACTATTATAGCAGTGACCTCGCTATTGGTGAGAAAATGGATGCTAGCCAGGTATTTTTTCAAATTAGGCAATGGTGCTAGAGCTCATGAATTTGAGGGATGGTCCAAGACCTCAAAGCTGCACTCATGCGGTGCATTCATGGCAATTACAGGTTTGTGAGCAGTTGCATTGTCCTGGTGTAGTGAGATTCCTTTGCTGAGTTTTCTCACAAACATTTCACAAAACCTGTGTAAAATGCTCCTGTGACGACTAATCCACTAGCAACACTCAATTCAGCATCCCAGAAAACCAATACTATCACTTTACCTGCAGAAGGAATAGGAATGAATGGTTTATTTGATGAGTCTGGTAATATGATACTTTTCAACATAATCCCTTTAGAGCTAATACACTTTTGTCACCAATGCTGCAATGCATTTATTCTAGATATGAAGGATGTTTCCTATTGGGCATCCAGGAATACTATTATAGCAGTGACCTCGCTATTGGTGAGAAAATGGATGCTAGCCAGGTATTTTTTCAAATTAGGCAATGGTGCTAGAGCTCATGAATTTGAGGGATGGTCCAAGACCTCAAAGCTGCACTCATGCGGTGCATTCATGGCAATTACAGGTTTGTGAGCAGTTGCATTGTCCTGGTGTAGTGAGATTCCTTTGCTGAGTTTTCTCACAAACATTTCACAAAACCTGTGTAAAATGCTCCTGTGACGACTAATCCACTAGCAACACTCAATTCAGCATCCCAGAAAACCAATACTATCACTTTACCTGCAGAAGGAATAGGCTAGGCTTTCCGTGGAGTGAGAGAAAAGCTGTGTTTCCACTGTTTGGACAGCTCCTTTGTTTCTGGCTGAAAGTAATGCACCCACATCTCATCCATGGTTACACACATCTGTAATTGCAAAGAAATTTGCTGGATCTGCTTGAAAATGATGCAAATGTTCACTTCACATGACAACTCTTGTGCATTTTTGATCTGCTGTCAACAACTTTGGGACCCTTCATGCTGACACCTTCATGACTGTCACTTGTCAATTGCTCATCACCAGATCATGAACACTCTCAACAACTAGAGGAGCGATGGACCTTGCAGATCTTACACAGTGTGGGTCATCTTCTACCCTCTCCTTTCTTGATTTAAATTCTGTTGCTTGTTACTTCTTCATGAATTGCCTTTGGGATTAGTTCTTTCTTTCTGAAATATTGGATGTCTGCTGGGTGACTAATTTTGTCCATCGTTTCTCATTCACACAACTTTGTTGACGTCAGCATCTGTAATTACAGAAATTTTTAACACTGTACCACTATCCTTTCATATTCAGACTACAAACTTTTCAAATGTCCCTCATATATCCACAGAGGCAAAAGTAATTAGTGTAAGTATTATTGGATCCTGCTTCTAATTTAAATATCTAGTACATCACTCTGGAAGATTCTTAAGTGAAACCTTACTTCCCGCATTTGTGTAATAGATCTGCAAGATACAGTGGCAATTTCATTGACTTTCAAAATATTACACTGATGTTGTGCCAGTTTTTTCCCTAAATATTAAACGTGAAGCTTATATATAGATAAGAGTCTGGAATACTAGACCTTTACTCAATCATTAATGCAGAGTGAAAGTCAAAACCATAATGACAGAATACTAAGTTTAAAATTTTTTGATGCACTTTTTGAGGTGATATACTCATGGTTAACAGTTTAGCTCATGTAAAAAAAAGTTTACACTGAGGCATACAAGCTTCACCATTCTATATTTTAATATAATGGAAGCATGTATAAATAATATTTTTGAAAATACAAATGATAGTATTTTGGAAGTATATTTTAAAAGGTATGCATGCTGTACACTAGCACATTACATTTGCTTATGGTGTTTTGCTATGCCATCAGATATAAGCAACAGCTTGGTTTTCAAACACCACATTTGTAAATTCCTCTCCCCCCCACCAATATAATAAAGTATTGTGGTATTCTACTGATAATGCAAGATGAAATTATCATACAGAATGAAAAACTAGATATTCAAGGATAACTGATAAAAGGAGTGAAAGTCTTTTCATTAAGGACTAAAAGATTTTTTATGTTGTTGAAATTAAACCTGGGAAGAATTTTGGAACAACATTCAGAAACTTCAAAAATTAATAATAAAGCCTCCTTACCATCAGCATGTCATTGAAGAGAAACACTTCTCTTTGATGAACACCAGGCCTTTCTTTTTTGTTTACATCGTACACTTCATAGAGACGACAGTAACATACTAAACGCCTATGAGGCAGAGCAAGATTCTGTTTAAAAAAAAAGTAGAAATATCATTAGGTTTCTTGTTAATGGCATTTATTTTAATTCATATTTAAAGTCCCATAGTTTATATAAATTGAAAGTAGAAAAGTTAAATTTTTGATTTAGGATTTTTGTTCATTTTTTGAAATAAATATTATTGCAACTGGTGCTTATTATCATCTATATCAGCGTTTCTCAACCTTTTTGCCGTGTGACCCAACATATTTGTTTGTAATTGTACCGCAACCCAAATGTTTATAATATAAAATTTTTAAAAACCTGGTAGACTGGAATCACTGTATATTACATAAATAAATAAAATCATGCATATTTGAAAATAACTTCCACATGTGAAAACTTTCAGTACATTTCTACTGAGAGTGGTTTAGACGCATTTCGATTTATAACGAATACTTCAATTTCATTTTTTATTATTTAAATTCAACTATGGAAAAATGTAAGACTAATGATTTTAAATTAAACAGGCTGTTTCAAAATAATAAAAATCACTAAAATAGTTTGAATTATATTTATTAAAAACTCTTACATAATGAACAAAATAATACAAGATAATATTTAATGACTTTGTTGTTGTTTATCCTCAATTAATTTATTAATTCTTACTTCAATAGAATTAGTTAATGCTATTCTCATTGTTGAACTTATGTGAGTTGAGTCAGTTTCTGAACTTATGTTTCGTAGCAACCATTGTTGAAAATCCACTTTCAGCCAAATAAGTTGTTGCAAATGGAAGTAACAATTTTATTGCCTTTTCACTCAGAGTCCGATATTCTTCTTCAATTTGTAACCAAAATTTAGGTAAATTATTCTGGTTTTCTTTAAACTATTTCCAAACTCTTGTCTGTTGATGATTCAATTAAATTTTCTTCTTCTGATAGAGATAAATTATTTGCTTGACATTGTTGAAAAGGATTTATTACCCACATATTGCCCAAACGAATATCTCCTGTAGGTGGGAAATATTGAATGAACTTTTCTTTTAATTTTAATAAATGATTTTGTATAACTTGACATATATCCAAAATTTCCTTCTGAGTTATCATGTTGTCCTCAACCATTTGTAAGAATGATGGAAACATATCAAAACAATCCTTTTTAACTTTGTTTAATCAGAGGTCAAGTTTTTTAACAAAAGCTTCTATTTTATTATAACAAATAAAAAGATTGGTCCAATTTCCTTGCATTGACAAATTTAAATCATTCATTAACGAAAATATGTCAGTTAGATAGGCAACTTTAGCAAGCCACTAATTACTTTTAAAGTATTCACTTAATGTTGACTTCTGGTCATTTAAAAATATTTCAACTTCTACTCGAAGTTCGAATAATTGTTTCAGAACTTTTTCCTCTTGAAAGCCATCTTATATGAGAATGTAACAATACCTGTTTATGGGCTGAACCCATTTCTTCACACATTATATTAAAGATACGGCTGTTTACTGCACTCTTTCGAATTTGGTTAACTATTTGTACACACTGATTTAAAATGTCATGTAAATCTTCATTTATATCTTTCGTAGCTAATTGTTCGTGATGAAGTAAACAGTGAGTTGTTATTAAATCTGGATGAGCAATTTTCTTTATGCGTGACACTAAACTCCGATGCTTTCCTGTCATTGCTGCAGCCCCATCAGTACAAATCCCTATACAACTATTCCAAGAAATGTTTTTTGTTTGGAAATATGAATTGATGTTTTTAAAAATTTCTTCTGACGTTGCTGAAGACTCTAATTTCAAAGAACGTAATAATTCTTCCTGTATATCTTTACATGTAAAATCAATATATCTGGTGTAAACTAATATTATTGCATCATTTGATACGTCTGTCGATTCATCTAATTGAATTGCATAATACTGGGATTTTTGTATTTTTTCCAGCAACTGTAATTCAAGGTCATCAGACAAATCGCTTATCTGTCGACTTATAGTGTCGCTTGACATGGGAATGCAATTTATTTTTACTTCATATTCTTTGCCAAATAATTCATTACAAATGTCTTTCATGCAAGGCTTTAATAACATTTCTCCAATGGTATTGTGGGGGTGGCGTTTTATATATTTTTATTATTTTATTATTATTTTTTTGTTTATATTATTACTATAGTATTTATTATTATTTATATTCTTAAAAATCCCCACTCTGCATCTGACTAGTTATCTCACAGAAGAATTCCGGTCCTGAGGAAGTTCCTATATTAGTTCACTCCTCCTTTGGATTTTTTTTTTTTTTTTTGCTGTGTGTTCAGAAATGACCAAACACTATTTGCATTAAGTTAGATACAATTAGTTTATTATACATAATTACAAATAAAAGATCAAGCAATTCATTACACATTATTCACTTCATATATAGGTACATGGCATGGATTACGTTCCTGGTCATTAGGCTCTCCTATCATCATCTTCTTAATATTCGGCAACTAACACATTCCTACGATCAGTTTCACCTAACTCTTTCTTAAATACAATTGACATTTTTTATTTACTTATCTAGCACAATCCTACATTCTTCTTCATGGTTAACAGAATTCTTCTTCTGGAATTTAATGTCCACTTTACACATTATTCTATTCTATTCTCACCCTAACACATTAAAATTACATGTTAATGAAATATACATTGGTTTATTTATTTCTTCATCCTCTCAGGTAAACTTCAGCATTTAGCGACTAATTTCTCTACTTCAGTAATATTATATAAGTAACATACCACTGTACCTGCTTTATAGGTTAACCCATCCAACATTATTAACTTCCTTCCATTAATTAATTAGCAAATAAACCATAACTATAATCAATCCTTCGTTAAACTAATTCTACAATATTTCTTTGCTTATCTATACAACATGCACTGAGTTAACTGTCTGTTTCCCTAAATCTCTCGGCGCATTATAGCCTCAGTTGCTGATGCGCCAATAAAACACAAACAAACCCTAAATCTCACTTAATATTTATCTAATCTTCCCTGCAGTCCTTTGCAATTACGTAGGGGTATATACGTTGTTTAATCACTTACTTCTGGGGATTGGAATCCTACCGCTAATACAATGTTTGGCCTGTGAGTTTCCGCTCTGCATCGGGGTCCACCATTGGTTTGGAAACGCTCTTCTCCGATTTCGGACTGCTAACTTCTGCCAGGGACACTATTCGCTTTGCCGGATCATTCAACAGGAGTCGCTTCCCATTACTTTATTTCTTTCTGTAGGCTACAGGACGGTCCAGTGTTCTTCCATAAGCATTATCTCGCTGTCCTCCTAAAAATATCTCTCGGTGGACTCTTTCGGACTTCTATGTTCCATCTCGAGAAAGTTCCCTTTACAG
Source organism: Mastigoproctus giganteus (assembly GCF_048544385.1). Lineage (NCBI taxonomy): Eukaryota > Metazoa > Arthropoda > Arachnida > Uropygi > Thelyphonidae > Mastigoproctus > Mastigoproctus giganteus. The sequence goes on from NC_143578.1 coordinate 65,264,695, forward strand.
TAACTTAGCTATACTTTACTAAAACTATCAGAACTTAGTCAACTCACCATAACTGGTTCTACTGGTGGATTACTTCCGGGGACTGTTTCCCGAGCCTACCTCCGAAAAAAACTTTAATCATACGTCCGAAAAAAAAAAAAAAACTTTCATCACTCTCCGAAAAAAACTTTTTCGCTCTCTTATTCACGCGCTCTTCCCCTTTTATTTCCCAAAATTTCGTAACGCCCCTCCTTTCCTCAACCAATCATTTCTATCTGACCATCATCATCTCCATTCTCATTTGCCTATGACCCACGACACGATGGTCGAGCCCCTTCCGGTGTAGAGAGGACTTCCGTTTCTAGAGAATTCTCGAATATTCTGGAAGGTGATCGAAATTTCGGAGCTCAGTATCATCCAGAAAACACCTGCGTCCATTTACTTGATTCGTCTCGTCACACCTGCTCTGTTTGCAGTAAACAAGAATGCCCCCCGCTGCTACCCCTATTGTCATCTCTGGAGCAATCCGTCCCTTGCCATTCTATCAGTTGACCCCCCAATGTTCCGTCTTGCTATCTTCGCTTGCTGATTCAGGTGTGGGCACTGATTCAAAACTCTTTCTAATGTTTATTTCCACGGTATATTTGCTTTTACATTAACTATAGACTCCACTTAATTAAATTCCATTAGCGTGAGACCCACTATCTTAAACAATATTTGTGACTTTAAGTGTTTTCTTGTAAGGTTTACAATATCACTCCATCTAGCATTCTATCATTAATTATATAGACATTTAATTTAATTTGTAAGACTTTGTGTCTTACAGTATACACTTTCTTGCATTTAGCAATATGAAAGGCTGCCAAATAAGAATATTTCAAGAATTTTTTGTCCGTAGAAACAAATTTTGTCAAATTGGATCTAGTTGTTTTTAATTCATTGCATTTTCTTAAAAAGAAATCCATAGGTTTATCTTTATATTGGCTATGATTTGTTTCCAAATGTCTTAGTTTATTAATTTTGAATGAAGAGTTGGCCAATACATTTCCACAGATAACACATTGTGGTAAATCTATTCCATTTTCTTTTATGAAGGTGAAACCATGATTAATATATTTCTCTTGATAATTATAAATAAAACTCTTGTCTTGTTTTGCTTTTTTTGCTACTAGTTCACTTAAAGTACTAGACATTTCTGCATTTTTATTATCTGAATTAGTTTCTTGAGAATTTTCTTTTTCTTTTATTCCAAAAAAATGAGATAATTTGACTTGTTTACTCATTATTAAACAGGGATATAATCTAAGAAAAGAAAAAAAAAAAAGACAAAACTTAAAAAGAATTTTAAGTTGTTTCCTATTGAAAATTTACTAAAAGTTTTCATTGTGATGAATTAATCACATACAATGAAATAAAAATATTAATTAAGAGCTAAATGAAAATTTGAAAAACAAAAAAACTAGAAATTTAATATTACCGAATCTCAGCGAAATACAAAATACGCTAATATCATTGAACGCATATTGCAATGGACCGCGGGCAGTGTATCACACTAACTACATAACAGGACAGTAAAGTAAATAAACACGTACATAAAAAATAATTCTTACCTTTGAACTGGTTGCAATCATGCCGTTTGTTTCATGCTGAGACCATTTCACTTTAGTTTTAATCTTTTAGGTTAGAAAATTAATTTGTCTTTGATATTCAAAGAATGATGCTCTGGTATGATACAATTTGTATCATGTGCTCTGAGCTTCTTGCTTCGGCACAAGGTAGCAGCTATCATTTTGCGACCTATTAAAAATTTAACGTGACCCATAGGTTGAGAAACCCTGATCTATATTATCTATTGCAGCATACTTGCAAAAATTTTCAGGTAAGATTTGGAGAGCAAGCACCAAAATAAAAACTGCCGAAACATACAAGGTTAGTGATGGGATGATGTTTGAACTCTTCCCTCTTTGAAGGAATCTTGAGAAAGCGGGTAGTTTAACTACTCTGTCTCTATGGGCTTATAGCTACTATTCAGAAAAATATTTTGTTTTGTCTTGTAAAAAAGTATAGGTCATTTGTTTAGTTTAAAACAAATACTGTCATTTCATGTAATGTAGAATAACTGGAAAAGTTTATAATACCGTGAAAACTAATAAATAACTAATACTGATATATTGTTCAATGCATAAATAAATGAAATTTCATCTATGCAATAAAGTAATGTAATATTCCATTTCAACACATACATATTGTAAATTCATTAGTGATGTAAATTCATCACTAATAGCAGCACAATACTCTTTTGTTATACTAGGCTTACAACCTAAGCTTGTGCTAGGAGGCAAAAAAAAAAGTCTGATAAACATCTGTTTATCTCTCATGTGAAACACTTATTGAGTGTTTAGCAGCACTTAAAGCAGCACTTACAGATTAAGAAGTATTATTTGCATTTATTTATAATAAGGTGCCACCACTCTGACAGCAGTGTTGCTATCTCATCTAATTATAGGACAAGTAGCTTTTTTTTTTTTAATTTTTATCACAACTGTTTTGTCAAGTTTGAACCAGTTTGGTACCTGCCTTCTGAGATGGCAATCCATGAAACCAGATGTTATTAGTGGAATCCCTCAGGGTTCAGTGTTGGGTCCATTATTGTTTTCTGTATTTATAAATAATATTGATGATGGTATATCAAGCTTAATGTCCAGGTATGCAGACAATACAAAGGTTGGCAGGGTTGTTAAGGACACTACTGATGCTATGTTGCTGCAACAGGATCTGGAAAGGTTGAGTAGATGGGCTGAAAGGTGGCAAATGAAGTTTAACATTGACAAATGTAAAGTACTACATATGGGAAACAGCAACCCCAGAGCAACGTATCAACTCTGTGGTAGAGAATGAAAAGGACCTGGGGGTAATTGTGCAGGCAGATATGAAGTTCTCTGAGCAGTGCAGATGGGCTGCAAGAGTAGATCATGGTGTCTTGTCAATGATATACAGGAATTTTTCTAGCAGGGATAAGGAGGCAATTATTCCCTTGTATAAGGCAATGGTCAGGCCATACCTTGAGTACTGTATACAGGTCTGGAGGCCTCATTTCAAGAAGGATGTAGAGCTGCTGGAATGAGTACAGAGAAGGGCAACAAGATTAGTGAATGGAACAAAGGGTTACTCTTACGAAGAAAGGCTTAAGTTTTGCAAATTACAGTGTCTGGAAACTAGGCACTGGCAAGGTGATCTGATAGAGGTGTATAAAGCCTTGAATGGTTTGAGCATGCTCAATGCTGATGGGATTCTTCCTCTTTCTCAGAATAATCACCTGAGAGGGCATAAATTCAAATTGAGGAAAGACAGATGTAGGATAGACGTGCGGGAAGTTGCTTTTAGCCAGCGGGTGGTTGGTTGGTGGAACAGACTTCCATCCCTTGTTGTGGAAGTTGATAGCCTAAATAAATTTAAGGCTCAGCTGGACAGGTATTTCGAACGAAGGGAGGTGTGAAGTGGAAGTTTTTTTTTTTTTTTTGGTTGATGCTGCATAAGCATGCTTTCTTGCATCATATGCCTCTACTAATGCTAATGTGAAAGAATGGTGGCACCTTATACATGTTCAGGACTATACAGGAGCTGAAGCTCATATCTGATTAGCTACTATGTAACAACAAAGTAGTTATGAAAAACTAGATGCACAGAATAATTTTGACATCATTTACTTAGATTTCAGTAAAGCCCTTGATATTGTACCACATATATGATTATTATATAAATTGGAAAAATGTGAAATTATGGGAGCAGGTTAAGAGGTAGAAGACAAAGGGTGGATATAAATGGCCACTGCTCTTCATGGACTAATGTGAGTCAAGTTCCACACGGGTCAGATCCCCTTACTGTTTTTAATGTTTACTAATGACACAAATGAAGGTATTTCAAGTTCGATGTCTAACTCTGCTGTGATACAAAGGTGAGTACAGTAGTTAATGAGAGTTATCAAGGAATGCTACTTCAAGAGGATCTATATAAATTAAGCAGATGGGCTGTAAAATGGCAATCAAGGTTTGAACAGTGAACAACCATTTGCTGTCCATGCTGGCCCATGTCGTGGCACGAGGGGGAATTGCGTTCTAATTCCTTGTAAAAGTGAGGGTTTCCTTTGACCATAATAACCACATTTTGTGATTGATAACTCTAATATATGGCACATTCATCACTAAAGATGACTTTACCATGCTTTAGAATTGTGTTGAAAGTTTGAAGTAATCTGGAACACATACTTCCTTCCTCTGAATTAAGCCATTGTCAGATAATTCTTGAACAAACATGGGATGATATGGATGCAATTTTAAGTAAATTTTCGTGTGTTTTTGCATTGTTGACTGGGGGGGGGATTCCAAGTTCTGATGCTCTTTTACATGTTGATTTCATTGGCAATTTCACAACAGGCTCCTCAACTTGTCTGCATTGTCCCTCTCTTGTTGAAGGTCTGCAACTTCTTGGTTTATCCTTTACATTTTTTGTGCTAAACACTTTCTTCTTCAACCATAAAAGTATTTGTTTTGGTGGAGGATCTCATTGAAATCGCCACTAGAAATCTGCTTGCAGCTTTTCACTGTCTTTTTAGTTCTTCTCCTGTCATGATCCCAACAACTGACACATTCTTCAATAGTGTAATTACTCTGGTTAGCCATTATTAAATCTGAAAATATAAAATATCTAATACTAGTTGACTGCAAAAGAAAATTAAAATATTTAATCTTTGGTGAATATGTATAGTATGTTTGATATTGGCTAATTATATATGTGGGGTAATGGGACTTTGTGGCCACCCTATAGATCCTCCTATGAGCTTTCCAATAAAAGTAAAGAAATCCTGATTAAAGGAAGGAAACATGAAGGAACGGCACACAACACTGGGGAAAAACTGAACTGAACTTATGCAGAAATCAATGTCAGAAAGTGCCTACATTACATTCTATTAACAGTAGGAATCAAGGCACCAATGTAGTAGAACTGAATCCCCTAGGGTAGCAGACCAAGTAGGAAAAGTCTGTGAAACAGAAATGATATCACATGGAAAATTGATAGAAAAATTAAATTCCAATAGAGTAAATGTGAATGTACACTACAGTACATTATAGAGAGCTTGAAACCATCTTGGGAGCAACATGAGCTGCGATATTTGAAAAGTATGACCAGTGGCCTGTTTTTCAATTCTACGTATGCTGACGTTACATCTGGTTTCGCAACCATTACAGTCAGTCGGGGAGACAGAACGGCAAACATCGTTTAAGTGTTCACCAAAAAGAAAGAATGTCCTATATGAGGTTTTGAATGTTATTTTTCTGTTATTTTCACTGGAATGGAATATCTGAAGAGACAAGCCTACTGGTATTAAAATGACAACAGCATTTTAATACCAGTAGGAATGTCCATTCACACTGAAAATAACAGAACCACATGATCTGCTAATTAAAATATTATATTACTAGCAAGGGAACAAACAATTGTCTCATAGCTAGACCTCCTCCACACAAACAGAAAAAATTAAAAACATGTTCATGGTAGAATATGAGGTACATTCAAAAAATTCCATGAATTTTACTATAAAAGTTTATTGATTGAACAGTTGGGCTTACTAACCTAATTACCTTCAGTGTACCTTCCTTCTGCATGCGTATGCACACACCATCAGTCTTTTTAAGCTTTGAAGCATTCTTTAAAATCATGTTTTTTAGTGCACACAGGGCCACTTCAGCACAAGGGAACAAAAATTTTAATTGGAAAAGGATGGCTGCAGAATAGTTGCATTCAAGTCAGAATAATCAGTTTTTAGAATAAACTTCCACCCAGTCTTGTGGATAGTTTGAATAAATTTGAGGAAGGTTTGGACATATTACTGAAAGGAATGGGCAAGTGAAGTTGTAGTATTTTTATTTATTTATTTATTTATTTTTGACTAGTGCTGCATAAGTCTTGCTTCCTTGCATCATATTACCAATACTAAAATCTGTAATGGAGGTTCATAAAGACTAACTCGATTGCATTTGCCTGTGACTGTTAGGCTAATTCACACAAAGCCACCCACTAGTACATAACATATGCATTCCAACAGTCTCTTATAATTTTCTGCTAATGGCCCCTTGACTGTCTTTTTGCATTCTTTGTAACCATAACACATCCCATATAGTTGTTTACAGGCAGTGTTTTTCCTAGGATATTCAAGTTCAATATTTCTTTAGTTCTAGCACTTTGTCAACTAAAACTGTCAGTAGTTACATTCGCAGGAACCATTACTTTCACACAGTTCCTGTAACTGTTGATGACGTAAAGACCAGCATTTGTAAAAATGTGAAGAAAAAAAAAAAGTTGTTTTAACTGGCAGCCCTTCAGTTGAGTTCTGTGTAAATTCTGAACTCTAGTTTTCCTGGAAAGCAATTGAGTGATGCAGTGAGGCAACATTTATAGGATTGAGTTATCCTTTGTAATAGTTTACAGTACAAACCGATTATTGTCTGAAATCAAATAATTTGTAATGCAAATTCAGGAACCAGAAATATTTATCAATGGCATACAAACAGTATGATTTGCACTTTCTTGCCAAACATAAGAAAGCTACAAAAGAAAAATAAAATCGCCCTTTCCTGCAATGCTACACAAGATTAAGAATTCTAGGCAAAGCAAAAGAACAGAATGACATCAAAAATGCAGGTGCCAGTCATATCACTTTGCCATGCTATTTACAAACAAGTTAGGTAATTTTTGTAGTGTGTTATATTTCAGGCATGCTCAATTTTTTTTAAAACTGAATTTTAATTTTTTTAGTGAATAAATAGAAGTGAAACAAAAATAAAATTAACTTTATTTAAAACAAAGTAATTTATTAACTTTATTATAAAATTAATTAACTAATAATATATGAAAGTAATTATTTTCACTTCGTTGCATATACCTCAACCTAATATTCACCCAACTTTTTAATAAAAATTTAAATTCAACACATATTTAACAGATATTCTGTAGTTTAATGAATTAAACAGCAACGTGTACCTCAGATCATAGTACGTTGTCATCACTTTTCTATTGTGCTTTACTTATTTCTTCATGGATTTTAATAGTAATTAGAATTTTAAGCTATATAAGGATATGTATTTAATGTTTATTCTGTGATTAAGCAAATAGTCATAATTCATTATTTATATACTTGGTAAGCTTGAAAACAAAAAAGCTCTTAAAAAGTAACTTTCATGCAACAACCGAGAACATTTCATTTTCATGCATCCACCACATTGCTCATTCATTCTCCCAACCAATGCATGGCAACAATATCCAGTGCTTCAGTTGACTGATGTAGTAGAGTGCAGTAGCACACGCTCTTTGAGTGGACCGGGGTTCAAGCCCCGTGATTGCTAAATACGATTACCATTTGTATCGATTGATTTATTGTAAACTCTACTGACCTAGTGGTCATGCTGGAGTATAAACAAGAACACGCACACACCGGGTGCTTATAAAATAAGTTTCTCTATTCAGGAGACCCCTAGTGTCAAAACGGTTAGAGTTAGTGCTGTGAAAATCGGTGGGTATGTCACTTAGGGTATGGGGAAGTGATTTGTAGAAAGAAAAAAAAAATAAATAAATAAAAGTTCAAATTTCTGCCACCAGGGGAAAACCGGCACTGCAAATATGTAAAAGTTGTCATTTACTACAAGACACACTGCTTATGCAAATACATCCTGTTAGATAAAAGCAGAAAGGCCAATGCCACCGTCAATAAACATTATGGCTCTTACAAAAAAAGGAACGTGCTGTTTTAGTAAAACTGTTCTACCAGAATAACAGTAATGCTAATGCAGCACTACGTGTGTATCGGAAACTTAAAGATTTATGTAAAGGTCCTTTGACATCAGTGGGGCTTCAAAAACTAATAAAGAAGTTTGAAGCGACCTGGAAGTTAGGTGTAATTCCAGGCAGGGGATGACCATGTATCGGAACGGAGGTAGTGGATGAAGTAGCGGTTGCAATAGCCTCCAGGTCAGGATACGAAACACTACCAGTCAGTAGTGCCAGAGGTGTGTCAAGAGACTTGAACCTTCCTTGGTCTACTGTACGTAAAGTGCTTTGAATAATTTTATGCTGGTTCCCATACAAAATTCACGTAGTGCAAGAACTAAAGTCTTGTGATCAGCACAACAACGAATAGACTTTGCTCTACGATTTCTGGTTCGTATGGAACTTGACAATACATGGGATCGAATGATCTTGTGATCTGATGAGGCACATTTCACTCTTCATGGGGCTGTAAATGCACAAAACTGCGGAATATGGGTAACTTCTCACTTATCTGCTGTGCATGAAGGACAAAGTCCATACATTACAGTATGGTGTGTATTCACAGCAGATTCTATAATCAGACCATTTTTCTTTGAAGAGTCTACACCTCATGGTACTGTGCTTTTCTAAGAGATCACATTATTCCTACTCTGCAAGAAAGGCAATGCTTGGAGACCGTGGTGTTCATGCAAGATGGTGCCCCTCCCCATGTTGGTTGACAAGTGAAGGAACTGCTCCGTTCAACATTTGGAAACGATCACTTCATTTCTAGAGACTTTCTACAGTTCTGGCCAGCCTGATCACCAGTTCTCAATCCCTGTGATTTCTGGTCATGGGGAAACCTGAGAGAGAGAGTTTACAGTGGTGGCATACAGATGCTTGTTGATTTGAAAGCAAGCATTAAACAGCATGTAGCCAACATCCCCAATGAGATGCTATGTGAAACTGTGTTGCACGCAGTCCTCCATTTTCAGAATGTCATCTCAAGTGAAGGAAAGCACATAGAACAATATCTGTAGATTTTTCTAAGTTCTGATATTAAAATCTAATCCTAAGTTAAGTATTCCATCTCATGCTTAAGGTGGCAGAAATTTGAACTAATTTTTTTTCTTCTACAAAATTGCTTCCCTATACCCCAAACCCACTGATTTTCGTAGTGCTGTCTCTAACCATTTTTGACAGTAGAGTCTCCTGAATAGGGAAACTTAATTTATAACCACCCAGTGTATATATATTTAATCCAATTAATCTGAAAATTAAATAGAGAGATAGAAATTAATAAAAATATTTATTAAAAATAAATAAGAAAAAAACAGTACGAAAGCTAACATCAGTGGCAGCAGTTAGCTTTCCTACTATTTTTTCTTATTTATTTTTAATATATATTTTTATCTCAATTTATTTTCGGATTAATTGGATTATATATATATATAATCCAATTAAGCATACAGCTGACCATATATATATGGACAGCATACAGCTTATATATGAAAAAAAAACAAATAATTTCTGGATTTCCATTTGTCCCATTTTAATAAAATTTGGGATGGCTCGACATTTAGAACAATGCATGAAAATTACGACAAAACAATGTATAGAAAAATTTTTTATAAGTGAATTTAACATACAAGTAAAAATGTCACATTATTACTCACAGGTTTTTTTCCTACAATGGTTTGTTGAACTTTGAAAACTTGTGTAACATGATCGGAGCCTGGTTTAAATTCATTTGATTTTATCCTTTCATATATGCCAACCAGCATACTCCTGTCTAAGTCATGTCCATCATCAATACCTAAAATTAAAATAGAATAACTTTGTTATTATGAAATTTATAAATAAAGTACATAATTTTATTGTTTCACAAATAAAAGGGGTGCCCTTTTTTTGTCAAACTGTGTATACAATCATGTCTTATATATGGGATACTGATGGCCTATTGGCAAGTAACCTTGTCTTCCACAGAAAACTGTAACCACTATTGTGGTACAAAGAATTTTCATTTTTTGCTACACAAATGTACACTCAGCCATGACACTTGTTAAAGCAATTGCAATGTCTTCATAGATTCTTTGCCTAGTTCTGACAAAACCTGATATTGATCTTCTGCTCAAATAGTGAAAATTTTCACTCAGTAACACACGCCATTTGTACTCAGATGTGCCCATCAAACACATTGCACTGAAGCCTACAATGTGACTTGACATGTAAACAGCACTCGACAAATACCTACACTGCAATTACTAATAAATGGTACTACACAGGATTTTTTTATTACATGTATGTGTGATGAATGATAAATTCATTATCAAAACTTGAGTTCATCTCGTACATATGCACGACAAAAATGTCTTGATATTTTACTTACTCGAGAAAGTATATGCAATTTTCTATAAAAAGAAACTTAATTATATAGAAAATTATATTATAAACTAATTAAAAAGAAACTAATTATATAAAAATTATATCAGATTACAAAGAAAAAAAAATTTCTTTCCTTCTGAAAGTATAAACTTCATTGTAGATTTTCAAACAGTTTATAAGAAATAGGAAAAGGGCATTGCCACTTTTAAATATAACATCTTAAAGGTGCTCTACTCCAAAGATGTGTTTGCAAAGTGACAATAATACATTTTTTTATAAAGAAAAAAATGTGGTCATTATAACTATAACGGGGGGGGGGACAGGTGGTCAATCACTCACCAGGCCTTCTTTTCCATTGCATTAATATGAAGTGGGAAGCTAAGTAACCTTGAGCTGCCTGTTTTTTTTTTTTTTTTTTTATCCTGCTTTAGTCATACATGAGTTATATGCCTAGCTGTAGCTTAAAAAAAAAATTTGGTTGTGTAGAATTAAATCTATTGTTTTTGTGCATCAATAAGTTGCTATTTATTTAAGAGACATGTAAACTAAATTTAACGAAGCATACATTTTTCCAGCTTTATCCACATTGGGCATTTTGAATCTCTTTGCTTTCAGCTATCTGAAGTGATGCTGAAGTTATCATCTCGTGGAAGTGCTGCATGACTAGCCACATAGCTGTAATTTACAAGAGCAGTTCATTCTAAGTTATGAAGTTCACCGAATAAGAGAGAGCAGACCTACCTTGTCCTTTCTCTGCTTTTGTGACCAGCAGGATTTGAATTGTATTGATAATGCAATGGTCTTAATTCTCACGGCAGATAAACTTGCCTTTGAAATGAGTCATCCTGGTTATAAGATAGCTGGTGGATAACAATCATACAAAATAGATAGCTTTAGCTACATTAAAACTCCAACTTGTATACTCCATGACATTTCACATTGAACACTTCTTTGCAATTATTTTGTCTCCATGTTTCCACTGCTGACAACCTGCTATTTGGTGAGGGACTAGTTGTTCTTGAAAGAGGCTGTTCATATTGTAAGTTTTGACTGGAAACATGCCCTCTTTAGCAATTGTGTCAATACTGTATATAATTTATATGTTGAATTACTGACTTGTAAATGTATAACTGCATAATGTATATGCAGAATTATTTATGTTTAAATATATATTAAATATAAAATGTGTATATAATATTTTGGGATGAGACTACATGATCAGTATATATAACCCATTGCCCGTAGTATCTCGTACCCTGCTGGCACTTTCCCATCTCGGGGCGGTTTCCGTCTATGAAATAAACAGATAATAATAATAATAAAAGTTTCATCTTTCAATATTAGGACAATTCACTAGAAAATCATGTTTGAAACAATCAATGTTTAAACTGTTTTTGCCAGCCAGCAAGATTTAAGGGTAAAATACAAATATTATACAAAATACAATTAAATTTCTCTCTTACAAGAAAGCAATTTATAAAGAGAGAAATGTCTCCCTTTTTTGCACAAATTCTTAAAAGAAAAATGTTATCGTTGATATAGTGATCGATTGCTTTCTTAATATTTCCAGATGATTTTTTTTTTTTTTTTTTTTGTAAAATGTACTGGATCGTAAAGTGCTGTATTTTTCAGAGCACCCACCATGTATATATTATGTATATACATGGTGGGCAGTAGGATTTCATGTTTTTCAGCGTACTGCAGAGTCAGCATTGCGGTAGTCGAGAAATGAGAGCTATGTGACTAGAGTTGCACATTCGTGCAGTTTGGTAATTGCGGATAATTGGGCAGTGAACCATTGCACATTTGCTGTAGAAACTTATTTTACAACTAGTATTAGTAATGGCCACATGGTGCAAAAAAGCCTATGGCTTATGCTGCACCAGCCAAAAAAAAAAAAAAAAAAAAAAAAACCAAACAAAACAATGATAAAAACAAAAAAAAATAAATAATAAAGGAAATTAAACCTATCATCCTATGCGCTTCCCTTACCCGAAAGTACTATCCAGATGACCTTTGAATTTCCCCAAACTGTCGGCCTCTACCACCCACCAAGGCAACTTATTCCAGCAATTTATAACTCACTGGCTAAAATAAAACTTCCTGCAGTCCAATCTAAACATTCCCCCCCCCCATAACTTGAATTTATGTCCCCTAGTTCTAGCATCATTTATAATCTTGAAAATTTCGTCCTCATTCATTTTACTGATGCCTCTCAGAGCCTTAAACACCTCAATCAAATCTCCTCTAAGGTGTCTAGTTTCCAAACTCTGCAACCCACATATTCAAAGTCTTTCTTCATAAGGACGCCCTTTTGCCGATCTCACCAGGCGAGTTACCCTTCTTTGCACCCTTTCAAGAAGCTCGATGTCTTTCTTTAGGTGCGGTCTCCATACTTGAACACAGTATTCTAAGTGTGGTCTAACATAAGCCTTATATAATGGGATTATCACGTCCCTATCTCTACTTGCAAAAGTTCGATAGATCATCGATAGGACACCATGGGCCTTCCTTGCAACCTGTTTACAATGCTCAGAGAATTTTATGTCTGACCATATCGTAACACCCAAGTCCCTTTCCTCCAGTACTGGGTTTAGTTGAACTCCACCAAGTGAATAAGTTATTTTGGGATTACTGTTTCCCAGGTGTAATACCTTACACTTTGTTGGATTAAAGCACAGCTGCCATTTTTCTGACCATTCCTGAAGTCTATCTAGGTCTCTCTGAAGAAGCTCAGCTTGACAGTGATACTACTCTACCAATTTTAACATCATCTGCAAATTTAGACATCACGCCCTCTATCCCTTCATCAATGTTGTTTATGTAAATTAAAAACAACAGTGGTCCTAATACTGATCCTTGGGGAACCCCACTTCTTACACCAACCCAATCTGAGGAATAGCCATTTATCACAACCCTCTGCCTCCTGCCCTGAAGCCATCCTTCTATCCATCTAAGGATTTTCCCAGTGATTCCAACCTGTTCTAGCTTATAAAGCAACCGCTCATGTGGGACTGAGTCAAAAGCTTTGCTGAAATCTAAATAAACAATGTCAAAATTATTCCCTAAATCCAGCTCACGAGTGACCCTTTCGAAATAGCAAACCAGATTTGTTAAACGTGATTTTCCCTTTACAAAACCATGCTGAGTATCCTTGAGAATTTCAATTCGATCCAAATGATCCTGAATTCCACCTTGATCATTGCCTCCATGATTTTCCCTACTACTGAAGTCAGACTGACAGGTCGATAATTTCCAACTTCACTTTTAGAGCCACCCTTATGTATGGGAGATACATTTGCACTTTTCCAATCCAAGGGAATCTCCCCAGAGTCTAGTGATGCTCGCATAATTAGCCTCAATGGTTCAATGCACTCGCTTGCCACCTCCCTTAAGATTATAGGGTATATTCCATCAATTCCAGGAGCCTTACTGGTCTGCAGGCTCGAAAGTTTTTTTTCATTAAATAATCTTGCGAAATTTCAATATCATTAATTACATATTTTTTAACTTCGCCCCCACAATTTCCCATTGCCACAAAAGGCTTTTCATTTGTAAATATCGATGCAAAATAACTGTTGAGTTCATCTGCAATGGCAGCTGGTGTATTTAATACTATCCCCTTTCCCTTACGTAAAGGTCCGATCTGGTTTGTCCTGCTCTTCTTGGCATTTATATATGTGAAGAATTCTTTATGTCTGACCCCCCCCTCTTTGCTCTGTTTGCTAGTGATTTCTCATAAACTGCCCTTGCCTGTCGAACCTTTTCTGTGGCTCTATTACACATCACCTTGTAGCTGTTATAGGCTTCAGTACTTTTTATTGCTCTGTAACCTTTCCATGCCACCTTTTTCTGTTCAAGTAATGTGGCAACTTCACTATTTATCCAACTTGGAACCCTTCTCGTGGAGTATTTTTTTAATGGTATATACGCATTCAAGGCATCTGTGATTAATGTTTTAAAAGCGTACCACAATTCAAATGTATTCATTCTCTGCGTGATATCTACCCAGTTAATAGAGGCCATGTAGTACCTTAAGGCATCGTAATTTCCTTTTCTGAAATTAAAACCCATTCCTTTGCCTTTTACTTCTGCTACCTCTCTCGTCATCATCCACTGTAGAACTCCGTGATCACTTCCTGCCACTGGTTCCTCTACTGTCAGCCCTGTTATGTCATCTGATTCATGGGTGATGTTGAGGTCTAGGATATTCTTTTCTCTAGTACTTTCCCTGACATGTTGATACAAATAACTGTCATCTAGTTGATTTAAAAGTTTTGTTCCCCATGTTGAGTTTCCTTCCCATTTACTCCAATCAATTAGAGGCAAATTGAAATCACCCATAATAAGGCATTGACGCTTACTTGCCCGTTCCATTTGCATGTAGAGGCTTTTGTCATAATTTTCACAATCACCTGGTCTGTAGATTACTCCTACTCGCATTATACCTTTGTTTCCAACTATCTCACACCATACAGATTCTATACTAGCATGTGAAATGTCTGAATCCGGGAAAGCTATTGTCGCACTCAGGCTGCTTCTGATAAGAAGCATTACCACACCACCCCTTCTATCTACCCTATCCTTCCTAAATACATTATACAAGCCATACTTAAACTCATCATCCCCAATTTCCGAGTGGCCTCTGTAAGCCCTATTATGTCCGTGTTACTTGTTTTAACCAGCACTTTGAATTCGCTCATTTTATTGACGACACTTCTAACGTTACTGTATAAACAATTAAGATTTACTGTTCTTGTATATTTAACAACCCTAACACAACCCTTGAAGTTTTTTAGGCTCTCTTCCCTGATATTAGCTACCCGCTCACGTGAAACGTTTCTGTTTCCAGAACATCTAGATAATACGTCCAGTTGGGGTAACAGATAAGAACTCTTAAGGTATGTGCAAGAGTTACTTTGACCAATATTATCAGATAAATGCGTGTCAGTATTACCCACATCCCCCCTAACTAGCAGTTTCCCTGAACCTTTAAGGTATCCTCAATAATACTGGCAAAAACCTTTGCACCACCTTTGTTTAAGTGTATCCCGTCTCTACAAAACAAATTCCTTCTACCTACAAGTGTGGGCCATGCTGATAGAAATTTCCTCCCTAAAGCCTTGCAGATTCCTTCAAGTCTTGAGTTAATCCACAAGGCTCTTAACATATAATCCCTCCTATCGTGTCTTGGCAGAATTGCAGACACATAGACATTATGGCCTAGCTTGCGACATTTCCTCAGCATGGTCCTGTATTTTTCCAACAAATTGTCAGATCGTATATGTTTAATATCATTAGTCCACACATGAATAATAATATTTTCTTTACCCCCTTTAAAATCTGACAATCTGTTGGTGACATCATCAATAGTTGCTCCTGGCAGACATACCTTGGTTCTGCTCCACCTATCCTTATTACAAAAAAATATTCCCCGTTTCCCTGACAATGGAGTCTCCTAATAAAACAATGTCCTTTTTTACCAGAGTAGTTTGCACTTGGTTTTTCTGTTTTGAGGCTCGAATCAGGTGTGCATCACTTGGTAGATTGCTGGAGTTTTGAGTCCCTGATAAGCTCCCAGATGCATTATTCTCGAGGGCAAGCACTCGGTTTTTCAGGGACTCAAATTGTTCCATCAGTGCACCAAATTGTAATTTAAGATCGGTGCACTCCTTACATCGATCACAAAGAAAAGAATCCCCAGGTGAGGTAGGATTAGTCACCTGGTCAACCTTGGAAAACATTCCACAACGGATTAAATCATTACTCAGCCGTAAATTGTCATCGGCTATTTCCGTGTGAGTCACGATACCCTGTGACGTGTTTAAGGCAGATCTCGTAACTACCATTATAAAATTAAATAAATATCAATGAAAGTTAACTTTAAAAAATTATATCTATAATATTATTAAAATCAAACTGTTACAGGAAAACCTATAACAAAATAATCCAACAATATCTAAATAAATCAAATATTTAAAAGCACTATCCAAAAGTAAACCACTTAACTGAGGAGCCCTGACTAAGCGCGTCCGCTCACCTCTAGTAAAACCTATTATGCAGACAAAGAAGGTTTTGACTTCAGTTTCATGTACTGAGACATGCAGCCATGTCTCAGTACACTTAATATTGTGTTCCCTCTTGGAACACAATATTAAGGCAGGTCAAAGCTTTTCACACTAGTGGTAGTGTAAACAATTGATTGTCGGGAGTATGCATATAATTTGCACACCTGGGACTGTTGAGGGAGTCAGAAATACAGTGTTGCGAAGTCCATTCCAGTCAGCAAGGAGACAAATGATCACCTTAAGAATGCTTATAACAGAAGTCTAAGACAAATTTTGCACAATGACCTTCAGTTCCACTTGTATAAAATTTGCTCAAGTGCAGTTCTGTAGAACAATTTATGGACATTTTGAATGAGGCCCATTTTTACCTTTCTGGATTTGTTAATGAGTAGAACTTTTGCTATTGATCGGGGACTAATACAATGGAACTGCACCAAAAGCACCTATATAGTGAGAAGGCAACTGTCTGGTGTGGTGCATCTGCATTTGGGGTAATCAGATTATATTTCTTTGAAGAGAGCGGTCAGACTGTAACAGTAACTGCTGATTGATACAGTACAATGTTGGAAATGTTTTTGGTTGAGGAGTTACACAGGTTCAGATAAAAATAATATCTGGTTTCAACAAGACAGAGAAACATTGCACGCTTCAAGACAAACAACTATGATGTGGTCACAAAGGAACTGAATGCCAAAAATAATTTTGATATCATATACAGTGGATTCCGGTTATTTGGGCCACTGGTTAATCGGGGTAGCCATTTATTTGGGGAAAATCTTAAAAAAACAGAACTCAATCGAGAAAATAGCCAGGGTTTACTTCGCTTAATTGAGACAACATGCCGTTTAATCGGGGCAGGAGACCGCAGCACTGGAGATTACCCTACGATTGTCCCCGACCATACCACGTGGTTCAGTCAGATTTCTGGAGGTCACAACCATAAAACAATTAGCAGTCGCCTGTTTATTGGGCTTTTCTGTTAGTGCAATCTATCATAAATGGATAGTAAACTCAATCTTATTGAATTTGCAATAATACCGACAGCTGGAATTCTGTGGGTTATTATAGTGAAATATGTTTACACTTCCATGGAATCGTCAATCATATAAAAAAATTAATTTTCAGAATATTCCCTTCATTCCTATTTTTAAAGCTTCATAATTTGTTTCTCTGTTCTCACTTGAACGTATCGTGTTACTTGCAATTTGTGTGTGCCGTGTTTTTTGTTATTGATTGCTTATCGTTTTACTGTTATAAATTTTAACCCCCACCCACAAATGTCAGTGAACAGAAATGTCAACTAGTTTGTATGTACATATTACGGTACGTATTAATTATTCTAATTTTCACGTATATTCTTCCGATTTTCATGTATCGTTTAATTTTTTAATTGGTAAGGTAATAGAGGGTGAATTTGTGTTTAATATATCTTTACTTTTATAGCATGTGGATAATATTCCTCCCATTTTCAATAATTAGAATCGCTGTTTAATAGAATTAAAATTCAATTCACAAACGTGATCACAATGACCGTCACTTACTACACATCGTATAGTGAACAATACTTTACTATGGGGAGTCCATTGTAACGTGATTTAATTTTACAGTGAACCAATTGTAAAGCGGGGTCCACTGTATTTTTAACTATTTACATGAAACTTCGGATAATCGGGCCAAAATGCACTAGTCCCGATGTGTCCCAAATAGCTGGAATTGACTGTACTTGGATTTCAGGAAAGCTTTTGATACTGTTACACATGAAAGACTGCTGTACAAATTGGTGAGGTATGTCATTAAGGGTAAGTTGTTACAATGGATAAAGGAATGGTTGAGTGGGAGACAACAGAGAGTGGTAATCAATGGACACTGCTCTTCATGGACAAATGTTATTAGTGGAGTTCCCCAGGGATCGGTGTTGGGCCAATTGTTGTTTTGTATATTTATCAATGATATTGATGAAGGTATATTGGGTTTAATGTCCAAGTTTGCAGATGATACAATCTAGATAAGTTGGGAAAATGGGCTGAGAAGTGGCAACTGAAGTTTAACATTGACAAATGTAAAGTACTGCATAGGGGTAGCAATAACCGAAGAGAAACATACCAACTGTGTGGTACTACACTCAGGGAAGTGTTAAGTGAAAAATATCTGGGGGTAATTGTGCAGTCAAATATGAAGTTTGCTGAGCAGTGCAGATGAGCTGCCAGGCAGGTCATGGAGTCTTGTCAATGATATATAGGAATTTTGCTAGCTGGGACAGGGAGGTGATTATCCTGTTATACAAGGCAATGGTCAGGCCACACCTAGAGTACTGTGTACAGGTCTGGAGGCCTCATTTTAGGAAGGATGTAGAGTTGCTAGAGCGAGTACAAAGAAGGGCAACAAGATTGGTGAGGGGAACAAAGGGGTGCTCTTACCATGAAAGACCTAAGTTCTGCAAATTGCAGTGCCTGGAGAATAGGCACCTGCGAGAAGATTTGATTGAGGTGTACAAGGCCTTGAATGGGTTTAGCAAGCTAAATGCTGATGGGATTCTTCCTCTTGCTCAGACTAAGAACCTGAGGGGGCACAGTTTCAAACTGAGAAAAAGTTGTAGCATAGATGTGCAGAAATTTGCCTTTAGCCAGCGAGTAGTTGATTGGTGGAATAGGCTTCCATCTTTTGTTGTGGAAGCTAATAGGCTAAATAAATTTAAGGCTGAGCTGGACAGGCATTTGGAATGAATGGAGGGATGAAATGGTAGGGTTTTTTTTTGGCTGCTGCTGCATAAGCTTGCTTTCTTGCATCATATGCCAATGCTAATGCTAAAAGTATGGCCATTCTGAGGAGAATGTTTCCTGGTCGCTTGGTTTCAAAGTTTGACAAGGTACTGGCTATCAAGATCTCCTAACTTGACTGCTTCTGACTTTTTTCTTTGGGGATATCTAAAGGTGAGAGTTTATGAAACAAAACCACTCTCAATTCAAGAGCTAAAGGACTGGATGACAGAAGAAATTGGAAGGATTAATTTGCTCTTGGATTAGCAGCTTATAAAATTTCCAATCAGCCCACACAGTTGAACAAAGGTTATAAGTTGGATTGTTGATAAACAGTACCTAAGTTTTAGTTTAAAATTTCATTTCTAGTCAGAATAATTAATCAATGTGAAAGAAGCCTAACTGTCTTACAAACCAAGTGTGTGTGTGTGTGTGTGTGTTGCATATGTCACTTTAAAAACAACCACTTACAAATCAAGAATTCTCCAAAAGCCATATATCAAATTTTCCATTAATTAAAATACTACTTCAATGAACATTGCTATTCATGCATGTACACTCACAATAAACAATATACAATTGGTACTATTTTATAGTGGTGGGTTAAAATATTTTCCATCAAGCAACAAAAAAGTCTACTCATCATGAAATTCAGCAATGATCTGTTTTGCTCTATATTCAAAAGCAGACACTGCTTAATGAACTAACAATCCTACTAAAACTGTTGTAATTTCCTAGAAAAATCTCTTTAAAAAGAATTGAGCTAACTAATTTACAATGTATTTTACCAGTAAAAATTTGTAAAACAAAAGCTTTATAACACTTGACCTCTGGATCATTTGTGGTTAATATTATCTCTGAATAAAATTTCTAATATATGCTGCATTAGTAGTCTTTATATTATCCAGAAAGTAATCATAAATTTAACTTAGTTTTTAATATTCATAATCTGAAAGTAAAAATGATAACTAACTTCAAGTTTTGAAAAAAGGTCACATATTTTGAATCAACCCGATGAAATTCAGAGTAATTCAAAAGAAATTCAACCCATAGTATACTTTCAGTTTTATTTCAATTATTATATGCATAATTATAATGGAGAGCACAATATATGATGAACATGTCCTAAGTGTCCTCCTTCCCAAATGTAAGCACAAACTTATTTCACTATATCTGATGTGTCAATGATAAATTTCAGTGAATTTGAACAATTCACTAAAATTTCTGTTTTGATATTGACTTTTAATTCATGCAAAAATGTAAAGGTTGTCAGTATGTACCACTCCTGCACAATCCTTGTGAAAAATTTGGAGATCACAACTGTTCAGTGATCAGCATGTGCTGTGCTGGGAAAAATGACATGCTGCCTTCGCAGTATACAAACACTAGTGGTTAGTGATTAAAACCTAACATATAACAACTATTACACATCCAGGGATGACCAATGGGGATATCATAAAGTCAGAATCAAATTCCATAAAGTTGTCAATGATAAATTAATACTTACAGTTTGGATTGCATAAATTTTGAATCCCCTATACAAGTGCTGGTTTTATTATAGATGGTTATTAATAATACAGTTACTACAAGAGTGTTATATTAATTGATTTGAAAATGCTTTTAGTTTAAGCAGCAAAAAATTTTATAAGAAGCTACTTAATAAACAAACATTTTTAAATCCTACCTCTTAGATTTTTGATGAAGTCATCCTGTTTCATCCTCTTATCTGCTTTCATGTTGGGTGTATGTAAATCTGTATTGAGCATAATGATAGCGAAAGCCAAAACAAAAACTGTGTCTGGACTTTGAAATTTAGAAACAATATCTCTATTACATTCAATATACCTGTGGCTAAAAACTTCAACAAGGCGTTCAATTTTTTGAGCTTCACCCTTGAAAGGAAAAAAAAACCAATTAGTTTATTTTTGAAACTTAATTAAAAATTTCTTAACTTTAACAACAATTATATAAAATATTGTATTTCCTAATAACTGGGCATGTACATGTGAGAGAGCATGAAGCTGAGTGCATCTGAGTTTTTCTTTTGGTATTCATAGCTGTCCACATAGTCATGAATGTAAAAAGAAATTACCATTATTTGGAATATCAATGTTGAGAAATTCATTAACACTTGGTTCACGTCTAAAAGAGAAAATATTTTGGACCAATTACGCATAGAAGAATAACATGTTTTGGACTGACAAACTCTTTCTTTAGGGCTTAACTAGCAATTAATGGTAACTTATTAAATCAGATTAACAAGAAAAAGAAGATGAATTACTGCAACTAGTAATCACATACAGAATTTGGAGTGGTTTTTCCAATAAAAAACAAACTGGTTCTTTTTCCAAAATTAATAGCATACAATGCAAATAACATAAAACAATGCTCAGACGATGCCATTTACTCCAAATATGTCTGTTTCAACTTTTCTCTTTCAAGTAAACATTATTACTAACACAGTAATACACTACAATCCTTTTTCTGATTATCAAAGCATGAAATGAATCTTTTCTTTTACTACATTGCATTTCATTACAGTAAAACTCAGCTGAGTGAAAAGTGAGCCTGCTAAAAAGCTAAGTTAATTTTCCTTTTAAAATCATTGAAGTAATTTTTAATAACAGTTAGATACAAATAGGTTTTTGTTAGCTGATTTATTTTTGTTATGTGGCACCACCTGGATAATGGACTGTTTCAACCAACTTAATATATAAATCCAGTGCACTAATAGCTCAAAAGATATCAGCACATTCTTATCAATATTTAATGCAATATTTTAACATTGACAAAGATAAGAATAAGGGGGTGGGGAAGAAGGAATTCAAGAAGTCTTGTAATTTGCAAAATAAGCAAAACATTGAACCTTTTGTAGTTTCTATTCTTTTCTATGCAATTCCTCCAGTGCTGAACCAATTATTATACTCCTCTCAAGGAGTATAATAATTGGTTATACTCCTTTCAAGGAGTATAACCAATAATTTGAGATGTGCTTTATCTCAGAGCAATTTGTGCACTACTCTCTTGACTCTTCATCTGACAAGGTGATCAGTATCTTCCAAGGTCAGCTCAAATGTCTATATAAATCAAGATACAAATGTTCTGGGATAAGGTCTAGATGTTACATCAAGTGATGCAAGGAAGGAAGCTTAAATAGCATCAACAAAAAAATAATTAAATAATAAAATAACACTTTTCATCTCATCTGTTCTTCCTCTCCAATAATTTCTCCAACTCTTCCTTAAATTTATTCATCTACCCACTTCCTTGACAGCAAATGGTAATTTGTTTCAAAAATAAATTACTCTCTGACTGAAAGCAAAAACCTGAGAAAGTAAGGATGTCATCAGCATTTAGTTCATTTACTCCATTTAAAGCCTTAAATGGAATCAGAACAATGAACAGTCTATAAAAAAAACAAAACAAAACTGAATATAAAAGTAACATTGAAATAAATTGATCAAAATAACCTAGTACAGGAACAGAAACTACAGAATATGAAGAATTCTATAAAATCACAGATTTTCATGCAGGCTGAGAGTAAGGGTTGGAGAACTTTTTCATAGAAAAAAAAAATTGTGCCAGCAGTAACCATCTGAAAGATTTTAGGCACTAGTAATGTACATATCTGAGGTTGCTAAAACAGTTTTCCCTTACTATGGAATGGTTGCGAATGCCATAAACTATGGGCATAGAACAAAAGCTCACACTCACATATTGAAACTCCTGTTGCTTTAGCCATTACTGAGGGAACCTCAAAAAGTACAAAAGATGAACAAAATAGATTTTTATTTCACTCATTTTCTGCACTTCAAGGTACCTAAGTAATGGTAGAAGAAACAAGGTTATTTCAACAGGTGCATGGTAGCTTACATTCTGTATCTGCATTTCACAGCATTTCACACACTTTGTGGTCATTCCACAGCAAGTCAAAACTGAATTGGTGATGTCAGGTGTGTGTGTGTGTGTGTGTGTTACTTGTCCCTGAATTTTTTATATATTTTAACTGTATGTATCATTTATCTTATGGCCAAAGTTCAAGAATCCAGCAACATGAAAACATGTTGCATCACAGAAGACAAGGCCATCTCAGTAGTATTGTGTATTTTTGTAGAATTCCAAAAATCATTTTTCTATTTCAAGGCAAAGCAGTGTTTTAAAGTGAGTACACTGTCATTCCTGCATATCTGTTTCCTTCACTTGCACACTTTTGAAACTATATTTACAATGCTTTTCCATTTTAAAAATAAGATATTTTGACAATTGAAATGCTTGAGCCCATTTTCTAGTATCAAGCAACAAAAAAATGTCTTTTACAGAAATCCTTGTTCCCACAGGAAATAGCTATAGTTGGCGACTGAATTTTCAGGGAAATGGGAAATATACTGTGCAAAAAGGATGGGTGGAATAGGACCAGGGTACATCTGTCAAGGGACTAAAGTAGATGGCATTGTATGGCAGCTCCCATCTTTTAAGGGCACAAAAAGTGATACAGATGTACATGCTAGTACTAATGATATTAAGGGTCGGAGATCTGAGGATTTAATTAACAAGTACAGAGCAATTTGGTGGGGGGGGAAGATGCAAGTTAGGACTGAAAAATAGCCGACAAGGCTAGCCGGGCGGGTAAGGTGCCTACCTGGCAACCCAAAGGTCGTGGGTTCGAATCCCACCTCAAGCTTGCATCAGAGTAGAAAATACAAAAACTTTGGGAGTTGCATTATGGCCACAGAGGCTAGTGCCCCAATAACTAACAAAAAAAAAAAAAAAAAAAAAGACTGAAATTGAGTGTCTGCAATCCTGCCCAAACTGTCATAGGTGGAAGTACATGATGATAAATGGACAAATTGGAGCAGTATCGCATTAAGGGCAAGTTGCTACAATGGATAAAAGAATGGTTGAGTGGGAGAAGACAGAGTGGTTATCAATGGACACTGCTCTTCACGGCCTAATGTTATTAGTGGAGTCCCCCAGAGTTCAGTGTAAGGCCCAATGTTGTTTTCAGTATTTATCAATGATATTGATGAAGGTATCAGGGTTAATATCTAAGTTTGCAGATGATACGAAGGTTGGCAGGACTGTTAATGACAGTACACTACTACAACAGGATCTGGAAAAGTTGAGCAGATTGGCTCAGAGGTGGCAACTGAAGTTTAACAATGACAAATGCAAAGTACTGCATATGGGTAGCAGTAACCCCAGAGTAAAGTATCAACTGAGTGGTACTACACTAAGGTAGTGCAGAATGAAAAGGACCTGGGGGTAATTGTGAGTCAGATACGAAGTTTTCTGAGCAGTGCAAAAAAGCTGCTAGAGTAGCTCATGGTGTCTTGTCAATGATATACAGAAATTTTGCTACCATAAGTTCAAGGCAGAACTAAACAAATATTTGGAGTGAATGGATGGGTGAAATGGGAAGGGTGTTTTTTTTTTTTTTTTCCCCTGGCTGATGCTCTATAAGCTTGCTTTCTTGCATCATATGCCCTACTAATGCTAATAAGAGTCTTATCAATCAATTTGAGACTGTGCAGGCTCACGGAGTAGAATTTTTCACAGCATAGTCTCTGCTCGTTAATAAGAGGGATTTTACAGGGATGGGATACACTCAGCGGTAGGATTCGGCTGGTTTGCACTTGTTCGCGCAAACCTGTTCCTAGAATTTCCTGAGTTCACTGAACCTGTCACTAAAGGCCATTTCACATCCAAAATTTTATTAAAATAAAATATTAATAAACTATGTTTGGTTTTTCTTTTTTACTTTGAAAAGAGGGAGTAAGATGATAGAGAATCGGTTTTTAAAACTTTTGATTCCCATCACTGGACACACTTAAATAGAAGGGGTGCATGGATTTTGCTGATGCTATCAAGGCAGTGTTAGGTGGGTCAAAAAACTGTTAGGTTGGGAGGATACATAGACTAATAGATTAAGAGTAGCCATAGGCAGAGGTGAAAGTGATTCTTGCACTGCTTCTATTGGAACAAACAGCAACCTGGAAAGCAAGGTTTTGGGGACTTCAAGACCTGCTGAGCATCCTTATGGAACAAGCAACTACTAGGGCTACTAAGAGTAAAAACAGAATGCAGGTATACTTGTATGTACACTAATGTTAGGAGCATAGTAAACAAATCTGAATGCTGATCAAATTATCAAATGAATACATTGTGAGAATGCCAGAGACATGGTGTTACACAGGGATTTGGAAAGTAAAATGTTTACAGAAGGGACAGAGTATAGAGTGCGTTTAGTGTCAAAAGACACCAGGGGTCTCCCCATCTCATCTCTGCGTAGTATACATTGTGGATGTGAAAAAGAACACTGTAAATGTCAGAGGTTTAAAGGTGTATGAATTTTGTACACATATATGTAGTGTTGTGTACCGTTGTTCCTCTGGTCATTTAGCCACTGGGTCCCTAATGGGACCCAACGCTGTCCACACACTGCCCCGTAGAGGTAGACCAAGTACAACAGTATTATAGTTATTAACTCTGGAAAGTCCTGCCACCTAATTTCCTGAGATTTCAGTGGCTAGGACCTTAAAAAAAAAAACAAAAAAAACCCACACAACAGCTAGGGGTCAGCCAAAAGGAGTACTAGTTATGTGATTGCTGTAAAGTTTTTGGGTGTAGGGCTCAAACATGTGAGATGATTCAGATGCTAGTAGATGTAAGTTAGAGGGGGGAATGACTGAAAGTTGGGAGAAAAAGACAGAGATAAGAGGTCCATAGAAAAGATGACCCCCAAATCAGTAGAACAGGCCCATGCCCCACCAGAGGGAAAAGAGGGGTGGCAAGGGGGAAGGAGACCAGGAGTCACATTCCCCTCCTGTCTGGGGAGTGGAGGCAAAGGAGCGTGGCTAGGAAGGGCTAATGGCAGCAGCTGAGCTGTGCTGGTGGTTGTGTGACTCCTGGGACAAACCAAGTAAGGAGTTGTATGGCACTATTCCTGCGGAGGTTTACAGTTGAGGTAAACTCATTGCCTGGTAAAAAGGTCTTGGACAAACTTTGAAAAGGCGTAGTAGTGTTGCTTGTGTTCCAGAAGATCGTTTTCTTGATCCTGCAGAAGGTAATGAATCTGCATGAGAATGCATCGGAAATCTTCGTAAAGTGGTACATAAGGTGTTCCCAGGTTTCCTCGGATCCACAGTTACACAGAGGATTGTCTGTTATACGGAAGGAAGTTAGTTTTGAATGAATGGGACTGTGCCCAGTGAGAAGGAAGGTTGTTTGTAGGCCCAGGGAAAACCATGTCGGGATCCAATGGAGTCTACAAAGGTTATGGCCCCCTTTGTAGACTCCATCCACCTAGTCAGCCAAACCTGTGTTAAATGGGTGATGTCTCTTTTCTTCTGCAGTCCTGTTGTTGAGTGGATCAGAGGTGAAGTCTAATATTGTGTCCGATTTTCCTTTGGAGAGTTGATAGAGAAGACTTGTGCAGACAATTTCTAGGTCTAAAGGTAGTACACCTGCTAGGACTTGCAGGGCATAGGTTGAGACTGTGCGACAAGCTCTTGTTATTGTTAGGAGAATAGAGCGCTGGATGGTTTCTAGCTTTCGGTGATGGTCAGAGTCTTTGCGAACAACACCCCGGAGGTGTAAGTGACAACAGGGATGAAAACAGCCTTATAGAAGAGTGCCAGGGTGTGCTTTTTGAGGCCCCAGTCCAGCCAGGTTACCCTGGTCACTAGGGCAGTGTAGTTTGTGATCTTCTTATGTAGGTTGACAAGATGCAGTAATAAAGATAGATTTTTGTGGTTGACTATTCCAAGGTATTTGGGCTTGCATTTTTATGGTAATGCCATGGATCTTTATCTGTGGCAGTCTGGTTGGTGCTAGCGTGCCCCTCAGTAAGACAGAGCTGGTCTTAGCAGATGAGATGTTCAGTTGGTTGTGAGTAGCCCATTCTTGTGGCACTGTCAGCACACAGTTTGCATAGGTCTCTAAGAGAGCCCTGGAGTCTTCCCCCAGCATTAAGATCAGGTCATCCACATATGCTTGTGACTGGACTTCTCCAAGGTTGATGTTGAAGAAGTCATCCAGGATGTAGTTCCAGAGCAGGGGCCCTAGAACGGAACCTTATGGGTGGCCTCAGTATATATGTCTTGAAACGTGCCTGTAGGGGGTCTTGACCACGATGTTTCTATCTGAAAGATAGCTACTGATGCAGTTATATAGGTTCTCTGGTATCTTGGCTCATCTGAGTCAATCCAGGACACTCAGCCACCATAAGGCATTCAATGGCTTATGGTGGAAGTCCACAGATATTGCCAGAAAGTATTTATTGTTGCAGTTTGTGGCTGTGGCTATAATATTTCCTAGTGCATCAACGGTTGATTTTCCTGGCTTGAAACCAAATTGGTTAGGAGCAGCCAGCCTTGCAGTTTCGTAGTGGGTTTCTAGTCTCTGGCGAAAGAGTTGCTCAAAGACCTTTATTATTATTAGCCATATGGTGCAAGGAAACCTGAGGCTTATGCTGTACCACAAAAACAATTCCAAAGTTACCCAGAGAGAGAGAGAGAGAGAGAGAGAGAGAGAGAGAAGTAGAAAGGAATCACCAAGAAAGAGAAGAATGATGATATCCAGCTCAGGACACTGGGTGCTAAGCCCATACTCACCAGATGTGAGCCCAGGATGGACAACAGAGCAACAGGCCTAAAGGATTTTGGCAGTTCTGGTGGTTTGGATGGATTCTTGAGTATTAGGCAGACTAATGCAGTTTTCCAATCTGTGTGGAAGGCCCCACATTTCAGGCAGTGGTTATAGAGGTTTAGAATGAGGTCAGGTTCATACTCAATGACTTTTTTTGGCAATTTCTGGCTCAATTAGGTATTTTCCAGGAGATTTCTTATTCCTGATTTTGTAGGCTGTAGTAGTGAGCTTCTACCACTGTAATGTGATACTGGGCATTTTCCCTCTCCAGTTGAAGCTGTTTGGGGATGCGATCTGGGTATAGTTTCTTAAAGGTGACATCTAGGGTATTATGGATGGAGTCCTGCCACATCATTATCATCTCTCCTTGAGGTGTCTTCATGGAGGGTACAGAAGGGACAGTGTGAGGGGGATTTATTGAATGATTGTTTCCTACACCAGCATAGAAACAACAAGAGAAAGCAATACTTCTGTTCTGATTATCAGCAGTGAACCTTCATGCATTAAGAATCTGCAGGCAAAAGACCCACTATGTGGCAGTGATCATATTGTACTGCTGTGAGATTTACTTAGCCAAGGGAAAGGGCTTTTGCTTTCATATAGTTGACTATAGCAGTCTCAGACAGTTTTTAAGTTCTGCATGGTGAGATTAACAGTAAATTCTAAATGGGAAGCATTCAGGGTTGTTACTGTAGAAACTACCTTGAACTGCAGAGATAGAGTTCAAGGCACAGACCTAAATGGATGTCAGATGAACTGATAAGACTTGTGGCAGTAAACAGTAAAATCTTCACTGCCACATGCATATAAATTATCAGATGACTAAAGTAGATATAAAGAACTCTGCAGACAAGTCACAAAGGAGGTCAGGCAAGCTAGGCAGATTATGAGAAGTCACTGGCAAAGAAAAGCAGCAAAAACTTCTTTACTTTTGTAAACTGTAGAAGGAAGAGGTTGAATCACATTGGTCCACTAGATATGACTGAATTACCTATTGATGACCCTGCTCAGGTCTGAATGGGTATTTTTCATTTACATTCATGTGTGGAAAATTTTTCGAAGTCTGGTGGGGAGCTAAATGATTTTCCAATAACTGAGAGAAAAGTGGAGGAGAAATTGAAGAAGCTAAATATAAAAAAGAACCCTGGGGTAGATAGGATTTATCCAGTTATATTAAAAGAGTTAGCAAAAGAGATAAACAAACATTTAGCATGATTATGAGAGCATCTTTGGATTCAAGGGATGTCTGTATGGACTGTAGATGTGCAAATGTATCTCCAATTCACAAAAGGGGACTGAGTGACATAAGTAATTACAGACCTGTTAGCTTAACTTCTGTTCAAGTGAAAATAATGGAGTCACTGGCTAAAGAAGTAATGCAGGACCATATCAATAAGAATGCAGTTATACTTCAGTCATAGCATGGATTTATCAAGTAGTGATCTTGTCTGTCTGGATACTATGGTACAATAACAAAGGAACTGGATGAAAAAAAATAATTTTGATATCATATACTTACATTCAGAAAAGCTTTTGATACTGTCATATATAAAAGACTGCTATACCCATTGGAGCCGTGTCGCATTAACGGAAAGTTGCTGCTATGGATAAAGTGATTTGAGTGGGAGAAGAAGTGGTTATCAATAGGCACTACTCTTCTTAGATTAATGTTATTAGCAGAGTAGTTAATCACAGTAACCAGAGTATGCTACTGTGACAAGATCTATGCATATTAGGCAGTTTGGCTGAGAAGTGGCAATTGAAGTTTAATATTGAAAAATGCAAGATACTTCATATGGGTAGCAGCAATCGTATATTAATGTACTAGCTGTGTGGTATCACAATCAGGGATGAGTGGAGAATGAAAAAGACCTGGGGGTAATTGTGCAGTCATATATAATGAAGTTCTCTCAGCAGTGAAAACAGACAGCCAGAAATGCTCATGGGGTTTTGTCAATGATATACAGGAATTTTACTAGCAGTGATAGGGAGGTGATTATCCCTTTGTACAAGGCAGTGGGTTAGGCCACATCTTGAATATAGCATATAGGTCTGGAAGACTCACTTCTGGAAGGATGTGGATTTGAGAAGCGCAACAAGGTTGGCGAGAGAAGCAAAAGGGCTCTCTTACCAGGAAAGACTAGGTTTGCAAAAAGTATCTGCATGTAATCTGAATGAGGTGTTTAAGGCCTTGAATAGATTGAGTAAGCTCAATGCTAAATGGAATCCTTCCTTTTGCTCAGACCACACACACACACGGGGGCATAAATTCAAATTGAGGAAGGATAGTTGTAGGTCAGTGTGCATGAGCCAGAGGGTAGATGTTGGAACAAACTCCCATCTGGCTGTGGAGGTGGGTAGTTTGAATAAATTCAAGGAAGAACGAAATAAACTGGCAGAGACAGGTGAAATGTTTTTTTTTTTTTTTTTTTTTTTGTCTGATGCTGTATAAACTTGAATGCAGCCAATTCATATTTCTTGAAAATGGTATATGCTACATCCAGAACCACACTGAAGTATTCTTATGGCAGTGTGCAAATTAAGTTTTGATGCCTCTTTACCTTTCACAAATTTTGAGACCTATAAATCTAACACATCCAAAACTGTGAATTATAAAAATATTTAATTAACTAAATACTCTACATTACAATTATACTTTCATATATATGCATATGCAGCATAGCAAAAATATATAAAAAAAAAAAAAAAAAAACCAAATACTTGCACTTATTATATAAAAGCAAATCAAATTTGTTCATTTGATTGACTGTTGATTTTGGCTCTCAACTTTTTTCAGTTGTATAAATATTGTAGCAATATAGTGATTTGTCAGTGAATCTTTGCTGCAAATTACAATGCTCAACACATGTAATCGGGTATGCTGTTGCTACTTAATATAAGCAGTAAGTAATTTAAACAATCACCATACTGTTACAATGTGGTAGCCCTCAAAATATCAAGTCTATGTGCTGTGCATGCCCTGGCCACATCAATTCTGATGATAGATGTGGCATATGCAGCATTAAAAAATCTAAAAATTACATTTTATAAAACAAACAAAAAAAAAGTTTAAATCTGTTGTTTATTATTAATAGTTTGCATTTTAACAACAAAAACTAAAAAAATAACACAAGGTGTTATTGCACTTTGAATCTTTAGCAGTGATCACTGTCTCTTTTTTATAATGAGGAAACAGGCTATATATATTGTCAAAATTCAATAACTAACTTCTGAATAGACGAGAAATCTAATATGATATTTTTACTCACAGGCATGCGAAAAAATGTCTGGAATTTTCTAAGTGCAACATCCACTTGCATTCCTGCAAGATCCAATTCCTGCACAAAACATCTAAGTATACCAGGAAGAAAGAAAGAGAAAAGATGAATTTAAAATTTTATGATGAAAGTAACATAAAAATTCTATTATAAATATTTTTCTAACATATTAGAATGCTACTAAAAATCTATCAAGTTGAAACTTCTGAAAATAAAAAAATACCTTACGAATATTCAGCACTACCAAATATTCAAAAAAGCAAAGCAATCAAGGAATTCAAACATAAAAATCCCAGCATTATTAAAAGTATTAATTATATTATCATTACAGTGGGCATATGGAGCTAAAGAATTGAGTCTGTAAATTTCAATAATGGCAAAAATTAAACTGAGCTTACTTTGAGACCCTAAAAAACTAGGTATTCAGGAAAGAAGCATACTATTTCTGTTTATACTCTAGCATCTAGGTTTTTATTGCACATATGGATCTACCTATGTCTAATATAACTGTGCTACAATCTGGGGTTGCCGATACTGGGTTAGAGAATTTTACAACCTAGAGAGAATACAAGAAACGCATCGTATTTAGCAGTCACACAAGCTAGAATCATGGTTAACTCAAATGATTATACTAACTGTACTCTTGCATTTGATCATTGGCTTTCAAATGTAAAAATGAAGATGCTGAATTTTTGGTTGATTCATACCAACTTTTTGAGAATTACAATAAATGATTGATTAGATCAATGATAATGTTGCAAAGGTTATCATTGATCTAAATGGTTGAACTGAGGGCACTTTGCCCGTGTAAAATTTAGAATCTATTTATTGTTCCTGTTTATTCATAATTGTCATTCTACAAATCATACATTTCATAGATCAATACGTCAGAGGTAGCTCTAACGTATAATTATAGAGCGTAATACGCATCACTGCATTTAGGATTCTATTAGATAGCGTAGTATTGACAATTAATCAATTAAATTTATTGATCTTATTAATTTAAAATATCATGCCTCAGACTAGAGTAGCAAAGCAATGGGCACAAAGTGGCAGGAGTGCTGTGACTTGGGGGAGAACTGAGGGGGGGGGGCAATTCTCCAATGCATCACAGCCTAAAAAAATGTGCAACTTGTGAAATGTTTGCCAAACTCTCTGGAACAGAACATGATCTAACCAAGGAGGATGTCTTTGTGTGTGTGTGCCAGGTGCAGAGTGTCTAGAAATTAGGCATCAACTCAGCGTTCTACTGGGCGTCTATGAGAGCTTGAGGTATAGGGTAGATGCCCTCGAAGAAATTAATATGAGGGGCCCATCAAGCACTCAACTCCCCAACTCAACGCCAGAGCTCACTCCTGGGCATCAGGCAACACAGCGGCAATCTTCAAGGCAGAATGCGCTGGTCCCAAAGGAACTAGTTATTGTTGGTGACTCTATTGTCAGGGAGACGGGAAATATATTGTGTAAAAAGGATAGATGGAACAGGACCAGGGTATGTTTGCCAGGAGCAAAAGTTGATGACGTTGTAAAGCATATATCATCTTTTAAGGGCATAAAAGGTAATATTGTTGTACACGTTGGTACCAATGACATTAAAAGTAGGAGATCTGCAGATTTACTTAACAAGTACAGGTTAATGTTGCAAAAAAAGTCGTGAGTTAGGGTTAAATTTGAAAGTGTCTGCAATTCTGCCCATAAACGATAGGAGGGAGTATATGATGAGAGCCTTGTCAATCAATTCAGCCCTGGAGGGAATGTGCAAGGCTCAAGGGATAGAATTTTTTTCAGAGTGGTCTGTGTTTGTTAGCAGGAGAGACTGCTTCCACAGGGATGGGATACACTTAAATGGAAAGGGTGCAAGAATATTTGCTGATGCTATCGAGGCAGTGTTAGGTGGATCGGAAAAATTCTAGCTTGGGGGGATTCACAGACTAAAAGGTTAAAAGTAGCCGAGGCAGAGGTGAAAGTGATTCTTACATAACTTCTATTAGAATAAGTAGCAATCTGGAGCGAGGGGTGCTGGAGGTTTCAGGGACTGATGGCAGTCATCGTGAAACAGGTGGGTATATGGGATGTGTCAGGGTAACTAGGAATAGGTGCATGTATGCTTGCATTGTATACCAATGCTAGAAGTATAGTAAATAAATTTGATGAATTTGAAGTGTTGGTCAAGACATCAAAGGCAGATATTGTTGGGATATCAGAGATGTGGTGTCAAACTGATATTAGGAATGCAAAAATGGAATTTGGGGAATACAATGTGTACAGAAAGGATAGATAGGATAGGAAGGGGGGGGGGTTATGCTGTTAACTAAGAAAAACATAAAATCAAAAGAAGTGCATCCAGTTGATATAGATGAACAGTGCACTATTGAGTCAGTTTGGTGTGACATAAGCACTGCGAAAGCAAAAATAAAAGTAGGAGTGTGTTATGGGCCTAATGACTCGAATTAGTACAGAGAAATAGAGTGGGCTAGTAAATCTGAATGTCTTATAATGGGGGATTTTAATTTCCCAGATATTGACTGTAACCTGTGGGTTGGTCACTCACACACTAGTAAGACTTTTGTGGATTTATTGGATGACTGTTTTCTGCAGCAGCATGTTCAAGAGGCAACCAGAGAGAGTAATACTCTTGATCTGGTTATCAGCAGTGATCATTTGTGTATTAATGAATTTGAAGATAAAGGAACCACTAGGTGGCGGTGATCACAGTGTACTGATGTGGAATTTACTTAAATATATAATTACCATCAGGGGTAAAGGAAAGGGTTTTTGCTTCCATAAAGGTGAGTACAGTGGTCTCAGACAGTTTTTAAATTCTGTACAATGGGATAAACTGACGATGTTACCAACAGTAAATTCTAAGTGGGAAGCATTCAAGGAATTAATCTTGGAAGCTACTAAATGTTTCATACCTATTAATAAATATTGTTCAAGGGCCTAATTGGTTATCAAATGAACTAATGAGACTCGTGACAAGAGAAGAAAAATGCATGGGATGCATATAAATTATCAAGCGACTCAGAAGCCTATGGCAGATATAAGCTAGTCTGTAATCAGGTCACAAAGGAGGTTAGGCAGGCGAAGGCAGATTACGAGAAATTTTTGGCAAAGGATGCTAAGAAAAACAGCAAGGATTTCTTTACTTATATAAACTCTAAAAGGAAGGGGATGAATCTGATTGGTCCACTTGATATCGATGGTTCGACTGTTGATAATCCTGCTCAGATAGCAAACAAACTGAATGAGTATTTTGCATCTACATTCACATATGAGGAGTTATTAAAGTTTAAAAATGGCAGAAGGTTATCAAATTGTAGCAGGGTGCTTAATGATTTTGTAATAACAGAGCAAAGTGGAGGAGAAATTGTTGAAGTTAAACATAAGAAAGGCACCTGGGGTGGATAGGATCTATCCAGTTATATTAAAGGAGGTGGCAAAGGAAGTAAGCAAACCGTTAGCCATAATTATGAGATCATCCTTGGACTCAGGGGAGGTCCCCACGGGCTGGAGATGTGCAAATGTATCCCCAATTCACAAAGGGGGGATCGAAGGGTGACATCAGTAATTACAGACCAGTTAGTTTAACTTCTCTTCTGAGTAAAATAATGGAGTGACTGATTAAAGATGCATTGCAGGATCATCTAGACAAGACTGCAGCAATAATTCAGACACAAGATGGGTTTGTTAAGGGAAAGTCTTGTCTAACAAATTTGATAGGATATTATGATGTGGTTACAAAGAACTGGATGCAAAAAATAATTTTGATATCATATATTTGGATTTCAGGAAAGCTTTTGATACTGTTGCGCATGGAAGACTATTGTACAAACTGGAGCAGAATGGTATTAAGGGTAAGTTGCTACAATGGATAAAAGGATGGTTGAGTGGGAGAAGACAGAGGGTGGTAATCAATGGGTGCTGCTCTTCGTGGACTAATGTTATTAGTGGAGTCCCACAGGGTTCGGTGTTGGGTCCACTGTTGTTTTGTATATTTATCAATGATATTGATGAAGTTATATCAGGCTTAGTGTCGAAGTTTGCAGATGATACAAAGGTTGGCAGGGTTAGTAATGACAGTAATGGCAGTGTGCTACTGCAACAGGATCTAGAAAATTTGGGCAGATGGGCTAAGAAGTGGCAACTGAAGTTTAACGTTGACAAATGCAAAGTACTGCATATGGGTAGAAATAACCCCAGAGAAACGTACCAACTGTGTGGTACTACACTTAAGGTGGTAGAAAATGAAAAAGACCTGGGAGTAATTGTGCAATCAGATATGAAGTTTTCTAAGCAATGCAGACAGGCTGCCAGGACAGGTCATGGGGTTTTGTCAATGATATATAGGAATTTTGCTAGCAGGGAAAAGGAGGTGATTAACCCTCTGTATAATGCAATGGTCAAGCCACGCCTTGAGTACTGCGTACAGGTCTGGAGGCCTCATTTTAGGAAGGATGTAGATTTGCTTGAGCGTGTACAGAGAAGAGCAACAAGATTTGTGAGGGGAATGAAGGGATGCTCTTACCAAAAGAGGCTTAAGTTCTGCAAATTGCAGTGGCTGGAGACTAGGCACCTGCAAGGTGATCTGATTGAGGTGTATAAGGCCTTGAATGGGTTGAGCATGCTGAATTCTGATGGGATCCTTCCACTTGTTCAGATTACGAACCTAAGGGGGCATAAATTCAAATTAAGAAAGGACAGATGTGCGGAAATTTGCCTTTAGCCAGCGGGTGGTTAATTGCTGGAACAAACTTCCATCTGTTGTTGTGGAAGTTGATAGGTTAAATAAATTTAAGGAGGAACTGGACAGGCATTTGGAGGGAATGGTGTGATTTTTTTTTTTTTTTGCTGATGCTGCATAAGCTCATACACTTGCTTTCTTGCATCACATGCCACTACTACTATCAATACAGTCTTGGAGTTTGCATTGTGAGTTAGCTAACGAAAGTAGGAAATTGCAATTAAGTAATATAAATACTTTGTAACAAGAATGCAAATTAAGGTAAGGAATTTGTTGCAAACCCAACAAACAAAATGGAAACTGTTTTTTTTATATATATGTTTATAATTTCAACTGCTTGAGAACATAAATCAAGTGGTATAATTATTCACAAGGCATTCAACATCTACAGATCATATGCTGTTATCTCTTAATATTATTGTTAATCCTGATATTATATTTCTACATATTTTTTTCAGCTACTAAAGCTACTTTTGACTTGATCAATATACACTGCTCGACAAAATTAACAGAACATGTAGAAATCATGGTGTTACTTATGCAGCTTGTGATGAAGTGGGACAAAATTTGGTACAGTGGTGTACTATAGAATAACGATGAAATGAGGAAGCAGCGAGAAACTTCAGACAAGTATAAGGGACATTTTAGGGGTTATATGAGAATTACCAAAAAGGTCACATTACAGAAGTTGATACAAGATTCTTGAAAATATGGTTGCATGACACCAGTATGGCTAAAAAGGCCTGACAGTGGTGAACCCTGCTCAATATATATGTTTGTTGCCACAGAATCTTACAGAGATTCTGTGGCAACAAATCCTATTCTTCCACCAGTACAAACCTTAGCTGACCAAGTGATCGGGAAGTTGGCTGTCGACTTGCAATGCAATGCCCAAGGGCGTCCCATACATGTTCGATCAGATTTAAGTCTGATGATCAAGCTGGCCACAGCAGTTATTGGATATCTTCAGTTTCAAGATATTCCTCCACCACTTGAGTTCTATGTGCAGTGGCTTGGTCACGCATGAAAAGAAAATTTTGGGCCAACCGCACCCCTAGAAAGTTACACATAGGATTCGAGGATCTGCTCTCGGTACCTCTGTGCAGTTATGGTACCCCTATCAAAAGGGGTTTCAGCAGTTGATCATTATTCTGCTCCACATGAGAACACAACCTCCACCGTAAGTGTCCCTTTCTCTGATGTTGGAGGGATGGTATCGCATTCTTTGTTGTCTCCAAATGAAATAATGTCTAGAATCTGTTCATAGGCTAAAACAGGACTCATCAGAGAACAGAACTGTACCTAATTTGTCAGGGCTTCAAGTCACACATTCATGGCACCAGTTTTGGCGAGCTCTGTGGTGGTTTTAGGTTAATGGGATACAAACCATCAGCTTCCTTGCATAGAGTCTACTTGATTTAAGCCTTCTTAAAGAAACACAGGTGAAAGCATTTCTGGTTGGAAATGCTTTCACCTGTAGTCACAGCTGATGGCAGGACATTGTAGGTTTCCTGTCTCGCTGTTAGAGTAAGATAGCAGTCTATTCTGGTTGACATAGTGTTTGGACGACCTTGACCAGCTCTTATTTTAATAGTTCCTGTCTCCTGAAGCTGCCTCCAAAGTGCCAAGATGACAATGCATGACACATTAAGCCATGCCACCTCTGCCTGCGGCCGCCCAACTTCTAGTTATCCAACAGCCTGCCATCTCAAAGAATCATTTAAGTGATGATGACGTGCCATCCAAATATAAAATATAATTTTTAAGATGTGGCTATCCCACTGAGCAAGCCGAAAAAATGCGAATGAAGTTATTTGGTAGCAACCCGTATGTTTATAGGCATAAGTAATTTGCATAATGTGCAGCTCTGTAAGGTGGTATATCAATTTCTATTGAATAATCCGAATTTGCATGCCGGGATGCCTATTATATTAAATATTCACCTTCACTGTTCACAATAAAGTATTCATGAAAAACATTTTGTTCTGTTAATTTTGTTGAGAGCAGTGTATTTGTTTATAGTCATTTATTTATTCCAACAAACATATGGAAATGGAATAACATATCGAATTTTTTTAAGTGTATTACTACACTTAAAAAAAATCAAGTTAGTTATTTAAAATTTAATGCTTCACATTTCAGGCACATAAGCAAACAGTAATAATTTATGATATATAATAATAATTTAAAAAAAAAAAAAAAAAAAAAGCAAAAAGCGATCAGGTTTATGTGCTAACTGAGAAAAAATTTATTTCTATGTATCCCCACACTGCCTATTTATACCTCCAACCAGTACATGGAAACAAACAATATCCAGTGCTCCAGCTAAAATATACGGATAGCCTATGTGATATATATATATATATATATATGGGAAAAAAAAAAAAAGTAATAATGGCAAGATTTCTGTTGGTTTGATTTTAATAAAATTTGGAGAAGCTCAACAAAATCATGCAAAAAAAGTGCGGAATATAAAATTTCACCTACTGGGAGTGGAGTTATTATATGTGAATGAATGGGCAAAGAAATAATTGTTGGATTTCTATCGGTTCAATATTAATGAAATTTGGGTTTCTTTGTAGAAGGCAAAAGTATAAAATTTCATGACAATCCATCCACTGGCAGTTGAATTATTATATGATCATGAAAAAAAAAATAAAAAAAAATAAATAATAATTGCTGGGTTTCTATTGATCTTATTTTAATGAAATTTGGAATGCTTGACATATCTTTCTAAAAGCCCCAAATATAAAATTTCATGAAAATGTGTCCACTAGGAGTAGAGTTGTTACACATGGTGACAATAGGTGCATTATGCACATATGTTAATGCATATGGAAATGATTTCTTGAGCCCAAGCTGCTTTTGTGAATAGGAAAAAAATTTCACAAGTGAACAGTAACAAAATAATTATAATAATAAATATAAATTACATATACAAGCTGCACTTGCTACCTGGGAGTCTAAAACGCTGATGGAACTGATATTCGGGTGATACTCAAGTCAAGTGTACCCAATTTCGGCGAAGTCCGGATGGTCTGTGACAGCCAAATCCTCTGCTTGCACCTTCACGATGGTGGGACTGTGTTGGTAATCCTGGGTATAACCTCCATGCACAAGTACATGGTGAGTGACCACCCAGGTGTGAACCAACGTAAGCAGGGGTTGAGGTGTGGTGCCCACACCACATGGAGGAACGCCGCCCCTCTATGTTACCAGGCAGTACTAGGTGGTAGATGACTCTCATCAACCGGTGCAATACCACCACTTTTCTTATTGGAGGCTTGAAGTGGTGGAACCCATGTTTAGTCTCTAGAGCTAAGTTCCAGTCAACCATTCCCTATCTCTTCTATCATGCAGTATGATTGATGACTTTTGAGGTTATGATAAACATCGTGGCGAGATCCAATATTCCTTACATTTTGAGGGTACAGCTCTAAAACGGTGTTCGCAGGCCGGCCGCTAGTTAGTACACCGGACCGAACCTATTGGTAACTCTCTAGGAGGCTTACCGGATCAGCTAGTGTATAATCTTGCTACCTCTACTCTGCCAGATAGTGAATGGAGGGAGTCCGAGTAGTGTGTATGCGGGGAGCACTGTCGAGGCCACGTTATGTCAAGGATCTGGGTATATTCTTACCCTATGTATGCCATATCCAAAAATTTCTTTACTTCATACAGCATGTCCCACCCACTTTTTCTTACTATTGAATACACCATGAAATGTCAAACTAATAGAGCAAGCTTATCTGCGAAAAGATCTAAACCTCCCAAGCACTTCCTAATTCATTTCACAAATATACGTGGTCTCAATTCTAATCTTAACGATGTCCAATTCCACTTGCAGTCTGCCAAACCCCATGTACTTTTTCTGACAGAATCACAGTTATTGGTTGATTCAACTACTGCTCATCTCAGATGCCCAAATTATTCACTGTATGATTCCTTTCACCTCAAAGGTGGTACTTGTGCATATGTCCGTTCTGATATTCCCTGTCAGAGACTTAGCAATTTGGAATCTCCTCTCTTTGATCTTCTCTGGCTTAAAATCTCTCTACTTCATTGCATCAAATTCATCTGTTGTCTCTACCGTTTTCCCAATTCCACTAATCACTTGGAGCTCTTTGACTTCCTCTCTTTGCAACTTGGCTTTCTCCAGTCCAACTTTCAATAACAGTGAGGTAATTTTCCTTGGTGATTTTAATGTTCACAACTCCAGCTGGCTTCCATTTTCTAGTCACACCGACCCAGTTGGTCGAGATGCTGAGGCTTTTGCAATTACTAATGACCTTGCACAGATTGTTCATTTACCTACAAGAATACCGGATAATCCTAATCATACAGCCAATACGCTTGATCTTCTTCTCACAAACAACCCTTCTAAGTACACGGTCGAAGTGAGAGGTCCTTTAGGCACTTCAGATCACAACTTGGTGATTGTCTCTTCTCCAATGGAACCTTTATCTCATGGCTATTCCCAACGTCGTGTTGTTTGGCATTACAAGAATGCAAAATGGGATGACCTGCGAGACTTCTTTTCTTCTTTTCCTTGGTCAGATTACTGTTTAAAAACTTCTGATGTCAACGTTTGCTCAGATCGTGTCAGTGAAATTATTCTTGCAGGAATGGAATCCTTTATCCCACACTCCACTTTAAAATCTCATCCTTTATCTAAACCTTGGTTTTCCAATAAATGTGCTAAGGCTGTTCAAGAGAAAAATGTTGCATATCGTAATTGGCTTGTTTCTAATTCTCCAGTTTCATTTTCTGCTTACACCAAAGCTCGCAACAATTGTAAAGCAGTTATTAATCGGTCCAAACTAGAGTTTGAACAGGCTAAGAGTAGAAAACTTGCTTCTTGCCCTAATGGTAGCCGAGCATTCTGGTCTCTTGCCAAAGCTATTGGCCCCAACTTTTGCCCATCTCTGCTCCCACCTCTGTCCAAACCAGATGGTTCTGTTGCCACTTCAGCCAAGGATAAAGCTGACCTGCTAGCATCCCATTTTTCTTCCAACTCATGTATTAATGAGCTTGGTAAAACACCTTCCACCATTCCCAACACGCTCCATTCAATGCCTCCTGTGATCTTCCGTCAAAAGGATGTCAGAAGGATTTTTACGAATCTTGATGCTAAAATAGCTCCAGGTCCCGATGGTATTTCTCCATTTGTTCTCAAAACCTGTGCTCCTGAACTTACTCCTATTCTTTGCCGCCTTTTTTCACTTTCTTATTCCAAAGGTGTTTTTCCTTCTGCTTGGAAATTTGCTCATATCCAGCCAGTTCCTAAAAAGGGTGACAAATCCCTCCCATCCAATTATCGTCCCATTGCAATTACTTCTACTCTTTCTAAAGTAATGGAGAAATCAATTAACCGCCAACTCTTAAACTACCTAGAAACCTTCCGTCTGATCAACGATCGCCAGTATGGATTCCATCAGTGTCGATCCA
Source organism: Mastigoproctus giganteus (assembly GCF_048544385.1). NCBI lineage: Eukaryota > Metazoa > Arthropoda > Arachnida > Uropygi > Thelyphonidae > Mastigoproctus > Mastigoproctus giganteus. The sequence goes on from NC_143578.1 coordinate 65,305,799, forward strand.
CTGGTGATATTCTTGCTTATGTTACCCATTTATGGACTAATTCAATGGAAAGGTTCGGGGAAACACAAGTAGTTGCTCTTGACATCTGAAAGGGTTTCGATCATGTTTGGCATAAAGGTCTTCTAAACAAGCTTCCATCTTATGGTTTGCCAACTGTTTTTAGTAATTGGTTATCCAGTTTTCTCTGTGATCGCTCACTGAGGGCGATGGTAGATGGCTCTCTATCTTCTAACTTCTCCACTAATGCCGGTGTCCCCCAACGTTCAGTTCTTTCCCCCACTCTTTTCCTCTTGTATATTAATGACCTTTTTCCATTGACTGGAAATCCTATCCATAGTTTTGCCGATGATAGCACATTGCATTCCACTTTCCATTTTGAGAAACCTTGTCCTGCTCAATCAGCTTCAATTTCTCGAAAATCTGTTACCAATTCCTTAAATGCCGATCTTCAGGTAATTCTCCAGTGGGGCAAGGACAACTTAGTTGATTTCAACCCTTCTAAAACTCAGTCTTGTCTTATATCTCGCAAAAAGGATTCTTGTGCTCCTATGCTTATCTTTAGTGACATTCCGATTTCTAGGAAAAATGATATATCTCTTTTGGGGATTACCCTGACTTCTAATCTCTCTTGGCACAAGCACATTACAAATATTTCTTCCTCCGCATCTAAAAAACATGGTTTTCTCTTTTGCTCTCAGCATTACTTTTCTTCCAAACAGCTGCTCACTCTGTATAAATTGCAAATCTGCCCTGCCATGGAATATTGTTCCCACATCTGGGGTGGTGCCCCCAAAACTTCTCTCAGGCTTCTCGATTCCATTCAGAAGAGGGCAGTTAGGTTAATTAATGATTCATTTCTAACAGAGTCTTTCCACTTGCTCTCTCATAGGCATACTGTTTCTGCTGCATGCCTCTTCTACAGATACTTCCATGGACACTGTTCTTCTGAATTGGCTTCTATAATTCCCGCTCTCTCTTTCAAAACAGTCCAAACACGTGCCGCCACCAACCAACATCCATTTACTGTCCAACTTCAAACTCACAGAACCAACTTTTCATCTTCCTCGTTTATTCATTCAACTGCCGTTTTCTGGAACAACCTTCCTTTATACGTATTTCCTGAAAATTAGTCTACAGAAGTTCTAGTCCAATGTCAACAAATATTTTCTTTCGTCTTCTCAACCTCCAACCCAAGCACAGTACTAAGTACTATAGGTTCTAATACCTCTCGTGTTTGGGGTTTACATAAAAAAAAATAATAATAATAAAATAAAATATATAAAATACTAGAAATTTGATAGAAATTATATCAACTTTCCTGATTGGTATGTGTATATCTATATTGTTAATAATGTCAAAAAGCCATATTGTGAAAAAAAAAAAAGAATAGGTGGAATAAGACCATGGTATGTCTGCTGGGAGGGGGTGCAAATGTTAATGCCGTTGTAGAGGTGCAAAATGATATTGTTGTACACACTGGTACTAACAATACAAAGGATAGCAAATCTGAAGATTTACTTAACAGGTATAGGGCAATGTTCAGAAAAAAGGTATGAGTTTAGATTAAATTTGGAAGCATCCACAGTTTTGCTCAGATATGATGGGAGGAAGCCTTGTCAATCAATTCAGCCATAGAGAGACTATGCAAGGCTTTTGGGGTAGAATTTTTTCAGCATGGTGCACCTGTTAATAGGAGAAATTGTTTTTACAGGGATCTGATACACTTAAATAGAAGGAGTGTAAGAATATTTGCTGCTGCTATTGAAGCAGCAATAAGTTGGTTGGAAAACTACTATCTGGGGAGGGGATACAGAACTAATAGATTAATAGCAACTGCAAGCAGAGGTGAAAGTGATTCCTGTGCTGCTTCTATTGGAACTTGAAGCAGTCTAGAAAGCAGTGTCAGATTATAAGGATTTTGGTGGTCTTCATGGGAGATTAAGATATATAGACTGCATTAGGATTACTAAGAGCAAATGCTGGTGCAGATATACCTGCTTTTACACTTATGCTACAATGAGTTGAGTAAACAAATTTGATGCATTTGAAATATTAGTTAAGTCATCAGATGGAGCCATTGTAGGGATATTAGAAACATGGTGCCACTCAGACCTAAGGAATGCCCAATTTGAATATGGTACAAGGTGTACACACAAAAAAAAAAAAAAAAAAAAAAAAACAGATAGGACAAGGAGCGGGGGGATATACTCTTGGTTAAGAAACACAGAATCTAACACAGTGAACCTATTTGACATGGGCTGCCAGGATAATTTTGAGTCACTTTGGTGTGAAATGAGCACTGGGAAAACTAATGAGAGCAGGAGTATGTTATAGGCCAAATGACAGTGTACTATAACAAAAACTATACAGACAAATCGCGGGACAGCAAATCAGAATCTTATAATGGGAGTTTTAACTCGGATATTAACTGAACTTGTGGGTTCGTCATACACACATTAATAGAACTTTTCTGGATTTATCAGATGTTTTCTATAGCAATGCCTTAGAGAGGCAACAAGAGAAAGCAATACTCTTATTTTGATTATCAGCAGTGACACTTCATGCATTAAGAATCTCCATGCAGATGAGTCCAATTAGTGCTCTTAATTAGAGTCATAAAAACTGAGTGCTAGGTAAATCTGCAATAAGCAGGGGAGATATATCGACAGAATATAATGAAAATCAGTTTAAATGTTTGGTGCGATTATTTTGGCTGATTTTAAGGTGCTATTTCTCTATATAACAATATTCTTGATTAGACCGGGGTTCGAGCCTGTCACCACCAAATATGGAGGATGCGGAAAGATCAGGGAATGATCACCGCATATTCACGGAGCAATATGGCGTTAGTTGCTAATGCTCCTAAAAACCAAATAACAAACAATATAACAATAATAAATGTAGCAGAAACATTTAAAGCTTTAAATATAAACTTTAAATACAATACATGTTCAATTAAATGCCAGAAAGCTTACCTTAAAATTATGGAACCACATATGTATAATTGTATTTAAATTAACAGCTTGCAATAGTATTGATTTTTAAATCACTCAAAAATAAATGGCTTTGAGTGATTTAAAATTTAGTCTTCTAAAATTGGAAATGCTTTGCAGCATTTCCTGTTTGGCCGGCAGTTCAGCTGTTTTATTGTTAATTACATCTTCTGGGTGAAGTGAGTAATTATAGACCTGCAAGACTGACTTCTGTTCCAGGGGATAATGATGGAGTCAGTGGTTAAAGAAGTATTTTAGGATCATTTTGACAGTAATGCAGTTATATGTCAATCACAGTGAACATTTATTAAGAGATCTTGTCTGACTAATCTGATCAGTTACTATGACACAGTAACAAAGCTAATTGGATGCAAAAATAATTTTGACACCATGTACTAGATTTCAATAAAGCTTCTGACACTGTTCCACATGAAAGACTGCTGTACAAATTGAACCTGAGTGGCATTGGGGCAAGTTATTGCTGTGGATAAAGGGTTGGTTGAGTGGCAAAAGATAGACTGTAGTTATAAATGGGCACTGCTCTTAAAAGATTCCACTAATAACGCTAGTCCAAATAGAGCAGTTTTCTTTTCTTGGAGTAATGTTATTAGTGAGACTAATATTACTGGTGATTTCAGTGCTGGCCTCTCAGTGTTTCAATATTGATTAATGATATTGATGAAGGCATATCAACCCTACTGTCTAAGCTTGCAGATGATACAAAGGTTAGCCGAGTGATTAATGACAGGAATCAATACATATTATTACAACAAGAACTAGAAAAATTATGCAGATGGGCTGAGAAGTGGTAATTGAAGCTTAACATTGATAAATGCAAACTAGTGCATATGGGCAGCAGAAATCCCGGAATAACATACCAATTGAGTGGTACTGCACTAAAGTGATGGAGAGTGAAACAGGCCTAGGGGACAATTGGACAGTCTGACATGAATTTTGTCAGCAGGGACAAGGAGGTGATTATCCCATTGTATAAGGAAATGGTAATGAAGAATCAAGAGTACTGAATACAAGTCTGGAAGTTTCATTTTAAGAAATTATGTGGATCTGTTGGAATGGGTGAAGATAAGATTAGTTTATTTATTTTTTTTTTATTTTGGTTGGTTTTTAGGAGCATTAGCAACTAAGGCCATATTGCTCCGGGATATGCGGTGGTCATTCCTTGACCTTTCCGCATCCTCCGTATTTGGTGGTGACGGGCTCGAACCCTGGTCTAATCAAGAAGCGTGTGCTGCGCACTGCTGCTCCTTCCCACCTGGCTGCGGAGGTGCCTAACGATTAGTCAAGGAGACAAAAGGGTACTCTTACCAAGAAAGACTTCAGTTCTGCAAATTGCTGGATATGGAAATTAGCCAGTTTCCATATTCAACTTTGAGCAGAGCTGATTGAACATTTAAGGCTTTAAACTGATTGAGTAAACTAAATGTTAAGGTATCCTTACTGTTGCTTGGATGACACATTTAAGGAGATACAAATTTAAACTTGAAAAGGATTATGTAGGACAGACGTGCAAAATTGACTGCTGAAGCAAACTTCTATCTGGTGCTGTGTAAGATTACTGTTTGAATCAATTTTAAGGAGTAGACAAATTATAGAAGAGGATGGACAGATGAGGCAGGCAGATGGGCTGGTTTTTTATGGTTAATGTATAGGCCTCCGTAGCCAAGTGGTCAGGAGCAGGAGTGCAGTAGCACACGCTCTTTGAGTAGACCAGGGTTCAAGCCCCTGACTGCTGAATACGGTCGATCTGCCAACCTGTACTGGACCAGCGTGGCAGATTATGGTCCATTTCTTTCAGCATGAATTGTCGAGGAGGCTTCAATCCTGCAGTGGGTTGATAATGGCTGTACTTTACCTTTTTTATATGCTGCATCATTTGCCACTTCTGATTCTAATATTAGCAGTTAATGTATAATCATGCTGTTTAATTTCAATAAAATAAGACCTATGGAATGGAATTTGTTCCTATAAATATGTTTGTAAGTTCTCAAAGTTCAAACCATTGCCTGTTATTGTACCAGTGACTTTGTTCTGTATCTTGTATTGTGTGACCATACAATTCACAAGCAAGAACATTGTGCGTCGGATAGTGCACAGTGCTCTCTCTTTGTTCTGAAGTTGATCCAGTGATAGTCTGCTTCTGTGACTGGCTTTAATTTTCCTCCCAAAGTTTTTAAGCATATAATCAATATATCATTTGAGCAGTCAAGTTGCACATGCTTTACAAATTTTGGGTTGTCCACAATCTATGATGGTATTGTTTCTTCAATAATAAAGTTGATTATTTTTTGCTTCTCAGCTTCCTTTCTTGAATCCCATTTATCAAGATGTTGGCCTTCCATTGTTTCTGCTTCTACAGCTTCTACATCTAAATTAACAATAGAACAGTTCTGAAATGTAATATAAATCAGAAGATTGGCATGTGATTTCAATTTTTCAATTTTGTTTTGCACAATACCTGTGTCATGGTAACATTATTTGCATTTTCATAAAGAAAATGCAAATAGTTCATTTTTTTCTAAACCCAGAATTCTCTTTGGGGTTCCTGTTACTAATGATAACAAGTTTATAGTAATTGGGGATGAAATAGAATTTGAAAAAAAAAAAAAATAATAATAATAAATAAAAGAAGCATTTTACATTAATGTGTGGCTTTAAACAAAAACAAGGGGAATTATAGAACATGTTTTTCAACAATAAATTTAGTAGGGACTAATTTCCACATGTGGACCCGAGAAGGCTCTACACATGGAAATCTCCTGCTCATAAAACAAGAAATCAGATTGATTATATCCTTATGCAGCAAAGGTGGCATTCCAGTGTAATCGCAGCAAAAACACTTCATGGAGCAGATTGTGGCAGTGATCATCAGCTACTGCACATCGTTCTCAAGCTGAAGCTGAAAAAGACCATGAATAAGGTTTCCCCTAGACGATTGGATACAGAAAATATTCCAAACGATTATATGCTTGAAACAGGCAATCGTTTTCAAGCTCTATTAGAACTAGATGACGATATGCTGCCTGAGGAAATGTGGGAAAATACAGAAAGCATTATTAAGGATTCAGCAAATAGACACATTAGAGAAAAGGTCAAAGATCCGGGAGCCTTGGATTACAGAAGCCACTTTTAAATTTACTGAACGGAGAGGAACTGCAAAAGCCCAGGGTGTACAAGGAAATGAAGAGTATTAGGAACAAATAAAGTCATCAAGTGCATAAGCCAGGAAAAACAGGATCATATCAATTGAAAACCACAACAAACAAAACAACACTAAAAAGATGTATGGTGTAATTAAATCCTTAAGAAAAAAGTTCCGACAGAATTTAATGTAATTAAGGACTCCTAGGGGAAAATTTTAATGGAGGAGAACACAATCAAAGGAAAGTGGAAAGAATACTGTGAGCAGCTTTTCTGAGCACCTGCTGGCACTAATGATCTGCCACCCCCTTTTAAAGAGTGTGATCATGAATCAGTACCACTGAAGGAAGAAATTGAAAAAGCCATCAGAGAACTAATGTGTGGCAAGTTACCTGGAATTGATGAAATCCCAGCGGAATTGATTAAAGCTGCAGGTGTGAAGGGCACCGATTTTTTTCATAAAATGATTCTAAAAATTTGAGGAATGAGACAGTGGCCATCAGATTGGAAGAAATCAATTTTCATCTCCTTACCAAAAAAAAATCTGAAAATTTGCTCAAATTACAGGACTATTAACCTAATTTCTCATAGTTAGCAAGATTCTTCTTAAAATCATATTAAACAGAATCTCAAGAAAACTTGAAGAAGAAATGCCAGAAGAGCAAGCAGGTTTCAGAAGGGGTAGAGGAACCAGAGATCAGATCTTAAGTCTACGACTGATTATTGAAAAATGCAAAGAATTCAATGTTCCAGTCATTTTATGTTTTATAGATTATACAAAAGCATTTGATTGTGTTCAACATGGGAAACGATGACTATTATGGGTTTTCCAATCCACATAATTCAAGGAACAGGAAGGAACTGTAAGAATGAACATGGGAAACACAAACTTTTTCACAATAGGTAACAGCATCAGGCAGGGCTGTATTTTGTTACCTCACCTTTTTAATCTTTATGCCAAAGATATCATGTGTGAAGCTTTGGAAAATTTAGAGACTGGCATCAAAATTGGAGGACTGAAGATAAACAACCTTCATTAAGCAGATGATACTGTGCTAATTTGTAATTCTAAGAATCATCTTAAAGAAACTCTGAGAAGAGTATGTGAAGCAAGTAAGAAAAAAAGGATTGTTTCTGAATGTGTACAAAACTAAAATTATGGTGATCGGTGATAATCTCAGTTCCAGTAAAGTGAAGGTTAATGGGCAAGATATCAAAGAAGTTGATGAATTTGATTACTTAGGGTCAAGAATAAATAAAAATGGTGACTGCTCAAATGACGTAAAGAGACGATAGGCAATTGCTAAAACGTTGGTCGCTGATCTGATAAAATTATGGAGAGATCACGATCTGCCCCTAAAGACGAAACTGAGAATCATTGATTCGTTAATTTTTCCAGTTGCCACTTATTGATGTGAAGGATGGAATCTGAAAAGAGTTGACAGGAAGAAAATCGATGCATTTGAAATGTGGTGTTACAGGGGAATACTGCGTATTTCTTACTTGGATCGAAGAACAAATGAGTGGGTTTTGAATAAAATTGGCAGGCCTAAAATTCTTCTTAATAGCATCAACAAAAGATAACTCAAGTTTTCTGGTCATATAGTAAGAAGGGAAACTTTCTGTTGAAGAATATAATGGAAGGAAAAACCGAGGGGAGGAGGTGCAGAGGAAGACCTGCAACTAGGTGGTGGAACGATGGGATCAGTGAGCTTCTGGGCATGACACTTTGCAGTGCTGCTCGTATAGCACATGATCGTTGCAGTTGGAGGAATTTGTTGGTGGCCATAACAGCTCCTCAGGGAGCTATGTGACTGGAAGAAGAAGAGGAACTAATGGAGCATGGTGAGAGAGAAGAGTTGGGAATGCCTTTTACAACGTGAGGTCAGTAATTTTAAATCCTTGTTCTGACTCATTATGCATGTGAACAAGGCATGATAAAGAGTTATTTTAAAGAAAAGTGATGCTCATTTATTAAAATTATTTATCGTGGTGTATAAAGTGTTTAAATAGTTTATTTCTTGATGCAATTTTTTTAATCCAAATAAATGCTTTTAGGGACAATCAGCTCTACCATGAAGGCTTATTGGATTTCTAAGTGATCCTTACATGTAACACATGAAGCCTAAACTGTTGCTTTAAACCATGTGGGCTGAAAAAATGAGAGAGATGCATGCATACTCAACATACTCAACATTGATGCATACTCAACTGAGGCTACAAGAGCGGCTTCATTCCAGAATCTAGGTTTTTATTTTCCAATATTGATCTAACTGTGCTACAATGTTTGAAAATGGCAGCTAGCTGATACTTCAGATAGGAGGTCTTTGTGTTACCATACTAAATCTAATGGATTTGATTTCTTTTGAAAATGTAGTATTTAGCCATGTTTCATAATTTATGCTACAAGATCTATGGCAATCATTTCTCTGAGATTACAGCATATTAAAGTTTTACTTTCTAGTGATTATTACAACCTAAGCTACGGATACTTGTTGTGCACAAAGTGGTAGGGTTTTGGAGTTCTATATGAATGTTTGTATCTGTTATAGCATCTATAGAGAGACCTTGGATATATATGTATCATCATTTCTAGCTAATGTGTCCACACTTACACACAGGATGCACTTAGAGATACACAGCTAATGTTTATACAAAAAAAAAAAAAAAAAAAGTGATAAATGCACTTTAGAGATAGGGGTAGAAGCATTCCAACTGATTACTTGTAAACTAACTCAAGAGTAAAACAGGACATCCACAAACCTTTACTAAAACATTATTGGGTGAACAGGGTACATGATACAAACCTAAAACTACTTACAGGTGAAAGAAGATATCAATAAGTTTCTATTCACCAACTAGAAAATATATAAACTGCAGTAGATAGCAGCATAATCACAAAACTATAATTATGGCAGAATTTACCAACCCCAAGGTGGCACAATGCACTCTGTTTCAGTAAGATGTAGCCTACTGAAATGTTGATTTAATCTTCATCACTTATTTTACTATCCCTTCATACTGGTGAGTATGCGATTTGCTCATATATTGTGCTTTTCTCAAGCTTATATCCTACTAGGTGAAAATAGTTATACAGTTGCCTACGAAAGGTTTTTAGTGTACACTGCCAACAGACAAAATCTCAATCCACTGAAGAACATATTGGTGCAAAATAGACACCTTCAAACCAAGGAACTGTTCTTTTCTATATATGCAGAGGTATAAATCACTGAGATGTGTTCAGATTATGAAAATGTATTCTATATTCTGTATGATAAATACTACTAAACCTGAACTTTTATGGTGAATAAAGGATGGTTATAGACTGTTGAAATTTTTTTGCTATTTATTTTACATATTATACTTTAATATGCATTGCATCGCACATATGGTCATATCATACTATGCAACTAAACCTGTTATATTGAAATTCTCTTTTAAGCTTTTCTTGAGGAAAGCCTTGATTGTTTGTTGTACTATCATCACAAACAAAAGAACATTTTAATAAGCATGACAACAGCATTATGGATTTCTGTGCAAGCTTTTTCCAATTATTTGGCTTGTGCAGCCATAAATAATTAAAACACTAATTATTAAAGGCTAGACCTTTGTCGTAGCCTAGTTGGCAAGACATCACCATCTACTATTCATTTGAAGAGGTCTGGATTCGATCACCATCGACAACCAGAGGAATTTCTAAAGCACTCCTCATTCAAGGCTGCAGTTAACTGATTTTGGGCAGAGAATGTAATATTTTCCCCTGTGAACTATTCCAGGTTTGTCAGAACATGCAACTCAGCCCACGAACACTCACTTCTACAGATATAATACATTTTATGGCTATGGGCACATGCTTAGGGGTAATTAAAATCTTCTCTCCAATGTTAAGGTCTTAAGAAGGGATGGGCAAATGAGGGGAGTGGCCAAAGCCGATTAAGCTTGCTTTCTTACATTATTTTGCCACTATTAACACTAAATTCAAACATATTCAAAATTACTTACTCTAAAACTGCCATATTGAAGGAATTTTGCAGATTTCCTAGGTATTCCCCAACCATCTGTTTGCTCAAACCCTTCCGTGATATAAGGAAACGTGCAACAGCTTGAGGGGAAGCTTCAAGAAAACCACGATTTATAAGGTAACGAATTCCACGATCTGGCTTTTTATTAAAGAGATTTAGACCAACTCGATATTGTCTCTTCCTCTGGACTTCTGAAATCTGAATAAGAAAGTTAATAATAAAATAAATCAAACACAAATAACAAAACTAAATTTACCATTATCAACTTAAAATTTTTTAATAGCAACAGATTATGAGAAGAGATACTGTAAAAAGTTACTATTTTATAATAATATTTAAAAATCTATTGACGTGATTATATTTCCATGCATTATTTTCTATTATGATTATGTTCTTTATACACTACTGTGGGTTTATTTGCAAACCATTCTACATAGGTCGGAAAACAAAGGTTTACTCTTTTATAATTTATATTTGTCACTATAACCCTTGTGGTGTGAGAAATGATCTTTTTAATCAAAAGTCCCATTCCTAAAAATAATGCACATTTTCTCCTGCACTCAAATATGAACACCACATAAATATTTCCATTTCTTTCAACAGAAATGCCACATAGTTCCATAACGTTTTCTGTGAAGCTAGCGTGACATGATTCAGTTTACAATGTAAAGACCAAGCAGGCAAGCAATCCTTGCCTGCTTGGTCTTTATTGTAGGAATCCAATGATTTGCAACCGGGTATTATTTTGGCTATCTATGATGTCAGCAGATAGTTATTATAACCAAGCACACAATCAAATGCGAAATTTAATGAAAAAATTAAAAACTCAATGTAAAATTTTAATTAAAACTATTTTGTGTGAAATGTTTATTTTCCCTGTAAATTAAAGCAAAGAAGCTTTTCATATAAAAAAAAAAAGAGTAAAATGTTAAAAATTTTCTAGTGCACTTTCACATTTTCTCTCCTGCAATTGATTATTAAATCATATTTGTATTTTAGAAACTTGAGTAAAAAACATAAGTTAACTAAATGTATGCAGTACATTACTTAACTGTAGTTGCATTTCAGGCATGTTTCAATTTTATTTGAATTAAATTAACTTAATTTTTCAATTTTCTGTGACTGATAGAAGTGAGAAGTAAATATCTAATTAATTTGTTACTTTGCAAATATCTAGTTAATATATTTATTAGATAATTACCCAGTAATTTTCTAATAAATATAAAGGTAATTATTTTCACTTTACTGTATGTATATACATACATACATAATGCATATTTACTCAATTTTTGTAATTACTTATCTTCTTTTGGATTATTTTTAATAAAAATTGAAGTACAACACTTATTTCACATATCTTCTGTGATTTAATGAAATAAGCAAATACCAACACTTACCTAAAAATGTAATATGCAGAATGTAACATTTTTGTAATGAGTTATTTCCTCTTGGAATTAAATAAAAATTGACATACAACCCACATTTCGTGGAACTTCTGTAATTCGATAAAATATGCCGCAGTAATATCTATTGCATGTATATATTATAACATTACATAATGTTTAGTATGGTAGAGCATCAGTTATCCAGAATAATTGATGTTAGACCTCTTCCGGATAATCAAACCAGAAAATTTTCCAGATAATTTTTCTGGTAAGATTAAATAAATTTAATTAATTTAATAAATTTAATTTAATAAATCCATTAAATAAATTTAATCTTACCTTATGATTAAATTAAATAATTAAGATTAATTATATTTTAAAAAAATATAAGCCAATCTCAGAAAACAGAAACATCCATCCAGGAATTTTTATGATTTTTATACAAAACAGGAAAATTAGAAATATTTTTAAATGCTCTCGGTTTTTTCGACTTACTGATAATGGGCAGGGACAATGTTGTTGTTATTTGGTTTTTAGGAGCATTAGCAACTAAGGCCATATTGCTCCGGGAATATGCGGTGGTCATTCCCTGACCTTTCCGCATCCTCCGTATTTGGTGGTCACAGGCTCGAACCCTGGTCTAATGAAGAAGCGTGTGTTACGCACTGCTGCTCCTGCCAGGTGGGCAGGAGCAGGAGCAGCAGTGCGTAACACACTTGAGCAGTGCTCAAGCAGGGACAATCTATGCGTCCCAATGACATCTGCACACACAGCAATTGTAACTCGCTCTTTTCTCATCTTAAAACTTGACGCAAGCATTTCTCTTTTGGTGGCTAGGGTTTTTCTCGGTGATGCTTTCCATAATAAGCCCATCTCATCAACATTGTAAACGTTTTCTTTTTCGTAACTTGCTTAACTGAAGCGAACTTACTTTTAAAGGACACAGCTGCTGATTCGTCTTCAGAAAGTTTCTCACCTTGAATGTCTAGTTCACGTATACTGTGTCAAAATTTAAAATTTTTCAGCCAACCTGTGCTTGCCTTAAAATCTTCATTATCTCTTAATTTTTGATTAAAATCCAATGCTTTTTCACACATCAGGCCAGACACTCATTCATTCACCTAAACTTCACTTCTGAAGAAAAAAAAAAAAAAAAAATATATATATATATATGAAGTGCACTCTCTAAAGCGGCATTTTCAGGTTTCAACAATCGTCTTTTTTCTGCTAGATCCTTCTTAACTATCCATAATCGATACAAATTCTGTAATAGCATTGGAATTTTTCTTGATGTCGTAAATTGTTGAAGTTCCCACATTAAACTCTTTGGAGAGATTTCCTAAATTTTCACCTTTTCTAATTCTATTAATAATTTACATTTCTTATTGCAATGTTAAAACTAAGCGTTTTCTTTTTTTCACATTTACTGTTAAAAACTGAGAAAAATAATAAATCACACACAGTTTCAGGCCGATATTATTATGCTAATATCGTAACTAATAACACCCCTTACTGATTTCGTCCAACTTCAAAAAAATCAGGAGATTGCACAATTTCCTGAAATTATCAGGAGAATTGAACCTTTCAGGAGACTCTTCCCTGGGATATAGAACTTTCATCCCAAAACTGATCATATGCTTTGAGCTCACGTGACGCTACAATTCCGAATTTTTCATCTCATTCAGGCAATCCACATACTACAATGAGTTCTCATGATGGTACAAACTCTTCGTCTGAAGAGCCATATGACTCGAGCTCCTTCTCCCAAACTAGAGGTAAACCTAGGAGGAGAAAGAAGACCAAGAGGAGGTCCAGGGTTAAGCCTCTTCCATCCTCTCCCAATCCCTCGCCTGGCAATGGAACCAGCAGATCCTCTGCTCCTCAACCTGATGTGAGCATCTCTTCTGAACTGGACTTCACCATCTCCACTCTTGTAGCAGCTTCCATCTTGGAGTCCCTTTCTCATGCTCCAAAGGCACCAATCATTGCCTCCCAACCATTGCAACTTACACCTGCTTGGCAGTACAAGCCAGTCCCTTCTTCCAAATTGACCCACTTGGCCTCCCAAGAGCAACATGAGATCTCTGAAGGAATTGCTCCCCTGAACAGATCCAGAGCACAAGTATCCCAAGAAGTCATGGCCTCTCCTGCCCCCCCCCCCATTTCTGGGGTTTCAGTGGTGACCTCTACTGTTCCATCTCTGCCAACAGCACCAGCTAATATTATCACCAAGCCAACTCTGCCCTCAGCCCTTAATAAATCTGTTGCAACTGGGCTCCCTGCCTCCAATAGACTTGCTGTCCCAAATACCACCCCTGTCACCAATGATGCTTCACAGGCAACCCTGAATCAGGTTGTCTCTGTACTGCACAAAAACCTGGCTTCTTATTTGAATAACGATAGTAACTGATTCACCAGGTAGGCAGGAAACTACATCTAGGAACTCTAGGATAGACTTGAAACAATTACCACTGCACTCTTCATCGACAACGAAAAACTTAAAGCCGTCAATGAGGAACTCCACCTGAAGATAAATCTCTTGGAAAAAGTGGTGAACACATTCTCCAGGATCACTTCCCAACCCATAGAAGCTCAATAACAGTGCTCAAGCATAGGAACTGAAGGCCCTGCACCGCAGACCTATGCCAATGTTTTGGGAAAAGACCTTTCCCCTACCAGTAATCAAGGAACAACAATGGAGCCAGCATGTCCTACTGCTCAGAGCCACAGATGAGTCTGATTTCAAAACCAGTGGTGATGTTAAGGAGCTCGTACAAAATACATTCAGGAGTGACTTCAAAACAGTCAAAGTAAAAGCACTGAGACCCAGCAGAAACCGAAGACTGCTATTGGAAACCACTTCCAAGAAAGACCTAGAAAATATTTCAGCAGCCACCAGACTCCAAACTGCTGGGATCTCTTCAAGCCTATCAAAACTTACCAACTCATCTATCCTCATCTATGATATCCCAAGTAAACTCACTACTGAGGAACTGGCTGAGGAGCTGTATTACAAAAACCTGATGGACTTGGGACACACGCTGGAAGAAGTTAGCACTAACATTACCTGTAGGTTTTCTATGGGGACAACTTCTGGGACAACTATGCACCGGGTAATCAGCTAAGTGCCTACACTCTTCAAGAGCATAATGTCTCTTCCGAGGCTATTTATCGGATGCAGCTCGCATAAATTCTGGTCATACATCCTTGCAATGCTCTCACAAGTTCCTAACTTATGGCCACTGTGGACATGTGCAGGCTGTGTCCAAGCAAGGAGGACCCACCCTGCCTGCAGCAATTGCAAAAGGTGGGGAGAGTTTACAACCACTCAGTAAAGGATACAGCATGCCCAGAATATCAGAGAACATTAGAAATGGCAAGATTAAGGACCGCTAATGAGTAACACTTGTCTAACTCAGCTCCCCCCCCAAGACTGCTTCGGCAGTTAGTACTCAGCAATCCAACCAAACTTGAACTCGCCCACTCAAAATAATGCAAATAAATGGGCATCGCTTGAGCGCCATTGCTGATGAAATTCGGAAGGCGGAAGACAACGCAGTGGACGTCATCTGTGTCCAGGAGCCATTTGTGGCCAAAGCACATGCTGGAAACAGCCACAAGATCATGGGATACTCACTACAAACAAGGCTGATCCAGCCTACCAAAGAGCACCCAAAGACTTGTACTGTTATACTCAATCGAGAGCTCGACACCCTGGTAATCCATGGACTTTGTACAGTTTGCAACATGCATCCAACTCACCACAAAAAATATTCATTCTACCTTATCTCACTGTACTGTCCACCCTCAAGAGATATTGCAGAGCTGTTGAACTACCTGGAGCATGCATTGGATTTCTTAGGCAACAAGAGCATCATAATTACGGCTGATATCAATGCAAAGTCCATTTACTGGCATTCTCCCACTCCTGATCTGAGAGGGCTTCTAAATGAGGACCTTATCCTCTCTAGAAATCTAACAGTACATAATCAACCCAACCAACTGACCACATACTCTAGCAGCATGGATCAATCAAACGTAGATGTAACACTCACAACCAATGATCTATGCACCTGGGTAAGCAACTCAGACTGGACCATGAGTGACCATAGGGTCATACTCTTCCACCTAACATGACGACTAACCAATCGTCTATTGAATTGAGGGAGTTTGTAAGATTCTCTATCAAATCCATTGATTGGAAAGCCTTTGATGAAACCATGCAGCTGGACTTCCCAGAACCGAACCTCGCAAAACTTCAATGTCTAATGCCAATTCAACTCACTGAACTCATACAGAACTCTTTGACAAAAGCAGCCTACCGCTCAACCAGTAAGAAAAAACTGCATAATAAACTGTGCTCTTGGTGGAACAGGGAACTTGCCAATCTTAGAAGACAAACACATCAAGCTAGAAGACAGTATCAGACCCATTGAGATTGGCCTGCTGAAGATGTGGCTCAATTCTACAATGACTACATCCACAAAAAGAATACCTATACAACAGCTATTGCCACAAGGAAGAGAGAAACCTGGAATACCTTTGTCAAAGAGTCTGGTAATGCAAACCCCTGGAGACTTCTGTACAAAATCATAATGGAAAAGACCTACATTGAAACATACACAGATCAGTTAGGACTAACTACCAGGAAACAGCAAATTGGACAGACTACACAAATGTTATTCTTGACAGGTTCTTCCCTAATGACAACCCTTCTGAAGATGATCCTGACCATACAGCAATCAGGAAGAGGAATACAAAATATCTCCTGCAAAACAATTCAGAACCGTTTAATTTACAGGAGCTGGAATCAGTCCTCAAAAGAATCAACACGAATAAATGCCCAGGTATTAACTGTATTGAGTATGTTTTCATAATGCGCTTCTGGAGGCTTAAACCAGAACACCTACTCCTACTTTACAACAAGTGTTTCTCTTTCTTGTGCTTCCCCAATGACTGGAAGGTGGCATTGATTAAACTCATACCCAAGCCCAATAAACTGCTTACTGACCAGAAGTCATTCAGGCCTATTGCGCTCTTAGCTAAGCTAATCTGGGCAAAATACTAGAATGCCTAATGGCCTTAAGGATCACCAATCTCTTCACTAACAAAGATTTCCACAGTATGGCTTCGCTCCAGGAAGGTCTTGTGAGGAGGCACGATCTTGTCTTCCACCTAGAAATGTCTTAGTCTAAATACAAATTAATGATCTTAATTAACTTCGAGGGTGCCTTTGATAATCTATGGTGGGAGAGCACCCTGAATCACCTCCAGGCAGCTGATGTTCCCTCAACTTGTACAAACTGTTCAGATCCTATTTCTCCAACAGAACAAGAATAGTAAAGTCAAGACATCAACAAGTGCAGCGGTCCATTGACTGAGGATGTCCCCAAAGTTCTGTCCTGTGGCCCCTGACATGGAATATGGTCTTACAAGACTGGCTAAGTAATACCTTTTACAACACAAAAATCATAACCTTTGCTGACAATTTAACCATCATAGTCTCAGGAAGGTCTCGATCTGCAATAGAAACAAATGCCCAATGGATAATTAATCATCTCATGACCTGGGCTAGAACCAACAAACTATAAATCAAACAGGATCATATTCAACACTAAAACTAGGTATCAGGCGGCCCCCTCAGGTCAAGATGAACAGTGTCCAACTTCCCCTAGCACTACAAACTTAGGAGTAGTAACTGACCACAAGCTGTCTTTCCTGCCGCAAATGGCCACTAAAGTTAAGAGGTTCACTGCAGCCATTGTTAGAGTATCCAGAAGTGACTGGGCCTCTCTAAAAGAACACTCCTGGTATACTATAAAGCGGTTTTTCTACTTATTGTATCATATGCTGCAGGAGCATGGTTTCACTGAACAGTCCTGGTAAGAATGAGAAATAAACTCCATACCATCCAGAGAAACATGATTCTTGCCACCCACAGGATCTGTCGCACTGTATCCATGACTGCCATCCAGGTAATTGCAGGGACACTTCCCCTAGATCTTTTCATTATCTACCGAGGGCTCTTTTAGACTCAAGAAAAGAATCCCCACTTCCATTATGGATATGCAGATCTCCCTTGAGGAAGATATAACTAAATAAAAAATTCGGTGTTTCAATGAGCTCATCAAAGAGTGGCAACCACCAGATGGGACATGGCGAACCTCGGGACTGTGACTAAAAGATGTAACATCCTCCCAGATGTAACATTTACAATGACTAAAGTAGTGGGAAGATGGTTCCCACTAAGCCTTGAAACGTCTTTCCTGGTAAAGGGGCATGGCTCCCTTAATGAGAAGCTATTTCAGCTTGGACTCTCAAACACAGATCGATGCGGATGTGGGGAAAAAGAGAACTGGTTCCATACAATCTTCAACTGCACTCAATATGAAGAGCAGCAAGCACAACTGCAAAACTATTGTGACAAACATTGACCCTAGCCATATTGAACAACTTATTACGATGACTAACAACCTAAGGGCCTTCCAAAGATTTGCTAAGGAAGTTTTCACCAGACGCAGACACCTAAACCCGACTAGAACTAATGACCACCAACCTAGGACATGAGCTGACTGCAAAATGATAAATGTCCTATCATAGATTTTTTTTTTTTTTTTTGCTCTCTCTCTCCCCCCCCCGCATTCTGCTCTGGGTCTAGTTCCTGGATCCGGAGTAGCAATAGGACTCCCTTGCTACTCTTTTCCTGTGTGGGATGAAAAACAGCTCATGTCCTAGGTTGGTGGTCATTAGTTCTAGTCGGGTTTAGGTGTCTGCGTCTGGTGAAAACTTCCTTAGCAAATCTTTGGAAGGCCCTTAGGTTATTATTTATTTATTTTTATCCCTATCTACCTGTTGCTGGCACCTGATCAATGCTCTCTTCCTTTCCACAATTGGGATTTAAAGTTTTTTTTTTTTTTTCCCCCAGTTCTCGTGTTCTGCCCTGGCCTGGGGCTCCCCAAATTAGGCTAGAAACCTCTCACCCACTCTCGTTTTTTTTCCCCTAACAATTTATCCTGGACTGGGACTCCCTTGGCCAGGAGGTCCCCTCTTCTTTCGTCCTTCCCCTTACTCTAGTTTTCTTTTCCTCCCTGGGAAACTCATTCCCCAGGGAGGGGGGGTGAGCAGATAGTAGGGAAGGCCTTGCCTTCCTGCAGCTAGGGACGAGTACCTGGAGACGGAAGCCTAGGTGATCACTACTTCCAGGTAGTCAAAAGGACAATACTCAACGCTACACTACACTACAGAACACACACACAAGCTCACAGACAAAATTTTTCTGTCCTATCACTGTCTTCCATGCGGGATGAAAAATTTTTCTGTCCTATCACTGTCTCCCATGCGGGATGAAAAACTTTTTTTTTTTTTTTTTTCCTCTCTGCTTCCTTTTTGCCTATCCCAATTCGACCAGCACAGAACCCTCCGTCCTGTGCGGAATGATTTTATTTATTTTTTTTTTTATTACACAACATACACTGGCCTTACCTTCACAGAGTCTGTAAAAACTGAACAGAGCAACAAGGCAGAGATGAACTTCTGTTCTAGGAGCCACCCATACAAAAATACAAATATTCTTACACAATCTGGAGCTAAACTAATCTAAAATTCACTCATGGTTTCTGAGAAAACACAGTAGTCTCTATGATATTTTTCTAAAGCACACTTCTGAAGGTCGCATAAAATTCTAGAGGTCACAACCAAAAAACAAAAAACAATTTGCAGTTATCGGTTTATTGGGTTTTTTGTTTGTACAATCTGTTATAAACAGGTAGTAAACTTGATCTTTCGCTTATTATAATAAAAATTCAATTTGCAAATGTGATCACTATAACCGGCACTTACTGTACTACCGCTAACTTAATAATAATAACAATAAAAAAAAAAAAGATCAGCCTTTCAAATTATTGTGGATAACCGATGTTCTACTGTATTGGTATTTGCAACATGGCACAGGAATCAAAACTTATGTAGAGCTAAAAAAGAAAAACCAAAAAAAACCCCACTTCATTTCTCCTTTCTTGCCAAAATTCAAACTACCCATTTCTACAACACTAGGTAGAAGTTCATTTCAACAATTGTTTACTCTCTGGCTAAATGCAAATTCCCATACATTTATTTTGCAAATGAAAATTTCCATACATTTGTTCATTCTTTTTCAATTTATGTTCTCCTTTTATGTGTTAACCGGGAAAGAGCAAAGTTTCTGTAACCCTCTTAAAGCCTTATACAATTAGGTCACAACACAGATGTCTATTTTCCAGAAATTACAGAGCTCAGTTTTGGTAAGAATATTTCACTGTTATAAAGAACTCCAGAAGTAGGGGCCATAAATTCAAATTACGGGAGGAGAGATTTAGACTAGATTATAGGAAGTTTTTTTTTTTTTTTTTCAGCGAGTTGTTAATTATGGGAATACTTCCTTTGCAGGAAGTAGAGGCTGACAGTTTGAAGAAATTCGAAGGTCATCTGGATAGTTAACTATATGAGGAGGAAGCGCATAATTTGTATTTTCTTATCTGCTTCTTTTTTTTTTTTTTTTTTTTTTTTTTTTGCTGGTACAGCTGTGGATTCTTTGCACTATATGGCTAATACTAAGATCCTTCCATGTTCCCAACTAATCTTGTTGCTCTTCTCTGCACCCTTTCCAATAGATCTATATCCAATTAAAAATGAGGTTTCCAAATCTGTATGTAGTATTACAGGTGTGGTCAAACCAGTGCCTTATACAATGGGATAATCACCTTTTTATCCCTTCTAGCAAGGTTCCTATATATCATTGACAAAAGCCCCATGAACTGTTTTAGCAGCTTTCAATGCAGAGAGAATTTCATGTCATATTATACAATTATCCTTGGGTCTGTTTCCTTATCAACCAGAATAATACGCTATATGAATAGCAACTTGAGTTTGGTGCTATTCATATGGCATATTATTCTGGGATTACAGTTACTCAAATGCCACCTTGCATTTATCAACTTTAAACCTTAGTTGTCACTTTCCACAATCTACTTAGTTTATCTAGATATTCTTGAAGTAGCATACCTGTTGTGCTCACCTTTGTATTATCAGCAAATTTAGCTATGAAATTTGAAATACGTCAATATCGTTAATAAATATTAAAAATAGTAAGGGGCCCCAACGCTGACCCCACTCATCATAATAATCCATGAGGAGAAGTGCCAATTTATAACCACTCTAATCTTCTATAACTTAACCATCCCTTTATCCACAGTTTGTTCCTGATGATATACTGCTCCAATTTATACAATTGTACATGTGGTACACTATCAAAGGCTTTACCAAAATCTAAGTATATTTTTTCGAAATTATTCTTTGTATCCAGTTCATTTGTGATGACCTCATAGTAGACTGGCCAGACATTATTCACATTGCAACTGCCTTATCATTCCACACCTATTTAGATGATCCTGTACTACTTATTTAATTATTGATTCCATTATTTTCTCTAGTACAGAGGTCAAACTCACAGGTCTGTAGTTACCTTCTTCATCCTTGAAACTACCTTTGTGAATAGGAGATATATTTGTCTGACTGCAGTCTGTTGGGACTTCTGAATCTTTGGATGCTCTCACGGTGCCTAAAGGTTTAACTACTTATTTTACAGCTTATTTTTGATACAAGTGGATAGATTTCATCAGCCCCGTGTGCTTTGTTCATTTTAGCAGTTTCTCTTCCACCTTCCTTTCCATTATTATAAAATCATTTAACTCCCAATCTGTATTAGAACTTCTGTTAATCCTGTCCTAACAACTTCATGTGTGACCAAACCAAAATATTTATTCAGTTTATAAGCAATATGCACAGGATCATCAATAGTTATGCCATTTATATCCAGTTGCCAATGCAATTTAACCCTTTCCTTCTATTGTTAAAATATGCACAGCTTTCCTTGCTACTTTTCTTTGCATCCATATCCAAAAACTCCTCGTTATCTGCCTTAGCTTACTATGTGTATTTAGTAAGTAGATAACAAAAAAATGAACCCTTCAAAAATGCACCATTTTCACATGCACAGTGCTTAAAACAAGAGTTTTTGTTTTCTACAGACCTGCTATTTTGCCCATTCATCCCATCTGATTTTCTCCAGTTTTTAAGGGAAAAGTCACATGTCAGAATGTGAGCATGCCATATTTCTGATATTCCTATAATGTCCGCATTTGATGACTTAATTAATACCTCAGATTAGTTAAATTTATTTACTATACTCCAAGTATTGGTGCACAAGCAAGTAAATGTGTGCCTGTTTTTGCTTTTAGTAACCCTAACACAGCTCATGTTTTTTCTGTCCCAGGACCATCATGCCTTGTAATATCCTGCACTTTGCTTTTCAGGCCATTGTATGTTCTAATATAAGCAGCACAAGAATCAATTTCACCTCTATTTGTTGTATGCCATTAAACTATTAATATGTGTTAGATATTAGTTTACTATTAGTTTCTGACTCACCTAATCTGTTTAGATAGATCAGTAAATTTTCTCACACCACTTCTATTTAAGGGTATCCCACACCTGTAAAAAGAGTCTCTCCTGTTAACAAGCACAGACCATCCTTAGAAAAATTCTACTTCATGAAATTTGTACAATCTCTCTATGGCTGAATTGATTAACAAGGCTCTCATTATATATTTCTTTCTATCATATCTGGACAAAATTACAGACACGTTCAATGTTCAAATTTAATCTTAGTTTGTGACTTTTTCTCAACATTTCCTTATATCTGTTAAGGAAACCCCAAGATCTTCTATTCTTAATATCATCAATGCTAACGTGTAAATATTATCTCTGTTGTTCTTAGAAGACTGTAGAATGGTCTTATGGTTATGATCACTGACCTTTTTTTGTCCTGGCAGGCATACAGTAGCCATATTCCACCTATCCTTTTCATATGATATATTTCCTTGTTTTCCTGACAGAGTCATTGATATTAACTACTTCCTATGAGACCAGTGTTTTCTGCCATTGGGGGCGATTTCTGCTACATGAGTGTAAACTCAAAAATTGAGCTGGGTAGCTGATGATGGGTCCCTTGTTTTAATTCCTTTGAGAGCATGTCCTGCTCTTCAAACTATTTTTTCCTACCAGTACGCTGAATATGAACTTAGTCTTCTCATATGCTTTGCATCAAAAGCACATAAAACTGTCCCCCTTTGGTTGTATTATGTTCTGCTACAGATTGCTCGGCAAATATGCAACAAGTAGCATACATTATAAAACCCTGATTCATAGGAGAATTGCCATTGGTAGCCTTTCCTCAGACCAGAACATTCCCACTATTTTGAGCTCTTTGACATTCTGTTCTAGTTCAAAACAAGATTTTAGCTTAAATGTAAAATATCTCATTAAACTAAGAGATAAAATGAATAGATAAAAAAAAAATCAAAAAAGATTAAGACAGATTAAACTAAACCTAATTACACTAATAAATCTCATGATTATATGACAGTAGGACATACTTCACTATAAAATAATATTATGTATTATGTTATACAGTTATGTAAAAAAATCATATTCATATTTTTTATAGTTCATAGAATGCTATAAACACTGCTAATACTAATTATACTCTCATGGAATTATTTTATTTTTATTACTGATTTTATACTTAACACTTACTTTATAAATTGGTGAGGCAGATAACAACATATCATGTGTTCTCATTCCTGCATCAGAATAATTATGCCCAGAAAGAGAGTGTATCATATCAGATGCTGGAAGTGATGTAGAGTAACCCGTAGCATCTAGACTATCTTCACTGTTTTCTGAGATGTTACTCAACCTTTTATCTTCACCACTAGAATGAACTTGTTCTTCAAGGACCTAGCATAAGTAATTCATATTTGAAAATTTTTGAAAAATCTATATTATATATAAAAAAACTTTTAATATAATTGCATTTTAAAAATTTTAATACGTATAACGTATTTATACAGAAACTTTCTCAATAATGGTTTGTGTTATATGTCTGAAATTTCAGAACAAGATTAGGGATAATATACACTCTAGGATGACAATTACAGCTTTGGCCACTACGGGTGCTATTTCTGCCCAATATTACATCATATTTGATCAATGTTAGAATTACTCTGTTCATAATGAAAGTACCTTTCACCTGGTGAGAAAACCTTGTGCCCCATGTGGATTCCATTGGTATCCAGGATGTACTGCTTAAAAGCAGCCATGCAGTCAATATACCTTTGTACACTATATTGGTTGCTTTACACATGACAGCATCCTTGAGTTCTGAGATGTTACAAACGTGATTTCAGATAGTTTCAAAGTCAGAAATCTGATGGTAAGGCAGATAATATATGTGCTCTCATTACAAATCTGTATATACGGATATATACAGATTTATAATTTTTAAAAATTTTTATATATTGTCTTTGTCCTGTAAAATTTGACTGAGTGTATAGGATTCAGTCAAATGGTTAAAAGTGCTAAAACATAAAAGGCGAGTATTTAAAAAATGCAGAAATTGGGGATGTAGAGTATAAAAAAAA
The DNA here is from genome assembly GCF_048544385.1 of Mastigoproctus giganteus. Taxonomy (NCBI): domain Eukaryota; kingdom Metazoa; phylum Arthropoda; class Arachnida; order Uropygi; family Thelyphonidae; genus Mastigoproctus; species Mastigoproctus giganteus. The sequence goes on from NC_143578.1 coordinate 65,329,876, forward strand.
AAAAAAAATGTGAGGAAATGATTATCTTAAATGCTTTTATAGGAAATCTCTTGCTTTCTGAAATGAACATGGGAAACAGTAATAAAGAGTGAATTGAGTGAATAAGTGAATTGAGTGAATAAGTGATAAGTGAACACAGTGAATAAGTGATTTTAGTTTTTATAGTGCATGAGTAACCTAATGCACTATGTCCAATACTTAAATATATCAAAAAAAAGCAGTAACCTACAAATAGGTTACTATATTGAAATGTACAAAGAGTTAAAAACAAATAAACTGGGGTAAAAACAGGTAAATAAACAGAAGTACACACAATGACTATTAAAAAGAATTTATATATGGGTATACACATTAGAGGCCTCCGTATCTGAGTGGTCAGGAGTGGGAGTGCAATAGCACATGCTCTTTGAGTAGACCGGGGTTCAAGCCCCTGACTGCTGAATACAGTCAATCTGCCAACCCGCATTGGACCAGCGTGGCAGATTATGGTCCATTTCCCTCAGCGTGAATTGTTGAGGAGGCTTCCATCCTGCAGTGGGTTGATAATAGCTGCACTTTATTTTTATATACACATTTATAATTTTTTAAAATTTTGAATATATTGTCTTTGTCATTTAAAATTTTACTGAGTGTATACGATTCAGTTCAGATGGTTAAAAGCACTGAAAACATAAAAGGAGTGCATTTAAAAAAATGCAGAAATTTGATAAGAATATGTTTGACGGTTAAAATGTCACAATACTCGCACACAGGAGAGTCATCAGTCCTCAGCAGAAATGTGTCTGATGACTGTGTTCTATGTGGGACTGAACTAGAACAACTTCCTCTTTATGGTTACTGCACAGACTAGACTGCCAATGTTCAATTATAGGCTTAATCTCGTATAACTTGTTTTCAGCCTGCACGAGTGTTACCATTTGGAAACTCTTTCACGTTACCTGCTTGTAGTCTGTAAAGGGAACTAACAGGCAATAATTATAAAGGATCACTGCTGATTGGCTGCAGTGTTTTGTCAAATCATTCCCTAAGATCCCAGTGTAGTTGAGGATCCAGCAGAAACAAATATCAAATTCAGAAAGGAAGTGTAGCCTCTGCTTTACCTGGGACAGGACTGGATGAGGATTATAACTTATTGATGACAAAGCCTGCAATGAACCAAAAGAATCAGTATATATAATACATTCCTGTGGTGGTGGGTTTTTATGTGATCCAAGGCTAGTTCAATTGCATGCAGCTTTACAGTTATATGCTGTACCCCCTATGCTGATGATTTTCACTAATCTGCAGTGAAAATCATCAACGCAGAGAGCACAGTTCACAGCTATATGCTGTGCCCTCTATGCTGATCATTTTCACTGATCTGCAGTGAAAATCATCAATGCAGAGAGCACAGTTCACAGTTAGAGGAAGTTTTTCTGTGATGGAATTCACTTTGATGGCAAAAAGTGTAACACTTAAAAACTGATCCCTGGGGTACTTCCTCCTCTTAGCAGAAGGGCTGAGAGAAGGTAGATCCTACAAAAAGTCAAGTGTCTGCCAAAGGAACAATGGGATAAAACATTTTTAATAAAAGCTGGGAGACGACTTTTAAGCCCAATGCTAAAAAGTTATTGTAAAATTCCAAATCTCCAAGTTGTGTCGTACTCTTTTTCCACTGAATAACACAAGACACCGTGTGTTTTCATTTTAAGAAAGCACATTGGATGGATGTTTCCAACCTAATTAAATGGTCCAATGGTTCATTTGGAAGCCATACTGCACTCTGAGGAGTGAAGCCATTTGCCACAAAATACCATACAAGGCAGGCAGTGACCATTCTCTATAGGATTTTGCACAGACAGCTAGTAGTGATAGGACAATAGTTTGTTGAGACTTTGGGATCTCATCCTGGCTTAGGAAAGGCAAGCATGATTGCCTTATGCCAGGAATCTGAAACTGCTCTTCTAGAAAGATTCTATTATACAGAAAGAGAAGGTCCATAGATTTTGCTGACAGATGTTTAATCAGTTCTTAATGGATCAGTACTTGGTAAGGGTCAGAGCTGTTTTTAACTCTTTTGTAGCAAAAGGCCCATTATAAGAATGAAAATCTTTAGATTTGAAGTTAATTGGCTGCTTTACATTTTTGTCTTTAAGGACCGGGAACTCTGGGAAGTAAGGAGATATTGAAGAGATAGTAGAAAAAGTCTCCCCAGGAGCATTGGCTATTATAGTTGAGTATGCAATAACATATCCATTATATTCTAGGACCGATGAAGGGTGCAATGAATATTTTCCCTTAATTTTTAGATTTTGTACCAGACAGCCTTAGTGCTAGCCAAATGGGTAATAGTGAATGTAAAGCAGAGCCATGATTCCTTTTGATTCTGATGGCAAATATAGCATGCTTTGGCATGTGCACATTTAAAGGCTGAATATGGTAGAATATTTTCAAAATATCCCCCAAGCTTTGTTTTGAGACTTTTTTTTTTTTTTTTTTTTGCTGCTGTGCATTTCTGCATTCCATCAAGGTTTGAGAAATGGTAGAAACCAGGCAATATTTTTGGAAATTTAACTGCAGCTGCAAGGGCAATGTTTTCTGTGATGGATGCCACTGCATCACTGATAGGCTCACAACTGTAGTGATCTTAAACTCTGCCAAATGTTGAAAGACATTCCAGTCAGTCTGATCAATCTTCCACTGTAGCAACCTAAAAGGTATACAGTCTCTTACTAAGTAGGGTGGTTATCACAGGGAAGTGATCAGTTCTGTATAGATTCTCCTCCACCTCCAAAATGAGTTAAGGAAGAGCAGAGGCATATATAGAAAAATCAGCAGCAGAGAACATATGGATAGTCATACGGAAAAAGGTTAGTTCCCACATTTAGAAGGGAGAGGTCATTATTAGTGAGCATATGCTCTATGACACGTTGCCTTCCATTAATGTCAGCACTACTCCACATAACACCCTGCACAATGAGATCTTGAAAGTCTGCCTGGGAGATGTCAGTATCAGGTGGCAAAGAAATCAGACTGTTAACAAAAACCCCGTACCATAAGGCCCACAAGGATAGAAACTCCTCAAAGGACATAATACTATCATATTCCATATGATAGTATTATGAAAATACTATCATATGTAATTTCTGGCACTTAAAGAACCTCAGGGATTTGGTCTATATGGATGAATTATGCAGTTTAGATAGTCAGCTTTGACCAAATTAGAAGATGGTGAATTAAAAGTAATGATTAGGTTTCTAAAATTAGTTTCTATTAAAGTAAGGATTAGGTACTATATTCCCATCCCTTTTTACACATATTCAACTTGCAGCTGTCATTCCTTGGCTTTTTAATTCTGAACAGATGATTTCCTTCTCAGATACTTTGAGCAGATCCCACTCTGAGATTACACCTCAGGATGAGTTCATTGTCTTGTGGGATGTTACTACAATTAGTATTTCCTTAACAGACGTTCAGAAGAACTGTTGTCAGTGCCTATTACTTCTAGTCTCAACAAGAATGATGCCAGAAGAAAGCCATTTGACCAATTTAGGCATACCTATTAGCCCTCCCAAACCTTTTTGGTTGAAGAATGGCAATATTTTTCCTAAGAGCTTTTCACTGGTAAAGTATAGAATCAGGTACCAAGGCATTAGACCTGATTTATCTTCGGTTCTGGATCTTTTTTGCTGAAGTAACATTTTCTGAGTCGGCTGTATAATTTTCTGGTAGGGACCTTGTTGAGGTCCCAAAACAAGAATCTGGAGTATCGGGACTAAGTTTTTGTTTCTTTTAAATTTTGTTTAGCACCTATCCCCACCCACAACCGAGCCCAAATGAGCTGCCCTCTACCCAGCAAACAATAAATTCACTCGGGAGTGGGACTCCACACATTATACCTGCGGCACCGCCAGCCTGAATCCTATCTGTTGGACTATGAGAGTAGGGGGCATGGCAGTGATGTGGTTGACTCTTGCAGGTGAATCCACTAGCCCATTGATCCCCCATACTTCCCCAGGTGGGGCTTGTCCCAACTGACATCTTCGGGGATGCCTACTCTACTGTCCCCATCCTTCTATCTGTTTCCCCCCACTCTCCCACCCCATTCTAACTAAACCGACTGAGTATACCCCTAACAATGCCGCCAAATTCAGTGTTCATCCCCACCGCCTTTTTTTTATATATATATAGGTCTTGCCACTGAAATCCTTGGAAATTAGGTGGTGGAGCCTGCCAGAGAACTTAAATAAGCTACTGGGTGCCTGACCTGCCTCCTCGTGGCAAAGTGTGGGCAACGGTGGGTGTTATGTTCTGTTGTTTCTCTGACCATTTAGACGTTGGGACCCACCGTCTAAATGGTCAGAGAAACAACAGAACATAACACTACACAACAAGCCACTTCCCACACACTTTTTAAATCTCTGGCCTCCACAGAGTTCTGTGTCACTTACAAAGAATACAACACAGAGATGGGAGAAACCCCCGGTGCCATCAGACAACTAACACACTTTACACTTAGCCGATTGATGAGCAATCGGCTAAGTGTAAACAAGATGGATGGTTCTTGGGTGAGCCATCCCAGGACCACTCATCTTGTTGAAGCAGGAGCACAAAGTGGTTTATTGAAGCTGAGCCCCCTCAACCACCAGGATTCCTCTTTCTGAGTTTCCATGGGTTTTAGTACACAGCAAATGTACCAGATTCTTATGGTGGTATCTGGTATGTTTGCTGTGTACAGCAACTCATGGAAACTCTGGGCATTGAATCCCAGTGATGCTAATCTGGACCCTTCCCCACGTGTAGAGGTACCTATGTTGCATCGAGAGGCTAACCACAGGAAGTACCCCACAGCATTTTGCTATAATAATTAAAACACTGCAGAAGTCCAACAAGGTAAATGCACACACTGCATAATAATAAAAGAAAGATAAGGGAACCACAGGCAGGATTTTATAATAGCAACTATACCTGTAGACCCAAAAGGTTACATTTCCATAGTAAACTGCTGAGAAACAGCAAAGCATTCATTGGTGTTCTTATATTAACCTATAACAGAGTGAACTAGGTTTATGGTTTTATTGGCACATTAGTGACAAAGGCTGTTATGCACCCACAGTAAACTAAGGAAAGTACAATCTTATTTTCTATTTGTTTATTTCTTTGTTGAATACTTTGCTTTTAGCAATTAATTAGAATTTTTTTTTTTTTTCCTTTGGTAACAGTAGTCCTAGCAAACTTAACACTTTTTTTTTTTAGTTACGGCAATATGTGCATGTGGTAAAACAGTTTTTTTTTAAATTTTTAATTGGAAATCATTATATATTTCTTTTTCTTATGAAAAAAAATATTCCTACATTTAATGGAAACACTGCTGTTAAATAAACAATTTCTTAATACTTATCCTTAACTGGATGTCCTACTGCCTGACATAAGTTTTGAGACTTAAAAAAAAAAGCAGTCTATATGACAAAATAAAAATTACCTTCTACATGTTGCTATAAAAAAAATGGAAATTTTATACTAAATAAGTTTTTTTTTTTTACAACATTAAAATTTGGAAGACCATTGTTGTGAACATGTTATGCACATATCTTTATTTCCTAAGATAAAATAATGAATAAAAAACTGATTTCCTAAATCTTTTCAGCATGGGCACCTAACTGTCTTGAAATTTAAAAAAATTACTCACTAGAGATTTTCTTTTCCAAATTGGTGATGCTCCTAATTTTCCCTGCAATATATGACTTTGGTGATCATGTGGACTTAGGCCATCGGAAGGAGCAGGGGATATTAATTCAATGTCATCTTCACCCCAACTTTTGATGTCATGGCAAGTGATTGAGGAAGTCCGTTTGGGTACCCGTGGAGGAATTTTCCTTCTTTCTTCATGAAATTTCCTACCCTGCACTATATCTGTACATTTGGATGATTTATGCAACAGTTCAGTATTATCATGTTGATGCACAATTCCTGCACCAACAGAATATCTTGAAGGACACTCTCTTTGTAGTTGGAGATGTTCTTCACTGGCAGAATCTCCTTCGATTCCAGCCTGAAATGAAGCAGGGGTCATTTTAAAATAATATTTAAACAAAATCGTTCTCCCAAGTAAGCATGCATTGTAGCTAGCTCCTAAAAGAAATATGTAGTTCCACTTTTGGTCAACGTATGAATATTTTTTTCAGATACTGAGCTGGAGCATATATAAATTGTATGCTACATTAAAATCTCCAAGGAAAGCACATAAAAAATATCAAATATAATATTTTAGACAGCAGTTCTGGAAATTCCTAATATTCCATTTCAAATCAAAAACAGTAACTCTTCTGGTGATGGTGGGGGGGGGACACAATTTGTAAAATTTTAAACAATAACCTAAACGTATGAGTGAGCAATTGGTAATTATTAAGTAAATTAGAAGTTGCCACAAGTCATTTGATACTTATATATGACAGTATTTTAAAAATAGGATTAAAGCTCTATATAAAGAAAAAGCTACAGTAGTATACACTCACATAATGGGAGAAATGAGACTAATGACCAGGTGGCACCATTATTTGAACTTCACTAAGTAGATGTTTCATTACTTAAAAATTAGTGTTGTTTTGGTGAATTTTTTTTTTTTTTTTTAAATTAGTAGTGCAGTTATGATTTGTGTTTATTTGATAAAGTCAGTGAAACTGTTTATTACTTGGCCTCTAAAATTGTTTAAAACCAAAAGCTAGAGTAAGAAGGAATTCTGCTTCTATTATCAGCATTAATTGCATAAATAAATTCCATGATTTTGTATTCCTTTCTCATATTGCTAATTCATATCCCTTTTGTAGTTCCAAGAGTATAATTAATATTAGAAGTGTTTTTATTAAGACTATAAACTAAGTTTGTAACATTAGAATAAGCAAAATATTAAAGCTACTGCTATTTTATTGAGTGAGTTTGTAACATTATGAACATAATATAGTGTAATACTGTATTACTTGGTATATATATTACTTGGAAGTGTAATATATAACATATATTACACTACCAAGTAATATATGTTATATCATATGTTTGTGGTGATGAGGTAGAACATGCATTGAAGAGGTAGAACATGCATTGAAGAAAATGAAGAATCGGAAAGCCCCGGGGGAAGATGAAGTTACTGTAGAGTTGTTAAAATTGGGAGGAAGAGACATAACACAAAAACTGGCAAGGCTCTTCACAAAGTGCATTAGAAAAGGTGTGATGCCTAAGCAGTGGAATAATGCAATCATAGTTTTGCTGCATAAGAAAGGAGATAAATCAGAAATTGGAAATTATAGACCAATTAGCTTGTTATCCCATATCTACAAGTTGTTCACAAGGGTCATTACTAACAGATTAGAAAGAATACTTGATGAGAATCAACCGAAAGAGCAAGCTGGCTTTAGGACAGGATTCTCAACTATGGATCACCTTCACGTAATATCACAGCTAATGGAGAAAGCAAATGAATATAAAACACCATTATGCCTGGCATTTGTGGATTATGAAAAGGCATTTGACTCCATACAGCATAAGGCAATGTTTGGGGCACTGGAAAGACAAGGCATAGATACTCCATATATTATGATTTTGAAGAAAATATATGAGAGTGCTACATCCTTTATTAGACTAGACAAAGACAGTAGGAAATTTAAAATCGAGAAAGGAGTTCGACAAGGAGACACAATATCTCCGAAGCTGTTTACTGCTGCCCTTGAGGAAGCTTTCAGAAGATTAGACTGGTCGCAGAAAGGAGTCAATGTGAACGGAGAGTACCTAAACCATTTATGATTTGCAGATGATATTGTGGTCATAAGCCACGATCCCAAAGAATTAGAGGAAAATCTTAATCAGTTATGCACAGTTAGTAAGGATTTTGGACTAAAGATGAATATGGCTAAAACAAAAGTAATGATGAACAAGTATGCCACGGAAAGGGAAATAATGATTGAAGGAGCAGTAATTGAAAAGGTGGAGTCATATACTTATCTGGGACAAGTTATTAGCTGTAATAATGATAAATGGCTGGAAGTCAAGAGAAGAATAAATTTTGGATGGATAGCATTCAGGAAATATAGTCACATACTGAAGAGCAATATCCCAGTTTGTCTGAAACGTAAAATAATGAATCAATGTATACTCCTCGCCATGACTTATGGAAGTGAAACTTGGACACTCACCAAAAGAATGGAAGAGAAGCTAAGAACTACACAGCGAAGAATGGAACGAATTATATTGGGAATCAGACTGTTAGATAAGAAGAGAAACACATGGATTAGGCAGCAAACTCAAGTAAAGGACATTCTTATCAAAACTAAAAAACTAAAATGGTCTTGGGCAGGACACATAGCTAGAAGACATGATGACAGATGGACTAAGAAAATAACAGAATGGTACCCAAGAGGAGTAGAAGAAAACCTGGAAGACAAAGGCGGAGATGGATAGATGAAATTCATGAGTTTTTGAGTAGTAAATGGATGGCCAGTGCTCAAAACAGAAGGAACTGGAAAGTTGCTGGAGAGGCCTTCATCCTGCAGTGGATTGAAAATGGCTGATGATGATGATGTTTGTGGTGTAATATATATTATTATTGCATAACCTGTGAATAGCGTAGTGTTACTATTGAGGTTGGGTATTAGCATTAGTTGAGGCATATGATGCAAGAAAGCAAGCTTACAGAGCATCAGCCAAAAAAAAAAAAACCTTCCCATTTCACCCATCCAGTCACTCCAAATGTTTGTCTAGTTCAGCCTTAAATTTATTTAAGATGTCAATGTCCACAAAGACAGATGGAAGTCTGTTGCAGCAATCAACCACCTGCTGGCTACATGCAAATTTCCATACATCTATTCTACAACCGACTTTCCTCAATTTGAATTTATGTCCCCTCAGGTGCGGAATCTAAGCAAGAGGAAGAATCTCATCAGCATTGGGCCTGCTCAAACCATTCAAGGCCTTGTACACCTCAATCAGATCACCTCGCAGGTGCCTAGTCTCCAGATGCTGCAACTGACAGAATTTAAGCCTCTCCTAGTAAGAGAACCACTTTGTTCCTCTCACCAATCTTGCTGCCCTTCTCTGTACTCATTCTAGCAACTCTACATCCTTCCTAAAATGAGGCCTCCAGACCTGTATGCAGTACTCAAGGTGTGGCCTGACCATTGCCTTATACAAAGGTATGATCACCTCCTTGTCTCTGGTAGCAAAATTCCTACATATCACTGACAAAACTCCATGACCTACTCTGGCAGCCCGTCAGAGAACTTCATATCCGACCGCACAATTACCCCAGGTCTTTTTCATTCTCCACCTCCCTATGCAAAATTTATTTAATTTTTTTTAAAATTATTAATTATGATTTTTCGTGGAACACTAGTGTTTTGTGGACCACAGTTTGAGAAATGCTGGTGTAGAGACACGGTATATTGTTCATGTCGAGTGATTGACTACTTAGCTCAAATGGGCAGAAGCTATTACCTCCTTGTTTCTGTCATTTGCCACGTCAAGCCAGGCCATATTTTCTGAACATTGTGTATAGTATTGACCTTTGTTGTTACAACCACCCTGACCCAAAAGATGAGATGAGATAGGAAAAGGAAAAAAAAAATGAGAGACAGAGAGACATAATGATAAGGCCCATGATAATTATATGCACTCCAGAAAAGTATAAATAATTCTATGTATGACCAAAATGGGAGTGGAGTGGAGGTAGGAACCTTAAATCAGGAATCGTGTATCACATCCATGTCCACCTCCACAATTCAAATCTCTATTCCAAATCTGACAAAAAATAAACATGGAATTCCATTGTCTTGCCATGTTAAAGTCAAATCTAGTCCAATCGTAATGCAAGTTAGACAGCTTGTTTCAAGAAAGTTTAGACTTGGGTACATAACCCAAAGCTCACCACACAGACTGTGCTTACCATCCAAGTCATGTCAGTGTGCAGTGTTCCAACAAGATTGTAAGAAACACAGTCCAAAGCCCATTGCACAAACTATCAGGATATAAGCACTACACATCAAATCTGCTGGCAAGATTGGTGGCAGTTCCAAGTTGTAGTTGAGGAGAGTCAATTTAAATAGGAGCAAGAGTTGGTTAAGGTACTCAAGGTAAAAGAGGGAACTGATTCTCTTGATTAAGAAGCATGTTAGCTCTAAGGCAATACACCTAGGACACACTTACCAGAAAAACAATAACGAGAGTAGGGGGTATGTTATAAGCCAAATGACTGTGGTGAGTATAATGAAGAGTTATACAGACAAATAGGTGGGCTAGTAAATCAGAATGTCTTATAATGGGGGATTTAAACTTTCCAGGTACTGATTGGAAGTTGTAGGTTAGTCACTCATACAGTAGCAGAAACTTTGGGATTTCTTGGGTTTATTAGATGACTTCCTTCTTACCAGCATGTTAGAAAGGCAACTAGGAAGAGCAATACTCTTTATCTGAACATCAGCAGTGATCCTTTCTCCTTTTTCCCTTGTCATCTGAGAAAGATAAAGATGCCATCAACATTTAGTTTACTTAACACTTTTAAAGTTTTTGCACTTCAGTTAGGTCACCATGCAGATTCCTAGTTTACAGAGGTTGCAATTTATAGAACCCAAGTGTTTCTTGGTAAGAATATACTTTTGTGCCCCAACTAATCTTTTTGCACTTTTCTGCACCATTTCCTTCTTAAAATGGGGTTTCTAAACCTGCGTGCAGTGGTCCAGATGTGGCCTAACCAATGTCTTATAGAATGGGATAATTACCTCTTTGCCCCTGCTGGCAGAATTCCTGTACAACATTGACCTAACCTTTTATGCTGTTCTAGCTGCCTGTTTGTACTGCTCAGAGAATTTCATGTCAGCCTGTACAATTATCCCTCAGCCTTTTTCCCTGTCAACTACCTTGAGTTTGGTTGAGTCTCTTCAAATTTTTAACTTTAGTTAAAATTAAGGGAAACTTTAGTTAACTTTAGGGGAAAAAAAACACACACACACATACCCTTCACCCTTGAAACCAAGGTGGAATCACATATGTAAGTAAAATATGTCCTTTTTAGATCACCTGGATCATCTGTAGTTGGTCTATTTCCAGCTGAAATCAAAAATTTCAATCATCTGACAAGGGAGTGTGGTTTCTTGCCAGTTTATATTACATTTTGTGAGGATAACACATTCTTTAAATAAAGCAAAATGACTAAGCAGATTGTTCCATATTCATAACCCCAGGGAGTCACATCTGGTGAATATGGGCTTGGCACACCCAGGGTCCTGAGCTGAACATCTTCATTCTTCACTTTCTTGGCAATTCTTTTCTACTTTTATCTCTCTCTCTCAGGGTAACGCATAAATTTTTTTTTGGCTGGTGCAGCATAAGCATCAGGCTTCCTTGCACCATATGGCTAATGATAATAATAAACATCCAAGAAAATCAAGAGAGAGATTGCCTTACACCTTATTACATACCATAGTTCACCAACTGGTATAAGCCCGTGTGATCTAGGGATTAAGATGGAAGTTTACTAGTCAAAAAGTTTTGGGTTTGGGATCACATTAGTTCTGTGTCATTTTTTTTTTTTTTTTTTTTTTGTCTGTGTGATAATTCAGAATGCTGTCTATTTATCATTCCTGATGAAAAATTGTCCATTTGCAAATTTAGGTTAATATGAATTACCAAATTTTCCAGACCAAAAATACACTTCTGTCTTGGAAAATGTTGCCAAAAATTTCCATTGTACCTTATGGTCTGAAGGTATATTAGAGGCACACAGTGATATCTTTATGTTTATCATGACTGGATATATTGCATCAAATTGTGCGGGGAGGGATCTAAAAACCAAGCTGCTTTATTTTGTGGCCATTGCAGATCACAAGTGGGAAACAAGAAAGCCAGTTTCTTTAAAATATTGTTTCAATCCATATCATCTGGTGAAAAAACTGCAAATGGGCTAAGATATTTCTCAACAATCTTAAGAAAATAAAAATAATGGTCTTCCCTATAATTGTGACAATCACATATGGTTGCAAATTCATCCCTGAGGAATGTATATCCTGCCTTGGTGTTTAAAAGCACATAATAGCTTTCAGTAGTAACTGCTGCCTTGTAAAGGAGTGAATGGAGAGATTCCTCACCTCAAAAATCTTGTAGTTTACTGCCAACAGATAACCTTAGACTATGATGATTACTGTAATGCAGTAAGTTAAGTAATGATCAGAAACCTCAAAGTTGATTTATAATTACGATAAAATCTATTTTATTACAACCACCTTCAAACTGTCATCTATGAAGAATCATGCAAAGTTGGTTGGTTGCATAGAGGTTTTATGGCACATCATCACATAAAGCTACAGTGGACCAAGGAAAATTTTGGCATGATGACACAGAGTAATTAAAAGTGAATTTAAAATAGTTAACAAAATAAAATAGAAAAAAATATCATCCCAATTTATTTCCTTCACTATTTTAAATTTGCTTTTGATCACTTCACAACTAATGGTTTAAAAGTGAGTGTAGTGAAATAAATAGGTTTCAGAATAATTAAAAATTAGTGTATATAAAGTAAATTATATGCTAAAATAAATTAGTTTGTGTGATGAAAAACAAAACACCAGCACAAACCATCAATCAAGCAGGTTTGCTTGATTTACTTGGAATATATAGGACTAACAGTAATAGTACCTGATGATCGACTGTTACTTGATTATAAGGTTAAAAAAATAACTCTAATAAAGATGATATAAAAACCACAACACTTTCACCATTTAAAACCTGTTCTTATATGTAAGAATTATCATCCTACTCATCAAAGAAATAAATGCTATAATAGCAGATAACTATTTCTATTTTCTCTTTCTGAAGTTCTCAACACACATATGAACAACATCACAACTTACAGAACTGATTGCACTATCTTCTGAAGACAAAGATTCCCGAGGAGTATGAAACTGATCATCAACTGCAGAACCAACAGATTGACTAGGTGTAAGATATACAGTTGGTCCTACATGGTGATTCTGTCGAACTCCAGAACATGGAACTGCAGTCCATGCAGGATGCCGAGGAACTGAAGGAGGAGATCTCAGAGGAGTCACATAGGTAGAGTCATCTATAGCAGAGCACTGTCCCGGAGATTCTTGCTCATCTTGGAGCATTGGTTTATGCCTATGTGTAGAATTAATAAAGGGGGAAATTTCTTTGGTATGCACAAGGGAATCTGTTCTGGATACCTCTACTTCCACCATATGACTAACAGATTTCTGCTCATGGAAGAGACGGCTTGATTTTGTAGGACTACTGTTACTATCATAACTATCACTGAGTTCCCTGTAAAGTGTAGCAATATTTGACTTAAGAACTGCATCAATGTAAGCACTGGAATGTACACTGTCTGCAGATAAATGGCCTGATTCCTGTTCCACTTCATACTGGCAGTGATGAAGGTTTGAGCCGTTGTACAATGTCCATTCCTTCCCATCGACTTCTAAGTTGTGGAAACGACGAGAAAGACGTTTTTCTCCTTTAGAGGCATTGGCAATGTCCTGAAACCTCTTCATCATGCAGTATTTGCGGAAGGCACGCTGGATGGTGAGAGCTGCATGACGAGCTCGGACTCCTCCATATTTCCTTTCCAGCATCTCCACTTGTTTATCTAATAGATCTTGAGACAGTTCATACCTGTAATAAAGAAACATTTTTTAGAGTCAACCACTCACATATTAAAAAAGAATATATTAATGTAATAAAAGTTCTACTTATTAATCTGTTAATGATGAAACTATTACTAAAGTTGTATGTTATTGTTTGTTATTTGGTTTTTAGGAGCATTAGCAACTAAGCCATATTGCTCCGGGGATATGCGGTGGTCATTCCCTGACCTTTCCACATCCTCCGTATTTGGTGGTTACGGGCTCGAACCCCGGTCTAATCAAGAAGTGTGTGCTACTCACTGCTGCTCTTGCCCACCTGGCTATGGAGGCACCTATTACTAAAGAAGATGTGTATGCCTTTTTGCCTTACACAAAAAACGTTTGGAGAGTATTTCAAATAATATATGATAAAAATGATTTAATCACATTTAAGGGTTTTTTTAAAAATAATTCTGATTATAAATAATTACAAAAATGTGCACTCACATATTAAAAAAAAAGAATATATTAAATTGAAATTTAAATGGAATATTTCAATTTAAATATTCCATTTAAATTGAAAAATTTATGTTCAGTTGTACTATCTCAAATGAACTTTCTTACCTTTAACAAATGGTGTGCTCACCCTAATAGAACAGTTTACTTTTCCAATGGTCAATTACTACAAAAGTAATTGATTGCTGGAAAAACTCATACCTACTTTTACAAAGATAAGAAGTTTACATAACTTCTCATCACTACAAGACGAATTTATAAAATAAATTTGCAAGATAAGTTTTAGATAAATTTAAAGAGGGATTGGACAAGTATTTAGAAGAAGAAATTGATAAATGAAGTGAGTGAGGGGCATTGGTTATATAAGTGTTTTTTTTTTTTTTTAAAAGTTAGGTTAGTTTTTATGCATCATATCAGTATGGTTATTATTGCACAGAAATGACACAGATAAAATTTACTTGTTTGCTTCATTTGTAATACTTTATATAAGTGGAATCATAATTTTGTTATATTTGTGTGATAATTTTGTTTCTTATAATTAAAAAATGCCATTATCTTGAAGTGAAATTAAAGAAATTGACACATTCAGAGGGAAAAAATAAAATAAAATTATGATAATTAGAATTTAAGTTAACGAGAATTTTAGTATACAGTACTTGCTTTCGTGTTGACAAGGAACAAATTTGATTTTTTTGGAATGCTCACAAAAATTTAAATTAAGCCCAAAAGAGTTTCAATAATATATTTTTGGGATCTCATCTAAGCAGAAAGCAGAGATAGCTTAGTAGAAGGCCCACACATTCTGGAATTTTTCATTATGTTAGTTTACATCATTGTAAGTAAGCTAGGTTAGATTGGAGAGAAAACACACCCTGAGAAAAATGAAAGTTAAAAGATAAGTTTCTTTGCAAAGAAAATTTCCAATACTACCTATTTTCCAATATTTTATGAGTATGTACAGCAACCCCTGATTTATAACAGTTAACCTTACGAAAAAGAATATCGATTTATGAAAGAAAAAGCTTGATCTGATGAACTTTTGTGCATCCACAGCAACTGAATAGTATGGTACCTTTTGAAAGTAAAATGAATGAGGTGTTTTCAAAAAATTTGAAAGCCTTGTCGCCCCCCCTTCCCAAAGTACCATAACATGGATATAAAGTAGTACAAGGTGAAATGTATCATGTACAAATGAATACACATATATAAATGCTGTATTACATACCATTTGTAGGGGGGAGACTCCTTAAAAGATACAGAAGGCTAGTTTGGCAACTATAATTTTTATTGTCACAAAATGATCTAGCATCATGCCTTATGGGATATTTTATATAGCATAGCCCTGTCAATTTGTGAAAGTGCAATCCCCACAGCCTCCTTAAACTGTTCTGTTGTCTGGTATCTTCCCTAGGATAAAGTCTTCCCCTCCCCCTAGCATGTTATCATAAGAAGAGTGATCAGAACTTCTTGGAAGCCAATCAATCAGCACTTCTAAATGTGTTGATTATTTTTTAAAATTATCCATCCCCCCAAGCAATTCATGCAAGAATTCTCTGACTGATGGCATAGCGAGCAACAGCTCCATCCTATTGAAACCAGTGATTTACTAGAAGATTTAGTCTTTAGATTCTTTACATTCTTAAAATTCTTACTGGACATTTTGGCTCAGACCACGATATCAGAATACAGACTCTTTATAACAAACTGGGTTACTTGTGCTCTGACAAAATATTTATGATGTCTCAGCTGGATTCTGATTATTTTGAAACCAGAGCAATGATACATCCCTCAAAACAGAGAATAATAACAATTCTCTTCTCTAAGTTCTGTGTTCTTCTTTTAAGTGCTTGTTAAATGACTATGGTATGAAGCATTATTGAGGAGCAGTTCATTCAATGATTATGAACTCAGCTGGTGGTAGCATAAGCAGTGTTGAATTAATAAGTGTTATAGGCATAACCAGCATATTGGTAGTTATAAGGTGGCCTGAGAAATCTTGAGAAGAGAAGTCCTCAATGTGTGTTTTTTTTTATTATTTTTTTTAAATACAGGTGTGCTCTGGTTAGAGAATGGTAATCTCTGCGAATGACAAATATTGAAAATAATGGAATGGTGTGGGGGGATTACATTCCAGGTAATTTGGAAAATACAGAAATGCAATTTTTAAACAAAAGGAAAAATTGCTAATGTAAATTATACATATAACATGACACACTGGGATAAGGGTGATTTGTTGATGTAAGAGTTTCAAGCAGTGGACACAAAGGGAGCTAAATGCAGTGGGGGAAGAAATCCTTCCAAAATTTGTGATTGAGAGCTGCTTAGGTTTCTTTTAAATTTCTTTAGAGAGTTATTTATAAGGTAGTACACTGGTAAGCTTATTAAGAGCCAGCATGAGTCCACCTTCCTTCTCTTTTATCACTTGCTGCAGTGATCTGGGCTCTCCTAGATGATATCTACACCTGAGGTGATAGACCCCCCCCCCTTTCTGTTTTGGACATTATCATGTGTAGAAAGCAAAACTGATTAACCAATGCTACTACAAACACTAATATTGAAATTTAAAAAAAGTCAACACAGCCTTCCTACATAACAAGTGATGCAGGGGTCTGTATTTGAGCAATGAAGTGGTTGTGAGCAGTGAGGAAGGGCACACAGAGATAAGACTCTTTTAAATGATAAATTCCATTCATGCTCCAGGATGGCCACATAGGGTCAGAAAAATTAATTACCATAATTATCAGTCACATGGGCTTGAACCATGGCCAATGCAAAATATGTGTAGTGATGTAACCTTGTGTTTGGCCACTTGGCTAAAGCAGCCTTTTCTGAAAAATACTAAAATAAAAAAAAAAAAAGGAAAAATCATGCTGTGTGATGATTTTCCTTCATATTACATGCACTTCATGCATTTCCTTCATATTACATGCACTAAATTTCTCAATACTTTGGGTACTTCCAGGCTGACTGTAAGAACAATATCATTCTTCAAAAATACCTCTAAATTTTTTGAAAGGTTAATTTCTGGTAGTATGTATTAGCAAGATAATTTTAGAATTCAGGCAGTTTAAGAATCACATTTATAAACAGGATGAAACCACAAATTCTGTCCCCCAAGAAAGACAGGCTTTTTAAAACAGGCATCTGCATGGTGACCTAACTGACATGTGTAAAGCTTTAAAAGGAGAGGCACCAAAAGTGTGGGAGTAGACCCAAAAATCATGCTTGCTTTTTTTCTATGGGCAAGCATCTATGTTGTTTTTATGAACCACTTTTATTTTAACAAAATACAGACAAACTACCACACTAATCAGGTAGGAAACATATTTTATTTTCATCTTTGAGATTAAACAAATTGAAGTATTTTTAATTTATAAAAGTATTTATAATGTAGCTAAATTTTAAATGTATTAGATCTCTTTATTTGCACTTATTCTGGAAGGGAAGGGCATGAAATTTATGAAATATTTTAAGGGAGGCACAATGTATAAAAGTTTGTGAATCTGTGTAATAAATTAAATTCTGATGGCACTTTTATTTAAAAAAGAAAGTTGCACAATAGATGTATGGAAATTTATATTCAACTAGGGGCTAATTTATTGTTTGGAATAAAGTTCCATCTAGGACTGTGGCAGTGGGTAGTATTGAACTTTTTTTTTTTTTTTTTTTTTTGAGCTGATGCTGTATAAGCTTGCTTTCTTGCCACTACTAATACCCTTTTTTTTTTAAAGGTTGGAATTATATAAGCATTGCTTCCTTGTATCATGTTACCAATACTGATATTAAAAAGTTGTAGAATATTATAACGAATATAAAACATATGTAGAAACATTCTGTAGACTGGCGTCCACACATTACCCAAGTTGGCTGCACTTTGCAATAGTGTAAAAATTGAAAGTACTGCTCTAGAGGCACAATATAGCCCAATAGACCCTTGTGGCAAAAAACCCAAATACAACAACAACAACTGCTCTAGAAGAATAAAATGAATACCTCAAAAGTTACCCACCAGTGATTTATCATATTTGTTATTTATTAATATGCATATTTTTTTGAGCCAAATTCTGTTCCATTTGGTTTTTGATAACTTAAAGAAAATTACAAGGTGATCACTTACAGTTTCTATTAGATTTCATTATTTCCAAAGGAAAATTATAACTGTTTATCCCCGCCTCCAAGTAATAATAAAAAAATGAGGAGGTCTGTTACCTAAAGGAGATAAGGTGATGTTTTTGACAAAGCTCAGCATGGGCACCACTTATGAATAATTTTTACGCAATATTAAAATTAGGGTACTTTTTCAATACAAATTTATACAAAATAAAAGTAGATAACATCTGTTTTTGGTTTAATTCCAAAAGAATAGCTATCAGATAGTTACAATAAGTTACCAAATTATGGCATCAAATGACTAGCAATTCTTGATTACAACATTTAACCACATACCTGTGATTAAATGTTGTAATCAAGTGAAGATTGCATAATATGTTCATGAATGACAAAATGGCTAATGCAGTGAAATCTTGATTATTTATCAATGCTAATGATGGGGAGTGGAATGCTGATTAATCTCAAAATACAGTCTGTTCACTGGAAATCAAAATTTGAATATACAGCACAGGTGTATATATAACCAATTACAAAAAGAAATTAATCAATTTATTCAGAGTAAATTGCACAATTTGTAGGTATAGTACTCAGAGGTGTAACTAAGTTGCCTCCATCACAGGCACCACAGAGTTAGACTAGAATAACTAAATTTATAAGTTATTATAAAATAATAGCAACTGATATTATCTAAACAAATTATTATAAATGCCTCTCTTATAAAGTACCATCTCATAGATAATAATTTAATACTTATTTTTTATAATTTAATTCATTATTATAATTAATACAAATTATAACAAAGAATTAATTATTTTAAAATATTAGTTAATAAGTTAATTTATTTTTATGAAAACAAAGGGCATTTATGATATTTGGCCACAGGTGCCAAAATTCCTAATTAGGCTTCTGTCCTAACTAGGAATAGACAGTACTGTTTATATACGCAATTAGCTACAAGAGAAATTTATCTCTGTATGTAACTTAATTTCACATTTTTAAAACAGGAGAAAATAAGTAACTTGCAAGGTTATAATAATCTTATATTATTCTCCCCCCCCCCCCATTGCAACTGTTTTGATGTATACTGGTTTCTAATTTCACATTTTTAAAACGGGGAAAATAAACAAATAAATAACCTTGAAAAAAAGTAATCCAATATTAATCGTTTTGGCGTATATGGTTCTAATTTCAAGTAAACATAAAACGACATACAGTGTATTTACATTTAGTCGACATTTCATAACGGAAAGATCAACACCGATCATCAAAACAGCATAACACTTACAGTAGTTTCAAATAAAAAATTGTAGGTATAGGGAGAAGTTCACAAGATTCCAGTGTACTAAAGTTTTTCTGTAATATAATTGTAGACGAATGTTCTGCGTTCCATATCCCATCCCTGCTAGTTAATTCATAAATAATAACTTGCGGCTTAATCAGGACCTTAATTCAGAACATACCTGGATCAAAACTTACGACTTAATCAGGAATATAAATCCATTAATATTTCCCAAATTTGATTTCCGGATTCACACAGTTGAAAGAAAGTATGTAATGTAAATGAAGATTTAAAAGGTCATCGCATTTCTTCTACCCTCACTTCCCATCAGTAGCCACACAATCTAGATGGAAAAAAGAGTTTGGAAAAACAAAGGGGTGCTATTAAAGTCTTAGTTTGTGTGTGACATTAGCACGTTTCCGGTTTCCACGGTTACACCACTAATTAACGATGACAGCAAAGAATGGGATGGGAAGGAGTTGAGTACACAGAGTTACCTAAAACATTTCAGCTTCAACAGATACTCACTGGCTACTGTGAAGACGGGATCGTTTCAAGGCCTCTTCATCCAGTCGACGCACCGGTGTTTTCTTGGACGCTGCGTTCCCACTGATGGACCTTTGACGGGAACGACCGGTGGGCGTACTGCCTGATGGGGAAGTGGCTTCTCCGGTGTATGCCCTCGGCTGTTTCAACGGAGGTCCGGGACCACATGGAGGACGCTCGGAGCTCTTTTGGTTAGAGCTATAAGATAGAAATCAAGAAAAGAGGAAGACATCAGGAATGTACTATTTGGAATATACATAGAATACAAATCACTATGATTTTTTTTGTCATTATGCACTTTAAGAGTTAGTTGAACGAGAACATAAAGGAATGAGAGGTTAGAATTTTAAAGACCTTTCAACGAACAGCAATAAAAATGTATCAGAGCTTCCTTCACAGATTTCTCCAGCTTTGTGCTAACTTCATATTGGATTTATGTAACGATTTAATTTGGCCGGAATGCATTTCTGGTTGTTAAACTTAAAAGTTTTACATAATGATAGGCTAGTCAGAATATCTGAAAAAATGAGAACTGATGTACCTAAAAGTTTGTATGCGTTGAATAAACTTAAAAAAAAATAATAATTAAATAAATAATAATAATTATTATTATTCTATTGTTCCATGAGGTTTGACAGACCTCCTCGAACACAGATGAAGGCGATTAAGAACCCCAGGGATTACTTTCAGGAAAACACAGCGCAAACATAAGGAAGACAGACAAACAACACACACCGCTCAATCTTAACAATGAGGCGCCTCCGTAGCCACGTGACAGGAGCAGCAGTGCGTAGCACACGCTTCTTGATTAGACCGGGGTTCGAGCCCGTGACCACCAAATACAGAGGATGCGGAAAAGTCAGGGAATGACCACCGCATATCCCCGGAGCAATACGGCCTAAGTTGCTAATGCTCCTAAAAACCAAATAACAAACAAACAACTTAACAATGACATCTTCACTCACACAAACAGAAGAAACAAAGACAGAAAGATGGGCGAAGAAGGCACTACAATGAAGACCACCAAGACTATAGATAAGATGGCTCACCAAAGGAAAGCTCTTCCCCACGACCGAAGGATTCATGCTTGCCATCCAAGACAAGGGACTACTGGACATAGATCGACAAGGATCCCGGAGTGACCGATGTCGACGCCGCCGCTTGGCCCCAGAAACAATCCAGCACATCACTGCAGAATGCAGGGTAATCACCCAGACGGGGTACACTCACAGACAGGGCCAGAATAATACATCAGAAGCTAGGCCAAAAAATACCAGATGATCAAAGAAAGTTTACCGTATTACAAGTAAGAGCCTCAGGTCACATTAGAGACTTCTACTCACAGACTATACTGGGACCTGCCATAATAACGGGCAAGACAATTCGTCACAACAGACTAGACATAATCCTCAACGACAAGAAAGAAATGGCTACCTACCTGATCGATATAGTCAACACCAGCAACCTTCAGAAAACATAAGAGGAAAAGATCAGGAAGAATTCAGACAAGACAAGTCAAAAGGTATGTGGCATATGGAATAAGTAATGACCATCCCGATTACCGTGTCTACAACAAGCATGGTGCCAAAGAACTACCATTAGAACCTAGCAGTAATAGGCCTTCCAGAGAACACTTGCATGGAACTCCAGAAAGCCACAATCCCGAACACCTGTCTATAATTAGAGAATTCCTCAACCAACAGTAATAGCAACCGGACACAATCAACAACCCAATGCACTTTGTACCATTACCCGTCATGAGGCGGGAAAAAAAAAAAAAAAAAAACTTATAAAAAGGAGAAAAAGATTTTTTTTTTAAATAATATATACACCGATGAGCCAAAACGTTATGACCATCTAACTAATATGATGTTGGTCCTCCACGTTCACGCAAAACATGCTCGTACTAGGTGAGGTATGGACGCTACAAGATTTATAAATGTATCTTGTGGTATCTGGTACCAACACGTAACCAGCAGTTCCTTCAACTCCTGTAAAGTCCGTGGTTGAGACGCCGCAGATCGGAGTTGCTGTTCCAATACAAACCACAGATGGGATTGATGTCTGAGAATTTGGAGGCCAGGGCAATACCTGGAAGTCTTCCTCATGATCCGCGAACCAGTCTCTAACAATTCGCACGATGAGGCACATGGATGACTGTACACAGGGTATCCCAGCAGAACATCGCCCAAAGCATGACACCGCCGCCACCAGCTTATTTTTGTCCCACGGTGGATCCAGGTGCCATCACTTCCCCAGGTAAACGACACATACGTACCCGGCCGTTCACATGGTGCAACAGGAAACGTGATTTATTGGACCAGACGACCTTCTATCGATCATTCAAGGTCCAGTTTCGATGTTCGCGTGCCCATTGTACGTGCTGTCGCCAGTGAACCGTGGTTAGTATATGCACTCTGAGAGGCCTGCAGCTACACAGCCCCATTTTCAGCAGGGTTAGATGTACTATGTGTTGTGACACTTTACTCCCATCACCAGCATTCCAATTACCGGCGAGTTGCGCCACAGTCACCCTTCTGTTGCCACATACCATCTGGGAGAGCCTTCGCTCACCTCGAGCATCGATGAGCTGTGGTCGTCCAACACCTCGCCAGCGATTCCATTACAATTTGGCCTTTGTCAAACTCGCTTAAGTCCGCCGCCTTTCCCATCTGAAGAACAAGAGTAATACTGATTAATGGAACTCAGTATCAGGTGTTTTTTATACTGTGTCCCGACCCGCGCACGCGCCGTAGTTCACATGCAGTTGCTTCGATTTGCATAACGACTCGCTGGTCATAATGTTTTGGCTCATCGGTGTATATATATATTTCCAAATAAAAAAAAAAAAATACACTTGATTCCGTGCCTTTTGAAATTTCAAATAGTTCGAATCCCAATAGTAGAAAATCAAATTCAATATACTGTACTAAATAACATTATTCAAATGGCGATGTTTCGGATCAAAATTTGGACATCAGTTATCAAGATTAATGTGCATCTATAATTAAGTATAATTACCTATAATTTCGTAGAATTAAAATAATATAATGTGAAGATTCGTTTCAAAATTAAATAAATGCTGAAGGACTGATTTAAGCAAGCAGACTAAACTCCTAAGACAACCAAAAAAAAAAAAAAAAAAAAATCACAAGAAAAGAACGAAAACATTACTTGCGACAGTAGAAACTGCTTTCTATTTTCGTCTCTATCCCTCCCTAGTTAATATTTTCCTCTTTCACACTCAATTTGTTGGCAAAGTTGGAAAAGACCAAAATATTTTCTAAAGTAACAAATTTTCCACTCTTATAGCTATATTAGTATTAACTGCTTCATTGTCTTAAGAATTTTATTCTTCTTCTTTAGGTTCTATTTCCAACCGAGAAGTTGACTGCAAGCAAATATCAAGCTTCTCTGTCCCTATTATCATAAATTATTTCCTCGTTCATCCTCTGAATTCTAATATCTTGCCTCCAGCGCATTTATGGTATTTCATATTTCTTCCTATCAGGATGTGCCCGCAGTATGCCAATTTTCTCTTCTCTATCGTCTTTATTAGGTATCTGTCTTTGCCATGGAGAACTCTGATTATTAACTCTGCCTACCCATTTAATTCTCACAATTCTCCACAGGCACCACATCTCAAATGCCTCTAATCTTTTTGGTTATTTTTTGTTAATTTCCCCATCCATATAGCAATTTAGGCCTATGGAATTCCAAAGTATTAATTCGAGGGTTTAGTGTCAAACAACATTAACTAAAAATTGTATTTTCTTTTTGCGATAACTTTAGTTTTACTTTATACGAATAACAATGAATATCATGACATAGAACTGTATTGTATCTCTGTAGTACTTTACAAGTTAGCTTAGACTGTAAGTACACTTCCGGTAAACCACAAAAATGTCTGATGACTTTTTTTTCCCGTTAATTACAAAAACAAACTACAAAATGATTTTGTAGTTAACGTTCTTTGACACTAAACCCCCAAATTCCAAGTTCAGTTTGCACACAATCTCATCTCGTTGAATTAGTGTTTCGCTTGATTTCTTTAGTTTAATGTTTGTGTAAGACGACTGTCCCAAGCAGCAAAATGTTGTTGACCTGCTCTATATTTCCATTTCTGCAGAGAATGGAGAATTTTATTTTTTGTTTATTGATACACATCATTGACTTCGTTTTGTTAATTGTAAGGACTATTTCTATTCTGTTCATCAGTAGTTACGGTTCCCTTTGTGAGGTGGCCATGATAACTGTATCATCTGCATATCTCAATTTTTTAGCATGTTAGCCTAAAACAGAACTTTTACATTTAATAATTAATTTTGGACGAGCCTTTACATTACATTATTTTAATCCTATAAAGCAAACGGCATCTGAATGTACTGTATTATTTTAAAGACTAGGTGTTCTCATAATAGCCACTGCTGTAATGCGCCAGAAAAACCCAATCCAATTATATTAATTGGTACTGAAATGTATTACAAATCCATAGGTATAATTAATGCAATTAAATAAAGATAGGTGCATCAGTTTTTTTTTTTTTTTTTTTTTAATCTCTCTTTCTCTTAAGTTGGATACAGTATTTCATTCCAAAATTGAGTTGGATCAGAAACGTCGACATCAGTGAAATGTTAATTAGTATATTGAACTAGTTGATAGGAAACAGGTTTAAGATTTTCAACTTTTAGAATCCAAATATCTATTTAAAATTTCTTGACATATTGCTAAACTGGGTTAATCTTGTGTCAATTTTTACAATCGATTTTTAAATCGATTGTAAAAAACAAATATACGGAGAAACAAATATACGGAGAAATACAATAATAGATTTAAATAAAATTGTAAATTTAATTAAAATAATATATTCATAACGAAAAATTAATAAAATTTTAAAATTAACAATTTAAACTTGGAAAATATGTTGATTATTTCATTTAGACAAGCATTTAAACAAAATTAAAAGTAATGAATAATGAACTATTTTTTCCCGATAATCAGATACTGAATTAAAAGAGTCCTATACTGAAAGTAAAAGGAACAGAATAAGTTATGTTTTATATGCAATTCTCGAAGATTTTATGTAAAACTTTATAAAGAAATTTGAATTTGACAGAATTCTCCTGTTAAATAAGATAATAAAAATCTTTGAAGGTTACGATATTTTCTGTAGAAAAATTTTACATCATCTAATTTTAGTAATGACCTTATGGACTTTTTTTTTTTTTTGAATAGGTTCCAATCCTTAGACAAATATTAAACAACTGTTCTGGGCCCAAATAGGGACAGCATATCGTAATATCGGCAAGCCTGGCACAACAAATACGAGTATATTCTAGTTCGCAAGAAAGAGTGAACAGATTGACTAAGTGGATAGCAGCTACCTTTTTTCCAAAAATGAAATGATTTTGCTGTTACTTTCAATTCAATCTGCGTAATAATAATTATGGTGTAAAATAAATTGACTGCTTTTGAGAAAAAAATATTTATAATATTTATAACTAACAGAAAATCAGGTTTGAAGTCTATTTCTTGATATAATCTGCACATATATAATTAGGTGGTTCAGATAACCTTACTTCATGGGGGATGTATAATTAGCAAATCCCTCCCCGGCATAAAAAAATGACTGATAACTGCAAAAAGTTCGCAAAGGATTAATTCATTAATTAATCCCCTGCGGGTTACCTTAATTGTTCGACCTTAAGTCCCGAATATTCACAACTAATTAATAAAATTGAAGTTATTCCATGCTTGATTAGCTAATCCTCTGCTTCATTGCACTTGTAAAAGTTTTACGACTTTTAGAAGTGTGAAAATCGTGAACGGAAGTGACGAGCCGGCATAATGTTTTCTTCTTCGTTTAGTTTTCCAAGAATCAAGAGCCGAACACTCCAGTTTTGGGCATATTACCACATTTTTATATTTTTATTGCAAAACAGAAATGGTGTACCGCAAACTACTGTTGCAACAGCCCATCGCGACCATTGGCTTGGGGTTACTGTATTATGTTGTTCCCAAGCTTCTGTTGATTTACAGAAAGTACGCATTTAAATAAAACACTGTACAAATAAATAAAAAGGATAAGGACAAATCCTAGCATCTGGAAAGATTTCATATCTGATTTCTTAGGAATTTTAGGAATTAACTAATTGTAATAAAAGATTAAACAACGCTGCACTTCATTTTAAAGGCAAAAAAAAAAAAAAAAAAAGATCAAGCTTATTGAAACAAGAGCTAGAAAGAAAGCTTTACTACAGTCCAATAACCCAACCATTTATTAGAGGCCAATTTTTACGACGTTTCGAAATCCATGTGGATATTGTTTGCAAGTTTAAAATACGGAGTCAACCGCCCGTTATCAGCGTCCACGTGGTAAAATTAATATTTATTTATAGATATTCGTAAAAGTCATAAATTACAGCTAGAAAAAAAAAAAGTACAAACTTGCTATAGTAACAGAAAAATGTGATTAAAAATACTGTTTTTAAAATTATAAAATAAACCTAATTATAACGTGCAGTAGACAAAACGTATAATAGACTGCCGAAACAAGATATATCAAAAACTTTTTTTTTCTACTTTTTCTTTAAGGAGACACCCTGTAACTACGTATCTGATTTTATAATCACTTGAACACACTATAGGGCGTCTGAATTCATCCACTAAAACTCAGTTTTCGCGATTATAGATATTGACATGGAGAAGGGGGCTAAATTAATATCAAAATATTCCAGGACATAAGATGGCAATGCATCGTTCCTGTAAACTATGCGGTGAATTTCGCTGGTACAGGCCCAAAAAACATTTTCACAGACTTTTATAGATGACAAATCCACTTGGCCACTGACACCACGTTGACACAATCTCAGCACAGTTATCAGTGAAGCACTTAACTCCCGAACTCGGTAACCATTAAAGAAACGAGAAAATGGAAACAATTTCCGTCATTACTATTCTTCTTCTTCTTACTGTCCACAAATGCTTAGGTATGACTTGTAGGGAAAATACCATAATTTACCATAGGAAGGAACAGTCAGACTAATAAGACGATCTGAATGGATTTATTACTTGCCTCCCATTTTTAAAGGTCCAAATTGGAATCCCATCGTTGAAGGGAGGAGAAGCATCCTCAAGTGAATAGAATTGGCCTGTAAGATGCCGAGGTTCCAAAGGGATCATTATTATTATCGAGTATACACAGTGGGCTCAGAATACGCACAATTCCCAGTCACGGTACGTTGACGTCTCATGGCTAGAGGCACCATACTTACTTACTCAACTCAATCAAACTGATGACACAATGGTTATTTGTTAACCATCATATCAAACTTTGTCACTTCTAGTTGAAAGGTCTGAAAACATAACATGAGCAGCTTAAAATTAAATAATGGTTGTTATAGTATTTCAAAAAGTTCCAGGAATGACTAATCTCCACTAGGGCGAAATCAGTAAATGCTTTTTTAAGCAACAGCCCATTTTGTAAAGTTGTTCGAAACAATCCAGGAAACCATTTTGTGCCATAAATAAAGCTTTCCCATTTTAAGAACATCTGAAAAGAATGGTAGGTAATACGAAGACAGGGGAATAAATGGTCAGCAACTTAAATAAGTTTAAGGCAGAACTAGACAAACATTTGGAGTGAATGGATGGGTGAAATGGGAAGGTTTTTTTTTTTTTTTTGGCTGATGCTATATAAGCTTGCTTTCTTGCATCATATGCCTCTACTAATGCTAATGCTAAAATTTGTGTAATGATTATGACCGTGGTTCTAGTTCACGTGATCGCTAAATACATTAATGTTCTTGTATTCTCTATTGTAAACCCCTCTGACCTTATCTGCCATTTCAGAGAATAATCATAAAATTTATATTTTTAATGACTACATGACTGTTACAATGAATTATCACTTTACGTTTTTTTTTTTTTAATCAACACTGCACACAGTATAAAAATTACAATTGCGAGATATCTATTATACATATTTTAAATACATTTTTGTAAAACCAGTTATGCAATTTAACCCTTTTAACAGACAAATGATACCGAGAGGAACAGACTATATGTAGTTCCATTTGAAGTATCAGTCCAAATATTTCAAATATTTAGCTGATGCGTGATAAAAACGTTATCTTGTCTAACTTTTCTTCCTTATATGAAGTTTCTCAGAATATTTCAGATATAAAAAGTATTCAAGGGCTACCGCACAGAGAATGAAGCTGGTCTAAATCTTGATATAAAGTTCCCCGGTCAGGGTTACCAGTACAAGTCTGTGGTATGTAGACTACACGATGAACATGAGTGACTGAATAATCTATTTAATATCAGACGGTTTGGTTTCACAGACTAGAATTTAAGTTCAAAAGGCAAATATGATATAAATGGATCAGATTCTTTTTATGTAAAGCACAGAGGTCGCTATCGCGGAGACAGCTATTTCTCTATGGGCAGAATGACGTTGTTACTCTGTTTATATAGAATAATAAGGGCTAAATCTCCATAGGGCAAATCAAAGAGCATCAAATTTGATTTTTATACTCAATTTGTAGGTTGTCAGAAAAATGAATAACTAGTCGAAACCCAGTGAAACTTTTAAGCAAGAATGATTGCTTTCGATTATATTTTTTAAACACGAAAGTACTTCACTAGATTTAAACTGCTTTTAATACAAAAACGAGCCTACACCTACTGTCTCATTTTACTAAGAAAAAAAAAAAAAAAAAAAAAAACTCTTATATGGTTACTAACCGTGATTTCAAACTGTTTTTAGCTATCTTTTTACATTAGTTTTTATCTTACACCATTTTGTGCATATCTATAACATAATTTTGTTTCGAGTCGGGAAACGGTTCCACAGAAACCAAAAAATTGGTTAAAATAAGTGTATGGTAGCAATAATCTTGTAACGCGTACCAAGAAAGACTTGAGTTCTGTAAACCGACACTGCAGTTTACAAAACAAGGGACATAAATTTAAATTTGAAAAGGATGGTTGCAGGACAGATATGCAACCATCCTTTTTCCAATTTAATATTTGTATCAGTAACTCTCTGCTTTCAACCAGAGAGTTATTGATGCTTTATCTCACTCACGTGTTTATCATTACTTTTAAAGATTTTGGGATGAGGATCTAGTAGACAACGAGCGCTGTGAACGTTCAACAACGCTTCGACACCCAGAAATGGCAGAAAAAGTTTGCATATAGGCTAATTAATGACTCATCTCTACCAGTCTCTCTATGTCTGTATCATAGATCTTCTGTTTGCCTTTTCTATAGATACTTCCATGGGCACTGTTCTTCTCAATTAGCTTCTATAATTACCGCTCTCTCTCTCTCTCTTCCAAAGCAGTCCGAACACGTGCCGCAACCAGTCGACATTCTTTTGCTGTCCAACTCCAAATTCACAGAAGAAACCTTTCTTCTTGCGCAGAAAACAGAAGTTAAATGAATAACATTTAACTTCTGTTTTCTGAACGACCATCAGACGTATTTTCCGAAAATTACAATGTACAGAAATTCGTATCTTCTTTCATCTTTTCAACCTTCAGCCCATGAACGGTACTAAGTACTATAGGTTCTAATACCTCTCGTGTTTGGGGTTTGCATTAAAAAAAAAAAAAAAAAACCATTGATTCTGTCTGATTGTTAAATGAAAGAACACTTTAAATTAATACAAAAACAATTCTAACATAAGCTTCGGGCAAAAGGACAACCAGTATCACGTTTCTTTCATGTCGTTTCAAATAATCAAAGTCGAAGCATGCAACTCTTTTTTTTTTTTTTATTTTATTCTCCAAGACATTTTTGTAACAAAACTTCAGTCCTTGTTTGACTTTTCTCACGTATAGCTTAACATCAACCACAAGTTTCCAATTGAAGTTTTGCCTTTGCTCGTGAGGCTTCTATCATTACAGCTGTTTGGATGTTACTGACGAATATTCCTACTAAATGAAGAATAAGATATAACAGCTCAGAGTTAATTGTAATGTTATGTAATCTCGATTATATGAAAAATATAGTTTTCGAACATTCTTTCGATATAATAAACACTGGTATCTCATTTTAACCCGGCATTTTCTCTTTCTCGAAAAGATGTGCAATCTTGACTCATGATACTTTAACCATTACAAATCTATTGTATGCAGAATCTCCTTAAGCATTCAGCATTCCCATCAACTCTTTCCGTCTGGTTCCCACCACTGTATTACAGATAGTCTAAGAGTTTCCATACAGACACGGTTAGCCAACCGATCAGTTTATTTTTCCAAGGACAGCTACAGGTATAGGGGAGTTCATTACAGAGAGAGAGAGAGATCGTTATGGTCTGATAAGGGTTAACTTCGGAGGTGACCTTCATACTGGTTCCTACTAAAAATTATCTGTGCCAAGAGGAGTTTAAAATACCTTTCCCCATAACTCACAACGCCATTTCTTCTAAACTGCCTAACTCAGTACTGTCGCCGGAAATCAATTACGAAATTGGTATCATTTTCTCTCATTGTTCGCTTTCGTGAATCGAACGTTAACACTGAAACAGAAAAGGTATACGAGTAGATGGTACATAATGGCGGGGAGAAAAGGAAATTACACACGCACAGAAGGTGTTTACGATACAACACGCAATGAATGTCATTCAGTATATCACGTGGATGACCTTCTATCCATTCAATTAATCGTTCACATAGGTTCCTTATTCATTTGAATTCGCAGACCGAGTTAACTAACCTACAATACAAGATTAACTTATCAGTGTCCAGATTTATTCATACAGAAATTAAAAAAAAAAAAGTAGTGTATAACTTCAGGGCTAATGAATGCCTAATATTAGATCGTATATGCTGTTTGTTATATAGGAACGGAAAGTCCTTTAAACCCACCTATTAAAAAACCATTGGCCTGATGTGGCTGAATGGTCGACGCAACAGCACAACAGTAGTAGTATGTGTTTAGGTTGACCGTATTCAAATCCATATTTGGAAGAAATTCCCAATAAATCGATTTAATAAATAATAATAAAGTGATATATTTTTGAATTGAGCGAAATTAAAGCAGCGATACGCATTCCACCGGATGAATACCACTGTTTAGATGGTATTCATCCGGTGGTGGAATGCGTATCGCTGGAAATACATGAGGCTCTTTCGGGAGGGGAAGGGGGAGTACACTGGCATATGAAATCGGTTTTATTGAAAAAATTATAAGTTTTTAATATCTGTTTGGTGAAATATTAGTATTAACCCCTGGTTTTTTGGCCGTGAAGGGACATTTGCAACACTATCCAATCTTGTAACTGCTCACAGTTGAAGGAGGTGCAACAAAAGGTTCTCTCTATTAGTAATTTTAATATGCATCTAAAGTTGAATTAATATTTGGGTTTTAATGTCAGTAGTATTCGGTATTATAATTAGGTATTACCTCGAAGATGTATTTAGAGAATTTTGTATAAAAATATATAACGGAGGTGAACAATATTCTTTGAGAAAACTGTAAAGGGTACGTCAAAAAAATCTGTTGAATACCACTGTAATAACAGAGTACACGAAGTTCCTAAAATGTGAGCAATGGATTACTGACTTTTCCAAGGAACAGAGAATGCTTTTCCATATCTCGCATTCTCAGTGTACTTGAGACGGGAGCTGAAACATATCTGGGGTGGTGGTGAAGTAACCATGTAAGATGTATTGTTTAACATAGTACCGAGGCAACTATAGCATCAATAGGGAGCAAGTATATCGTTACTGAAAACCGTAAGTACTTTTTAATGATCAGCGTGCCTGTTCAGATGAAAAACTCGAGTTGCCGAATGATAAAACTTTACCTTTATTCGAGATGGACTAACTTGGCCACAGCTTGGTAAAAGTACAACCAAGAATTTGAAAGGGGGAATGAATAATGCACCTCTGTGCCGCCCCTCCTCATCTCCTTAATACCACTATATCCTAGAGTCCTAGACCATTCTAAATAGGAAGCAGGTGTAGTCCACTTTCACACAGAACAGGTTTGAGGAAAATTTTTCTTCGATCTGTATAAAACTTTTCTTGCATAGTAACCACTAAAGTTCTTAAAGTGATTATTACTTAGGGGAGGATTTAAGGATAAGTGGGATAAGTGCCTGCTTAGAGCCTCAGAATTTGCCCCCTTTCCGCCCAAAATTTTCCCTCGCGGTAGCACAGTTCATACAATGATCGTCCTCCTCACACCATGTGGGAAAGACAAGTTCGAATCTCATTAATGATGCGAAGAATTTTTGAGCTTTTACAACGTGGCTGAGTTGGTCTGTCTCAGGCGAGAGGATATTAAAGTTATCCTCCCAGAAACTAGGCTTTTTCGCCCAGCAAACAGGTAAATCGACTACAAAACACACATAAATACATTCAGCGCAATATGGTCTTAGTCGCTGATGCACCTACAACAATCACCCTCGAAAGTACTTAATCTAACACGCTTAATATTATTGTTAATATAGTTTTAGGCGCCTTAGCGACTTAGACCTTATTGCTCTGTATATACAATATTATGTCTGAAATTTTGCGTGTGTCCTGTTTGCTGGACGGTAAAACCAAGTTTTCGGGAGAAAAACCATCTATCCTCACCGGAGACTGACTAACTCAGCTCGCATGAAAGAGGCCAATAAAAATTCCTGGCCTTATTGACGGGATTTGACTTAAAGTCCTCTATTCCACCCGGTGTGGGGTGGGGACGGTGATTATACCAACTGTATCACAAGCCGACGCGATGCCAGGGTTCGCCGAGTCAGAGCCTTATGCGACGCTACTGTCTGGCCCACCTCCACGTGATAAAGGACGGGCAACGGTGGTACCTTGGTCATCCAAGGGCCCAACGGCAAAGGGGCCAGATAAACAACAGACCAACACACCCCCACATTAGACTACACTATAATCTACACTTTTCTGACGTTTACAGAGTGTTCTGCGTCACAAAAGATCATCATGGAGTTAAAGGAAACCCGGGGGAGCAAGACCAATAACGCTATACACTATGAGCCACCCGCGAGGGCACAGTGATATAAACTGCATGCATATGGTTCAAAATAATTAATTACAAAAAAACCCCGTAATGCATATTTTGTGCAAATAAATGTATACTAGTATAATTGAATATTTTTATACCGTATAGGCGCCGAAGAGCACTTCATTTCACATCTGATGTGCGTACAAAATATGCTTTTAAATCACAATCACTAAGCAACTAGGGGGAGGGGGGAGTTCTCCTCTGTAAGAAACACACTTACTACAGACTATTTATATAACTAATTATATATATAACTATAACAGAACAGCCTGTATTCGTCAATGCATAAACTCAACGAGATGTCCAAAGCGTGCCACGGGGATTCTGGTCCATGTAGACTCATTGCTTCTCACAGTTGTTGCAAATTGATGAATGTGGGTCTCTACTCTGAAGGGCTCGTTCACCATCATCCCACAGGTGCTCAATTAGAGTAAGATCTGGTCACTGGGAGGTCACTACAGTAGGCTTAATCTACTCTCACGTTTCTGGAATCAGTTATGTACAATTCTGGCCTTGTGGCATGCTGCATTATAGTGTTGAAGAACCCATTTGCAGATGGATATATTGCAGCCATGAACAGGTGTGCCTAGTCGGAAAAAAATTTCCGGCTAACCCATGGCATCAAATGTTGCTCCACTGGTACCACATTGGGCACTTTGATATCGGTGGAAACCATCAATAAAGCCTTACTGTTACCCTGCACAAATCTTGTCAGTCTCCGTTGGCCTTCCGCATCAGCGAGCTATTTCCGACCACAAGATCGCCGTTGACTGGATTTTATTTGGTTACTAGATATATCCGAAACAGTTATGTGAAAACTCCAGGAGAGTTGCAGTTTCTGAGATATTCATACTGGCACGTTTAGTGACGGATAACATGCCATGTTCAAAACCACTTAAATCTTTCGCCCAATCTCGTAATGAATTCATACAGCATCCCTACATATCTGCCCATCTGCACCTGCTTTATAACGTATGGTACTAGAAGGTGATACTATTACTGAAGGAGCGCTCCATTTCACGTAAAGGGTAAGCGTATCTAATAAAGTGGCCATTTAGTGTACCACCAGGAAGGCCACAACTTAAGGTTCCAATTTTCGCTCTAGGATTACGTGGGTCAAAACTCGATTAGCACTTTGACTGTAAATGAATGTAGTTATGCATAGCATTTCTCATGCAAGCCATGTCGCTTAGCAAATCCAGTCGGAAGAGTGACGAATGGGAAACTGAAAGTGCCTCTATTTACTACTGATGAAAGAAAGTAAAAACGTACCTGCTTATTTGGGAAACTATAATTCAGGGATGTATTTCAAATCAGACAGACGGCTCCATTGCGTAATGTACGACTGTGGTGCAAGAAACTAGTTGGAGTTCAGACAAGATGAGGATTAAATGGCAAGTTAAGATGTTTCGTTATCGCGTATTCTGACAGATGGATTAATTACAACTCTGCTATTTCTATTTCTGTCTGGTTGGAAGCAATTTCGAGGAGTTTACGTGTTTTTCTTACCCTCACGTGGAAATTACGCAAATTCCAGAGATACCGTATTATGTTAACTGATGCACTGCTACCAGAACACCCAACAATACTTAGCAGCCTTTACCTTCTGAACCATCCTTCCCCCCCACCTTTAAGCACTGGTTTCGGGTTTGTCCAACTAGTAAGTTGATGGGGGTGCAGGTACACGGAGAGAAATAAGTTATCAATGTCCAGTAGTGGCATAACAAACTGTTCCGTACAAGTTACTGCATGGCACCGCTATACCGAGGAAAATTACCTTTGTCCTTGTTCATAGCCTTTCTGTTGGGAAAATCCCGCAATTTGTTCATTACCATTTGTTATTTTGTCTGGACGTGTTCTCAGAATAGAGTGTACGGCGTTCCACAGAATTGATTTAGTGCGCATTGTTTAGGAAGTTCATAATTAACATTAATATGTGAATTACAGCAGCCCTACACTTTCAAAAAAGTACAGAACAAAGTTCCATATTCAGATAAAAAAAAAAAAAAAAAAAACGTGGAAAAATTATGAAGGCAAGTAAAGCTAAGTAGTATTAGCTTTAATAAAATAAAATAAATAAAAATACTTCTATCTAAATGTAATGTTCATTCATCCACGATGTTTTATCTATTGTATCATTCAAACTATTTAAATTATCATTAACATACGAGTAATTAAACAAGATTAGATGAAGAATGTTACACGGACCCAGCTGGTCGAAACGTTTATTCTCGTTACGTATTTAGTGGTAACATGAATTTGAACCACGGTTAACTCAACCGCGTGAATAACTGTATCGCCAAATTTACTCCTCAGATACATCAAGTAATTAGGTGGCAAGGTAATTCTAATAGTTTATTATTCTTCTGCTAAAAGCCAAGTTTTCTTACATTCAAAATCTGCAATTATGTTTTCTTAATTTAAATCCTGTTTCATGGGTTTACTACCAGCAAAAGCGTGATGATACAAAAGGCAATGATTTCGACACCTGAAACAACTTTAAATCTGACGTTTCTTCCCTCTTCTTCACCCTCTGTCATAGTTAGAAGAAATTCGCTAACTGTTACTCGTTCGGATCCAGTAGGAAATGTGCACAGACTGCCTGCAGAGCAGTCGCCTTTGTTACTTGGTGAAAAATCTCACCAAGAAGTGTTAGATGCGATGTTCTACTTTGATTTCCAGTTATGAAAATTGGCAAGCATAAAGATCTTGGTCTGATTTGGGACACAAATCTAATATTTGTGCATCGCTCAATCTTCTTAGGGATAAGTACTTCTCTCTAATATTGTGCATGAAACAAGAACTTGTCGAAATTTTGAATCAGAAAACCTTGTTAAAAGCATTAATTCGGTGGCTTTTTTATGCATCGCAATGGTCATCTGGTCTTCTCCTCCTCCTTTGTATCAAAAATGTATTTGGATGTGAATGCCGGCTCAATTTGTTCTTTATATTACTGTACAAGTAAATCTTTGACATCTCATTATTTTCTCACCAAACATTATGATCCTGCCAACTTATTTTCCACAGAATCGAAGCCACATTAATCTTCACAATTGTCTCCTTCAATCCAAATGGGAAAACTGACCGCACAGATCAAATGTGGACATGTGTATATGTAATGGGCGGCACCTAGAACGTCTGTTCAACTCCGCCTCGTATCTCTGTGAAGAACAGTATCACTACAAATGGACCAGATATGTGTGTGTGTGACGTAGGTTTGCGTATATTATGTGTGTTCTGTTGTTGTGTTTGGCCACTTGGCTACCCAGAAGCATCAGTCACCTGGACATATGATTCTGGGAAGGTGGGCCAGTCCCAGTAAAACACGTATTGTCTCAAAAGAGACGCTGATCCATGTTGCCAGGTGGGCCAGGATCCTCTGGGGGTCCATTCCGGAGGGGAAAAGGGAGATAAAAAAAAAAAAAAAGAAAGTCACCGGTGGTGGAGGTTATGAAGAAAAAAAAATAATAATAAATAATAAAAAAATACTAATAAATAAATAAAAGGAAAAAGAAAAATAAGAAAATAAAAAAATAAAAATAATAATAATACAATAGATAGATAAAAAAAACATGTGATACTGATTAAAAAAAGAGAGTAATTAATAAAAATAAGTAGACAATAAATTTCAATAAGGCCATATCTAAATGGCAAATTAAGCAGAAAAAAAATAATAATAAAAAAAATTATTTGGTGCGTTTAAGGGAAAAAAAAGTAAACCAGCTGCACTTGATTAACTAACTCCAGGCAGAACGTGACGAAAAAATAAAATAAATAAATAAATAAACAGATAAGAAAAGAAAAGAAAATTAAAGTTGTTTGCTGCATGAGTATTTCTAATGCGTCTTGCTTCAGCATGGGTTCGCCTTCTACGCTCGAAGACTTGTGCAGTATAAGTCTGCAGCGCTGAGAGATTTTCTGGTGTTCGGAGTAGGAGATCCGGTTGATGCTCAGTGATGTTTGGTACTGCCTGTGTAAGAGCTCTTCTTATGTCTTTATACAGCGGAAATTCAAGTAGGAGATGCTTCCAGTTCTCCTTTTCTCCGCAGAAACAGCTATCTGTTGTAGACAGTCCTAGCTGAAAAAGCTTCTCGTTGAAGGAGCCATGTCCAGTGACCAAGAAGGAGGATTCCAAGGTCAGCTGTCGATGACCTTGCAATCCTTGGAAAACTTAACAGTTTTCGTTGCAGTAAACGAGATCTCTGGAAGGAATTTTCTAGTGACGGCGCCTGTTACGAGGTATCCCATCTGGTCTCCCAAATGTTTATTAGTTCATTGTAGCACCTGAGTCTTTCGGCTTTGGAGTTGCTGTTTAGATCCAGTTCAATTTCAAGGATTTTAATTGAAAATTTCTTCTTGATCCTGAAGTTTATACCTCGATAGATGACGTACAAATCCAGTGGTAATGTTCCGGCGATCACTTGAATGGCAGCTGTGGACACTGTCCGGCAAATTCTATGAGTAGACAAAAGCATGCTTCGCTGGATGGAGTTAAGTTTGTCTCTCATTTTGACTAGCTTCCCTCTATGAAACCACGCTCCAGCCGCATATGTCACAATAGGCAAAAAGACCGCTCTGTTGTATAAGGACAGAGTTTTATTTAAGAGTCCCCTGTCACATCTGGAAAATCTAACGCTGAGAATATTTTAGCCTTGGTCCCTAAGTACATAAGATGTTGGTGGAAGCTCAGCTTGTGATCAATAATCACGCCCAGGACTTTCGTTTGTGTTACGATCGGGAGCTACTTTCCAGAGATCTTAATTTGTGGTGGGCGTCTGAGATCTAGCTTGGATTTGAAAAGCATCATTTTTGTTTTATCCGGATTGATTCGTAGTTTGATGAGCACCGTCCAGGAGTTGAGATCGGACAAGATACGATTTGCTTTACACTCTAGGTCAAAGCGGGATTTTCCAGGAACAACGATAGTGAGATCATCTGCGAAAGCCACTATTTTACATTCATCCAAGGGTTTTGTGAGCCAGCTGTGGAGGACCATATTCCAGACAAGAGGCCCTAGGATAGAACCTTGTGGGCACCCTCGAGAGGTCCGTCTGGTTACCTGCAGATAGTTGGATTTAACTACAAAGATCAAATATTCGAAGCAAAATGGGAAATAAAATTCCAGGTACATAAATGTTTCTACATAGTGCCTTAGACATATTTAATAACTTTTGATCGCCTCTCTCGCATTCTGCACGCAAAAGAAACATATGCTACAAATACTTGAAGATGCATTTGCTTATATTCATTTGAGATTTTGGAATTGATGTTAAAAGGCTCCTCTAATGGCTTTAGATGTCGTTTTCTTAAAAGTTAAATTTTTGTTAACATAAAATGGTTTTAATGGATTAGCCCTTACAGAATGTTGTTGTCTAGTGATATAAATAAACAAATTTGATGACTTTGGAATAATGGTTAAATCAAGGAATGCTAACATAATATGGATATCAGAAACATGAGCCCTTCTGATAGCCTATACTGGATGCAGAATTTGAATATGATAATTACAAAGTTTACGTGGGTGTATTGAGTATGACTGTGGGCAGGATACTCGCCTATTAGCAATCGGTTTTGCTCCGTCTAGATGACTGTTTTCTACAAATTTCTCAGGAACGCCACTAAGGAAATCAATAGTCTTATTAACGTTAAGAAAGCTTCATCTGCCATTAAAAATCTTCGATTTAGGAGCCACTAGCTAGCAATGACCATAACGTTGTGGAATTAGAAATTATCCAAAGAAATTACAGTCATTAAGGATAAAGGAAATGGTTTTTATTGCCTTAAAAGGGATTCCTAAGGAATACCATGCTAAATGGGAATGTTTCAGAAAATAATTCTATGTTGCACACAGTTTATTCTTCCAGCTTATACCTTAAAAAAAGATATGACGTTAAGGTGCAAACCGAAATGGATGTGACTAAAAAATTTATGAAATTGGTATCAGAGACGGTTCTCGGATAGCTAAAATCATAAAGAGATCCAGTTCAATGGAAGATATAAAACAGTTGTAATCAAGGTTTTAAAGTTAAGAAGCACAGAAGAACTGTTGTATCTAAAAAATAAACGGCTGAGGAGGTCACTAAACCCTTATTTATAACAAGAGACATTTTTAAATCCAGATCCATCCTTAGATCCAGAAGATTAGAAACGAGCAAATATTTCTCTCATATCCAAAGAGGAGGGGATTCTGAGACTGATCCGGACATCTGTAGACCTGTAAACCGACTTCTACGACAGAAAACTTATGGAATCCACGATTAAGGACGCAGCAGTGCAGGGTTAATAGTTAAACAGTAGTCAATAGTAATAACATTATAGGGTCTCAACATGGCTTTGTTAAGGGAAGATCTGGTCTGGCCAAACCTAGTAAGGTATTCTGAGGTAGTTAAAAACGAACTGAATGCAATGAATAACTTTGATATAATTTGCTCAGATTTGGAAAAGCTTTTGACACAGTCCAACATGAACATCTTGTACAGGAAAAGCACTGGAGTAGATTGTCACAGTGACCCATTTATAACCATTCTTTGGCATAGGTATAAGCCAAAGAATGGTTATAATGGGATATAATTTGGAACCAAAGAATGGTTTCAAATATTCAAGTGTCATGAGAGAGTTCCCCAGAATTCGGGGCTAGGGTCATTGAAATTTCTGTTTTTTTTTTTTTGTTTTTTTTTAATGATATTGATTATGATAACAACAGTCAGTATTATTAAAAAAGTGAAAAGTTTTGTGTCAAAATTTGTGAATTAAAGTAGGCAGGGTCGTTTAATAAAGAGAATCAGGAAATGTTGCTGCAACAACAACACAGATAAATTGCTCTAAAAACGCAATTAAGCTTTAATGCTAGTAATTGAGGGGATCGCCATCTTGGTCACAGTTAAATTTTCCCAATTAAATTTTCAGCTGAGGAAAGCTTCATATTTAATTAGTGGCCGAATCCATTGTTGAATGCGGTAATTTGGGTGGCGCACTCAACAGTTCACCGATTGTTTGGAGTGTAGAATATGCAACTGTAAATAGGTCTACCACAATCTGAACAACTGTTGATTATCTTCCTTACAATTATGCTATCCCTAGGCAGTGCTGGATTAAGGCACAGACTAGCAGGGCTCTTACCCTGGGCGACATCCTTTAAGGGGCGCAAAATTTTACAAATCATGAAAAAATATATATATCTTAGTAAAGGGGCGCCGAAATATCTTTCTGCCTGGGGTAATGAGTAATGTTCTGTGGTCGAGTTTTCGACCACAGAACAATTTACAGACCTATTATATACAGCCCAATACACTAAAAGGACAGAATTCATGGGATACCTGGTTCCTGGACAACGTGACGCTGTCATCCGTCATCCCTCTCGCTAGTGGACGAACACACAGCTTGGCAGGATATATAGGTACACTGCATTCACGTAGACGGTAATTCTATTCAGTATGGATAAACGTAGTGAGTTAACGGATTTTGAAAGAGGGATGATAGTTGGTGCCCGACGCATGGGTCATTCTATCGCGGAGGTGGTACAGAAATTGCATTATCCCCGTTCGACAGTATCAAGAGTGTATCGGGATTACGCCATTTCCGGAATAACATCTCATCGTAGACAGCGTTGTGGCCGGAGACAGGTGGTGGATGAACTTGGTCGTCGATGTCTGTCTCGCATTGTTTCAGCCAACCGGACAGTGGCACAAATCAAAGCCGACTTCAACGAGGGAGGTGCCAGAAACGTCTCCACCAAGCCTATCAGGCGATCATTAGCCGCAACAGGTTATGGGAGCCGCCAACATACCAGAGTCCCATTGCTAACACCACGACACAGGACTTTACGCCTCAACTGGGCGAAAGAACATCGGCACTGGACCTTGGATGATTGGAGACTGGTCTCCTAGTCCGATGAGTCCCGTTTCTAGTTATTTTGAGCGGATGGGAGGATGCGTGCGTATCTGGCGGAAACCGCACGAAGCTATGCACACGTCATGTCAACAAGGACATGACGTGTGCATATGGCAGGTCGGTAATGGTCTGGGGCATGTTCAAGTGACACACGTTGGGACCTCTAGTACGTCTAGACGCATCTCTGAACGGTTCAGTTTATGTGTCCATCCTTGCAGACCATCAGCATCCCTTCATGGTCATCGTGCACTCACAAGGTAATGGACTTTTCCAGCAGGACAATGCGCCTCCCCATAGAGCCCTGGTAACTAGAACATGGTTTGAAGAGCATTCCGCAGATTTTGCTACCATGGAATGGCTTTCCCGTTCACAGGACATGAACTCTGTGGAGCATCTTTGGAATGCTGTGGAAAGGTCCGTTCGAGCTCTGGATCCTCTACCCAGGAATGCGATAGCATTATGCACAGCGGTGCAGCAAGCATGGATGGAAACACCTGTGGAACGCTTTCGTGAACTAGTGAACTCAATGTCTCGCCGTGTGACTGCCCTTATCCGAGCGAAAGGTGGGCCTACCCGTTACTAGGTAGGTATCCCATGATTTCTGCCCACTCAGTGTATAGCTTAAGTTGCTAAAACCCTACAACAACACAATTTCTGCTAGTTCAGTTAGGACGCATCATCGACTTAGATCATATTGCGCCGTATACATTATAAGTGTTTGTAAATTGCCTGTGTTCTTTGGTCGATCTGCTTGTTTACTGGACGATAAACTCGAGTTTCTGTGGAAAAGCCATGCGACTCTCGCCTGAGACCAAAAACTCAGACAGGTTGTGAAACAAAAAAAAAAAAAAAAACACACACTCAAAAATTCCTCGCGTCATTGATGGGATTCGAATCTAGGCCTTTTCCACTCAGCAAATATATATATATATATATAGTGTGGAGATTATTCACCATGCTATCCTGCCAGATCATTGCTAATAATAAGAATAGCTAGAGAAACACCAACTACGTAAATGTTAAAATTAAAATTATATTTAATTCCCTCAACATTTTCAGTTTTATTTTCTATTATTCGAGCGGTGAACTGACGCGCAATCCTTTCACTTTTCATTTTGGAGCAAATCTGAAGTTATGAAAGATAGCTGCAGAGCTTCT
The DNA here is from genome assembly GCF_048544385.1 of Mastigoproctus giganteus. Lineage (NCBI taxonomy): Eukaryota > Metazoa > Arthropoda > Arachnida > Uropygi > Thelyphonidae > Mastigoproctus > Mastigoproctus giganteus. Next base: position 65,372,008 of record NC_143578.1, read on the forward strand.
TGATGTAACTCGATGCTCCTGTTGTGCATTGGATTATTTATGTATGTATGCTTGCCTCGGGACCCATTGAAAACATTGATTCAATCTTGCATTTAATTAGATAGCACCACTATTTGACTTGCATGAATATAGACAATCTAATACTGAGTAAACAATAAGTGGCTGGCAGGCAACTTTTAAATTATATACAACATATTGCTGTTCCATTGACTTTAAAATAACTACTAGATTCTTTACCTATCCATTTACTGCAAGGCCGTTTCTGGAGGTTATGGCCACACACTTGCCCACACTGATATTATTTAACTTAAATCATTAACTGAATGCAATTTTTATTTTGTAGGACCCATTCGGATACAAATTAGAAAATAATACGTTGAATTAAAACATAAAAA